>NW_023601212.1:19916058-20597308 GCF_014898055.3 Talpa occidentalis
ACACAAATAAAATATTCAAACTGCTGTGTCCAATAAAGGAAAGTAAAGGGAGTGTTGAAGGATAGCGGTTAGAGGCATATGTGGGGTTGGTCTAAAAAAGACTCCAAAATCTGAGATATTAAAGATTTCTTGTTTGTTATTTAGTGCCAGTTGAGAGAAGGGTGTTGGGGATACAGGAGATAGACTCCATAACCAATAGAACATTAATTTGAGGATAGGGGAGAGGAGATGCAGAGTATATGTGAAAGTTAAAGTTATTTACTGAGAGTGAAAAGGAAAGAAAGATTTTGAAAAGGAAAGAAAGATATGAAGTTAATTGTAGATAATTGGGAAAAGATCTTACCATGTTTTTTCATGATTTGTTACAATGGGCTTCTTAAGTAAGTGAGTTGGGAGACTACTGGTTATAGTTGGAGAATGGACTACCTAGCTCCATTAGCGTTTTGGAGGCAGTTCAGTCTCTGGTGATGGCAGATCCAGGATAAAGTTCTGGAAGTGGACACTAAGGTTGCATAGAGGAGGTTACTAGACGTAAAGAAGGTAATAGCTAGTATACATGGGTTTTGAGGTTACCTTGTGTGATATTAGTATAGAAAGGAAACATTTGACCTGCAGCCAGAGTTGCAGTTGTTGGTAGGTGATAGTTGTGAGGAGGGAGAATATGTGATAATATCCAAAAAATGAGAGCCTCCAAGAAGCAAAGGCTTTTATAAGAAGAAGGAAAAATAATGATCTGAAAGTAGTAGTAGGGAAAGAACACCCATCTCATCTCCACTCTGAAGTCCACAGTATATGGCAGAAACACCTCTATTTGAGAAGAGATTACCCATGTAAGATAGAACGGTGGGTTTTTATTTATTATGAAGTAAGGATGAGATTTGGAGAATAGTCTGGAGATTGTGTCTGATATGGAATTCTGAAGATACTGAATTGAGGACCCTGCATTAATTCATGGCTTTTGTTTCTCATTGAAATGAAAACAGGGTAGGTAATCAAAAAAGAAAAAACATATGTAGGGAAAGGAAGGTAAAATGTTGAAGTGAAAGATTTCAACAAATTTGGGGGAGATTGAAATTAGACAAGAATAATTTGATGGATAAAACAACATAAAGGAAGCTGGAGCCTATAATTTGTTTTTGAGTCCAATGTGGGAGCCAGTCTGCCCATTGGAACCCTGGAGAGAATTGGATTTAGAATTGGCATGTGATAAGGAATGTGTGAGTAAGAAGTAAATCTGAAAACGATGAATTAATTGAAGGTCTACAATCAAAACAATTGAGTCAGAAATCTGTGATCTTTACAGTGTGGAAATATGAAGTCTGTCATTTATATACTGAAGAACACTATGTTCTTTTTTTCTTTTTCTTTTAAGAAAAATTGAATGATTATGTAGGGATAGTTAAGTCCTTCATGGTGTTAGTGGACTAGAGTTCTAACATTTGGGGCCTAAAGCCTGACAGTGTGCATGTGAGGTACACTCCCTTCTTAGAGAGCTCCATACTAAACGACCTTTTTACATATTGGCATCAAAAGAAAGCCAAATCATATCCAAGTCTTACATTCTTAAATATGAAAAGCACCGCTCATTCTTGGTAAAATTTGCTTGTTAGAGTTAATACTTAAGATAATACGTAATGCCAAACATTAGACAGTGGCATAAGACTTTTAGAAGCAACCTGATAGGCAAAACACAGTATTTTCATTTGGGGCTACAGGTCAGAATGTACATGTAAAAAATTTTAATGAAACAAGTAAAATAGTTACTAGTTGGAAGAAATGAAATGTAATTGGAAAGAATATAATTAGAGAGGAGGATATGATGCTAATACCTTATCTGACACAGAAGCACATTAACAGAAGAGAGCTAAGATCCTAACTCCTTCATGTAACAAAAACATAGTCATGCTATTGAAACTTGGGTAATAATCAATAACCCAACTAGTAATAGTAATACAATTACTAGACATTGGGAAGAAATGGAGGGAAAGTGCAGGCGAGAAGTATAAGTGAGCAAAGTCCTCAGAGGAAGAAATAGTTATTACCTAAAGATAATAAATCAAGAATAAGAAGTATGAGGTTTGAATTGGACTACCATAGTCACTAAAATTTGAAACTTTAAAAAAAGATTGATTCTGAGGGTAAATCAGGTGACAAAAAGTTTCTGTTCATCATATGCTCTTCTGAGTTGTCATGTCTTACATCCATTTTTTAAAAACTGCTAACAAATGATTTTCCTATTTATTTTTTAGTGCATATAAACATTTTATATGTTAGAGTTTTGGTTCTAGATAACCTGTAACAGTTTAAATAAGAATATGGCTATGGATTAGGTGGACCTTCTTTTGGGAACTAAATCAGTTTTGTAATTATTGTCCTTATTAAAGATTGATACCACCCTAATGTCTGACTATTGTCTTTTCAGGATCAAAGCAAGTTGGAGAAACACCAACATCTGGAGACTCTCTAGATGGTACACCACGTACACCCAACACTCTCTTTGATTTCACACCTCCTACACTAGACCAAGTACAGGAGGAGGAGTGCGAAGTAGAAAGGTAATGTAGTGATATCTTAGGGTAGACATTGCTTAAGTTTTTTGACTGTACTGTATTCCTATTTTTCCTATTTTTTTTTTCTCTCACGTGTGTTTTTTTTGGGGGGAAAGAATTAGAACTTAGAGTTACTATTACAAGTACTCAACTGTTTTTTCATTTATCTGCTGCTAAATCCTGAAGAATTCTTTGTCAGCTGTGGTAGTTTAACCCAGTTTTGCTTCTCTTGGGCATGAATTTCTTGATTACAGTTTTGTTTTCATGTTAACTGTTTATTCTCCATTGTTTTAGGGTGACTGAACATGGAACACCAAAGCCCTTTCGAAAGTAAGTAATCCTGAAATAGCTTTCAGGAGAAGCGTATTTAAAGAAATATATCTTTTTCCCCTAAAGTTCTCATTTTAAAGGAAAAGAATTCCTGCACACAAATCTGTTAGACAGTATAAAGCAAAGTTCTTAATAAACATAAATCATTGAAAAGTTATTTATAGAGTGTATGTAACACATATTAGCCATTTGTAGGAGGACTGCGCCTTAGCTTCTTTGCTATACAATATTTCAGAAATCTGATTTACTGTAATGTAAAAACTTGTGTCATTTGCCATCTGTCCACCTGATATCCTCAAGGAGAATTTATCATTTTTTCCTTTTAAGGTTCGATAGCTCAGCTTTTGGAGAAAGTCAAAGTGAAGATGAACAGTTTGAAAATGACTTAGAGACAGATCCACCCAACTGGCAGCAGCTTGTTGGTCGAGATGTGTTAGTGGGACTAAAGCCTTGTGAGATCAAAAGACAGGAAGTAATTAATGGTGAGTTCAATCAATTTTTGTTGTTATAGTTGTTCGCATGTATTGAGTTTTTTCAGGAGTAAAACTAACCCCTGAGTCTAGGAGTTTGCGTCAAAGTTCTGCTAATCTTTTGTTTTAAACAAAGGAAATTAAACCGGATAGATAATCCTTAAACTTTCCAATTCAAAAAACACAAGTGATTCTGTGTTTAACCGTTAGGGTATTTAAGATTCATAGATTCGTAGATTTTTTTTTTGATTAATTAATTTATTTATACAAGCACTGGGCAGTCAGAAGCGCGGGAGGGTGAGAAAATTTACCAGAGCGGGGAACAGAACAGGCAGAATGACGAAGAAATACACTGCTGAGGGGAGCACTGGGCACCGGCAGGAGAGGTCTGTCACGCCATGTGGGACCCTCTCTGGTGGCGGGGGATCGAACTGGTGCTCCAGAGGCTGCGGGCAGCTTTGCAGCCCAGCACTCAACCGCTGCGCCACCAGGGGAGGCCCGATTTGTAGATCTTAAACTTGAAAAATTTGAGACAACATTTGCCCTATCCCTTGTTATTTTTATGCAGCAATTATAAATGAGGAAGGTAAGGCTCAGGGTGGTTGGTTGACTTAATCAGAATCATACAGTTCTTAAGTGATAGGTGAAAAGTAAGATCCAGGTCTACCATTATTCTGTCTAGTACAGTTTCTTTATTTTACTTTGGCATGTATGTGACAGAGATAGGACATGTCTGCTGTACTGGCTGCTCTTTTCAGGATGTGACTTGAAAAATAGCCTTCCTAGCTCTTAAAAAAGTTGATACAAAAAAAAGTTGATACAGTGAAATTGCAAGTCTGTCTTCAGACTGAGTATTTATAGGCAAATTCAATAACCAAAAGTACTGCTGTTTATGAAAAGGGTTCAATTTAAAGGCTATATGATAGTGTTTACAGTTTTCTCATGTTGTAGTTGTGACTTGTGGGGATTTGGAGAGGAATTTGGAGGTGCACTGTTAATTTTTAAGTACATTGAATGATGTTTTTCATTGGCCAGTAGTCAACTCTTAGAGCTGGTATGTGGCAGAGTTTCATGGAATCAAGATTCTGAAAATGACTTCAGAGATAACTATGTCTGTCCTAAACTATAATTATTAAATAACTCACTTGCTATATAATTCTAGCTAGTGCTTATGTTTGTTGCATGGAATTATTCTAAGTAAGGTGACATTTCATATCTCTTTTTCTGCTTAGAATTGTTTTATACTGAAAGAGCTCATGTTCGAACATTGAAGGTTCTTGATCAGGTGTTCTATCAGCGAGTGTCCAGAGAAGGAATTCTGTCATCTTCAGAACTACGGAAAATTTTTTCAAACTTGGATGATATTCTTCAACTTCACAGTAAGAGAAATGATTCTGATCTTTGTTCCTAACATTTTCAATGGATAAATGACATAAATGCACTGTAACAGTAAAATCTTATAAATGTATCCAGGTAGCATTCCTTAAATTATGCAGTTATATGTGAGCATATAGCATAAATAAAGAAATAGTTGGCTATTTAAACCTATCTAAACCCTGCTTTCAACTTTCTGTATACAAAGTGTTAGCACAGGATTTAGTCAATATCCAAGATGAAAACAATAGTGTAAAATTTCCTATCCATTATACTATGAATGTTTTAAAATATATATATTCCATATAATAATATGTGTATAAGTGCATTTTATAAAGTCATATACAGTATATAATCCCACAGTAGGATAATTTTCAGGAATTATTTTATTGTTTTGTTGTTTGGAACACTTGAGTACATACATAAAATTTCCATCTTGCTGACTTTCCTGGTGTAGTCAGTTTAGACTTTTGTAGACAGTAGTATCAGTTCCTCTCTTTGACAGTCACCTTTTCCCCATGACCCAAAATATCTTATCTCTCCCCAAGGATGCCATACCACCTACCAGTACCTGTCAATCAGATTGATGCCTTTTATTTTTTCTTGGGTGATCTTAGGTTTCATCAGCATACATGAAAAATTTCAGGCTTGAATTCATCCATTGCCTGTGAACACAGACATTTTGAGAGAAACAATGCACTATTAAAACCTGCACTATTAAAATTTAAGTTTTTTATAAACATGGTGACAGATGAATCTTGAAGCTTACACATTGTTTTATGCTTTGGCATCTGATTTTAGATAGAGCTCACAGATATCTAGAGATATAAGAATTGTGTTTATATTTATTTTTAAGGAGATTAAAAGCATTTATACTTTTCTGAAAATTATTTTTTTGAAAGTTTAGGTTCTTGGTACCACCAATAACTCATCCTGAAGTGAGTGCATACTTAATTTTTTCCATTGTTTTTCC
This sequence comes from Talpa occidentalis, assembly GCF_014898055.3. NCBI lineage: Eukaryota > Metazoa > Chordata > Mammalia > Eulipotyphla > Talpidae > Talpa > Talpa occidentalis. Next base: position 19,921,755 of record NW_023601212.1, read on the forward strand.
CCCCTGCTTAGTTGGATTGAATGAGCAAATGAAGGCTGTTCGAAAGAGGAATGAGACTTCTGTTATTGATCAGATTGGGGAAGATTTGTTGACCTGGGTAAGGAAATCTGCTGTTTTTTCAATATTTTCATAAACACTTACCAGATTCAAGATTAAGTAAATAGCCTTTCTAAATATGCAAACTCATTCATTTTTCACAATTAATGTAAAGGGTTCAGAGTTTGTATTCTCTTGAATAAGTGCTCAAAGTGCTTTTCTTCCATCAAATTAAAAATAATAGTTCTTTGTGTCCTAAAGAATATAGAATAAAGTGGATCTTGATAAAAATAATTTAACTGATGTAGAATTTTAACTATCATCTGTTAATCTAAATTTCAGAATTGTATATTGTTAAACATTTTTAGATCCAGAACTACCCTTATAAAATTAGAAAAGTGAAAATTAACTTGTTTGTAGTATAAGGGAAGAGTTCAGAGATGTTGGTATCTGTCAAATTCTGTTACTCTTTCTGCCTGACTCTTTGTCAGTATATATTTGTGTGTCAAGCATCTTTCTAGATGCTGGAAATATGCTAGCAATCAAATCAGACATGGTTTCTGCTCCATGGTGGAGCTTATAATCGATGGAAAAAATGTTATTATTTCAAGTGTGATGAGTATTGCAAAAGGGGAGAGTACAGGTTGTTATGGGAATATTTAGTAAGGAAACTTAATCTAGAACATATGGAAAATACTCCTAGGGGAAGTGGATTTAACCAAGCTTTTATTTTATTTATTTATTTATTTATTTTTTGTGGGACCCTCAGTTGCGGCCAGGGAATGAACCGGCTCTGCAGAGGCTGCTGGCAGCCTCGCAGCCCAGCGCTCAACCGCTGTGCCACCAGGGGAGGCCCTAACCAAGCTTTTAAAGAAAATACTATAGTTACAGCTGATAATAGTATATAATGAAGTTCTCAGAATCTTAAGCCTGAACAAGAACTGCTTAGATACTGCTTCAATATGTAGACTGCATGAAGAAATGCCACAGATTTTGGTAAATCTACAATGATAATTTTTCAAAAGATGAAATACTAGTTGGTTGACTAAAACAATCTTCATCTTACTCCTTTCATCAATGATTAGATCTTGGACCAGAACTTACTGATTCAGCAGTAGATCTTTTCTTAGACCAGAATTAGGGAATCATAATCCAGTCTTTTCTCGCCTTCATAGAATTTTCTAAAGCATTTTTCCTTAGGCCCAGTCTGCCATTGTTGTTATTGAAGAGATTTAGTGTCCTTAAAAAGCTCAACTTTCTCTATGACTGCTCTTTGATAATGTAATTCATTTTGTTTCTTGATCTCTATGTAGCAATGAAAGTTGTAATAGTTCTAGTGACTTAGCAGCATTCTCCTCAACTTGAAACAGAAAATGTGTAGTATGACATAGTGTAGCATCAATTTGCAAGTCAAGCTTGGAGTAAAATAACTAAGTTGTATGTACTTGATAAGCAGTCTTGATTCCTCAGGAATTTCATCTGTATCTCAGATAAACAATGCTCAGCACCAAGTGTCAAGTGAGATTCATTACTGGTAAGGGATAGAGTGCAATTGCTTCTCTCTTCACAGTCCGTTGGACTCCATAAATCTATTACAGGGTAAAATAAAGTTGAGAAAGAGCAGGACCAATAAATGTCTTTTTTTTAAAAAGATTTATTTATTTAGGGCCTCTCTGGTGGTGCAAGGGTTAAGATGCAACCTATGAAGCAATCCGCAGCCACTGCAGCACAGGTTCGTTTCTGGCCAGCCAGGGAGCAACCCACATGGTGCAGCAGACCTCTCCTGTCTCACCCTCTGCTCTCCTCAGCAGGGTACTTCGGTCAGTCTGCCTGTTCTGTTCCCCACTCTGTCTCTAGTGAATCCTCTCACCCCCCACTCCTCTGGCCTGTACCCCAGTTCTTGTATGCATAAATAAATAAATCTTTTTTTAAAGAAAAAAAAAAAGATTTAAAAGATTTAAATCTTTAAAAAAAAAGATTTATTTATTTATGCATAGAAGAACTGGGGTGTGGGCTGGGGAGAGCAGAAGTGAGAGGATACACCAGAGACAGAATGGGGAGCTGAACAGGCAGATCTATGGAAATAAACTACTAAGGGTAGCAGCAGGCAAGTCAGGATTGGTCTGCTGTGCCTTGTGTGGGTAGGGATCCAACTTGGGCCACAGTGGTGATAGTGCTGAGACTTAACCCCTATGCCACCAGGGAGGCCCCAAAAAGGTGTCTCTCAGAATCTTTTGATCAGTGTATTACTGATCAGTGATGAGTATATACCCATAGGAAGTTGAAGAAAAACAGAATGACCAACCAATTTGGTCAGTAACTGTTAGGGACAGAGGGTTAATTTAGAGCAAAGCACTGACCAGAAATAGAAAAGGCAAAAATAAATAAGCCTTTAGATTTACTATATCTTTAAAGATAATATAGAAAAGTATTTTTCTAGTATTGTTCTCTTAAAATCATCACCCTGTTAGTTGACTAACTAGGTAAAATTACTATAAAATTGCTTGAGTTTGGGGATATTATTTTCTTTTCTAAGTCCAGCTGTACTTTGATTAACATATCAAAATTGCTACCAGTCTCATATTAAACATGTTGAGTGCCAAGTTTACTATAGATTATGAATACAACATTGGAGCAACCTATTCAAATAACACTTTGGTTCCTAGTTGAACAAAAGTTACTTTTAATATATCAACATATGTACTTCAAAAGGATTTTTCATAAAACATTTTCATATAAACCATAAAGCAATTATTACAAATATAAAGATGGTTCAAAATAAGTTATTCCACCTGTACTTTTAAGAGTACTTACTATGAGTGAAACATTATTACGTTTTATCAGAATTTTTAAATCATGATGTGTACAAAAAAATTTAGAAATTAAAAAAATCAGTAATTATGTAATTTTTTAGGAAAAGATTATACTTTTTTGACTGAAGTAAAAATGTTTTAGCAAAAGATTATACTGATGCGTCGTCCCCAAAGGGAGAGTCAAGGCATGGCGCTCCAGCTGCTGTAGCAATGCTTTGATTTTATTGCAACCCGGAAAAGTTATGACCAGCCCTGTATTTCAGAGTAAGAAAGAAGACCAGAATCCCAAGTCTCTTGTTCCTGGAGCAATAGCAAAGTAATTTTTGTGAAGGTGTCAGATTCTATGAGAATGAAGGTTTAATCTCAGTCTTCAAGTTTTTGTGTCTTCATATTCAGTAAATGTTAACTTCTCTATACAATTTGGAAGTGGTCTAGCAAGGTAATGAAAAAGTATTAAGCGTGGTAAGCATCAATGAGCAAGAATGCATGGGAATATGATCAGAAAAGGTCTGTCTGTGTCAGACTCAGACCTTTTTAATGGAGAAACATTGATGCTCCACACAAATGTATAGGTCTCTGCTGTCACCAGAGAATACTTAATGGAATATGGAACAGAATGCAGTTGTCTCTTTGGCCTTATACAAGCTCAGTACCCACTTCTGTATTGTGTTCTTTGCATTCTTGGCACAGTTCAGTGGACCAGGCGAGGAGAAGTTGAAACAAGCTGCTGCTACCTTTTGCAGCAACCAGCCTTTTGCCCTGGAAATGATCAAATCTCGTCAGAAAAAGGATTCTCGATTCCAGACTTTTGTGCAAGTGAGTTGAATAAGTCGTGTAAGAGAAAAAAATGCAATTTTTTAAATTATCAATTATAAAATGAACTGGGGGAATTCTAAGACTAAGCCTTTTACAGAGATTTTACCTATGTTGACCTTTTTTTTTAAGCCATGCATTATTCTTAAATTACTGGATATTGTTGGAGTGATGAATAGTAAATATTATGTCAAGATTGAAATACTTGACAGAGAAGTCCACATTGCCATGGAGATAGATATTGTCAGGAAATTATCCCTGTGCATTATTAAAATGACATAGTTAATACATGGGATTGGGGCTTATAACAAGCCCAGGAAAGACTGTAATAGCAGTCACACTTTCTGAGGTCTGTAGTGGTATCTATCAAAGGTCAATAGACTTCAGCCCACAGGCCATATCCAGCCTCTTACCTGTAAACAAGGTTTTATTAGAACATAGTATATTCATTTTTAATGCTATGTAGCAAATTACCACAAATGTGACAACTTTTAAAACAATGCAGATTTATCATGTCATAGTTTTTGTGGCTTAAAAGATATAGTTTAGCTGAGCCCTCTCTTCATGCTTTTATCAGACTGAAATCACCTTGTCAGCTGGAGCTTCAATTCTCATCTGAGCCTTGGGCTCCTCTTCTAAGCTCTGTTTTTTAGCAGAATTTATTTCCTTATAAATGTGTGACTAAGATCTCTGTGTTCTTGCTATTATTGACTAGGAACTACTCTCAGCTCCTAGAAAATGTCTACATCTCTGGCATGTGGCTTTTTCAGACAGTTTATAAAATGAATGTTTCCTTTTTCCAGACCAGTAGGAATGTGTTTCTCTGGCAGAGCCTTTCTTTCTTTATTTATTTATTTATTTATTTATTTATTTATTTTTGAAGGTTCCTCTGATTAGGTCAGATTCACCAGATTTTTGGATTAATTCCTAGTCAGCTGATAGTAACCTTCTCACGGGAGTGCCGTCCTATCACATTGATGGGTTATTTTTACTCCAGGGAAAGGGTTCATATAGGGGGTGTGTGCTACACTATGGAAATGTTAGAGGTCATCTTAAAACTCTTTACTACATATAACTCTGTTCATTTTTTTATGTATTGTCTGTGGCTGCCTTTGTGCAAATAGCAGACTGAAGTGGTTATAACAGATACTGTATGACCCGACAGATTTAAAATATTTACTGCTTGGTACTTGACTGAAAAGTTTGCACAGCACTGGTATAAATTAACTGGTATAACTGGTAGGCATGCTACCCTTAGGAAAATGTAAGTATATTTTCTGAATCACAAGACAGCAATTCTTAGAGTTGATTATGGAGGCTCTCAGTCCTTCCCTAAACAGATAAGAAGCCATTGCTTTAGTGATAAAGGGTACCTTCCCCCATTTTCTGAGTAAAGGAGAAAACAAAAGCGTGATGTGGAAATGGTAAGTTTGTTTTTTTTTTTTTTTTTGGAAATGGTAAGTTTTGATTTAACAATTAGACCTGTGATTGTGTAGACACTTATGATGAATATATGGTATGTATTTAATTAGTCCAAATAAGAAATACAAAATCAATTATTTCACTTTAATTTTAGGATGCTGAGAGTAATCCACTGTGTCGTCGTCTGCAACTGAAGGATATCATACCCACCCAAATGCAGAGGCTTACTAAGTACCCTCTTCTATTGGATAATATTGCCAAATACACAGGTATATTATTCTTGCGGAAATAAAAAAGCTAAGGCACAAAGAAAACCATAAGTTGGTAAATAATCTCTCACAGCATCCTGGTGCTTGGAAGTTGAATTTCCAAGTAGTATAGCTAAATTTTATTTATTTTTTTTAAAGATTTATTTATTTATACAAGAACTGGGGTACAGGCCAGATGTGGGGGAGGGTGAGAAGATTCACCAGAAACAGAGCTAGGAACAGAACAGGCAGACTGACTGAAATACATTGCTGAGGGGAGCAGCAGGCGAGACAGGAGAGGTCTGCCGTGCCATGTGTGTTGCTCTGTGGCTAGCGGGGATCGAACCAGCACTGCAGAGGCTGGAGACAGCTTCACAGCGCTGTACTCAACCGCCTACACCACCAGAAAGGCCCAGTATAGCTAAATTTTATAACAAGATTCAATCCAGACTTCTTCAGGCTAATTTGATTTAATATATTTCATTAGTAGCTCTAGCATAGAGTTTGACAAACTATGCATCATGGACTAAGTCTGACTCACTACCTGTTTTTGTAAGTAAAGTTCTTTTGGAACATAGTCATGCTAATTTGTTGGCATTGTCTGCTTTTGCACTACAACAGCCCAGTTGAGTAGTTACTACAAAGATCATTTAGCATGTAAGGTTGTAAAATAGTTATTATCTGGCCCTTTACAGAAAAAGTTTATCAATGCTTCCTGTAGCATTTATCATACTTGCTTTGAATTCTGTGCAAACTCCTGTTTCTTATACCTGAGAATTTGAATGCATAATTGGACAATTTAAAAATATGGTACCTGCTACCCAAAGTGACTTATACCACACATACTAATTTTTATACTGCAATAGATTTGTTCAGTAAAATTGGGCTATTGCTTAGAAAACTGTAGTTATACACAGTCTGATTTTGCTATTCTTTACATTGTAGACCTCAATATAACCTCAGCACATTTTAGTGATTTTCATCTTCTTTTAATAATCCAAATATTGTAATTTATTTTCTTTGTTTAAACAATCTCAAATTCAAGAAACTTACTTTGAGTATTTTGAATTGTGTTATCACTCAAAAAATGTTGCTGAATAGGTCAGTGGACACAGTCTCATAGGCTATACTATGAAATTCTAGGAGAGGGTTCATCCCATTTATATAGTTTACAGTATGACTGGGAAACACTCCCTGGAATGTGTAACATAGCGGCCCTGATACTTAATTGGACAAGTATCATTTCTTATATTTGGGATTTTCTAATATGCTTTATTTTTAAACATCATTGGAAGTCTCACTTGTCCAAAAATTACCTGAATTGAGATTCTACCAAAGATTTTAGTCTGGTATAAAAATAACCACCGTCTTAGTATATACTTACAACTGTTAAAATGAAATAAGATCATCTCTGATTTTTTTCCATTTTCCATTTTCCATTTTTGATTTCTTTCCCTTATTTAGAATGGCCGATAGAAAGGGAGAAGGTGAAGAAAGCTGCTGATCACTGTCGTCAGATCTTAAATTATGTAAATCAGGCTGTCAGGGAAGCAGAAAACAAGCAGGTAAGATGGGAAAAGGAAGAAAATATAGGATGACATAGTGAGAATGTTAAATTAGTATTACCTGGAACTTGTGAAATGCTAATTGAAGCTATCATTATATAATTAAAGGTCAGGACATTTGTTAACTATTCATATAATAAGTAGATCCAGATCAACTTGTGATAGAAAACTAGGGTTGTATTTGAGCCTCTCTATCTGCTTGTTTGCTCATTCATTTCATTCATCTATTCAATTAACTATATTTACAGAGATTCTACTATATATACACACACACACACACACACTGAGTATATAGAATGGTTAAGAAAATGTGTGCATTAAGGTGCCAGTATTTTTTTTAAAGATCTATTGTATTTATTTATGAATACAAGAACTGCAGTGGAGGCTAGAGGTACAGGGGGTGAGAGGATTCACCAGAGACAGAGTGGTGAATCTGTAGAACAGGCAGATCTCCTGAAATACGCTGCTAAGAAAGCAGCAGGCAAAACAGGAGAGGCCTGCTATGCCATGTGGGTTAGCTCCCTGGCCAGGGTCAAGCTCATGCTGCAGTGGCTGGCAATAATCTTGATAACACTGAGATTTTAACCCCTATGGTGCCAGTATTTTGTATCACTTACTGTGAAGGAGAATTTCAGGGTATTAGGCATGTGTAGGAAGAGAATCTAGCCTAGTTTGAGCATATTAGGCAATGGCCATCAGAGACAGCTTCCTGGAGGAACTGACATTGAAGCCAGGCTCTTAATGATGAGTAGAAATAACCAGAAGAATGTAGAAGGGGGCAATCTTACAGGTAGAGGGAACAGCATATACAAAAGTCCTGGGGTAAAAAAGGAAGCACGGTATATTTGATGAGCTGAAATGTGAGAATAGTGTGGATCATTCCTAAACAAAATCAGAGTGGTATGAAATGAGGTACAGTTGGCCTGGGTCCTACAGGGGCCTGCAGACTGTTAAATAATTTTATTTTTTATCCTAAGAGCAGTAGGAATTCACTATAGGACATTTTTGAATAGCACATTCAGATTTTTCACTTTTTTTTTTTTTTTTTTTTTTTAGATTTTTTTTTTTTTTTTTTTTAATAGAGGCATGTTATATTTATTTATTCATTTATTATACATGCACTGGGTACAGTCAGAAGTGCGGGAGGGTGAGAGAATTCACCAGAGCCAGAGAGGGGAGCAGAGCAGGCAGAAGGACCGAAGTACACTGCTGAGGGGAGCAGCGGGCGGCAGGAGAGGTCTGCGTGCCATGTGGGACCCTCCTCTGGTGGCCGGGGAGCAGCCGGGGATTGAACCGGCGCTGCAGAGGCTGCAGGCAGCTTCGCAACCCAGCGCTCAACCACTGCGCCACCGGGGAGGCCCAGATTTTTCACTTTTTAAATATCCTTGGTGAATGGATTAGAAGGAGTAAAGGAGTGGAGGAAAAGGCTCAATTAGCAGAAATCCAGATTGATGATTGTGTCTTAGAGAATTACAAGAATTAGCAGTGTATTTAGAAGGTAAAATTAACAGACTTGGTGACCAATTTAAAGAAGGATTTGAAGGAAGATGATGGATAAGAATAAACCCCTGACTTGCACATTTAGATGGACATGAGTGGAGAAGCCCCAGATCTATGGGGAGGATGATGAGCTTGGGATATGGGGTGAAGTGTACAGCAAATTGGCTATATGGATTCACATCTAAAAGACTGTTAAAGATAAAAAATTTAAGATTGTGAAATCATACATGTTAATTGTATCCTTGGACATTGGTGAGGGTATAGAAAAACAAATACTTTCAAATGCATCAATATTATCTGATGTGTAAAGTGATAAAACCACAGAAGCGCAGTTTGGCAATAGTCACATAAATTAAAAATGCACATATTATACATCTACCCTTTGATTCAGCAATTCTATTTCTATTGATTTACTCAAGAGAAATGAAAATATATACCCCATAGTTTTGTATAAGAATGTCTAGAGCATAAATCAAATGTGCTATAGTCATGAACTAGAATAATGCAGCAATAAAAAACATTGAACTACTGATACACACAGTATGATGAATATCACAAGTATTATGTGGAATAAAAGGAGCCAGACATGAAGAGTACATACATATAATCAGTATATATGTAACTCTAGAACAGGCTAAACTAATCTATAATAGGTAAAAATTAACAGAAAAGTGATTAAGTTACTAATGATATTAAATGACAGATATTAACTAGGAAGAAGTACAAGGGAACTTTCTGAGGTGATAGTAATGTTTTGTATCTTGATAGGAGTTGAGTGCATAGATATATGCATTTGTAAAAGCTCATGAAAGTTACACTTAAAATGTATGCATTTCACTGTATGTAAATTTTACTTAAAAAAGAACTATATTGGACTCTTGTTAATGATATAAATGCCGAAATGTTTAGAGGTAAAAAGTATGCTTATATCTAACTTATTTTGAAATGTATCCAAAAATAATATGGATTGATGGATAGAGAGATGAATGGATAGATATATGAGAAAGCAAATGTAGCAGATATTAATTGTGGGATGTAGGTGGTGGGTATATGGGTGGATGTTCTCTATCCACATTTAGACTAATCTTTTCTTTGTATTTGGAAATTTTTATAATCATGGGGGAAATAGCAAGTACCTTTTTATCTAAAGTTCTAGAAATTTATCCTGTATATGTGTATTAAAGCTTCTGAGCGCAGTTATTTTACTTCAGTATTGTTTGCTATAGAAGATCGAAAGTAATCTACGTAACTACCACTAAGATGTAGTTAAATAAATTATAGTTCATTCATGGACTAGAATACCATGTAGCCATCAAAAACGAGACAGCTCTTTCTATATGTGCTAATGTGGATCATTCTGCAGGATGTATTGATGAGCTGCACGCACAAACAAACGTGGGGAGGTGATCAGTAATGCATATGAATCTATTCTGTTACTATTTGAGTAATATATGTATAAATATTTATTCTATCTTTTTTTAAAAGGATATATACACAGTATGCATAGAAACAAGCATACTTATATACACATATATTCTATTTTCTTAGAATATTTCTCATAGGCTACCCAAGAAATATCTATTTCTTTAAAGAAAATTGGAGGCTTGGGAATGCAAGAGGACTAGATTGGAGGGAGACTTTTTATAAATATTTATTTACTATTTATTGTGTGCCATATACTGTAGCATGTATATGAATTACATATTCAGAAAATAAATACAGGCTTGTGAGAGGCCAGTGAGTTTGAAAAGATTGAGGAAGAAACCTGTCAAAGAGATAAGAGGAAAACCCGGGAAATGTAATACCACCAAAGTCAAGAGAAGGGAGTGTTTCAAGAAAGAGTGAGTTGTCACTGTGTCTAATGTTGCAGGGAGTTCAGTAAAACAGGAAGGTCATTGATATCCAAAGCAATAATCCTGACTCCATCCTGTCTAATTTTTAGCGCTTGGAAGATTATCAGCGTCGCCTCGATACCTCCAATCTGAAGTTGTCAGAGTACCCAAATGTTGAAGAGCTCAGGGTGAGAGATGGTCTAATCATAATTTAAAAAATAAAATAAAATTTACTAAAGACCTGACAGGTAATTAACATCTCAGTGAGAACATACAGTACCTGAAGGAATTCTTATATCCTAGATTTGTCTGTATTTATGATTCTATGCTTCTTATTTTTTTAATGTTTTTAGAAGTATTATTTTCTTTTTTAAAGCTTTATTTATTTATGCATACAAGAACCGGGGTACAGGCCAGACGTGTGGGGGGTGAGAGGATTCACCAGAGACAGAGTGGGGAACAGAATAGGTGGATCCACTGAAATACACTGCTGAGGGGAGAAGCGGGCAAGTCAAGAGAGGTCTGCTGCGCCCTGTGGGTAGCTCCCTGGCTGGGGATCGAACTTGTGTTGCAGTGCTGCGGATAGCTTCATAGGTTGTGTCTTAACCCCTTGCGCCACCAGGAAGGCCCTCTATCCTTCCTTTTTATATAAAGATTACTTCAGTCTTTCATTAGCGGAATGTTTTGTGCAAAACTGTAATTTTTGGGGTCAGGAATATTTGCAGGAGATGAAGCAAGTAGTACTTACTATTAAATTTAATTGTGTTCCATAGTTTGAGTAAAAGCAAGGCTATTTACTATGAGAACTTTCCAGATTATTGAATAAAAAGCAAGGTAACTTGTTTTTCCTTGAAGCTTTTTAACAGGATAAAAGGTGAAAACATTACAGGAAAGGTAGTGAAGCATGTACTAAGTGCCACTTCTAGTACATGGACTTTTGTATTGAGAACTTTTTTAGGGGCCTCCCTGGTGGCACAATGGATTAAGCACCGCACCATGAAGCAATCCGCAGCCTCTGCAGCACGAGTTCGATCCCCAGCCAGCCAGGGAGCTACCTACATGGTGTAGCAGACCTCTCCTGTCTTGCCCGCTGCTCCCCTCAGCAGTGTATTTCAGTTAGTCTGCCTGTTCTGGTCCCCACTATGTCTCTGGTGAATCCTCTCACACCCCCCCTTATCTCTGGCCTGTACTCCAGCTCTTGTATGCATAAATAAATAAATCTTTAAAAAAAAAAAAAGAACTTTTTTAGGATTTTAGGTATTTCTTGTACTATTTCCATAGGTGGTAGTTTTTGTAGATTTATTTGGTGGCTTTTGAAATAGACTTGCTGATGTGCTTTTAGCTTCTTAATTTCTAGAGAATGAGATTTTTGTAGAACTACTTATACTGAAAAAAGATTTTCTTACTGAGTTATTAACATGTGGAGAAAGCTCAACTTTTCATGATTGCTGTTCCTTAGAATTTCCTTTGGAACTAGAGCCTTGAAACTCGGAGGCCTCTTATAGATGAGTTAGGCATCATCCTCATCTAGTTATTCATAGAAAAATTAAGGGATGGATTAAGAATCTAGTGGCTGAGTGTTTGCAACTTCATTTTCATAAGCTATCATAACCTATGTAGAGTGAGATTTGGAAGCCAGTACTCCTGAGTGTTTGGGGAAGATACCTTTTCCTTTTTGGAAAATTTTATGCACTTAACTTGGTCTTTATTCTGTTTTAATAGTTGACAGATACAATAATGATAGTGAATGTAAATGGGATCTTTTATGTTAAGAATTTCTTGAAATCAGATGATACAGAATATCATCTCAGCGAGTGTTTGGAAATGATTTGTGTGTAATTCTCTTTATTTTGGCAGAATTTGGATTTAACGAAAAGGAAGATGATTCATGAAGGACCATTGGTCTGGAAAGTGAATAGAGATAAATCTATTGGTAGGTCTCATGTCTGTCATTATTGGTGAGAATGGAGATAAGAAAAGCGTGAGAAAGATTTCGTATGCCAAGAGAAGAGATAACCGTTCACAGTTTTCATTTACAGCAGTTAACAGTGCTACCTTGTGTTACTTATGCATTTGCAGATCTACTTAGGTTATTTGATATTTGAAGTGTGTCAAATGTTCACTTAGGGATGAAGCATGAAACTTTATCATGCTTCAGTCCTCTCTTCATCTTTCTTGTATTGTAATGAGTCTAAGCTTTCTTTAGACCACTATCTCTCAAATTACCTGTGGTGAGAAACTTTATTTTTTGTTAGTCATAGATTGATACTTTAGTGTAATACAATAAAAATGAGTTATTAAAAGTGAAATTTAATAAAATAGCAAGTCAATTATTTAAATTTATTAGACTTAATAGAAATAACATTTCTCTGTCGAATTGTTATAAAGTTACAAAGCACATCTCAATTTCTGAACTGATCACCTTTTCTGTCTTTTTTCTTCTTAGATCTATATACATTGCTGCTGGAAGACATTCTTGTCCTGTTACAAAAGCAGGATGACAGACTGGTGTTAAGGTGTCATAGTAAGATCCTAGCATCTACAGCTGATAGCAAACACACATTTAGCCCTGTCATTAAGTTGAATACCGTGTTGGTTCGACAAGTGGCAACAGGTGACTATGTCCTGAGTAATATGATATCTAGGCTTATTGTAAAGTTGCATAAGGTATAGTCAGTGTTGTTTAAATAACACAACTTGCATACAGTTTCGTTCCTGTTATACTCTTCTACAAATTAAATGAAAAAAAAATGCACACATGCTGTTTGGAAAGTAAATTAAGGATTCAGGATGCCTATGATTTTTCTGAGTCATTTTCTGCATTTAAAATTTTTTGCATGTTACTTTTGCCTTTATTCCATGTTTCAAACATTGAATTTGGAGGTAATATCAAAAAAAAAAAAAAAGGGCTTTCATTAGAGTGGTATGATTTTGATTTTTGAAAAAAGAGCAAAACCTGAAGAGGTAAGTATAGTATAGGTTTTTTGAAAACCGCTTAAGTTAGCAGATTATATATTAACTGTACCAACAAAGAGATCTCTTTTGAAAGTTGTTCATTCCATTATGGCAAAATCAATTTAGGACCTTTTTCTCCAACACCCACTGAATATTATTAAGAGTTCAGGAAAAGGGCAATTCAAAATAAATTCATAAGAGTCATAGTGTTCAGTTGAGTACTTTAGATACAGTATGAAATATAAGTTGCATAGATTTTAAGTGTTTAACTTGATGGATTTTTATAAAGTGCTCATGTTTTCAAGTGAATATTTGTGTAATCTTTATCTCGATTAAGATAAAAAATAACACCAGAACCCTAGAAACATCCTCCCTGTCCTCTGTAGGTCATATTGTTAGAATAAGTTTTGCTTTCTATTTTCCAGATAACAAAGCTTTATTTGTCATCTCCATGTCAGACAACGGAGCCCAAATTTATGAACTGGTGGCACAGACAGTTTCTGAAAAGACTGTGTATGTACTAGACATAGCTCTAACTTTTCTATTATCCTGAATATAATAGTCAATAAACTTAACTTTGTTTTTGTACTATAACTTTGGAAATCAAACACTAGGTAGAAATAAGCACTTTGTATTTTTTATAGATATTATTGTAAGAACTTGTTCCTTTTTAGATTGATGTCTTTTAGTGTGATTCTATTCTATTGAATGTGCTTTTCTAAAGAAAAATTTCTCAGAAGTGCCAAGTAAAGTTTTTTAGTGGCCAGTATGTTCATAATGTCGTTAGGTTTTTCTTTAAGGCATAGGGTTTTTATAATTTCTACTTAATAGGATATTGTCTAAGTAAAGATATTGTCTGATAAAGTAGAGTTTGTTGTTTGTTTGGTGTCTAGCTTATTTGTTTTTATTTTTGCTTTCTGAGTGTATTTAAAGGGCATGTCTTTTTCCTTTTCCTTTTGTATTTTGTTTTCCTTTCAAACTTCCTGCAGTTGGCAGGACCTGATATGTCGGATGGCTGCATCAGTGAAGGAGCAATCTACAAAGCCCATTCCATTGCCACAGTCATCACCTTGCGAGTGAGTGTACTTTTGCCTAGTCATAGGAAGGACTTTGTGATTTGGTCAGAAAAGAAATGGCTCATTCTCTGTTGCAGTAATTATAAATGTTGGGCACCTCATGAGGCTGAAAGCTTTTCTTTTTTTCATAGAGGAGACAATGATGAAGAAGAACCTCCAAAATTAAAAGTGGAACATCATGGTATTTCAGTCACTGGTATGCAGAGTCCAGGTAAACCGATCTGTTAAGTTTACCTAGAAGACTGTAGTCTGTAATTAGTTGTTAAAATGCAAAGACACTTTTACTCATAAAAGTTTATGAAGTTTATGAAGTTTGTGGCATGATTTGCTCTAACAAATTTCACTTATCAGCCTTCTCTTGCCATTACAACAGTGCTCTAAGTTCTGTGTATTTTCCTTAAATAATCTCTGTAGCTCATGTGCTTGTTTTTTTCCCAAGTATTTCCTGAATGTTTAATGTTAAAACTTAAAAAAGATCTTTTTTTAAAGATATATTCCACTTGTTCTGTTCTACTGAATAGAGAGAGATTTGGGATTAGTGTCTCCCTTAATATCATCCAAACCTCAATCACATTCACTGGACACCTCTGGAAAATCGGAGGTAGATGATCTCTTTGCTACTGAGAGACAGTTTGCAAAAGCGCCGCATGAAGATGGGACTCTAAAGGAGGTTGGAATAAATTATCAAATCACAATCCCAGATCCACATTTGCCTGTCTCAGAAGAACGGTGGGCATTGGATGCACTAAGGAATTGTAAGTTTTTTTCATAAATTAATACAGATACTTATTGAGTACCTGAGTTGTATAATATACAACTCTAACCATGTAGGAAGAATCCAAGGAAATATAAATTGTGACTTCACATCAAGAGTTTTAGCGTTTACTTGTGAAGATGATAAAAAACCTCCCATCTTTTTATGTAATCACATGATACAGGTATGTCAAATTTGGTCTGGTTGGAGTGACCCCAAGAGAATGAGAGAGAGAGGTGACTAGTGCCTTCAAGAATGAGTAAGATTCAGCTAGATATGTAGAAGAATAGAAGTCATTCAGACAAGAGGCAGAAAATCTGAAGATATTCCCATAGCAGGGAGTAGACCAGTTGGTGTGTGGTAGCTCATACAAAAGTGAAAGGAGTCATGGGGAATCAGGTTGGGAAGTCAGAAAGTAGTTTTGATGGGCTCCATTGTGTGAACCTCAAATCTCAGATTAAGTCCTCCATACTTAAAAGATACACAGTGATTTGAAGTTTTTTTCAAACTACAAGTATTCCTCTAATTTTCTTGAGGACGTTGTAGTATTCTCCATAATGGGCTCGCCTTCCCAAATGACACTCGGGGCTGGGATGTGGGAGGGAGGGAGAATTATGGGGGGGGTGAGAGAGAGAGAGGGAGAGGTATCACTGTTACAAATTCCCATTTGTAACACTATGAGTATGTCACATCTCTCAGGTGTACTGAAGGTGGGAAAGGGCTGAGAATGATTGCTCTAACTGTAGAGAACTATTTGAAGGTTTTAAGCCAGGGTATGACTAAGGAAAAAAGATTAATTTGACTGAGAGCTGCAACAGGATTTGAATGGAAACAGGTTTGGAGTGGTGCGTTTACTGTTAAGCTATTGTAGTAATCTAGGCTTGGGGCTGAACGGGTTTCTACTAGAATAGTGTCAGTGGCATAAAAATAAAGTGAAGAGTCAACAGATACTTAAAACAATTGATTTGTTTACATGTGAGGGCAAGAGGAAAGGGAATATTTAGAGATACTTTCAGTATTCTTGTTACTGCCCACTGCCATACTTGTCTTCTTTCCTTTTTTTTTAATTTGCCAGAGATTATAGGTTCAATTTTAAAACATGTTGAGATTAATACAGTGGTTGGAAAGCCATTTAAAAGGCAGTGATGAACTGGAAGTTGGAGTGTTTTTGTTTTTGTTTAATTCAGTTAACGTTGGTTTATAGCATTATACAGATTTCAGCTCTACAACATATTATTTTGAGATATGTACATACTCTATGTTGACTGCCACCTGAAGACTGGTTCCCATCCTCCATGGTACAGTTGACCACTTTTACCCAATTTACCTACTGCCCCTACTTCCGCCTCCTCTTCTGGTAACCATTATTTTGTTATTACAGTCTAAGTTTATGAAATAAGTTTTTGACTTATTTCACTAAGCATAATACCCTCAAGGTCCACCCCTGTTGTCACACATCGCAAGATTTCATTTGTAAAGCAGTCTGATACTGGGGCTTTTGTTTTGGGGGAGCTTTTTTATTGCTCTTTCAGTTTCCTTGCTTATGATCAGATTGCTCAACACAAAGATTTCAGCTTTTTCATGGCTGAATAGGATTCCTCTGTGTGTGTGTATATGTACATATTCATTATTCATTCATTTGTTGATGGGCATTTACATTGTTTCCAAATCTTGGCTATTGTAAATAATGCTCCAGTAAACAAAGGAGTACATATATCTTTTCAAGGTAGTGTTTTCAGATTCTTTGGGTAAACACCAGAAGCAGGATAACTGAATCACATGGTGTTTCTATTCTTGATCTTTTGTGGACTCTTCATCCTCTTTCTATAGTGGTTGAGCCAGTTTACTTCCCACCAACAGTGCACAAGGATTCCCTTTTCTCCGCATTCTTGCCAACACTTCGTATTTTAAAATAGCTATTCTCACAGGTGTGAGATGATGTCTCACTGGTTTTGATTTCTATGTTCCTAATAATAACTGATGAAGAACATCAGTAGTTGGGAGTTTTAAGATTAGAACTTAGGAGAGAGTTGGGTTTGAGTGTCAAAACCATAAAAAAATGTATAGCATATCAAGAAGTAAATGTAGAGCAAAAATATAGAAGGACAAGGATTCAGATGTGTGTGGAAACTGTATACTTTAAGAAACAGAAGAGAGAAATTAAGGCAGAGTTGAAAGTAAGGAATTGATCCAGTTCTTTAAAACCTAGATCATTCTAAATTCTGTTGAATTAACAGACTTCATGATTTTGGATGGTTTGACTAACATCCCAGTAACTCTTATCATTGTGTGAGTGACCTCACAGCTTACATTTGTCTATTCAAAATTAAATCAGTTCTCTTTTCAACAACCTAAGGAAGCTGTGCTACTAAGGTCTTTTTTTTCAAAACTAATAAAATGTTTCTTTATCTTTGGAAATTATACATGCTATCAAATCATTGGAATTAAATTTTATTACTGTGCAGTTTTATTTTTCCTTTACCATGTAGGGAGATTCTGTGGATTATTATAAATGATAAAATTAATGTTCTCTGTGTAATAAAATTATAAAAAAGAATTTCATGTTATATGCATCTGCTTCTGGAAAGAGCAGAGCTTGCAGGGGGTTTTTTGGTCTGATTTACCACAACTTTTTTCAGCATCCTTAAGTTTCTTTGGGTATTATTCTAGTCACATGAAAGAAAAAATAGAGGCAGCTGTAGTATTGGTTATTTAGCAGTTCTAACCAGGATTACCCCCTTAGGTCTTTTCAAGTCTAGTTTAATGTTAAAACTTCTCTAAATGGTGTTTTATTTTATTTCTCAAACAAAACAAATGGTTATACAAAATTAATATTTTGACTAAAATTATTAAAAAGGTACATAATAGAGATAATTGGTGATTCGACTAATTTAATTATGGCAATCTGAGGTTATAATTATGACTTTCTTTTTTCTTCCTCCCTAAATCGTTTAGTGGGTTTGTTGAAGCAGTTGCTGGTACAACAGCTGGGTTTAACTGAGAAGAGTGCTCAGGAAGACTGGCCACATTTCCCCAGACACAGGACAGCCTCTCCAGAGGGGCAGGCAGACAGTCAAACCCAGAACTCTGAAAACATTAAGGCCTATCATCCTGGTGAAGGACAGATGCCCTTCAGAACTGGAACTGGTGACATTTCAGCTTGTTATAGTCCAAGGACTTCAACTGAATCTTCTGCTCCACGAGATTCAGTAGCACTGGCATTCCAAGATAGCCAGGCAAGTAACACTTTAGTAATGGACCACATGCTTATGACCCCAGAGATGCCTCCTACAGAGCCAGAAGGGGGTCTTGATGAGAGTGGAGAGCACTTTTTTGATGCCCGTGAAGCACATAGTGATGATAATCCATCAGAAGTTGATGGAACAGTTAAAAAGGAAGAGAAGGATGTTAATTTACGCATCTCAGGCAAGTTCCTTTCACATTCAAACTTTGATTTTGATTGTTGTTAACTGTCCTGTGTGCTGAAATGGATGTTTTTGGGTATCCAAGCATATTGTGTGTGTGTGTGTGTGTGTGTGTGTGTATTTTGTGGTATTTATTCTTTCATGTAGTAAATAATTACTCAATCTACTCAGTGCCAGAGGTCATTCTAGGTGCTGGGTATTACATTTAATAAAACTCAGAAAAATTCACTTTTTTTTTTTTTGTGAGCTTAAGTACTAGGTAGGGGAAGAACAATGGTAAATAAATAAACAAATAAATAGATGTCAGATACTATCTGACATCCTAAAGTATTAGGAAGAAAATAGTCAGACTAATGGCCATTGAGTAATGGGAGCAGACAAGGTAGCCAAGAAAAGGGCCTCCATGAGGCAGCATTTGAGTAGAGGGAAGGGAGGGAGATAATACATGAATATCTGGAGGCCACGTGTTCCAGTAGAGAAGACTAGCACACAGGCTCTGCAACAAGATCATATTTTTGTGTGGTTCAGGAATACAGGGTAAGAAGAATATGGTAGGAGATGAGACAAGAGAGGTGTTTAGCAGGGGAAGTGGAGAAAGGACCATATAGGGATGCTGCAGTTAAGTTAAAGTAACTTTTGAAATATCAAAAAGTTATGAAATTATTGCAAAAGTTTGCTAAGTTTAACTTGAACCTGAAGAGAGAAAATTCTTATGCACTCAAAACTAAACATGAGGTTTTAGAAAGTGATAGCGTTTTCTTCTCTTTAATAGCTTTTACAGTTGTCATTGTCTCACCGTATCTCTTGTCATCTCTTTTTGTGATGGTGGCAGTACTGATCTCATCAGACTGTTCTGTCTATTCAATAGGAAACTTTTTGATCCTCGATGGCTATGAAACAGTGCAGGAGAGTTCCACGGATGAGGAGATTGCTTCCTCACTTCCCCCGCAACACAGAGCAGGCATCCCCTCCATGGACTCTGCCCACCAGCACCAACATTCTCCTAAGAATGCTCATTCTGATGGGGCTGTTTCACCATTCACCCCAGAATTCCTGGTCCAGCAGCACTGGGGAGCTATGGAGGATTCCTGTTTTGAGGTCCGGAGTCCTTCCTCTTGTGCAGATTCACAAAGCCAGATCATGGAGTACATTCGTAAGATAGAGGCTGACCTTGAACGCTTAAAGGTACTTCAGACTTCAGTATCCTTAGGACTTGGTTTTTAGAAATACGTTTCGCAGAGAGGAAGTGTGGAATGATTGAAATGCTGATACTTATAAGCTTGTTTAGGTCATGAATTTGTATGTTTTCTTTGACCATTATCCAGGAATAGGCCTGGATAAAAAGCCGAGGTCAACATTGTCTGTCTGGTTACATATCACATGATCAGAAAAGTAATAGCTCTCTCTATAAACTGTGTGTCAATGTGGATTTTTGAGTATAAGGGCCTAAATGTATTTTGGGTGATTGTCCTCTATGAGAAGCTGTGAAAAATAAGCTGTGAAAGGTGGGATTTGTGTAGTTATGAACCTAGGCTGGGAAATGCTAGAATCTATTAATTATCTGTGAATTATTAGTTGATGGTGGTGATTTCCCAGGTAGAAATTGGCTGCAGTCACCATCACAATTTAAAAACCCGGAAATAATGGGATTTTTGTAAATTGGTAATTGGAAATGTCATTCTACTAACCACTGTTGCAAAATTGACTTGTGTGGCAGTTTCTGAGAAAAGGCCTCTGTATTTGCCTGCCATCAGTAGACACAGATGCTAGAGCCCATGTGTTTTTTCATGGCATCATTTTGTTGGAGGCTTTAAGGAGAGAGTGAAAAGTATTCTTAACATGTTAGCTAAACACTGATCTCCCTTAGTTTTTCTTTTAAGTTTATATGATTGGTTTTTCCTTCTTCACATGATTACATGTAGTCTCGTCCTGTGGCTGATGAGGTAAGAGATCTAAAAGATCCTGTGGGGATGTTGGCTCTAGGAGAGTTCATGCCACATGCAGGACGGTTTTTAGGGTAACTCCTCAGGGAAGGAGAATCACCTTTACCTGTTGTGTTCCCTTCTTTCTCTTTTACATGAGAAAGCTGTAAGTTATTCACTCAAAGGAGAAAGCCTGTTTTACCTAAAAGGAATAGAATATTTTTTATCGAGTAACACAAATTTTAATGCTGTTAATACTGAAATTTCGAAGCATGTACCTATTATATAAAAAAGCCTTTTTCACTATTTTCAAAAATTTTTTTCTTTTATGATGTTCAAGTGAAAAACCTGTGGGTTTTATTTTACAGAAAGTAGAAGAGAGTTACACCATTCTTTGCCAAAGGCTGGCTGGATCAGCCCTCACAGACAAACACTCAGGTGAGAATTATAGATTCCAGATTCTAGAATCATCCTGCTTGAACAGCACATTGAGTGGAATGATTTATTATTCTTTAAAGTGAAAGCCTTCTGAGATTCTATTTCTTTTCTGTCTTTAAAAAGCTGCTTGTTTCCAAACATCATATATCAAGCAGAGTCTGTTGTCTGCTGACTCTGCTCTTCCTTGGCTAAGAGGAGCTGCAGTTGTCACTTCCCATGCCATCTCCCCTTCTCTGTTTTTCTTCAGCTTTGCAAAAGCAGAAGGCAGAGCAGTGGTAAGCCTGGTAAAACCCTGGATCCTGGGTGAGGTTTGCTGGTGCTGCTGTCATGGGGTGCTTCAGGCTCGGTGCTCCTCAAGTCTTGCTGTCCTGTGTGTCTCTCTTGACAGTAACTGCAAATGGATCTGCGTTCAGCACATCATTTTCCACTCATCATGCTTTTGGATAAGACTGTTCTGATCCAGAAGCACAGATACAACTACTCCCCTAGATTTCATAGGTGTTCTCTTTACAGTGTTAATTTTTTTGTTCTTAATTTGATGTTCACCTGTTTTTATTCTTCTCAGATAAAAGTTAGAGCCGTGTGTCCTGGAGGTGACTGAAGGTTGTTGGATTTTGAGCTTCGACCTTGTATCACCACATCCTGGCTGCAGTGTGGACACAGAGAGTGTGTGACAGAGGATCTGCCTGTGAACCCCCCTGGGGTTAGCCATGTCCCAGGGTGCCCATAGCGGGACTAGTTCTTCACAGTGTGGCAGCTGCACTAGTCTGTCAGTGAGGGAATCCATTCTCTCACTCTGCTCTCCTCACTATTGGAAATTCATTTTGATTCAGAACAAAAACCAAATGTATAGAGCTTTGGGTGTAGGATATGAAATTTTACTTAGACTTAAAGAAAAAGAAAAAAAATCAGATGTATTTATTTGACTTCATTCCATATTTGAAAGCACATTTTAATTCTTTTTGCCATGTTTTGTTTTAATTGAGTAGTGAGAGTTTTAGCCCTTCGTATTTAGTACACCCAAGGATCAGTTGCTCCTGAAGCAGAGTTCAAATGGGGTATTAGGAGGTTGGGGAGAGTGATGGAGAAGGTGAGAAGAGGGTGGGGGAGCATCTTGCCTTCACTAAACTGTACTCCATGCCCTCTGCTGTCCAATAGGCTGCTTCTCTGTGGGTCACCTCAAAGGTGTGGTATGCCCGTGGCTCCTATGTGCAGTGGACTGGCACTGAGTGCTACCCAGGTGGTCAGAGTAGGTGGACAGCCCCCACCTGAGGCAAGCACCTCTTCTCTGTAACTGGGATCAACCCCCAATTAACAGGAATCCTCAACGTACTAAATAGCAGGCACTTGAAAATGGGTGTTTTCTTCTGTTGTCTTCTTTTCTATTGAGGGTTGGGATTTGGGAGGGAGAGGAAAGCAAATTTTATTTTCTTGACTATAAATTTGTTATACTTGGTATTGTTTCATTTTTATAATTATTCATTAGACTTTGGCACTTGTGTTAAATTATCCCTGCAGATTGAGCAGGAAGTAAAATCAAGTAAATGGAGATGCTTCAGATGGTGGCAGGGGTGGGGGTTGCTGAGGAAGGGTGGGCTGGGAGCGGGTAGGATTTGGGAAGGTTATCTAACTGAATCACTACTGAGTTGAACAATGGCTGTTATTAGCCACGGGTACTGCTGATTATAAGGCCAGTAAACTTTTAGTACCTGGAGGTTTGACTCTAATTTTTGCACTGATGGTGCCAAAGGGCTCTGTGAGTACAAAGGAGAGCCGAGAGCGGAGTGGAGAAAGATGTGGTGAAGAAAGCAGAGCTGCTCAAACCACCTCCAGAAGCACTTCCTCTGACTTCCTTCACTGCTGGAGCTTTTTCCACACTGGTGCATGACTGACCTTAAAAATTGCAGACCAGAACATACACTGGATCCTGCAGGCAAGGTGTTGGAAACTGCCTGCTCTAGGATGAATAGTAGCATTGGCAACACCCCACAGAGGATAAATGTTTCAGAATTGTAACTTGAGTACTCCTTCAATTCTATAGGCTTTCTGTGGTTTTCTTTGTGCATCAAGTACATGTTTTGGAGTAATTTTGCCAACTAAAACTAAATTATTTGTCAAATGTTAAAATTTTGTTAATGTGCAGGGAGTCCATCTACTGCTCATAATCTTTCAGTAGTACCCTCTGAACTCTGTGGGTAGACAGGATATAATTTTATTATTTCCTGCAGTCCAATATATATATATACTCCCCCTCATTACAAATGACAAGTTCCCAACTGCTTTTGTAAACACCACTACAACTTAGCAAGCACATCTATGTCCAGATTCTTGTTTATGTCTTTCCAAAACTGATCTGGTTTAGATTGTTGGACCTCATCTGTAAATTAGAGTTATATTTTGAGTCCTAGGCCAAGTATAAATTAAATCAGAATGGGCTTAAAAATTTTTAGAAGCAGAAGCTAATATATAAATGAAGCTTGGAACTTGAATTTTCTGTATCTCTTAAGAGAAGCAAGTAGAAACCAAATGGTTACACAGTGCTGCTGGAAAAATGTAGTCCCTCCCAACTCAAAGGGTTACACCTGTAGCCACTTGACACTGATACCATTGGCAGGCAATTAATCAGGAGAAAGGTAAATATAAATAGAACTTTCATCTTAACTTCAGACACTGCAGGGTAATTACATAATTCTCTGGCACTCAATTAAGGAGCTTTCTAGGCTAGCAAAGTTTTGGTTTCTCTTCTAGCTTAGCCAGAATCTCATCCGTAGTAACAATCTGCTTTTCTTTTCTTGCAGTTTAACCTCTCCTTGGAATAAGAACAGGGCTAACTGGAAAAATAATCTGACCATAGCTCTAGTACTTCTATTAAATTCATGTTGAGACTTTCAAACAAAGGCTAATTGTGAAAAGTTTCCCCAATTTTAAGTGTTCTTTTTATCTCAGCAGCCTAACTTCTTTCATCTTCTTTTCCATCCTGGCCTCCCACCCCTTCTGTTTCATGTTAGCCATTATAATCACACCCATTTTATATGACACTTTTTCAACATGATGGAATTAGATAGTCATCCTGTCTGAGTGACACTGGTTACCATCAAAGCAGTTTTCTCAAAGTTAGGTGATCAGAAGTTGGAGCCCACTTCCATGTGGAAGTAGGCAAGGGTGGTAGACAAAGTGACTTTCCCAGGAGAGCTGGTGGTAGCTATGGAAGTGACCCTCTGTGACCCTGTTCTCTCTCCTCTGGGCCTAATGGCTTCTTTGCTATTAGGTGGCAAATTATATTTGGAGTCTCTCCTTCCTTTTCAGAGAACAGAATTAATCAAGGCAAATCAGCCAGCCCCAAAGTGCTGTAATTTAAAATCATGATTACTGCCCTCGAAGCCATATGTTTTGCATACTTTAAAATCAGCTAGCTTGGACTGTTTGAGTTATCTTTTAGAATCCAGTAACTTCTATTGCATTATACTGTATGGGAGGTATATTTCATAAGCATTTTGACTTTCTTTTCCCTGAAATAACTTCAAATGACTATTAAAAAGGTTAGGCCCCCTTTAAAAAGTTTCTTGGATTTTGGAGAGGAGAAGCTATTGATGTGTTACATGGAGCTTCCATATTTCAAACTGGAAGCTTCCTCCTTTGAGGGTGGCATATGATGTTATTTTGAAATACTAGAGTTTTGGTCAATATTTTCTTCCCTGTGTGTCACAGAGAAACATTGAGAGGTGTGTACAGAGGATCTTGAAATAGAAAGCAGGACCTTCCAGTCATCTTTCTACTGGCCACTCCCTACCCCACCTCCCCCAGTATTACTATTTTTGTTTTATAAATCCTATTTTTTCCTGACTTTCCACCCCTTTACAAAGTGATCTGCAAATTTGTTCTTCCCTCAAGAAAAGAGTTTCTTTTGCCTTATTCCTTAAGCCTTCCCCAGTGGTACTGATGGCTTTGATAATTGGTAGAAAAATAATGAACCTCCTAGAAGGAAGCCCTGTCTGCCATTTCCAGGTGCCAACTGCTAAGCAGATATACTGCAAAATGATAACTGTAATGTGCACACTGTTGGTTATTTTTAATAAGCCTCTTCCTACTAGAACATTTTATTTCCTTGTTCACCATACAATCATGTACTCTTTAACAGAAATTACTTTAAAAAAAAAATCTGGAACTATCTTTTAAAAAACTTTATTAATAATCATGTATTTTTACTGATCACATTTTGAAATGCCTAAAAGACTTTATTGTTCTAATTATCCAGATGTACCTTTGTAAAATAGCTCTTTTATGAATTACCTGATAAGGCTCTATATGTTTCTGGAACAAAATATTGGTCATCTAAAACCTTTCTGTTTTCTGGGGCCTGGGAAAATAGAAAATGAGAGTTCAAATATTAAATATGCTTAAAGGAACTAAGTATGTGACTTTTTATTTGTATTCTTATTGATTTGTCTAATACAAGTTACATTAAAAAGGTTTAGGTACCAAGGAGTCTAATCTCAGTAGTGGTGGCTATCAAACATCTTCCTGCTTTTTAGAACATCTTTACTAGTGAGACCAGCCAGTTTATCTCCATAATGTATACCTGTCCATGAGGACACCAGTAATTGGGATTGCCTTACCATCTGGGGCAGTTTTGTTGTTTTAACAGCTTTATTGAGATATAATTCACATACCGTATAAATCACCCACTTCAAAGTGTACAGTTGAGTGATTTTGTTATGTTACCTTATTCATTCTAAAACATTTTGAGGTGTGTGTGTGTGTGTGTGTGTGTAAAATGTCATTTTTAACCACTTTTAAGCATACAGTTCTATTGAATTATGAGATGGCAGCTTTTATGGCTCACTTGAAGATAATTTTAATGGCCCCCTAAGCGAAAATACGATGTCCTTGTTGCCATTCTTATCCCTAATGCTGGAGTCCCAGATATATCACCATTTCTATGCTTTTATGGAGCCTATTTCAATTCAGATGGCTCTTTCTGAATTGGCTTTTTCATATAGTGTTTTTGACATAGATATAATTTGACTTATTTGTAGGATGTTATTTTTGGCTGATCTAATAACCTTAACAGAAAATTCTGAGCATTTTGTAGGCTATTTTAAACCTTTTAAAAAGTAAGGATATTCAAGCACACTTTACAGAGAACCTGTTCGTACTGTTCTGTCTACACACCTAACTGGTAGAAACAAATACCCACACCATTCCCACCTGCTCCTAGATGCCCTGTTCTAACAGCACTGAAAAAAGCAAAACTCGTCTTTGCATGCGAGCAGTTGCTTCTACTTCTTGCTGTCGTCTTCCAACCCAAGTGACTGGGTTCATCACACTAATACCAACTTGAAAGCTAAGTGGATGTATCCTGAAGGAAAAAGTTGCTTTTCAATTAAATTTGATGTCTTCCTGCTATGATGAATGTCATAAAATGTTACTGATAGATGTAGGTGTTTCCCTTTTTTCTCCCTGTAATATCAAGTGTAATTTTTATTACTAATTGAAAATACTTCAATTTTAGCTGTCAGGAAATATGTTTGTTTTGCCACCTAGTATTACTAACGAGACACCATCCTCCTTGAGCATCAGCAGAGGCCCTGGATGAAATAATTTGAGAGAGGTGGAGCTCTCCTTCTATTCTAGTATTTGCCTCCAATTTGATTAGTGCTTTTTTTAGCTTACCTATAACTTAAGACTTTCTGTACAATATTTTATTTCAGGGTATTCATTTCTTAGTACATGTGACCACAGGATTGGGGCTTCCTGAACACATTTTGACCAATAACAGTATTAGGACACTTCTCAGTAATCTTTAAAATTTTAGAGAAGTAGTTATATGGAGAATTTTTCTGCTACTTTAAATGTTAACTTCACAGTGATAAAGTGCATTGGTTCTCAATTTTTTTGAGCTCAGGGCCAATTTACATGCTTAGAAATTATTGAGAACCTGATGGGGGGGCTTATGGTCATATAAATTATGTCTGTTGATATTCATTTTATTGAAATTAAAATGAGAAATAATAAAAATAGTAATTCATTTAAAATAATGGTGATGCCATTACAGGTTGACATAATTTCACATTCTTAATGGAAAATTGCTGTTTTCTACAATATTTGAGAAGAGTGTTTCATAGTTTTAAAATCTCTTCAATATTGAGTATAATAGAAGAACTAAATTCTCATATCTACTTCTGCATGCAATCTGATGTGATTTGTTGTTTTGGTTAAAGTATATGAAGAAAAGCCAGCATCAGACATATTTTGAAAGGGTGTTTTAATGGTCTTTTCCTATAATTGTGGGTAGATACAACACTGAAATTTAACAAGTGGTAGTTTCTTAAAAGATTGCTGCAATGTGGAATCAGGAACTATATCAATCAAATTTTTATACTTGGTTACACTAAAACCCATGAGCCCATTTTATACTTTAAATATGTGAAGAAAGGAGTCATTTGCCTATGATGATTATATAATACCCTATATTGGTCATTTGGAAAGTACTGGTTAACTGAATGATTCAGGTCTTCCAAATGTTAACACATTCCATTATATAATATCAAAAACTCAGGTTTCTTTATATCAAATACCACTCTCATTAAAAAAGTCTCGTGGTGGTTGTAAATCTCTAAAATGTCTAATTTTTGCTTCCAAATGCAAATTTTATTATTGGCAACAAATAGTGACAGTTTCTTTCAAATGTCAGTCCCACTTTTCTATTTTTTAAATTGTATTTTATATATTTTTTACATCATTTTTTCATTTTTGCACAATGTATGCATTTTCATCTTTGTTATAGTCCCCATATAATTCCCACCCGCCTTGTTTTGATCCTACTCCCTTCTCCACACCCTTACCCCCACCGCCCATCGTGTGTCTCTGGTTTATAGTTGCTTCATGCAATTTGCAGCAACAGGGATGGAGCTGGAAGGGATCATGCTCAGCGAAATAAGCCAGAAAGAAAAAGAAAATTACCGGATGGTCTCATTCATAGCAGGAATTTAGAAAACCTAAATAAGGGACCAGGAAAAATACTAATTATAATAAAGTAAAAATCAAAATCACTTTTCTATTTTTGAGAAATTACCTGTTAAATACTTGACTGAATAGCCATTGCTTACCAGTCATTCAAGTTCAATCTTTTAAAAAAGTGGCTACTTTTTGTTCTCAACTCAGTGCACAAGTACTTTTCCTTCTGACACAACATCTTACAGATACCCCTGCTTTTCAAAAGCTCTCTTTTACAAAAGGCATACATCGTACCTGTTTTTAGTCACAAAGAAACGTGAAGAGGATTTCCACTTCAGCAGAAGGTGAAAAGGTGAGCAAAAAGCGAAACAAATGTGCAGCATTTGTTTTGCGGCAACTCTTCTAGAGGCAGCAGGGCACCCCAAGCAGCCCCACCAAGCTCCTTCTCCGGGAATGACTACATACAGGTTGTGTATCATACTGCTTTTACTGTATATTAGTGTTATTTTAGTGCTATTTGATTTGATTTAGCAGGTTATTTGGGAGGTCTGGGAACACTCAAACATTTTTCCGTGTACATTTTCTTTACTTTTTTGTCATTTAGGCTTAGGAAATTTTTCATAGGCGTGTTCTTTCTTACAGGGGAAACCTGTACTTCCATGTGTGGTAGAGGTGCTTTATTCATACTTTCCATTTTGTCACAATGTTAAAATATGTACACTCAAGGGTTGATATTTAATAAATGGCTCATTTTAACTACTTCAAGGCTATTTCAAAGTGAAACTGGCTGTGTTTGTACTGTGAGTAAATGGCAGTGAATAATGCAATGACAGTAAAATTTGGTTCCACTGCCTGTTGCCAGCAGCTTTGCCCACCATTGCTTTTGTGCCATCAGTTAACATGGTGCAAGGCAAGTGGTGTCTTCATAGTTTTACGAAAATAGTTGAACTCCCTAGACCTTCTGAAAGAGCTGGAGAGACTCTTGGGGGTCTGGAAACTCCACTTTGTGAGAAGTGTCCCAAACTTAGATGATCTGGATTCAATTCTAGCTCTTTAACTGCTATGTGAACTTGAGCAGGTTCTCCTCTCAGTTTCCATTTTCTTCTAATAAATTGGGTTAAATAATCCTTACCCTGACAGAGGTGTGTGGAATAATTGAGAATTATCAAGCATGTGATTGATGTCTCCCCAAATTTTTTTCCCCCCACTCCAGATCTGAGTACTTAAAGCAGAAGAGGCAAAAAATGATTAATGAACTTAGAATGTGTGAATATCTCTCACTGAAACAAATATATTTCCTGTGTTATAATGGTTTTGTGTGTCTAAACCCTACGTTCTTAGGGGATGTGTGTATGGGTGTATGTTGTGTGTGTTTATCCTTTAAAAATAGGTTACTGACTTCTATAATACTGTAGCTGTCTAACCTTATTGTTCTTTAAAATGTAAAGAAAGGTGAAAAAGCTTGTGATTCTGTTTTACAGAAATCTGTATATTGGACAGATCTGTTTGGTGCTTCTGTTATAAGGGGGTGGCATGTGGTGGGAGGAGATGTTCCAGAAACTTTAATAACAGTATGTAACTAGTGAATTTAATTTTGCTAAAAGCCCCCTAGTATGCAAAATACTAATTCTACCTGGAGTTGTTTTCCAATAAAGCTAGATATTGGTAGTTTTGAAACATCTTTTATTCTCAAAATGTATGAGCTACTTACAGACTGAGTTATATTGTGATTATTTAATGAGTTTGTGTTTTTCTAAAAAAGCATTGGTTACCATGTCCATTGCACTAAACAGCATAAGCTCGCTAGTTCAAATTATGATAGTATTTTGAGACCTTCTCTGGAGAGCCCACACTGTATGGGTCCTCATCATGGCCTGAAGTCAAGTGTATGGCAGGGTTTCTGGGATTTTTCACTGGCTTCTGCTATCCATAGGGAAAGACCTATACAAAGTACCAAGGAAGCAAGACCAAACCAAACTTGCATTCTTTCTGGTCTCTATTCTGCTATTAGCTGGTTATCTAAGCTGAACAAGTCATTGGGTCTCCATTACGCTGAAGAGGTTGGATGGTGATCCTCTTTTAGGGCCCTCAAAAACTCTGACACTATGAAATTGGTAACACGGGCACACAGACAGAGCATACTTCTGGTTCACTTCAGGTAAATACCCAACCTCGTGGGTAGCTCCAGTAACAGTGTAATACCACTCACTGAAGTCTGACCTGAAAATTAATTTTTCTCCAATTCTTCAGAATATCTTTCTTTAGCTAGCTTTCGCTAATCCAGTATTGCTGCAGTCTGATGGATCATTATTTTCATTTTTTTTTCTTTTGCCCTGATCTCACTGGTGGTTTACAAAAACTTAGGGGATTTTGTGGGGAAAGATCTGACATTCCTGGTTCAGAGGATACTGTCTTGAGCACTGACTGAATGAGACTGAAAGGGCTTAACACCACTTCAGCTCATGTTCAGAGTGATGGCCTATCCTGAAAGACAGCAAACTTAGAGACACTACCAGTGGAGTGCCCAGAGTGTGAGCTGGCTGGACGGGTGATTTAGCAGGCAAATTGCACCATCAGAAAAACTACCACAGCCAGCAAGAATAAGTCCCAGAAACTTGGAAGATTCATGCAAATTATTTATAAACAGCTCAGGTAGAAGGAAAAAGTTGGGACAAAACTCTCCTGTCACCTACGGAAACTGAAGGACCCCAATACTCTTGACTATCTTTTTTTTCTTTAGAATTTGGCCTTCCTGGGATCAATTCTAACTGATTGGGCAATCAGTGACATTTAGCTACAATACATAGCCTAAAGTTTGCTTCCTTTGGAGATATTTCTACTCTAAGTGTGAGGGGAAGATTGAGGATTTTTACATATGAATCATGATTAATTTATATTCTCAACTTTTTCCTTTCTCTTAGAGAACTTCTGAGATGAATTGCAAATAAGACCAGGCACACCTAAGTAGATTAAAATAAGCTGGAATCTTTCAATCCTGGGCCAGAATAGCTTGGCAATAGGGAGAAGAGTTGATGAATTGATCAATCAACTAATTCCTAGTTTTGTTTCAGGAAACAAAGACTTGAGGAACTGAGAGTTTGAAGTTAAGTTGGAGAGGAGAAAATTAGGGAATGAGACTACAGGGTAAGATCATTCACAGTATTTTCTAAAAGAGCCTGTGGTTTGGTTTGGTTTTTTTTTTTTCCCCTTTTCAAAATATCTTTCCAGTTTACCCCTTGCTCAGTTCCCACTGTCACCAGATCATTTTGCCACACATGAGGATACTTAAAACTCCAGCATGAATTTCCTCCTCTTGGTTTCATCATGGCGTTTGCCTGCCCAAGCTTTATGGTTAGTGTTGTAGTGAGATTAAACTCTGTTTAGTTTCTGAGATGTTTGTCATTTATTGGCCAACTCAATTTGATAGATTGGTTGGTTGTATCTCCTCCCCTGCCTGATGCCCCTGCCTCCACTTAGTGATAACAAGTATTTTTGAGGGCACACTCTGCAGAATATTGTGCCATGTCTTGCTGAAGATTCAACAGTGAGGGTTAAAAGTAGTAGCTACAGTTTATTAAGTGTGAACTGCATGGTAGGGTCTGCTTTACATGTGTTTCCTCTAAACTTCACAAGCACCTGGATGGATGAGTAGTTCTTCCTTGCCCCCCCACCCTTTTTTTTCCCAATAGATGAGGTAATTGACACAAGTGGCAATCATGTTCCTGGTGGAACAGCCAAATTCAAGACAAGGTCTATCTTCTAAAGCTTTGTCTTCATTACCCCACGATGGAAGTAACTTCTGCCCTTAAAGAGTATTTACAGTCAAGGGCCTCCCCAGTGGTGCAGCTGTTGAGCGCTGGGTTGAGGAGCTGCCCGCAGCCTCTGCAGTGCCGGTTCGATCCCCGGCCGCGGGGCGAGGGCCCCACATAGCGCACAGACCTCTCCTGCTGCCCGCTGCTCCCCTCAGCAGTGTACTTCATCAGTCTGCCTGTTCTGCTCTCTGCTCTGGCTCTGGTGAATTCTTTCACCTTCCCGCGCTTCTGACTGTACCCAGTGCTTGTATAAATAAATTAAAAAAAAAAAAGTATTTACAGTCAAGTAGTGAAAGCAAGGCAAAAAGGTGAATCAAACTTCTGACTTTCTCCTTTACTAAATTGCAGTTACACTAGACCAAGAGGTAGAACTTTGCACTCATTCAAGCTGTTTGATCCTGGGCGTGATTTGGGCATAGCTGAACGTAAAAAAATTAGTTCAGGAACTGAGTTGCACTGAGTAGTATACAGTAGGAAGGGGGAGTTAGGAAGTAGGGAGACTACTGTTACATCCAACAAGAGGCTGAAATTTGGTAAAGTGATAGGAGGGGAAAATAGTATAATTGAGATAGAATTTACAGACATTGGCATGTAAGTTGATTTGTAACATACAGAAGAGGGAGAAATAAGACTTTTTGAACCTAAAGAGTTAGTATTGCTGTTAACAGAAGTAGCATGAAGGAGAGATGGGCCTAAGCAGGAAAGGAGTTTAATTCAGCCATGTTGAGTTTTAGGCAGTGGTATTATATCAACTTAGAATTACCAACCAAGAAGTGGCAAGTGCAGCCCTGAAAATATACTTGTTAGTGTTTCTGGCTGGATTAAGGACAGGGGCCTATGTTTATAAAATCTCAGTTGAAAATACTGCAGAGCCCATCAACTGATGAATGGATAAGCACAATGGGACACACAATGGAATATTATTTAGCCACAAAAGGGAATATAGTACTGATAGATGCTACAACATGACAGACCTTGAAAACTGGATGCTAAGTCAACAAGCCGGTTACAAAAGACCCCATAACGTATGAATCCTTTATATGAACTGTCTGGAGACCAAAAGTAGATTGTTGGTTGCCATTGGCTGGGGACAGGAGAGAATGCTAATGGGTGTGGAGTGATGAATATGTTCTGGAATTAGTGTTGATAATCACACAACCATGCAAATATACTAAAGACCATTGAATTGTACACTGATGCCCATTGAATTGTACACTGTGAAAGGGTGAGTTCTAGGGCATGTGAGTTACATCTTTTTAAAAAAAAATGGGGAAAAAAGGATTATTGGTGCTTTGGTGATGGACATGGTGGGATAACATACATCTGAACAGATGTGAACCTATACCCCTAAATCTTGTAAACCAAGTTACCTCACTAAGAAGTAAGTACCTCAGAGATCACCTACTCTGTCCCCATCCCAGTGGGTCAGTGTCTTCCTCCATCATCTGCTTACACTGTCTTAGTAACTTACTCTCACCCAGAAGCCCATTCCATGTTTTGGGGCCTCTAATTGGTACATATGGCACAGTGGGTAAAGAGCATGGACTTTGGACATTAGACTTTCCTATCTCGGCCACTGACAAACTTGTGTGGTGTTGGGCAGGCTGGTTAATCTCACGCAGGCTCAATTTCATCATCTGCAAAATGGGGGTAATAATAGTATGTACCTCACAGGATGGTACTGATGCCAATGAAACATTGTAAGGTGTGTAGGGCCTAGCACACAGTTACACTTCACAAAAGATCGCTAGCTTATTTCTTGCCTGCTTTTCACAGCACCAAAAACTTAATGAAGCCTCACTCACAACACTGCATGTTCTGGTGTTCTGATAGCCCCAGAAGTCTATCACATTGAGGCCATGAGGTTAAAAGAGTTGTGCAAATATTGGATCAATTAGTGGGTTTTGTTTTGTTTTGTTTTTAATTTTTTTTATTAAGATTTATTTATTTTTTATACAAGAACCGGGGTACAGGCCAGAGGTGTGTGGGGGGGGGGGTGAGAGGATTCACCAGAGACAGAGTGGGAACAGAACAGGCAGTTGACAAAATACACTGCTTTGTGTATTCTCTTGATGTTTCTTGTCCCCAAAAGAAACAGGGATAGTAACAAGGGTGAGAGCAGTCTCATCGTGTAGAGCACTCTACCCAAACCTTCCTGTGCCCTGTGGTAACTAAAGATGTTAAGAGAAAAGTAGTCTGTAAGGTATGTGAAAGGGAAGAGAGGTTGTTTCCTAGATCCTGGTCCTAATCTCACATCTTATCCTTGTTTGGGCTAAGGTTAGATAACTGTAAAGTGATATGCCACCAATATCCTAGACAGGAGATGATTTATTTAGGTTCAATCATCTTGAAGATTTGGTAACCTTTTACAAGAAATTTGTTATATTATGTGTCTAGTGCAATCCTGGTGTTAGCTGAAGATGTCTGGGTAATCTCGTATTGCTTCATAAAACACGTAATAAACCAATAGCCACAGCCTTCAATAGCTTTTGCACCAAGGGAGTGTCTCCTCCCATCTCACATTCCCTCT
This sequence comes from Talpa occidentalis, assembly GCF_014898055.3. Classification (NCBI taxonomy): domain Eukaryota; kingdom Metazoa; phylum Chordata; class Mammalia; order Eulipotyphla; family Talpidae; genus Talpa; species Talpa occidentalis. The sequence continues at coordinate 19,955,853 of NW_023601212.1, forward strand.
GCTTCTTACTCCCCACCCCCACCCCCACAGGACAACAGGAGCCACAAATCACCAGTGGTGCTTTCAGAGGAATAAAACCACCTAAATTTTCTTGCCTGCGTTTTTAAACTGGTTCACTCATTTCCAGATGTCAGTAGTGTGAAGGATATCCCCTAATCAATGTTTTAACCTTCTTGTTGATATTTATTCAGCTCTGTTGAATATACTCTATTAAACTGAACTCCATGGATGGGAGAGTAAATCAGAATTTTTCTGTGTTCTCTGGAGATATCATAATATTTCCTATTATCTGAGGTTATTGTCCTGCTAGGACATTAATGAGCACTTTCCCTGCTGGAGTTATCATTGCTTCTTCCTTCCTTCAGCCCCTAAACAAATAGTTTTGAATTAACATGGAAACCAAGTTTAATTTCTTGACTCATCTGCTCTGGGTTTGAACGTTCCTTTGTTTCATGCCATTGTGGGTCATTTGACCTTTCCATCTGTCCATTTTCTCTGGCCCTGTCACTGATAATGTGATTATATTCCCCACTTGGTTGCTTTTCACTTATTTCTAAATGATTTCTGATCATGTGTGCTGTATTTTCTTTATTTAGATCCGACATGTAATTAGGGAAGAGAGCTGAACAAAAGAGCTTATTTTCCTTTCTCTCACCATGGTGTCGGTGAAGAATGCTGTCCTGCACATCTGGTGGGGCACCCACCAGCCCGTCTGTGTCTACCGTAATAGCAGCAGGAAGGTGCCTACCTACGCGAATCCAGATGTGTGGGGTCGCTTGTTTACCTCACTTTGTGCTTAATGAGATTCTTCAGATATTATGGCTTTGAAGTCCTGCTTCTATTTTTATTATCTAACATTTATTAAATGTCAACCATGTGCTCTGTTAAACACAGAGCTAGCATGGCACTGTTTGGATTCAAAATTGCGAATGCTGGTGAGTTTAGTTTCAGCCCTGGTGGCTAAAATACAATAATGTATACCGCACAGTGTACAGGCATTCTAGGGGATGTTCTCCAAATATTTTATATTAAATTATGAAACATTCCACCCTGCCTCTGGAAAAGATATGGAAAAAAGGGAAACATACATGAAAAAAGGCACAAAATGAGAGATATAAATAGAATACATTGGAGAACTTACTTTAAAAGTAAGATTGATTTAAAAGTAAGGTTTAACTTTTGCACTTATTTCAAGTGATAAGTTGAATTTCCCAGCTATTTTGGTCTCACCTATGTTTTTCATTCTACAAGAATGTTTTGATCTTTTCATTTGGCCCAAGGCAAATTTGGTGGCTTGGCTGAGTTAGAAGGAAAATGCCTGGCCCTTAGAGCAGCACCAGTTTGGACTGTGACTCACTTCATCCAGAAGTGGCCTAGCTTTGTTCAATTAAACACTTGACTTTGGGTTCTATCTGACATTAAGATGGTAGAGGGGTGGTTAAAATACAGTGGTATTGGATGGGGAATTTCCTGGTTGAAAGTCAGAAAATACAATTTGAAGGTTAATGATTAACTATGAGGTAGGTTACTCTCCTGTCTGGGAGGATGCAGGAGGGCCCTGATAGGGAAACAATATGATAGTAGCTGTGAAGACACTTATAAACTGTGAATTGAGAAGTGTCCTGAAAAATCTTAATTTATATTGCTTGTATTTTATGGAAGCAATGTGTGCAAATGTATTTACACACACACTTCGACTGACTTTGTTTGGAAGGAACATGCAGGGTAGCAGTGTTGGATTGAGGGTGGAGATGAGTGGGGATGAGTTCTACAAAGGTACCTACAGGGGTGAGGGGCCTTCCACAAGGCAGGGATTTCCCCAAATACATGTGCATCCCTGCCTCCCAGCAGCAGGACCCTTTGCCTAGGAGGCCCCTGAGATATTCTTTACTAAACCCACCTGAAGGCTGAAAATGTCTCCCCAGTGATAAATTTCATTATTTCCTAAACTTTCTACCACCCCCCGCCCCTCCACATTTCCAACTTGTATAGTATAGCTGCTGCTGTTCAGTGTGTGAGTTTCTTAGTCCCTTCTGGAAAGGATTTGGCAGTCTCTAGTTTAGTGGCACATGGCAGGTTTTTTAAAGAAAAAGAACACAGGCTGGCAGCAGTTTTAAAGGGAAAAGAGCTGTGTTTTGCAGAACAAGGGATGATCTTGTAGCAATATATTGTTCATTGATGGATTCATTTCTTTGTGGAATTTTTCGCTTTGGGGTTTGGTTGGGTTGGTTTTCTGTAATGACTGATAATAATCTCTGCCCTACCTCCAATTCCTGGCCTTGCAAAACCTCCATAGCTGGTTTAACAATTCATTTATCATTTTTACCTCCCACCTCTGGTTTCTGGCCTTGTGAAACTTACACCCTAAATTTTCTACTCTATACTTCTATCAAATGTCCCCTGACTATATCTAGCCCAAAATCTTTTGGGGAGTTGAAGGAGAGAGGGGAGATCAGTCTTCTGTAATTGCTTAGGCTTGAACAGGGCAGAAAGCTGGGATTATGGTCTGGGGCTGGGATATGGTATCCCTAGTGCTAACCCCTGAATTGAGATTGGTACTTGATGCTGGTTCTGGAAGGAGGGTGTAGACTGAGTCCAAGGAGTGGGGTGTTTGGATTGGCTGTTGTTCCTCTTGGAGTAGGAATTGGAGTTTCACGACCTCTAAACAAGAAGAAACATTTAACAGTGAGTTTGAGTATGCAAAGAGGAGAATGAGAAATCTGATAGCTAAGGATACCAGGAAAGGCAGTATTCATGGGGGGTGAGGTGGAGGGCATTGTCAATCCCCACATGGGACAGACTTTTCTCTTAAATCTGATGGCTCATTCTTGAAGTTTTCTTATGTTGAACATGCATAAGAAGTCATTGAAAAAGCAAGCATGATGTTCATCTATTCAGAGTGGCCTTATTTTGTAGTCAAATGCTCTAACCTTGAGCTATACCTCCTGGTCAGATTGGTCTTATTTTGGAACTATCCTCCTCTCGCAAAAATATTCCCTTTTTTAAGCAAGGCCTTAATGCTATTTATCTGGCAACACTGGAGTATGTCAATACTTTTGTCACAGCTCTTAAATTACTACTGCACTTTCTAGTATTAGGTATTGTCACTGCATCTAAAGAGAAAGGCCCACAGGTATAGGCAAGAGTTTACGATCAATAATAAGTTATGTTCTCCAAAGATTAAAATTTCCTGCTTGCCTTGGGTCAAGGACTCAGATTGAGAATTTGAGAATTTAGAGGTGGAGGGTCCCTCATTCAACCTCCTAATCCAGTGCTGAGCTAACCTTGGTGGCAACCCCAGAATTAGAGGTCCGCAAGCTGAAGTATACAAGACGGCGTCCACCTGCATGTATGCTTCCAGGGCTGGGGAGCTGTCATCTCCTGGTGCCAGTTAGGAGCTGGCAACTCCTAACTCCTTTCTTACTGAGCTAAAATCGACCCATAACTTCTATCCTTTGGTTCTAGTCATGGCATATCTTAGTAAAGATCTTAAGTACTTGATGACAACTACCACATGTCCCTTTTAGTGTTTTTCAAATTAGGATAACTGAATTCTTCTAAATTAAGACTTTTGCCTAGAACCTGGAAGAACAAAGATGGAAATGATTCAGTGTTAGACCATGTGGCACCCAATACAAAACTCCCTCTGCCACTTCGCCTGGCTGGTAAAGCCTCTCTTAATATTTCAAACTTGGGCCCAGCCCACTGTTCAGTTCCTGAATGTAAAAATAAGAGGACACTTTTATTATCCAAGGTGTTTAGGACTTGCAATTTATCCAGAAAAGTTTGCATGAACAGTGGCATTAAGTCTTCCTATGAACTATTATGAAATGACTCTGGGATATTAAAGGTATTTGAAGGCAAAAAACTGTGCGTATGTTTATGTATGTATATGTAGGCAGAGTCCTCATTTAGCTAGGCCTCCTAAGAAATCTGTCCTGGACAAACAGAAATTCTCCTGTCTTAATTCTTTGCTATTCTGAATTCCTTGAGAGCACAGCACCTAAAAACTGCTGTGAGGTAAAATTTAAGGCTTTTCCTTTAGAGGGAAAAAGTAAAAGCACCAGAATATAAACTTTTTGAAAGTAGAAACCATGTTCAATTTTTCTTTCTGTCCTCTATAGTGCCTAATATCATACCTGACAGATAGAAGCTGTTCTGTGAATTACTGTTCTATTGAGCTGAAAATAAGAACAGGCTACATTATGTTGAAATATATGTTTTGGGTATATATAAAATATATGTATACATACACATACACACATACAATATCAATCCATCATCTATCTAAGAGACCTATATAGACATACATAAACATACACAGTTTTTTGCCTTCAAATACCTTTAATCTCCCAGAGTCATTTCATAATAGTTCATAGGAAGACTTAATGCCACTGTTCATGCAAACTGTTTTCTGGATAAATTGCAAGTCCTAAACACCTTGGGTAACAGAAGTGTCCCCTTATTTTTATATCCTAGGGTTGTTGCATTGAGAAGGCAGACCCTTCTCTCTGTGTCTTCCATTGCTAAAGTGATTATGCTTTGCTCCCAGGTAGACTTTACACCCTACACTCCTCTTCCTCCTTTCTGATGTATTGCTTCTTCATTCACTCTTATCACTAGAGACTGAAAGTTGAACAGTAAGAGAGTAAAAAAGATACAACTTCTTTAGGCCTTATTCAACTTTTTACCCAATTTAAGCAAGAGCCCTTTCTCTCAGTGGTCTTTGAACACTGCTCTTCATGCAGCAAGCAGGCTTTTCTCCTGGGGCCGGAGCCTGGCGGGTTACCCTGGAGCCAGCTTTGCTGCTTCCTTGCAAAATGGTTCAGACCACAGTGCAGTGGAACCTGCCTTAGTTAGCCATGAGGATCAAATGAGGAAAGGTGAATTTGGAATTAAACAGTCTATCATAGGTAAAAGGCTGCTTTTAGAAATGAACATAGCACTCCACTCTCTTGTACTGGTTACAGGCCTTTCATGGTGGAGGCCATTGCCTGCACGTGCTCGTCCACCCTGCTGCAGCTGTACTGAGATCTCCAGCCACAGTGTAGGTCTGTGGAAGGTCCAGGCTGGGGATTCTGGGCGCACTCCCAGTCAGCATGCTAAAGGACCTCTGTTCCAACCCTGAAACTGCCACATACCTCTACCTCACCCCCCTAGGTCCACCCGTCTAGCTGATAACCATGTCACAGAGTTGATTCTATGGGGAACCTTATGTCAGTATGGAACAGAACTATTAGAAGGAGAATGGACTACCTTTACAATACCCCTCATTTGAGTATGAGCTCCAAGAGGGCAAGCCCTGGATTTGTCTGCTTTTCTGTTTTGTCTCCAGGGCCTGGCACATCAACAGGCACCAAAGATTTCTTGAAGAATAAATTGCCATGGCAGCTTATCTCCTCTGCCGAGTAGTGAATGGAAACTTTGACACGTGGTGGGAATGAATTCAGTTCTTGTATTAGGGATGGGAGCAGGGCTGCAGAATGAGAGGCAGACTGTAGCCTGATCAAGGGTGATCCAAGTTTTCATTTTAATTTCAGTATGAGCAGTCTTCTTTATGCCCAGACTAATAAAATGGAGATAAGAGAGTTTGGGGGAAGGGAGCAGCGTGCAATTTAGTTGTCAAGTGGAGGTGGGGCTTTTTACTATTATATATAGTCTTGCAGCGACCAGGCTGAGCAATAGGCTGCTGCCAGGCTTAGGGACTATGCATGTCCACACACACACACACATACACACACCTGCTCTCTAAGAGGTGAGTAAAAAAGAACACTGATTGTTCCAAAATTTCAATTGAAAATAAATAATAAAATTTCAACTGGAGTTTCTAACGGGTTGTGTTAGACATAATCCCTTAGGAATGAATCATATATCCCCCAGACAGATGACATGAAGGACAGAGAATTGATTTTCATTTAATCTGGAGTTCAAGGTGTGTGGTCTGGTGGGACTGCCGCATTTATGGCAACAAAGAGGTGCAACAGCTTGTGCTTTCTGGCACCTCCAGTTCCTCATATGTGAACCCCAATCTCGGCTTAGGTTTGTGAAGATTTCACGTTTAGGGGGACCAATGGTTTTATACGGCCAGTTAGGTGTTTCATCTAACCCTTTTGGACCAATGACAGAGGCCGATTTCCTCTCCCAGGATGGCGGCCCTACTCACCTTTACGCCACATCAAGTCACCCACTCGACACACTCACTGCTCATCTACTGCAAAGACGCTGAGTTGTGCACAGAGGCTTTTATTAAGTCCTTGCCTCCCTTAGGCATTTGTGATGGACCTTCAGGGGGACCTTTGGAAAAGAGATGAGAGGTAAATTCTAGAACAAGTATTCCGTTTTATGGTGAACCTGGGGCAAACACAAAGAGGGGGAAAGTGAAACATAAACCTATGTCCATACTTCATAATGAAAGCAGACATGAAGCAAGTAAGTTACCTTAAGCTCTAGCAAATGTGGGAGAAGTCTAGATAAGGGAATAATGAATTCTGCTTGGAAGGGACTAGATAGCATGGTAGGAGACACTTCTAGTAGGGGATAAGTAAAGTGAGTTTTGAAAGATAACATGGACTTGTGATTGTGTGTGTGTGTGTGTGTGTGTGCGTGCGCGTGCTGGGGAGTGGTGGGGGTGGATTCCAAGCAGAATTCAACGTGTTAAAGGCACAGATATACAAAATGGGCAGGCCCAGAGGACCAGAAGCAGTTCAGTACCTATGGAGTACAAGATGGGCAGTAAGCGAAGAGGGTGAGGGATGTGAGAAAGCAGGGGCTTGATGCTACGCTAAGGAGTTTAGGTTCAGTGTTATCTTGGGGGTCATCTGGGGCGGAGAAAGGGTTTTCAGCCAGGCTGTGAAGCAGTTAAGTTTGTTTTAGATCCATCACTCCGGCAGCTGTTTGTGGATGGGCTGCTGGTAGCCGGTGGTAATAAGGCAGGGAGACCAGTTCAAAGACTGTGGCAATAGTTTCTGAGAGACACTGATGTGATGGCAGGTGGCACTAAGCAATATGACGACAGGTCGCCCAGTCAATGTGCCTCAGTTAGCCCAATTTATACACTAGGTTTATTATGAACTTGAGAGCCTTCAAAGGACTGCTGGAAAAGACATAGGAGTTACATTTAAGATCAGCTATTCTTTGTGCACACACCTGAGGCAAATACAAAAAAGGAAGAAGATAAAAATAAATCCAGGAGAACAAAGTCCTTCCTGGTGGTCTCTAGCTCCCTAAGAGCTTGGATCTACTAGATTTAACCTTGATGATGAAGCATGTGAACTCTGTCCATCTAGCTCAGCACAGCAGCTGCCTGTGGGGGATGCTCTAGATGAGAGGTTGTAGGAGAGGGAGCCTCATTTCCCAACCCTTTTCCAATGCATTTTCTTTTTTCTTTTTTAAGATTTATTTATTTATTATTTATACAAGCACTGGGTACAGTCAGAAGCGCGGGAGGGTGAGAGGATTCACCAGAGCCAGAGCAGGGAGCAGAGCAGGCAGAAGGACCGAAGTACACTGCTGAGGGGAGCAGCGGGCGGCAGGAGAGGTCTGTGCGCCATGTGGGACCCTCCTCCAGTGGCCGGGGAGCAGCCGGGGATCGAACCGGCACCTCAGAGGCCGCGGGCAGCTTCGCAACCCAGCGCTCAACCGCTGCGCCACCGGGGAGGCCTTTCCAATGCATTTTCCTTCAAGGCAGCAGCCTCAGCAATAGATCAGCTGGGCCAGTCTCATTTCCTGTCCGACAAACATACCCCTGCCCTGCAGTCCAAACTTGAACTGCACTGACCTCCCCAGACCCCTCTCCCCTGATGAGCTTGGGGATGCTAGCTTGTCTGGAATTACATTTTAATTGAACAAGTGGCACTGATAATCAGGAGTAGCGCAAGCAGGGACTACCTCAAGAGCACTCAGCAGGCACCCAAGAGAAGAGACTAGAAAGTGGGTGGGACTTGAACAGGCTATCTGGCGTCGTCACCCCCTGACTTTAGAGCAAAGACCTTAAAGAAATGGAAAGAAAGTCCTTCCCTTCCACTTGGCAGGGCAGGAACTGGGGTCTTCACTGGGCCACAGACAAGGTTACCTCTGGAGCCACCAGCAATCGCTCGGCCCTGCCAAAAGCTCCTCTGCACTTTCTGCTTAATAGGATGAGCTCACCAAGCAAAACAAGAGGAAGCGATTCACTTAGTAGTTTTCTTTCCAAACGCTTAAGCCACTATGGTCTCACCTATCTTGCATCCTTCTGATAAAAGTGGCCTGTGCCTGGCATTTCAGAGACTGAGGCAAACTGAGAGATTTAGTTCACTTCCCTCCTGTTTAGAGATGTAGAAACTGAAGCTGAGGGACAGGAAATCCCAGAGTCCCAGAGATCACCTTTCTTCCTCCCAACCCAGTGTACTTTCCGCTCTGTCCACATGGTCCTTCTTTCCATTTTGCACATGAGGCCTAATGTGCAAGGGCTGGAATCAGAAATGGGTTCTGGGTAACCTGTTCACCTCAGGCTGCATTTGGCTTACAGGTGATCATAACTTTCACAGGCCTTCTCTGTAAAATGGGGGGAGAGTCACCTTAACAGCCAGCAAAGTTGTTGTGGTTATTGAAAAATCACTTCTCCAAGTGTTGTCACTGTGGCACCCAGTAGGTGCTCAATAATGCTGGACTGGAGAAGGGGAAGTGGTTGCCCTCCCTGAGGTGCCCAGTGCGTGGAGCTGGGGCACTGGGAGACCACCTGTGAGCCCCAGCCCCCCGCTTCAGCCAATGCTCCCTAGTCCAGACAGTCCCCTTTCGAGCTCAGGGCCCAGCTGAGGCCATTTCAAACAAACCCTTCACAGCAAATTTGATTTGGCTGTGGGTTGGGTGTGGGCACTTAGGCCATGGGAGAAGAGAGGGCAGGTGGGACAGGCCCCTTGTCTGACAAGGCCGTGTGGGCTGGAAGAGAGAAGCAACATTTGAGGAGGTCCCTTGTCTCCTGGGTCCTCTTCCCCAGGAACTGCCTTTCCCCGGCCTCTTCCTGAGAGCAGCTGTGGTGTAGCAAGAGGCGCACCGGCCTGTGTCAGGAAGCCTGGCTGCCCTCCTGGCCCTCATGCTGGGCTGCCTGCTTCAGCGGGAGCCCCGGGCTCGGGGGCCGGCTCTTCCCCTCAGGACCTGAGTGTCCTAGACTCTGGGGTCCCATCCGGGACCTGAGGATGACCGTTCCCCCCAAAATGTTTGTATTTATAAAACAGTGCCCTGGAACTACTAAATGCCAGCTGTTTCTCCTCAGCTTCCCGGAACAATTCGGTCTTTTCTCTCTCCCGACACCTCGGGCTCCGCATCTTCGCCACCTCTGAGGCCGCAGTCTCTTCAGCCGCCCGCACGCTCGTCCCTCGCGCGCTTCCCCGGAGCCCCACCAGGGGGCGCCATTTGCCCGCCAAAACCGTCCGGGCTCGAACTCCGGGGGCCGGGGTGGGCTACCCCTTGGCGCAGGGCGGTGCGGGGTACGGGCTGCGCCCCGGCCCCCCTGAGGTGGTTGCACCGCAGCGCCGGCCCCGGCCCCGCGGCTGTTCGGCCGCGCGCACCCCTCGCGCGCCTGCCCGGCGCCTCCCGCTCGGCCTCGGCCCCGCGGCGCGGCGGGAAGTTTACCCCTGGGGCTCGGACCCGCTCCCCGCGTGCCGCGGTTCCGGGGCGCGCCGGGCGAGGTACCCGCCGACGCCAGGGCTCCCGTAGGGGCGCCCCCCCACCTCAGCCGGCGTGCGCGGGCCGCCCGCAGTTCCCGCGCTGCCCGCCGGGCGGCGCCCCGCGCCTCGGCCGCGCTCCTCCCGCGCTGCCCGCTCCCCGCTCGCGCGCCGCCGGACACAGAGTCTGCTCAGCGGCGGGCGGATCGCGCTGGAGCCGCCGCGGCGGCTGCGGAAGAGGAAAAAAAAAGGCGAACAACAGCCCGGCGGCCGGCGGAGCAGCGCCCGGCCCCGACTCAGCCGCCGGAGTGCGGAGCCGCCCAGGTAAGGGCAGGGCCCGCCGCGGCGCCCCCCGCCCGCACCTCGGGCTGCCCCTGCGCCCCCCGCGTCCCATCCGCGCGGGGCCCCGCGCGCGCGCCCCCTCCCGCTCCCGCGCCCCCTACTTCTGACGTCTCCGCCTCTCCCGTCCCCCGGGGCCGCTGCCCCGCACCCTGCCCTGCCCCCCAGCCCGCCCCCTCCCCGCGCCCTGCCTCCCCTCTCCCGCCCTCGGCCGCCGGTGCCCTGCGCGCGAGCCCTGCGTCTCCGGCGCGCGGTGGGGCTCGGCACCCCGCGGCGCTGCTCCCGTAGTTCCTCCGGTCTCCAGCCCCCTCCGCCCCCTGCGCATCCCTCCTCGGGGCTCGCAGCCCTCGCGCTCCGGGCTTCCCCTTCCTGCGAGCAACTCCCGGCCCTGCCTCTGCCCCCTGCAGGGATGACGGCCCCTTCCCAGCCCTGGCGCGTCTCCCCCGCTCCCCGTCCCCCCGCTTCCCCGGCCGCGGTGCCCAGCCCGGGCCGCCCCGGAGCCCACGGAGCCCCCGCCCGCCCCCCCCCCCGCCGCCTCTGCCCCTGCCCTGCCCTGGACTCCGGCCACCACCACACCCCCCGCCCTGCGCGCCGGCTCGCCTGGAAACCAGCGTCCTGCCAGAGACGCCCCTCGTCCCTGGACGCGCGGGGCTCTCGCCCATCCCACCCTAGTTCACGCGAGTGGGAAGTGAGGGAGAAACTCCAGAGACCTGCATTGGGCGGGGTGGGGGAGGGGGCTGGGCGGAGGGGGAGGGGCGCCGATGGAGATTCTCTCCAGTGAGGACGGCAGAGCCGAGCGGCTCAGACCTGGCCGGGGCGGAGGGCCAGCCTGCGACGCTGGGACAGGGGCTTCATGGCCCTGGGAGCACCTGTGTCTCCTTGCCTGGCTCCCTTGGGCTGCAGAAAGTGAGAGGGGAGGAGTTGGGGCCGGACCTAGTTGTCCAGGGCCTCTGGGGTGGGGGAGGCAGCAGTGGGGGCTGGGCGGGCCCTCTGGCCTGCCTGTCTGGCACTGGTGGGGCAATGCAGCCGGCTTCTGCCCGCTGGACCTTTGGCTGCCCAGCTCTTGGCATCTCTACTTTATGCTGCCATCTTCCTCCTGGTGCTGTTGTCTGGTGATGCCACGCGGTGCCACCTCCCTGCTTCCCTCCAGCGGCTCTCCTGGGCATGTCTCCCAAGGGCCTGGGTTGCCTGAAAAGAGGAGGAGAGCTCTGGGCTCAGCTGGACCCTCGTGCCAGGCAGTGGACATCTGTCAAGACCAGACCAAGAGGTCCCAGGACTGGCCCAGAGCACTGAGCCCTGCCAGGAACAAAGAGAACTACCCTCATGTTGGCTTCCCTGGGTCACTTGGGTAATAGTGACACTTCTGGGAGCACCTGCAAACAGCTGGCGCGGTGTACCATGGGCTAGAGGCCGTCTGGGTTGGCAGTGGGCATCTGAAAGAAACCTGGTCCCGCTCCCCTTCCCGACTGCCTGTGCTCCTGTGATGGGCGCAGGAGCCCTGGAGAGGTCAGCCGCGTTCCAGTCCCACTCGGGAAGGAAGCCCCGGGAGCTCCGCTGGGCACCAGCAGGCTGCTTATATTTGCTGAAGCTGCAGCTCATGCCTCTTCATTAATCAGGTTTATTATTTTCCTCACTGGCTGGATGTGTTTCTCAAGGTCATGACCCTTTGGAGAGTTAATCTCATATGCACACATTACAATGTCTGGCTTTGTTAATTTTCCCTATTTTGTTCATTTCATGGGGTGTGCGCCTTCCGTGGGGAGCCTGGGCTTGCCACCCGCCTCCTGCCTGCCTCTCCTACTCTGTCCCCTCCGCTCCCCGTCCTCCTCTGGACCTGCCACCCAAGACCAGAGGCCAGGCTGAACCCTGAGCTCGAACTCTCTGGAGTGACGGATGGGGCAGAGGTAGTTCCCAGGGGACGCTCTGTGGGGAGGACATTTGGGCCATCTCTGGTTCCCATTCCCCCATCCTGGCTGGCTCCGGCAATGACTGGTGTTTTCCTCAGCACTCCGAGTTCTTCTGGAGACTAGATCTGTTTCTTGGTCTGATTGTCCGGTTTGGTTTCCCTGAGGATGGAGAAGGAACTTTTCATAGTGGGAGAGAAAAGGAGTCTCTAGGGAGAAGATCCCAGCCGGCGGGACGGGGGCTGCTGCAGGGTGGGCCCTAGCTTCCCCATGTGGGTCTCCGTCTGACCCAGCTGGAGGGAAGGCAGTGTGGGGAGGTGCCGGGTTTAGGGGGCAGAGCTGCTCAGACATGGAGATGTGCAGCAGGAGGGGCCTGGGCTGGGCCGAGTGGCTGGTGGGGTGGGCAGTGGCCGAGAGCATGTGGCAAGACGGCCTCTCTGGTGACTTCTGCATAGTACCAATCCCCGTGCGCCTATTGAACTCCGCAGTTCTCCACATGCCTTTAGAAAAATTACCTCACTTGCTCTCCACTACGGCCCTACAAGCATTTGATCCACTGCTGCCAGGGAGAGAGCTGTTGTCAATCCCCAGAAACTGGGGCTCTGCAGGCGCTCCAGGCGCCTGGACTCCCTGCCCACTGCTACCTGTTGCATGTGAGCCCTCGGCTGCCCGACCCTTCCTCTCCCTGCTCCAGGTTTAGGCTCATCTCCTCCTCTCCAGGGTCAGCTCGGCGCTTTTCCCAGCAGGCCATGCGGGGCTGACCTTGTGGCTCCCCACCCCCGCCAGGGGCCTGGCTCTTTCTTGATTCTACGTTCTTTCAGTGTCAGCCCGTGGTGTCCTGCACCCCCACCCAGACCTGGATTGTCTCTTACTCCTCTGCTGAGAGAACTCCAGGCATTCCCAGCACCCAGCCTGGACACGAGGGCCCGTGCCTCCCGCATCCTCCGCCTCCCCCAGCCCACCCTCCTGGCCCGAATCACTTCAACGCAGATGTTTTGGGTCCTTCTGACCTTTCCGTTCTTGCTGAGCTGCCGCTGCTGTTGGCCCCAGGCCTCCTCCTGGGTCACTGGGACTGAGGAGAGGCATCTGCAGGATGTTTCCAGGTACCTGCGGCCACACCTGCCTTCCTGCAAGGGAAGGTGTTTGCAACTTATGACCCATTCTCAGAAGCCCTCAAAGGCTCCCCGGGCTGCTGGGCAAAGTTCTGATGGGGCAGCTTGGACCCCAGGGGCTCTGCATACGGGCCCAGCTTCATGCCTCCGGACAGGATGGATGCTCTGCCCACCTTCCCCCCTTGGCACTTACACCCTCCTCACCCAGTCTCCTCCCAACCTTCCAGGGGCAGCCCCCTCCCAGCCCAGCCCTTCCTCCAAGTGAGGGTGGTGCCGCTGCAGCATTAAGTGTCAGGCAGACCCGGGTCCCCTCCTCATGTCACGCCCTGAGGGATTCTGAGCAAATCACTTCACCTCTCTGAGCCCCACTTGCTTCACCTGTAAAGTGGGGATGACCTCACAAGCCTGAAAGGTGTCTCAGCCTGATCATGAGTGGGATGAGACGTGCTCTGTCAAGGCTGCGCAGTGGGTGCCCAGGGGTGGGGCTCCTCTCATGCTCCCTCATCATGCAGCTCCGGTTTGCTGTTGGTGTCTGCCCCTGTTTGTCCCCCACCCAGATGGCAAGTCCCTCGAGGAGCAAGACTTTTGTCTGCTGCCTTTCCACATGCTCCGGCTCCTAATGGAGCAAGCGCTGGCGTTCGCCATCCGTAAATTGGCCTCTGCTCACGGTGGGAACGTAGGAAATGGTTGATACTTGGTTATAACATTTGGGTACATAAAATAGAGTCTGCCTTACATTTAGCAAATCCAATATGCAAAAAATTATACGCTACGGTACCAGGCGAGGTAAATTATGGAAGGAAGGAGGGAATCAATTCAGCATCGTATTGACTGCGCACGCCGCTCCTTTTGCTCAATCACTGCCGCCGCCCTGCGAGTTAGATGTGAGCACCTCGTTTTTACAGATGAGGAAATGGGGGCCACCGGGGACCCTGCGGTGTATCACACCCCCCACCCATGTCATGGGCCAGTGAGAGCTCCAGAACCTGGGTTCTTGCTCTTAGACATGGGCCTCCAACACGTCACTCATTTCAGGGGGCCCAGCAAGGGATGCATGGCTGTCAGCACGGTGGAGCAGGGCTCTCCTTCAGTGGGGTGATGATGTGGAGTGGGACACAGAGGGTGTACCCCCCGCTGGACGTGAGCTGTGTGTGGCGGTGCCCTGGCCCCAGCAAAGCAGGCCATCACACGGGGCTGGGCTTAGTGACCAGTGACCGGGAGGCAGGACCTGCAGGGCAGACTGGGGTACAGGGATGCGAAGAACGGGTCCTGTCAGCAGGAGGAAGGGTAGGCAGGGGCAGGGTGGGGCCAACTGGATTCAGGAGGACCTCAGAGGCCAAAGGGATGAAGTGTCAACTGACCTGGCAGGGTTGGGAAGCCTTGGAGGGGCACAGTGCTCTTGGGGGCCTGGGGGTAATGACAGAAGGGGGTGCTCTTGAGTGACATTTCCAGGCAACACCAGAAGCACCGACAGATTGGGATCAGCAGATGAGGGAGCAGGAAGTGTGGAGAGAACTTTGAGATTTCTAGCCCGGAGACTGGGGAGAATGTGATGGCACGTTCAGAAATAGGGAAGCCAGAAGGGGGGCGGGTCTGAGGGAAAGCTGGTGAGTTGGTGCCCAGCCCTGCTGTGAGGGATGGGGAACCGGGCCTGGGTGCCCGCGGGGGCCTGACAGCAGCTGGGCGGCCCTGCATGCGGAGAGTATGTGCCGCACCTTGGGGCAGGTGCTGCCCTGGGGACTGGCTCTAGACACCCCCGAGGCCTGAATCCCACCTCCCAAGAGGGCCTCCCTGCCTCTCCTCCTGGACTGAGATCCCTGTGCCAGGCCTCACTGCCAGTGGAGCTGCTCACCTGTGTCTGCTCTGTCTCCTCCAGGGCACCTGGAGGGGTGCTGCCCATCAGCTTCGTGCACAGGCGGGTACTACATAAATTTTTGTCTTCTTTAAGTGACGTCATCTTACGTTTGACATGTTCTAGAGATCCATTCATACATCCACAGAGGTGGGGGCTGAGGAGGGGAGAGGAAGGCTTGTGGGGGCCGTTGGGCATGGGGCGTCCCAGGGGCCTTGGTATGTCAGCACTTCGATCTGTGACCCTCTCTTCTCCTTTATGTCCATCCACCAGTGCCTGAAGTGCCCCCCCCCAACCCCCCGGCTGCTGGGGCCTGAGTACGGGGGTAGGAGAGTGGGTCCTAAGGCCGATAGGCCTCACTTATTACTTCATTCTGACTGTAAGGCTGAAGCGAGGCCTGGGCAGGGCTGCTTTGCTGTGAGCTCCTGCCCTTACCGGGAAGTCACCGGCCCTCACCTGAATGTCAGCCCTCACGTTCCCAGCCTTTCCTTTCCCTCAAGCTTAACAGCTTGCTCATAGGAAACAAGGGAAACTAAGTGGTTGTTACTGCTATTTGGGGTACTGGGGGGGACTCTTGGCCATGAGAGCCTGGGGTGTGCAGAGTCTCTGGGAGCATTTTGTTGGGGGAGAGGGTGTGCTGTGGACCTGTGGAAAGACTGCCAGGCTTAGAAACAGGAAATGCAGGTTATGTATTACTACCTCAATTTCCTCTGTTCACCATGGGCCTCCTCAGCTACCTCCCTGAGTTAGTTGCTCCCTGATTCAGTGAGTGGTCAGAGAAGGCTCCAGGGGGCAGCCTGGAGGGGAGGGAGCAGATGACCCCCAGGACAGGGGTCACAGCAGTGGCTGGGGAGAGTGGCTGTGGAGTAAACACATGTTTAGAATTGGAGTTTAAGGGCCAGAGTTAAAGAGGAGGATTTAATAGGATGAGAAATCAATAGCCCAGAGGAGGTTAAGATGTGTAAGTGAGAGGCTGGCTACCACGCTCACTTAATAAAAAAGGAAAGTTTAAGATGCCATGTTGGGTGGAGACGCATCTTGGGGCTCAGGGAGGCTGACATGGCTGTTGCTCACCAGGCTTCAAGTAGGGGGCCAGGGGTAAGGGAATAAAGTGCTGCTGCCCCCTTTGTGGGGCAGTCTACTCAGTTTGCCTTTCTGGGGTGGCCCGAGTTGTACCCTGTGACTTTGGGCATAGCGCAGCCCCTGTGATCTCAGCAGGAGCACCCAGTAAATGCTCAGCCTTGTCACCATTAGGATGCTCATGGTTCGTCCCTCTAGTGTCTCTCCCAGCCCCTTCCCCTTCATAGGAACACAGAATAATGTCCCCAGCCGGCCTCCCTGGTGGCGCAGGGATTAAATCTCAGCGCTATCAAGCTATCGCCAGCCACTACGGCATGGGTTCGATCTTCCAGGGAGCTAATCCAGGCCAGGGAGCTAATCCACATGGCTCAGCAGACCTCTTCTCTCTAGCCCACTGCTCCCCTCAGCAGCGTATTGCAATAGATCTGTCTGTTTTGCTTCCTATTCTGTCTCTGATGACTCCTGTCACCCCCTGCACCTCTGGCCTGCACCCCAGTTTTTGTATGCATAAACAAATCTTAAAAAAAAAAAAAAAAAACTAATGTCCCCAGCAAGGCTGGTGAGAGGTGGGCATGGGGCATGGCCCTGGCTGTTTGGGAGGCAGCAGGGGATTTTTCTTTTTCTTTCTATCATCAGAAAATTCTAGAGGGGGTTTAGTGCAAACCTCAGACAGAGAAAGATGCTAAGGCCCAGGAAGGTTAAGTCACTTGTCCAAGTTAAAAAGTGGGGAGTGACAGAGCTGGGGCATGTGCTGGGGCGAGATTATCAAGCAGGAGGATAGTCTTGATTCTTTAAGGCTTTGAGGGCAGGGACGTGGACTTGTCTCTTTGCCTCTAGTACCAGGCTGACACAGTGGGTTCTGAGGAGTTACTTGTAAGTGGACAAAGTAACGAACAACACTACCATTGGTGAGAATTGCCAGTATTAACTGAACACAAAGTGCTTTACGTATTACCTTCTTTCATCCTTTCTAACTTTAAGGTTATTATTATGTCCATTTTGCAGAAGAGGTGTCTGAGGTTCAGCGTAGAAGATTAATTAGCCCTAAGTCCCACAGCTATTACAGAGCAGAGTCAGTTTGTACCCAGGTCTGGTTTCAAAGGCTGGTGTGTGTGCACGTGCACACTCATGTGTGCACTTATGCTTGGGTTTGTGAAGTGTGCACTGAGCCTCCCCTGACTTCCCAGGCTGTGGCTACCTGTCTTCTTCTCCTATTCCTCATCTCAAACCAAGGGGGCAAAAGCTCATTTCTATGCTGATAGCCTTGAGCCCTGGGCTTGCCTGTCTAACCAGCACTGGGCATGGAGAGGGGCTGTGGGTCTGATCTTTCCTTGGCCTGATTTCTTAGATCCTGGAGTGAGCTGTCACTGGGCATATTGGGTGATCCACGATCCACCATCCCCCCAGACCTACTGTGGAGTTCCCCGAGTCAGGTTCCCAGCCCATCATGGATGCCAGCTGTGGAGAGCCTAGGATAGAGGCAGGAAAAAGGCAGGACATGAAGATGCTCTCATGAGCCAAACAGCCTGAGCAGGGATGAGGCTTAGGTGAGACCACCCTTCCTGGTCCACCACCATCAGTTGCCTCTCCAAGGTCCTACACTTTACACCCAGCTGCCTGGTGTGGCTGCCCAGGACCTGGCTGCAGTCAGGGACCAGAGGTACTCTTACCTTGTGGTTCTTACTGATTTCTCCAGCCTCCCCTGGCTCCCTTCATAAGCTCATGAAAGAAGAACTTCCTGCAAGGTTGATGACAGATGAGGCCTGGATGTCTGGAGGCAGCAGAGCCTTTTCAGAAGCAGAGAAGACCAGAGTGGGTTTAGGGAGCATCTGGAAACAACTATGGCATCACTGCTTGGGGGGGGGGTGGCAGGTTGTGGAGCTCCTCACCAGCAGCTCCCGGACCCCCACAAGGGCCCTTATGCTGATGCTGCCTCTGCCACATGGGTACTGCATATTCAGAGACTTACGATGTTCTTGATGACCTGTCCCGCCCCCAGGGATCTCACCTGAGAACTAGACAGAACAGGTAGGAATTTTTGTCCCAGACCATCAGAATTTGAGTGACTAGCCAAATACCAGAGTTATTTGATTGAGAGATTGGATCAGGATCCAGGGCTGTGTCCATACCCAGCACCTTCTGGAGTGTCCTTGGGCACCTGCTTTTCCCAAGGCTGAGAGTATTACACAGAACAAAACAGTGCTGGTCCAGGGTGATAATGCCCATTTCATTGCTGGGAAAACTGAAACCCTGGGAGGTACCTTGAATCATAGAATAGAATTTCTAGAACGTCTTTGGGATCATTTGTTCAGCATCCTGCCTGATGCTCTCCTCTGGTCTGCAGACAGAACATCCACTGGCTAGTTATGCAGCCTCAGCTGCCTCTTCTCCCTTCCTCCTCCCTGTCTTCTGAAAAACCAACATTTTCACCTGCTTAGAGGCTTTTTATATATCACACTGATCTGCCCACAGCTGACCCTGTGAGGCAGGGACTTCTGTTGTCTCACTCTGCCTCTGCGTATGAATAAACCCAAGGCAGGGGTGGGGCAGCTTGCCCAAGGTGACATCCCCTGGTGGAGGGGAGGTCTTGACCCCTTGTAGGGCTGGCCATCCCTCCTGGGCGGCTGTGAACAACATGGGCCTGTGGGGGTGCCTGCCACTGCCTGGCACAAAGAAGGGGCTCACCAATGCTACTGGTTTTCTTCAGAAAATTTCACAAGCTTTTACCTGCTATAAAAGGCAAATCTGCTTCCCCTTGCTCTGTTCTCTTCCTTGGAGTCCCTTGTACTGTGTCTGGTGGTTTTGACATAAGCAGTTTCACTGCAAACATTTTACTGCATAACTAATTGGCCATAAAAGAGAAAAGAACTGACTGAGAGTTTGGTTTCATTTTTCCATTGATGAATCAATCAATCAACCGCCTTCGGTAGCTCTATTTACTGTATTTAAGCTTTATTTACTGTATTTAAGCTCTATTTACTGAATTTCTCCATTGACGAAGTAATAAACCAACTCTTTGCAAATGGATGTGTTATCATTTTCTGGTACAGTAGCATGAATCTGGCTTTACACTCTAATTCACTCTTATAGTAAGTTTAATCACTGAAAAATACAAAAAAATGGTGCTGCGAACCAACAAAAGACTTGAAATACATGGAATGATTTGGGTACAATTCACAAAAGACTGTTAATTCTTCACACAGCATTGTCATGAATCTACATACAGTTTTAAATGTGGTAGAATATTGTATTTTTCACATTTTATAGGCATTCAAATATTTGTATTTTGTCTCTTTAATTCTGTAATTAATTTTTGGTGTTTTATGATGTCCTCTGGAGTGTCCCTCTTTGACGAAGTTGTCCTATGGCCAATTAGTTCACTATGTCCTTTTGAATGTCCTCCTGTTATTTTTCATCCTTTTCCTTTTTGCAGAAAAATAACCTTACCACCAGCCAATTAATTATGCAGTGAAGATGCTTGCGAGGAAACTACCCCAGGCCCATAATGCACTTCCCCCTTCTCCCTATTCCAGCGGCATGTGGCTCTGCCTCCAGAGCAAGCCCCAGAGCCAGGATTCTGCTTCCCGCCACCTTGGTTTCTGTCTGAGATTCCCCGAGGGAGTCCCCTGGCCAGGAAGATGATGGCCTGGGGGCCCAGAGAAAAGTCCCCAGTAGGACTCCCCTCTTGGGAAGAGAGCCGCCTGACCCTTGGTCCCTGACAAATGTGTGTGCAGACTTCTGAATCTGTCAGCTGCTAGGTTGGGCCTCAGGTCATGGGGACAGGGGACTGAGGATAGAGATGATCTAGCTTCTTTGAGCTCCCAGGAAGCGAGGGGATGCTGCAGACACCCCATCAGAGGGCCAGGAAATTCAGATGACCCAAATCTGAGTGTACAGAGTGGGCAACTAGGTGGAGAAAGCTCGCCAGTTGATTTGAGCTAAAATAGCCCTGTTCCACTCTCCTTTGCAAAGTATGAGTCCTGCCAGAGTCCAGCGTAAATAGGCTGGAACATGAGATCTGCCAGGTATGGTGCAAATTGGAAGTAAACAAGGCAATTGGACGGTGTGAGTAGTGGGAAGTCAGCTGAGAAAGTGCATTTCCATTAGCAGGAGGTCTTCCTGGCAGGCGCTGGTGGGTGGTCTGGTCCCCTGCGTTCCTCTGTGGAGGAGGGTTAGTTGAGGGGGGATGCTCAGACCTTGGATCTCAGGAGCAGAAGTGGATTTGTCCTTTGCCCCACATTCCAGGCCAGTAATGCTGCTACTCTTTTTTGGTCTGGAGTGTCCATCCTCACATGTCATTGCAAACCCTCGCTGTCATTCCTCCATCCAGGGGATTTGTTATTAGTTGTCTGGCCCAGGACAGGATGGATACCCCAAGACCCTGTACCCTGCACGAGGTCATGTTGAAACAGCATTGCTTGGCTTCTCTGTGGGGCCAGCAGGAGCCTCTACCTGAGCCTCCGGCCCCCAGCAGGTCAGGAACTTAAGCAGCTCACCTGGGGGAAGCTCAGGGTGGTAATGGAGGCAAGTTGGCCGTTCACGGATGCTGCCAGGAGGTCAACAGGGGTCATTGTCTATCTCCCCTGTAAGGCACAGGTCCCGCTGTCATGGGGCTTGTGTCTTTCTCAGCATTCTTGCCCCAACATCTGGGAAAGTGTGGGCATCCAGCTGGTGCTCCATAAGGGTCTGTTGAATAAACACCACCTTTTGTGAGCTGCTTGTCTGCAGAGGCCCTGGATCCTGGGCTAGTGGTAAGCCTTGGCTCTGGAAAGCTTAGGTGAGTTGCTTTAGCTCACAGATGTATGGAATCAAAGTCAGTGGTGTGGATCTCAAAACACATTTCTCTGGGACCTCTGGCATTACTATCACCCACAGTGAAGCAGAGGGCAACCTTAAGTCTGTTTGGACCTTGGCTGTAAGTGCTTGACCACGCCTGGAACCCAGGAAGAGGTTGCCTTTGTGTAGGATGATAAGGAGCGCCCCGGGACCCAGAGATGGTCCCTGGGTGACCTTCCACTGTGTGGACTTGGGGTGTGATCAGGATCTACATGTAGTGACTCTGGCCATGTGGTGCTGGCAGGATTCCTCCTGGGCCACTTCTGCTGATTGTCAGTGGTACCTGCAGTGCTGGGTTGAGGGGAGCCAGGGGTCAAGCCTGGGCTCCCTGGGAAATCTGCCGTGGCCATAGGATCCAATGAATTGGTCACGTCAGATCTAATCTCATCGTTCTGTGTTACTAATGAGGAACCAGGGCTCAGAGAGGGGAGGTAACTTGTCCAAAGTTACATGACTTGCACAATCAGAATTCTAAATGGGGTCCCCTGCCCCCAGTCCGTTTTTGTCTTATCCTCAGACTAATTAACAAGGAACCTCTTACCAAATGAGGGAGCAAGTCCCCTGCTCCACTGATCCCCACCTGGGTGGGCAGAAATCTGTGGTGCCCTCCCCACTGCAGCACTGAGCCAGCCCCATCGTCCTGGGCAGGGCATGGTGCTGCCCTCTGGAGGTTGTGACCCCAGGAGGTGGGCAGAGACATTGCACAAACCCAGAGCAGGGAGGAAGCACATACTCATGGGATACATGCTCGATCAGCTTCATCTTAAAACCTGTTTTCCATGTGAAATGAGGCAGAGTAGACAGACTGATGGCTTGTCTATGAGCAATCCAAGGAAGCTTCCTGGAGAAGGAGGCTTCCTGGCAGGCAGCACAGGGAAGGCTGTATGGGAAGTACCTGGTATGATGGAAAGGTGACAGGAGAGCTGCTTGGCCAGCCTGGGCTTGGAGTCCTTGCCTTTTTACTTATGGTGCAGCTTTGGACAAGTCAGTTACTGTATCTGTAGCCTTTGTTTGCTTCAGCAATAAAATGGGAACAGTTAAAAATCTAATCTCACAGGATTTGGGGGAGAGCAAATCTGATACCGTCTATGAAAGGATTTTCTTTTATCATACAGTGCTTTTAATCACATGCATACTATGTGATTTTATTCATATAAAGTTCAGGAACAGGCAACGTGATCTGTGGTAATAGAAATCAGGATGGTTGATGCCCTGGAAGGGGCCTCAAGGGGCCCCCCATAATACTGTTTCTTCACCTGAGAGCTGTTCGATGGGAAATTCGCTGAGCTCTACCTTTTCTATACATACGTTGTGAGCTCTACCTTTTCTATACATACGTTGCACTTCAATTTAAAGCTTTTTTTAAAGTGCTTATAATGCATATGATGATCAGGTTAAACGGCTAGAGTCTGGGTCACTTGACAGAAGGTCCCAGAGGACACCTGGATGACATTAATAAAAATAGTAGCTGATATTTGCTGAACATTTAAGGCAATGCACTAATCCCTTCATACTCATTTGCTCATTTGCTCCTTACACCACCCCCCATTTTGACAAATGGGGAAACTGAGGCTCAGAGAGGTTGTCTCAGTTGCCCAAAGTCACACAGCCAGCCTGTAGCAGAGATGGGCTCAGCTAGGTCTGACTCCAGAGCTGGCATGCTCAGTGGAGTATGCTGGACATCAGGGCTGCCCTGACCCCTTCTTCCATAACTGGGGCTGGCTGTTGGGTCTGTGCTATCCTGGCAATCTTGACTGTGCTGGGCACTTCAGTGGAAGGTGCAGAACAGCCACAGATCCCATGCCAGCCCTCATCTGTAGATGCTTCCAACATGGAGGTAAGTGGGAAGCAGCAGCCAGAGGACCACTTTTGGCTGAGGGCAGGATGTGCTTTGCCAGGTGCAGGATCTCACAGGGTTGTGGTGGATGGAGCAGGGGTCAGGGTGGAGGCTTCAGGGCAAAGGATGTTGCTGCCCCTCAAAACCCTCCCTGGTTGATCTTTGCCAGGTGAGAAAGTGAGAAGTGGGATCTTTCTCTGGCAGCTGAAGGAGAGAGTTGCCTCTGCATAATGTGAATTCCCTCGCTGTGTCCAAGAGCCTGGTCAGGTGGATTTGCATCTTCTTGGAGACCTCACTGCTCACCAGGGGAAGCCTGGGGCACCTGCTACAGGGGGAGGGCTGGGGCCTGGGAGGAAGATGAGATGTCAAGTGCTTTTATTGCCTTTATTATTTGGCTAAGCAAGTCAGCCTAACTCAGCCTAAGCCACCCTGACGTGTGGCCTTGTCTGGTGGGAGAGAGATGGCATTGTGTCCATGTTTATATGCAACTGGCAAAGCAGATAAAGCCTTATTGTTGTCCAAGGTTTCTAATCAGATGAGGGAAAAAGGACCTGGTGGTGCCTTTCAGGGTACTGGAGGGTGGGCAGCTTCTTTACCAGCTAACCCCCCTCACCTCCTCTGGGAGGCCTGCCCTGATTAACCCCTTCAGCTCCCCCTAATAACATCCCAGCCCTCAGCAAGAACATATGCTGCGAGTAGAGTAGGCAAAGTAATATGTCCTGGTTGCCTATGGCTTTATATTGTCTGTCTCCCATGCATTGGTCTTCTCACTCCAATTTTCCTGGAGGCTGGCTGAGGGCAGAGATTCTGAGGACTCTTCCATTGTCGGATTCTGTCCACTTAGCAGGTGCCCATCTGTGGGTTGACTCTAGTTCCTCAGTATATCTTCGATGCTCTCTGTCTCAGGACCTTTGCACATGCTCTTCACCCTGCTTTGAGCTCTTTACTCCACCTCCTCTCCTCCTGCTTCACTCCTACATATTTATTTCTTCTTCTAGAAAGCCCTTTCCTACTACCTCCCTCTGCCTTAACAGGCTGTTCTTGTGTGCTCCCATTGGCTCCTGCATATTTCCCCTTTGGAGCTCTCCCCACACTGCTTAGCGTCCCTGACTGGGCGCAACTCTGGGAAACCAGGTATTACACTGGGCCATTACATTCAGTTTAGTGTCCTAAACTCTTACATGGAGCCAGCACATGGGAGGACCTTGCTACAAGTTTATTGAAAGAATTGAGGCTGTCGAGTGCCAAAGAGAGGAACATGATTCCTGGAGCCTTTTTTGGGAATCCAGCTGCTGTATGGAAAGGATCACCCATGGCTGTGACTCCCTCCAGCAGACTCTGAACCCCAAAACAGCTGCTAGAGGAGGGAGTCTAGAGCATAGCCTGAGCACCATTGACCACATCTGTTTTATTCTGTGCTGAGTGCCAATATTTGCAAACAGTTGGGGCACAATAGTGTCTCATGACCATGTCTGGATATCTGAATATATGAGTCCCCTGTAGCTAGTGGGATAGGGAGACCCAAGAAAGGTACTCATCCTTCCATGGCACCTGGTGGGAGGAACTGCAGGTACCCTACAACTTCTGGCAGAGTCCCTCCTGCACTGCCCCCTATCTGCACCATCACCATCCCCACCTTGTGCAATGCGCTTTCATAGGCAGCTTCTCATTTAACTCCCCTCTCTCCCCAGCAACCCTGGGAGGTGGGTGTTACTGACCCCTTTTACAGATGAGGAAATGGAAGTTCAGAGTGGTTATGCTCCATGCCCCCAGGCTCCACAGCCGGTGAACAGTAGAGCTGGGATCCAGTCCCTCTAATGGCAGCGTTACAGTCCCACTGCAGCTGCCGCCTTTCCTGGCAGCTCAGCGCCCTGCTTAGGAATCAGGGAGCCCCAGTGTGAGTCCTCAGAGCACCCCTTGTCCTTGCTTGGCACCTGAGAATCTGTGACCTTGGAAGGGCCAATGTCCCAACCACAAAGTGCAGGTGTGGGGGATGTCTGGCTTTGACAAATGGCCTTGTGGTCCCAGGCATGCAGGGCTAATTCAAGTGCAAACAGTGTATTAGTATTTATTACTCATGCTCCAGTGCTAATAAAATTTGAGTTTAAAAAATAATGTTGAGCAAATGAATTGGTCGATGGCCTATGGGGAGAAGATGCAGGGAAGGATATTTCATGGGGAGGTGTGACAGGGGGACTCAGCTACTTCGGGGTCCTTACAAGGCTGGGGGATGGGAAGACTGCTGGGGGTGGGGGCAGCTCACCATTCCGGGTCTAGTTCGGGCGGTTGTTGCTCTGCATGTTACAACTGGTCAGGAGCACACAGGCTGAGAAGGTGGCTCTTGGCTCCATGAGTAGCTCCCCAAATGTCTATTCCCGTCATGTGTGCTGAAAATCCTTAGCTGGAAAGCCACTTCCTGCTGTCCCGTGCCTGTGAGCCTTCTCAGGCCGGGTTCTGAGCTGCCTGGGTTCTGTCAAGCAGGCAAGACGTAAGAGGGTTCGGAGAAAAACCTTGGGACAAACCATATGCTCTATGAGGTCAGGGAATATAGGAAGAGCGAGGGGCCCTGGGATGCTGAGGGAGCTCGGACCTGGATGGCTTTTTGGAGTGAGCTCTGATTGTTAGGTCCCTTCTCTGACAGTCGCCAGTACCTCCGCCCCTATAATTTGTTGGTCCTGCTCGTGTCTCAAGAGCATCATGACCTGCAAAATATATTTAAGAAAGTCCTGGTTTTATGTGACTTTGAGCAAGTTCTTCAACCCCTTTGTGACTCAGTTTCCTCATCTGTGAAATGGGATGATGAGACCTGCCTGGCCCACTTCATGGGGTCAAGAGGGAGAACAGGCTGTCTACACAGCAAGGTCCTGCTAGCCTGTCAGATACTGGAGACTCACACTCTCTTCAGGAAACTGTTTTGTTCATGCAGGACTTTGGAAGGCTTAGAAAATGTGAGGGCATTTGGGATTTGTGTGTCGGCACCTGCAGCACCTCAGAACTCACCGTAAGCTGTGATGGAGAGCAGCGGCAGGCCCTCCCCGCTGCTCCACTTCCTCCTCCCCTCCCTGCTGTGGGTGCCTGCTCTGTGGCGCTGCCCACATTAGTGCTTAAATGCCAAGCGCCCCCCACCCCGCCGCGGGATGCGTGCTTGCACATATGGCACCCCACCTTGAGGTGGGCACCAGAGCGGGAAAGTGAGGCCCAGAGCAGGGAGGTCACTTGAAAACAGGTCCAGGGGTGTCAAGCCCAGGATTGGGTCAGTGACTTGGGGGTGACCCTGTGGGGTGGATGCCGCCACTTCCTCTCCTCTTTCACTCAAATGGAGTCCTTGCTCCCACCTCCATCCCTAGTTGCTTTGAGCAGAGGACCCTCCCAAGGCCTGGCAGGTGTTCAAAGCACCGTAGGCACCAGACACCAAGGGTCTGAGATGGGTGCTGTGACTGCTTGACCTCTGGGCTGCACATGCAGGCTAGTGGCTGGATTTCGATTTAGCCTCTGTCCTTGGCGAGCCCTCCCCATTCTAGAAGTGACCTGGCCCCTGCTCTCAACATCATCCCGCCTGCCTCACTCCACACTCTCTGCAGCCGCCTCCCTGGCATCGTTGATCTGGTGGCCATGGGGTCTGCCCTGGACGGGGTGGCCCAGCCGGGCCAGTGGGGAGTGTCCAAACAGCTGGGAACTATTGACTCCAGGTCTTCTCAGAGGGGGAAAGGGTATTGTTTAGACATTTTGTGTAAATTAGTAATATTGTAACTGTTAATTGAATGTCCATTGATTGCCTGTCAGAGGTTTGATTTAATCTGTCCTTCCCTTCCTAGTCTCAGTCGACTGCTTAAATAGTTTGCTCGCTCTGCCCTCGTTTTTCTTTCTCTAACATGGACTCCTTCTCTGAGCCCCCAACCTTGGTTTCATTTCACTGGCTTCATAATGAGTGTGTTTTGTTTTCTGGCACCAGCCTTGGCCTCCTGTAGCCACTAGTTTCTCCCAAGTGGATCCCTGTGATTCATTCCTCCACTGGAGTTCTCTGAAGTACCCGGAGGGCCAGGACAAAGGCAGCTGCCCTGGTGCGTTGCCTTGGGGGATTTCAACGCTTTGAGTTGTTCTCTGGAAGGGGGCAGAAAGGGCAGCAGCCTGGAGACGTAGCAGATGAATCCTGGTTTTGCTGCTTCATGGATGTTCATTCATCTGTCCCTCTGTACACCCGTCCGTCTGTTTGTTTATTCCTTCATCGAATATATTGTAGGCACCAACTAGAGGCCCAGTGTTCGGCATCGAGGGAACAAATTTCTGAGTTGAATATTATGTAATGAAGATGGAGAAGTGAGTAGATGATGCCACGTAGTGTGACATGCAAAGGTGGAGGGCAAAGCATTGGGCCATGGAGACACAGAGAGGACATTAGTATCATACTGTGGGGAACAAGGAAGGCTTCATGGAGGAAGAACAATATTTGTAATACAGCTTGCACTGAATTTCAAGGCACAAATAGAAATGAGCCTGACAAAGGAGTTAGCCAGGCAAAGGGCAGGGGAAATAGTGTGGTGGCCAGACCGAGGGGTACTTGAAGGAGAGGTGACCAGGAGTAAGCTGGGGCCAATAATAATTATATAATGGTAATGTCCACGCACTCAGTGGGCATGGCGGGGGGGCTGTCTAATGGCTTCCTTTGGGTTATCTGTCTGGTTTATCCCTTGTAACTGCTCTTCATGTTGTCCATTAGCTCCCGTCTTTGCTGAGCTGCCTGAGCCCAGCTCCAAGTCACTTGGTAGAGGATCAGAGCTGGGACTCAGGTGCCTGATTCGGGGTGATGGCTCCCTCAGTACCCTGCTGCCCCACAGAGGTTGTGTGACCCAAGGATGCTGCACCAAGGCTGGGCGCCTGCAGAGCCAGGTTATGGAAGGTCTTAAACTATAACGTTTAACTTTATCCTGAGAGATTCAGGGCCCCTAAGAACTTTTAAACAGAGGAAAAGCTTGGTCAGATTTGCTTTTAGAAGCAGTCACTGTAGCCATGGTGTGGAGGAGGGTAGCGCCGGACCCAGCCTGGAGGACGGGCAAGAGCAGCTACTGAGGTAGCAATGGTCCTGGGGCTGGCGGAGGTGGGATTTCAGGGTGCAGAGCAGAGCAGGGGCCAGGGAGCAGGAAGGAGGCAGAATCAAGGGCATCTGTTGGTTGACTGATGGGGGCAGTGGGTGAAAGGCGGGGGGGCTGGGATGATTCTTGGGGTCTTTAGTGGGGCAGTAGGAGGTCATCAAAATGGCAGATGGGCAGGACAAGGCTTTAGAAGGTGAAGGGTTCAGTTTCATGTTGGTTTTGTTGGCTTGAACAGCTGTGGCGCAACCATGTGGAGATGCTCAGCAGGTAGCTGAGTGACTTGTTTGTTCTGTTATTATCTTTCTCCCCTCACTAGCAGCTCCAGAAGGACTTCTAGCCTCAGGATCTAGAACAGTGCCTGCTACACAGTAGGCATTAAATAAATATTTGTTGAATGAATACGTGAGAAACCCAAATAATCTGCCTATTTCTTTCTTACTATTTTTTGTCAATTCTTACATCCCAGTTTTAGAGTCTTTCATTGTTTGTGAAGTGTGAACTAGCTGGTTGTGATATAGTACATGTAGGGCCAGAAGGGAGGCAACAAGTCATTCTGCAGTGGGTGGGACTAGGATATGATTCGTAGAAATGGCAATAATGAACTGGGCTTTGAAGGGTGAATAGGAGTTTTCTGAAGGAGTGAATAGACTCCTTTCTGAGTCTAGAAAGGAGACTCCAGACAGAGCCAATAGCATGAACAGAGGCACAACTTTGTGAAAGTATGTGGAGTCTTAAGAGAGCAGGGAGGAGACTCCAGCTGTAAAGAATGAGGTATGTACTGAGAGGCTGAAGGATGGGGTGCTGCTAATACATGCAAGCAAGCCTAAAAAGAGTCAAGAGTAGTTGACAGCCTGAATTCTGGGGCCAGGCTGCCTGAACCCCAGTCCTGGCTCTACTGTTAACAGCTGTGTGCTTGTGTTTGTTGTAAAATGTGAATAATGATGGTAGTCACCTCCCAGGATATTAGGATTAAATAGTAAGCTATCTGAAGCACTTGGTACTGAACATAGTAAGTGATATAAACATTAACTGTTATTATTATAGCAGGAACTCAATGGGTGTTGAATTTTTGGGCACACATATATATGCGCATTTGCTCCTGTTTGCATTGCCACACACATTCATACCTTGCTCACACATAATGAGCAGCCCTAAGATATGAAAGTGATGCTTTCAGCCACCTTCAATCAGTGGGCATAATTTTTATTTTTTGATGGTAGGCATGAATGCACATGAATACAGTATTAGCAAGCTTAACTGGCTGCTCCTGACCATGGGGCTGCGTTTATACGTTGGTGAGCCAAAGCTCAGGGTAAATCTGAGACCCCGACAAACAAAGGCAGCCATAAAGTCATTCTTAATGGAGAAGTGGAAGATTATAAATGAGGTTCTAGAAGCACTGTGCTGAGAGATTGTGGGGAGGGTAAGAGGTGCCAGGAGTCTGAAGACAAGCAGATGTTTTTACAGAGAAGAAAAAGGCAGATTAAAAAATATGATAAAGCAGTAAATGTTGTGCATTTTCCTCCAATGTTTTAAAAGGATGTATGAAGCAGATGATTTGGGGGCTCTGGGTGACCCGAGAGGTGCCATGGGGAATGGCAAGGGTCCGTGAGGGACAAACCAAGTCCAGATCACCTCCTTTTCTTTATTTACAAAGCTCAGCGTATCTAACTATCTTAGAATTGGGGCATGGTACTTTCAGCGAACCTCTGTGAGTCTTGATGGAGCCAAGTCTTGATAGTGTTGTTAGGGATAAGAGGGAAAGCTGGGAGCCACCGTGAGGTGCCCATAGGCGGGTGCCCGTAGGTGGGTGCAGGGCTTGCTGAACAGTGGGACCCAGAACATGGATTAAGGATCAGAGTGGACCTCAAGAGGGGTCAGATTGGTCGGTTTTTTCATTCTGCTACTCACTTATTTGTGTGACAGATATAAACTGGGCCCTTGTAGATCTGTAGTGCCATGGGGCATCATCTGGGTGACATATTTATCGAGGACTTGGATGAAGAGAGAAAGCAGGTCACTGAATTCACACATGATCCCAGGCAGGGAGGAAGAGGAGCGACTCCTACCGATGACATAATCGGCCTGTAGAATGATCGATACACAGAACGATGGAGCAAGACCAACAAGATGGACTGAACCATGAGCAAATGAAAAGTCCTGAATCTGGATTTAAAAAAAAAAATCAATTACTTGAAAAAAAAAAAACAAAACCAATTATATGAAAGACAGGAAAGCCTGACTTAGCAGAGAACATGGAGGAGGGGCTGACTACCAGGTCCATGAGACCCAGATATCAGGGGAGGAAGGGACCATGTGTTCAGCTGAAAGGCGTGTTCCCCACACTGCACCCTGATAAGTGTATATGTGGGGGCATACCATACCCCGTGTCAAGTTGAAATGTGCTGAGGCAGTGCATGCAGGAGTGCGCTGGTCAGATGCAAGGGGGTGCAAGAAGCTGGAGGGAAGACTCAGGGAAATGGCTCCAACATTTGACGAAGTGTGGCTGAAGGAGGGAGGGTCTACCCTATTTGTGTGCTGTCTCTGATGCTTTGCCCCCCAGTGGACACATAGAACCCCTCCTTTTCTCTCCCACAGTTCCATCATCTGCTCCTTGGCTGGTTAACAGATTGTTTAGGAATGAGAAAATAGAAAGTAGGAGGACATCTGGGTTGTGGTCCAGGGGAGCTCCTAGCTGGTGATGTATTCATGCTTCCTGGGTTCCCAGCCAGAGAGCCAGCTCCACAGTGAACAGGCACTGTCCTTAATGGGGTGCCTCATCGCTTGTTATTGAGCATGAAGAGAAAGCAGATGAGTGTACAAATGAGATCTCTGAGCTCTAGCAGGGCAGCTTCTGTACTGGGGTGGGGGTGTCCTACTGGAAAACCACAGTGAAAGAAGCAAATGCAAATTCCTCCTGGAAGCGCTCTCCAACCCGTGAGGCAGAATCCATCACTCCTTCTCTGCTCTCCAAACACTTTGCTGATTCCTGCCTCTCCCAGCACACTTCTGGGAGTGCATTATGGATGGTGCACCCCTAACCATGCCGTGGAGCTCCTTCCTCATCTCACACCTCGGTCCTGGCCCCGCGCCCGGCACAAAATAGATGCTCAATAATGAATGAGAGAATCTGTTGTCTAAATCTGTTCTGTGTACAGGTTGGAACACATACTTGCTTGTTCTTAAAAACCAAAACAACCTTTGAGTGGGTTTTCCTTGCTAGGGGGGTGGGCCCCGGGTGGAGGGCAGGATAGAGAGAGATTTGTGTGCCACGCAGCTACGAAAACCACAGAGCAAGTTGCTGATTTATCTTCAAGACCAATGTTTAAATAAAAACGGTGTCTTAATTATTTAGCCTTAATCAAGAAAAGCATGTTTTGATGTCACAGCCACAGACGTTCATATATTACAGAGCTCTAATGAGGGCAGAAATCTTTCTTAGAGATACTGAGAAGCCTAAGTACCCAAATCATCCATCGCTGTAACTCAGCACATGCCTCTGAGGTGTGCCTGGCTGGGGTGGGCTGCCTTCCTGGGCAGGGCTGGTGCCCAGGCATTGGGGTGAGGGCCCTTTTCTGGATGTGATGGCTCCTCCTGGGAAGAAGGGACGGGGCATGTTGTTGGTTCCAGGCAGGTGCTCTTTCAGGGAAGCAGATGTCCAGGTGACAGCCACTCCCGTCTGTCAGGCAGATGTCTGCTTCCCTCCCCAGGAGGTCGATGCTGTAAAGGCTCACTCTTCCAGTGCCGGCACATCCAGTATTCCACATCCTTGGGACTTAACATGCCAAGCAGATTTCCCTTTTCTTTCTCCGTGAGTTAGAATCAATTTTCGCATTAGTAATGAAATAGTCTGTATTGCATTAGCCACTATCTTTGGCTTCCTTGCCACTTAGGGCTAGCCGAGCACACTGCCTCTGCTCCTTCTCTTCCTGAAGAGCAGAGATGGGCCAGGTGCTGGAGTTTGCTGCTCTCTTGAGGTCTTTACACGGCAGCCTCCTGGACACTAGCTCACTCCACAAGTCAGGAGAAGAAAGGTGCTGGGTTTTTCTCTGGGCAAGGGAATCCCTTCACAGCAGGTCTACAGGACAACCCTGCTGATGCCAGGCAATGGCTGGCTACCAGGGTGGGTTGAGGTCCTCCCAAGGGAGGTATCAGAGAGAAGAATGGGGTCCTCACTGGGCTGGGGGCCAGGTTGGAGTTTCCTCCTCTTCTGGCATTCCTGGCTGGAAGTTCTGGATTAGGGCAGGGAAGTACTCTGATCACCTGGCTCCAAAGTTCCTTAGGTACCCCCAAGACCAAAGCCATGTCCAGAACAGCTGAGAGACACAAGGGTCAGGCTGTGGCTGGACCTGAGCGCCCTAGGGTGGGAAATAGCAGATGGAGCCCTCACAGGGACTACTCCCTGTGGGAGGAGAGCACACCCTCCTTGCTGATGCTGGCGTGGTTTTTTGGGACTGGAACCATCCCAGGCCTGTGTCCCCACCCTTCTGAAAAGGTTCTAGCTAAGACATCTGTCTTAGACAGACACCTGTGGATGAGCTGGAATGTCTTTATTAATGATAATAATAATACAATAATACAATAATACATGATAACCATCCCTTGCATTTGTTTTCGCTTAATAGTAGGTCACCAAAGAAAGCACTTTTGCAAACACGATCTCATTTGCTTTCACAACACAATGGGAATAAGGTCCATTTGCCCCTTGTTACAGATGGACTCCAAGTCCAAGGCTCTGCTTGGGCACACAGCTGCCCCTGGTGACCCTGGTTGCCATCTGCTGTGCAGAAAGCTGGCCGGGGAGTTAACTGGAAGTATTTTAGGTTCAACACATCTTATTTGATCTGGAATTTAATTTGAGTTGTCATCCACAGACTTAATATCACTACAAATGTATTTAAAATGTTAAATATTTAAAGCCATGTCAACTTCTCTTATCTGAGCAGGGTCACCCAATACATAAGCCAAATGCCTCTGTGGAGATTTGGGGGCAGAGGATGGGTTTCTGCAGAGAGTGTGTGTTGGGATGGTAGAATGATGCTCTGGAAGGCCGAGGAGTCAGCCTGGTGTAGGGGAGCAGCAGCTCTAACCCGCTTGGCTTCAAAGGCTGTTTCCAGATTGCACACACCCCCCCCCCTCCCACCAGGGGTGTTTCATTTCATTTATTTATTTATTTAATATATTTTTTACATCATTTTCCATTTTTGCACAATGTATGCATTTTCGTCTTGGTTATAGTCCCCATACAATTTCCACCCCCCTTATTTTGACCTAATCCCTCCTCCTGCCCTCTCCGTAGTACATCTCTGGTTTATAGTTGCTTGTTGATTTTGATTTTTACTTTATTATAATTAGCCCTTTTTCCTGGTCCCTTATTTAGGTTTTCTAGATTCCTGCTATGAGTGAGACCATCCGGTATTTTTCTTTTTCTTTCTGGCTTATTTCGCTGAGCATGATCCCTTCCAGCTCCATCCATGTTGCTGCAAATTGCATGTGTTTATCTTTTTTGAATGCTGAGTAATATTCCATTGTGTATATGTACCACATCTTCTTGATCCAGTCATCTATTTTTGGGCATTTGGGTTGTACAATGAGATACCATCTTACACCAGTGAGAATGGCACATATTAAAAAAAAAACTAGCAACAACAAATGTTGGCAAGGCTGTGGAGAAAAAGGAACTCTCCTGCACTGTTGGTGGGAGTGCAAACTGGTCCAACCACTATGGAGAGCTGTGTGGAGATTTCTGGACCTACTAAACATAGAGCTTCCATATGATCCAGCAATTCCACTCCTAGGTATTTACCCAAAGGACACAGAAACATTAATTCCAAAGGGCACTTGCACCCCTGTTTATAGCAGCACTATTCACAATAGCTAAGCTATGGAAACAACCCAGGGGCATTTTAAATAACAGAGTTGCTGTGGAACTGGGACTACGCATTTTTAGGGAGGAATATTCCAAGTCAGAGAGTGTCGGGTCTGAGTAAGAGGAAGTCGTCATAATACAGGGGTTTCTCCTTAGAACACCTCACCCAGGGCTTATGACCAGAGCTTCATAATATAAAGGGGTCATTGATTAGGTTCAGGAGCGGGGAAGCCTCTCCAGTTGGATGTAGAATGTGAGTCTGCTTTTGGGGGGCGGGTGCAGGTATCCCCTGCCTTATAAAAGTTTAATCCACTTCATTTTTATGAAAGATCTCCATTAGTAAGTTCTGGCTAACTGAAAGATCCAAACAGAGTTTTGCTTCTCCGAGAATGAAGATAGGGCCCAGTGCTTGCTTTGCACCTGCCCACTTAGAGGCAGTGGCGCCTGGAGCGGTGAGAATGGCCCCAACAAGCTCCTTCCCCAGGAGCGACTGCGTGCAGGCTGGTATTTTCACCTCATTCCTGCTTTGACTGTATGTGAGTGTGATTTTAGGTTTTTGTGTGTTATTTGATGTGATTCAGTAGGCTATTTTGGGGATCTGGGAATGAACAAAATTTTTCCCACATAAGTAAATGGTGATGCTGCTTGACGCTGCGTTGGCTTAGGAAAGGCCTCATAGGAACCCTCTACTTTCAGGTAGCAGGAGAAACCTGTAAGAGGTCCATAGCATTTGTTGCTTCCCGAAGAGCAGTGTGGTCTCAAATATCTAAGACCTATTGGTTCACCTGCTATTGAAGGCCCTCTCCACCTGCTCTGGCCTGTCTCTCCAGTTTATCAGTTTGTCCCCCACCCCTTATCTTGGGGTCCAAACACACATTAGGGACAGCTTCCTGTACCTGCTGGGATAGCTCAAGTTTCACGGCCTTTGCAGTGCTGTTCTGTCTCTAGCTTTGCCTCTTTTCCCACCTGCCAGACTCTTACTCATCCTCTCCCACCCACACCAGGCCTTTGATGACCCTCCCTGGCAGAGGTGGTCACCCCTCCGTATGCCAGTGTCAGGCTCCTAGGCTTACAGAGGCACTTACCTGTGAGTGTGTTGGGAGGATTCACTCGGTGTCTGTTTCACCAAGAAGACTAGGTACTTCTTCCCCGTCCCCTGCCCCAGACTAGGTACTTCTCAAAGGCAGGGCTGGTCTTCTCTGAATAAGCCTTTGGAGTAAACCTGAAATACAATGTGTTGAATTGACCAGAATTCCAAAAGGACCACAGTAGGTAAGTAGAAAGCAAAATGCCCTTTATTTTAACCTTGGAAATTAGAAATATTGCAGCACTGCTATTTTTAGGAAGCTGTGTCCTCTGCCCTCCAGCCTCCCAGTGATATCTCTTTGGGTTTCAAACAGATGAAGTTTGAGTTACCAGAGCAACAGCCTGTGGAGCCTCAGAGCTCTGGTCCTAAAATAGGGGCGAGCAGTCAGGGCTGGGAACTGTCAACAGAGTTGTCATCGTGGAAACCACATTTGCCCCATCTTACCAGGGGGCCAGGAAAAGGAGGCTGATGAATAGGTGAGAAGAGGAGGCAAGGCTTGCCGGGCACAGCTCAGGTTCACAGGTTCCCGCACCGTGAGAGGCTCAGGGTCTGAGTTGTCTCATTTGATGGTAGCAGCAGCCCTCTGCTGGAGACTTCCTGTTTTCAGTAATTTGTGACTGGGGAAACTGAGGCAGAGAAGTTGCACTGTTGACATAGGGCCACATAGCTGGTCAGCACTAGGGTCAGAACTCAGCTGAGAGTCCAGTGGTGAGGCCAAGGTGTGAGCAAACCAGAGGTCTGGCCTGGCATAGTGGGGGTGCGCCAGCTGCCCCTGGTTTGCTGTGGGGTTATAATTTTTCAGCCACAGCTGTGAGCAAGGATGCGGGGCTTGGCCACAAAGGGACCGTAAGCACTTCTGTGGGCTATGTCGCCGTTCCAGAAATGAACCCCACTCACTACTCCCCACCTTATCTCTCATCTTTAGAATGTTCTTTTGGCTGCAGCTTTATTACATTAATTTAATTGAGGTTATTTTCCTAAGATCCTTTTTTCCCTTGTTATAAAATGGTGGAATATGCTTCTTGGGAAGAGTTTAAAAATACAGTGAAAATTTGAAAATGTAAGAAGGGTGGGGCTCACCGCAGTCCTACCGTGTATATCTTATTAATAACAATAACTAACATTGCTATGTAGTAAGCACTCTTCTAAGTGCTTAAAGACACTATAATTATTTTTTAATATGTGAGGAAAACATACTCAGAGAGGTTAAGTAGCTTGGCAAAGGCCACACAGCCGGGACGTGATAAGATTTTTCAAAACGCAGTGTGATTCCAGGGCCTGGGCCCTTCACTCTCTCTTTCTTGTGTGAAATTAGCAGCTGCAATAAATTTTGAAAGGGAGGAGTTGAGGCTATTTACTGGGTTTATCTATTTGGCACTCCAGAAATCTTGATCCTAATTGTCAGGGAGGGACCACCTGTTTCAGGAATCTTTAGATAACAGCACCTAGAGGTTCTTTAACTCAGGCTTTATGAAGACAGAGTAAGAGTTATTGAGAACTGCGGCGCCACACATCATAACGAGAATTCCTCTCCGTTGACAGCGCCTGCTTACAGAGATGTGTGAACAGTGAAATCGTATCTCTTTCCTCCCAGCAAAGGAAGTGGCCCTGGCCCAGATTACTTGACACTTGTCCCACAGGTGCTGATTTGTGTTCCGCTGTCCCACAGTGCTGTTGGAGTTACCATGGGGTTCTCCCCTTAATACCCTTGTGACCAATGGCCAAGAGTCCTTGGTGTTCAGGGACTGGCCGGGGTCTTGGCCCTGAGGCAGGGGGCCTCTGTTCCTAAAAGGATCCTTGGGGCTGCATCCTCCCAGGGCTGCAAGTATGTGGAGGTTTAATTTTCTTAATTAAAACAACTTAAAAAAAATTTTTTATTGCAGTAACTTTGGCTTATAACAGTGTATATTATTTGGGGTTGTAGGTTCACACTGCTTTAGATGTGTGTTACCACACTGTGCCCACCAAAATGTACAAAGAACTCATATAGCTCGACAAGAAACACACAACTGAACAAAAAATGGGCTGAAGAGCTAAGCAAACACTTCTCCAGTGAAGACATTCAGATGGCCAACAGGCACATGAAAAAATGCTCATCATTACATATCAGGGAAATGCAAATCAGAACCACACCAGAGACCATCTCCTCCCTCTGAGAAGGACCCATATCAAAAGATCAGAAACAGCAAGTGTTAGTGAAGGTGTGGAGAAAAAGGAACCCTTTTATACTATTAGTGGGAATCTAGACTGGCCTGGCTCCTCTGTAAAACAGTATGGGGTTTCTCAAAATATTAAAAATAGATCCACCATATGATCCAATAATTCTACCCCTAGAATGCAAAAAATGAATTCAAAGGGACATATGCATTCCTGTGTTCATTACAGCATTATTTATACCCAGTTATGGAAACAACCTGAGTGCCCAAGGACAGATGAGTGGATAAAGATGTGGTTTATTTGCACAATGGAATGCTACTCAGCTGTTAAAAAAAAGATGTTGTGACAACATTGATGGCACTAGAAGGGATTATGCTAAGTAAAATGAGTCAGAAGGAGGAAGACAAATACAGGAGCCCTCCCTGGAAACCACCCTTAGCTTTAGCTCAGCCATTCCCATTTAATTGGTTCGAACCCAGTTGATGTGGGTTTACTCCTGCAGTTCCCACAACTGCACTGCAAGAAAGAGGACCTAGAACTCGATCTGGGCCAGAGAAGTGAACAGGGCCATTTCTGTGGTGGGTGAGGGTCGGAAGAAGCCAGGGTCATGGTGGGTGAAGCTTGGGAGAACTGACCAGACTCTGCCTGCCCGCTTCCTGCACACTGGGGAGGGTGGCGGCTTCTGTGTCACCAGTAGCCTATTTCCTTCTCTGGAGAGGTCCTCTCAGAGGAAGGGGAATGCAGTCTGCACCTCGGTTAGCACCTGCAGGGTGGTGGGTACAGGATGCGAGTCCTGTCACACGGAGAGCCTGGAAGGTGAAGGACAGAGTCCGTGGCAGGTCAAGTCCATGGGGAGGGCCTGGGACCTGCCTCAGCTCCATCGTCCTCCTTGAGTGCTTTGGTTCATCACTTCCCTCTCTGAGTCACAGGTGCCTCTTTCCCACTCCCAAAGTCCCTTCACCATGGTGTGGTGACTAGGCTAGGATGGAATTTGTGGGAGGCTTCAGGCCTCCATGAAGTGGGCATAAAGAAGGTTCACATCTTTCTAGAGGAACCAAATACAACTTGCTCGGTCTCTCATCCCACTGCTCTGGGACAGAGTGCAGCTTCAGAATGGCGAGGGGGGCTGACCAGCCGGCTCAATGTCCAGCATGCAGAGCCTAGGGGCATCCCCAGGAGCTGCATCCCCAGGAGCTGCCCCTTGGGCTGCCTGGCATTTCTCCCTGATGGTGGTGTCTGACGTGCGGTGCCTCAGTGCCTTTGCCTGGGTAGTTCCATCTACTTAAAGTGTCCTTCTCTCTCTCCGCCCTCTGCTCATCCTCACTCATCCCCTCCGTGAAACCTCTCCTGGAAAGTCACCCCCTCTTTGTCCCCAGGTGACCTGTGCACAGCTGTACTGTGGCTCAGTTTTGCTCTCCTTGTGGCTCCTGGAGGTCAGAGCCTTGCGCGAAGCATCTTTGCATATCTAGCTCCCTGCTCCCAGTGGCTTCAACAGGTGACAGGGTGGCTGGAGGGAGGGCGGAATAGCTAGTGACAGGGAGCTGCGCTCTGAGCAGTGGCCTGCACAGGCATGAAGCCTCACACACCTCCCTGCAGTAGTCAGGTAAGTGGGGGAAGAGGAGTTGCAGGGGGTTTGTGTTGCTGGGGCCAGTCAGAGATTTCTTCCTGCTTCCAGCCGTTTGGAGCCGGTTTTGTCCTGACATCAGCATGCAGCGTTTCCCCCGGATCATCTTCCCTGGGAAATCAGAAAGTCTTTCTTAGGGAGAGACCAGAAATTATACGAGCTTATCCTCATTATTATTTTTTAATTAAAAGACAGCAACTGCCTGGTATTTGGTAAATTCAGGCCCCTCCCCATGAGTCCACTAATGTGCTGAAATCTGGCTTTAATGTGCTGAATTTATTTTCTGTAAGAATTTGTTACTGAACCTGCTCGGTGGAGAGAGCC
Organism: Talpa occidentalis; assembly: GCF_014898055.3. NCBI lineage: Eukaryota > Metazoa > Chordata > Mammalia > Eulipotyphla > Talpidae > Talpa > Talpa occidentalis. Next base: position 19,994,605 of record NW_023601212.1, read on the forward strand.
TTATTAGGGCTTTAAGGAACTTCTCATTAGTGGGATGAATGTGCTGGGTGCAGGGGAACCTGCAGCTTTGGGAGCTGGGTGCCCACCAGGGTGAGCAGGGTCACTGGCCTGTGTCATGGTGACTCCTGAGGGTTCCTGTGAGAGGATACATGCCAGCGTGCTGACTCTGGGGGTGCTGTCCGCTGTGGAAAGGACACTAGGGAAATTAATGTGTAGGTATCCTGCGTAGTTTTGGTGCTGGTAGGTAACTAAGCGTGATGGTAGCTCAGGCCTGACCAGAGCCCACACTCTCTCCTACCCCCCCAGCACTCTCCCTGACCCCACCTACCACCCAGAAGCTCCCTGATGTGTGAAACTCACCTGTGCCAGGGGATAAGTGTTGCCTTGGTCAGAGCATAGAAGAGGATCCAGTGCCTGGATGTCCAGATGAGTTGCCTTTGGTTGTGCTGGGGAGCGGGTTTGGGGCTGGGCAGGTGTGCACAAAGATTGGAGCAGAGCCTTGATTATTAAGTAGAACTGCAGTGGGTCAAGACACAGGGAAGAGGCAGGGGATCGGATCCCAAGCACAAGGGATGCTGAGTGCAGGCAGGCCTGGTGGCGTGGAAGGAGGAGGCGTCAGCAAAGGACCAGAGAGTCTCACCTGGCTGTAAGTCAGGCTTGCAGGAATGACAGGAGATGGCGGCTGATTGCCTTGCTGGGGGATTTCGACCTTTCTCTTCCAGGAATGCATTCAGAGAGTCTGTGTGATGGGTTCAGGGTCATAAGATCCCCTGGTATCTTGGGAAGAGCATCGTCATGGTGGTGTGGAGGGTGGCTGCGAACCAAGGGTCTTACCGTCAATGCAAGAACTCTAGCAGGGGCACGTTCTTGGGCGGTACCCTCCCTCCTGCCCCCAGTCCTGAGACCCCTCTGCATTGCATCAGCAAACATTCTCTTAGGCATCTGTCTGGACTACTGGAAACATCCCAGCCAGGGAAGCATTGCAACTTAGAAGCAGAATCAGCCCTGGGCTCACCTTGCCAGCTCCTCCATTTTACAGACAGGACACCAGAGTCCTGAGTGGCTGAGTGGTGCATGGAAAGTCTCTCAGCACTGGGGGCAGCTTTTGTGTGTGTGGGGGGAAGGGCCATGCTCCTCTGAGAACATCTCTGCTCAGGCCACAGGCTCCCCGGGAGAACCTGAGGTCAAACAGCAAATGCGGGACGTAGGGTGTCTGGTCTCCCTCTTCTCGCTTCATCCTCGCAGGCAGCGCAGGGGCTCTGCGGGGTGCCGTGTTTCTTCCCCATTTCTTATCAGAAGGAACATGCCCCCATGGGCTACTTTAGATGGTAGATGTGGTCAGATGCAAAGTGTAATAAAGGCGAAGTGGCACCTTCGTAGAGAGCTGCAGTCACATGTGTTTGAAAGCCTCTTTCCTTCTACAAGATGTGGGGCTGCAGAGAGGATGCCAGAGACACAGGAGTCTGTACCCCCCAAGCCTGAGTAGGTTTCCTGGACTTGGCACCAGAAAGAGCAGCGGCTGAGAGCAGCTGGGGTACAGAGGAAGGAGGAGGTGGCCACGGCTGAAATGAGGGGAGACCAGGGAAACCACTAAGTGGACAGAGTGCTTAGCAACTGGGGGTTCCCAGTTGAATTTCAGGGCTGCTCCAGCCTCCCTGGCCCCTCTGTAGTGTTTAGAAAAGCCTCCCATTACCACCTCCTCCGAGATATCAAGGTGTGAAGATTTGAGGTCTGCAATTGCTTCAGCCATTCTATCAATAAATTAGTTTTTATCATTTAAGCCAGTTTGAGTTGGGCTTTCTGTCACTTGCAATGGATTTGGTTCTAAGTGCAATGAAAAGCCATTAAAGGATTTTGAGCTGAGAGTGACATGATCTGATTTACATTTTACAAAGATCACTCTGGCTGAGTGGGGTGAATGAATGGTGTCGGGGCAGGTGGGGGCTACTCAGGAGGCCTTCGCGGTCATCAGGAGGGAGAAGTGACTTAATCTGGGGTGGTCTGGTGGGGTGGGCGGCACCAACGGAGTCGTGGTATCGAGGGACGGAGAACCAGCAAGCCTGCTGTGGAGGGGCTGGGAGGATCTGGAGTGCTGGGGGCCGTGGGGGCTGGTCGGTGGTGCTGAGTTTGGGTGTCTATGGGCTGGGGGTTCTCTTTGAGCAGGTTAATGTTGAGATGCTGATCAGACAATGAGGTAGCCATAGCAAGTCAGCAGTTCAGTGTCAGTTTCTTGTCCAGGCGAAAGGTCAGGGCTGGAGTGATAATTTGGAAGTCATGAGTGATTAAGAGGAACGTGAGTAATGTAGGGAGAAAACTGTGAGTTTGCGCAGAAGAGGGCTGAACAGGTGACAGAGTCTGGAGTGTGCCAAGGTTAGCCCAGATGAGTGGCAGGTACAGGTGGAAAGGCCAGCCATAGAAATGGAGGGACACAGGAGGGGAGCCAAGGAATTGGGGTGTCAGGGCATCGCCGAGAAGGGGGAGAGGAGGGCACAGTAGGCTGTGTCCCGTGCTGAGGGGTCACGTGGGAGGGTGCAGCATGTCTTCAGGACTTGGCTACGTGGTGATCATGGGTGACCTTGACCGGAGCCAGACTGGAGTGGGTGAAGAGGTGAGGGGAGCAGGGGATAGTTGGATGAACACGGTGGTTTTCTGTGTCATGAGCAGGAGCAGAGGAATGGTGCAGGGGCTGGTGGAAGTTCCAGTGAGGGCATTTTATTTTTATTTATTTATTTTTTAAACATTTATTTATTTATACACATAAGAACTGGGGTACAGGCCAGAGGTGTGGGGGGTGAGGGATTCGCCAGAGACAGAGTGGGGAACAGAACAGGCAGATTGACCAAAGTACACTGCTGAAGGGAGCAGTGGGCAAATCAGGAAAGGTCTGCTGTGCCATGTGGGTAGCTCCCTGGCCGGCCTGGAATCAAACTCAATCAAACTCATGCTGCAGAGGCTGCGGATAGCTTTACAGTGCTGTGGTTATTAACTCCTGGCACCATTTTATTTTTATTTTATTATTATTATTTTTTTTAAGATTTATTTATTTATTTATACAAGCACTGGGTACAGTCAGAAGCACAGGAGGGTGAGAGAATTCATCAGAGCCAGAGTGGGGAACAGAAAACGCAGACTGACGAAACACACTGCTAAGGGGAGCAGCGGGCATGGCAAGAGAGGTCTGTCGCGCCATGTGGGACCCTCGCCAGTGGCCGGGAATTGAACCGGCACTGCAGAGTCTGTGGGCAGCTTCACAGCCCAGCGCTCAACCGCTGCGCCCCCAGGGAGGCCCACCATTTTATTTTTAAAGAAGGGAGACGGGAGAGCTTGTGTGTGTCTAGTGATGGGAATGAACTAGTAGAGGGGGGATAGTTAATACAGGGAAGAGGGGGCCAATTTCTAGAAGGAAGACCTTGAGAAACTGAAGGGTGGAGAACAAGTGATTTGGCCTGAGGGAGCAGAGAGAGAGGGAGAGCAGGGGCCAAGAGAACAGTGAGAGGGAGGTCTGTAGCTCAGGTGGTGGGAAGTTTAGGGGGTTCCTGTTTAATGTTTTCTCAATGGACCGTGGAGCAGGGTGATGGCTAAGGGTGTTGGGGGCACTGAGGTGAGAGGACAGGCATAGAAGAGCGGTGTGTGAGGGTTGGGAAGAACTTTACCTGGGATCTGTGGGCGGAGACTGGGGTGATGTGAGGGGCTGTTTGAAGCTTGTGGTTATAGAATTAAAATGCAAGCAGTGACCTGACTCTGGGTTCTCCTTCTGTGTTGAGGTGCTGAGGTGCAGGAATGGAGAAGACAGATAACTGGGTGTAGGATTGGTTATTTGCAAGGGAGAGGGTGATTAGGAGCTGTCATGAATAAATCCAAGAACTTCCTAGGGCGAAAAGACACTGGAAATAAAGGTTTGGGATCTTCAGCTCATGGGCAGCAAGTGAAAGGTTTAGAGGAGGTTGACCGGGGGGCATGTGGAGGGGGATGGGGGAGAGCCTGTAATCAAAGCCTGAAGTCAACATTGAAGGGGTGAGTGGAGGAGCCTTCTGGGGAGACTGAACTCGGTGCCATGGAAACCAAGAGGAAGAAAGAGCAGGAGTGGCCCAGCCTGACTCCTGCTTCCAGGAAGTGCCCTGGAGGCTGCTGGTGACCTCCAGGAGAGCTGGTAGAGCAGAAGGGAGGGGGAAAATGGAAGCAGTGAGCAAGCGGGGTCAAAGGGATTTCAAGTGTCAGCAACTGAGGAAACCTGACTCAGGTCTGGAGAAATAAGTGTGTTAATTTTCCAGGAGACTACGGGGAAAAAGGACCTGAATGCGGGGGTTATATTTGGAAGCAGGGTGCAGCCCTTGGCTTCCTCAGGGCCCACCTGAGCTGTAATTGAGTGAGCACCCCATCACTGGAGAAGTTGGGGGGTGCGCAGGGAATAGACTGGGCGTGAGGCCTGTGCTGCTAGTGAATAGGAACAAGCTGAGTAACTGTAAATTGTCTGCCCATGTGTCACTTATGCTGTGAGATTTCTGACCTCTACGTAAAGTAGATTGCACACTCCATCACCCGCGGCTGGAGATGGGGGCCGACAGGGAGGACTGAGGAAGGTCCAGGCCACAGTGTCAAGGCCACTCTTTAATACAGAAAAGCCATTTGGAGGGAGAAGCAGTCGTGACTGGGCTGGATTTGGGACAGTTACATTTAAGGAAAATGTTACAGGCTCCCCCCCCCTTGGAATAGGTTCCCCCCAAGTTCCTAGAATAGCCATGTGCCCTAAGTGTCCATGGATGAAACAAAGGGAATGAATAGCTGTCATTTTAAGAAAAAAAAAGCAAACAAACAAAAAAAACAAAGAAAGCAGGGTTGGGCCCAAATGGGATTAGCAAAAATACCTATAGGTGGAAGAGTTTTATGCCCAGGATATCTTTGGGAGGAACAGGCTATGCTCTGAAATAGCCCTGTAAAGTCGGCGGCAGCAATCTGGACTCCTCCGTGACAGCCTTGGCACATTTCACAACTTGTCTCGCCATCTCTTTTAGTGTCACGGTGGTGATCAGGTCCCCTGTTGGATGACAGTATCTCTCAATCCTGCCCCCGCTGCGTGGGCTCCTGCCTCCCCTCAGGTTTCCTTTTTCTTTAAGTTTGTCTCCCCATCCCCCAGACAGATGTGCAGCCCACAATCCTGGGGGGCAGGGGTATCCTATGCATCCTGCCCCCTTCCTTTCAAGTGAGAATGTCTGCCTGGGGGTGCTGAGATGAGACCTGCACTGGAAGGGGGGCAAGGCATTGCCTGCCCATGTGTCACTTGCCCTGATATTTCTGACCCCTTCACAAGGATGACACTCCCCCCCTCCCCCGTGCAAGGCTGGAGTCCTCAGTCCTGGAGGCCCCTGGGATGGGACGATAGGTCGCTTCTGCTGCTGGGACACCTGAGAAGGCTGGCGCTCTGCAGCACCGCTTAGAGAAACCTGGAGAAAAAGGAAACCTAAACAGCATAGGAGCTGCTGCCCAGATGCCCTGCAGGCCTTGCACATTTGGGGCAAAGTGCAGATGTGGCTGTTCAGTCCACCCATCTTTACCACTTCATGCTTAACTGCTGCAAATGGAGATATTAAGTCCAGGAAAATTCCCCGTGCTTCTACTGTTTTCACTGGTGAGTATTCTGCATGCAAAGCCCAGCTAGCAGCTTCCTGTTTATTCATTCATTAGGTCTGGGAGCTCTCGTTATTGGGTGGTGAACCAGAAGGCACAGCGAGGCAGTGGGGGCCAGATGAGAAGTGGAAAAGCATTTCTGGAGCTGACACAGCAGTCATAGGTCTGGCTTTTATTTCTCCAAGTCTGATTTGCATAGAGGTTGCTAAGAAAGCTTTCTCCAGGGCCTGCTTACATACCGGACTCGCCAGCCAGCACTCACAGGCTTCTCATCTCCCCTCAGGAGAATCCACTTCGGGGGCCCAGGCTGCTGCCGGGTGCACTCCGTGGGCATCCTCTCTCACCCTCCACCTGCTCCTAGGCAGTTCCTTATTTGGTGAATCAAGTTGAAAATTAGCCATCATGGAGGTGGCGAGGTGGGAGATGGGGAGAGAGAAGACCTGCCTTCTCTCCAAGTTCTCTTCTGTGTAGCCTCTGCTAACCTCCATCCCCAACCACTCTGTCCTCAGGAGAGACCTTGGGCTTCGTCTCACCCTCACCATTATGGACACTCTGCCCTCCCAGCCCCCCATCATGGCCAGGCGGGTGCCATTCGTCTCTGGGGCACAGAAATTGGTTAACCTTGGCTTTGACGACTTAGGCTATGACAGTGTTTATATGGACACATCCCCCTTCTGTACAGGCCATATTTCTAGCACTTTATTTATAAATTGGCTGTTGGCTACTTGAACCCAGCTCTTCTCATGGATGTGCGTTTCCATGTCAGCACATAAAGGGCTGTTTAAGTCGGATTAAAGTAAATAATCAGATAGTTGGAGGGGGGGGTGTCTAGGACAAAGTTTAAATGCAAGAGAAAGAGTGGGGAGTTGGGGGCCGCCTGGGGGAAGAAAGAGTCATTGCCACTGGGTGGGTTCACAAAGTAATGCAGTCAGAGTGGGGCAGGCATTTGTTCCTTTGTTTATTCATTTACCGTCCTTCTTTATCTCATACCCCATATTTAACTGCTCAACAATCCTGCTCGTTCTACCCTCTAAATGTACCTCCCATCAACCGCTCTTCACTTTCGGCTAGCCACAGCCACCCGGGTCCAAACCACCATCTTTTCAATTCCCTGCTTCTGTCTGACTCCTCTGGCCCCCTCCCCACAGTCTATTCACATCACACCCACAGCAAGCCTTTTAAAATGCAAGTCAGATCTGGCCATTTCAGGAGGATAACACAGAGTGCATCCAGGAGGGCGCACCCCCCAACCCCCAATCAATTCCACTTACCTGTTGCCAATTCCTCCAGGAGGCTGGGATCAAGATTTCTTGCTGCCTGCTTTCTGTTGGGTCTGCCTGGTTTCATTTCCTCTCACCCACTCTCTCTGGGTCCCTAGCTCCCTGCTTTATTCCTCTACATCACGGGTAACATCTGCTTTCGGAAATGGGGGTTTACCCCCTACCCTTTGCTTTAGGAAGACAAAAAAATTGCCACCTCTTCTTACCTAATGCATACATACACAAAAGGACACTTTTTTTTTTTATTGTGCTCCATAGGTTCATAATTACAGTAATTCATCTTCGCTTGCTCCTCTGTTAATTGTGAATGGCAGTCACGTTCCCACCCCCTGTGTCAGTTTAGCTGAACCCAGTGAGCTTTCCCTCCCCTGTGTCTTGCCACCCTTCCTCCCTCCTGCCTGCCAGTATGGATCTCCTCTTCTTGGGGTGAGCTGACATTCCCCTCTGAGCCGACCCCATCCGGGCTGCCTCCTGCCCATAGAAGCCTCTAACTCCCGCTGCCCGGTTGACCTGGCTGCGACTTCATCACCCTGACACAGCTTCTTCTTGGAGACGCTTCATGGCAGCTTCCACGGACTCGGGCTGACTGTTGTCTCGTCCTGAGCCATGTGTTGTGACCGTAGAGAGTTCAGGGACCGGAAGGTGATTGAGAAGGTGACTGTGACCTCCCCTGGCTTCTCCCATTGGCAAGCAAGTCCCAACGGTGGGGGAACCCCTCTTCCCTGTCCAGGGTACGCATGTTCAGCACCCCTGCCCTCGCATCCACTCTCAGTCTCTGCACTGCCTGCAGACTGGAGGCTGAGGGGGGAGAAAGCAGAGTACCTCCTGCTGCTGGAGTCCCTGCCCCTGGCGCTGCGCAGCAGTCACTAGCCTCTTCTCCTGACCACTTGTTTACCGTTTCCCAGCCTCTCTGCTGTCTGGGTGATGGGAGCACCCAGCCAAGACAATCTGAATTAATTTTGCAAGTAAAATTTCATCAGACGACCTATCAAGCGCTTCAGTAAATCAAGACTTATTACATCTCCTGTGTGCCCCAAGCCCATTCATCATGCAAGTCAGTCCCTGAAATCTCAGCCTGGCTTCGGCCAAAAAGAGGGAGTGTTCTTATCTGAAGTCAGAAGGGGTATGTCTTGTCCCCAGATTTGCCAATGGAGAAGCCTCTCTCTGTTCTCTTGCTGGTGATAACATCAAGAAGGGATCATGGGTAGGCCACTTGGAATCAGGGTCAGATGGCCATGAAACAGAATCCCTGCTCTGATGCTAACTTGCTGTGCAATTCTGAATGAGTTCCTTAACCTCTCTGAACTTCAGTTTTCTGATGTGTAAAAAGGAAATAGTTATCTACTTTAGAAATAGGAGGTTCAGTGACATAAACCTACATGAAGTGGCTATATTATAGCAAGTACTCTGTGTAGGTTAGTTTCTTTTCTCCCATGGCAAGTAAGCTTTAAGGACCCCATGGTTGTCTTTGGTTCAGATAGTCATGCTGATGTAGCGGCATTTGCATGTGTCATAAATGGTAGAAAATTAACAGGTGAGTAGATCACATGCAAGTATCAGTGAAATACATTTTTTTAATGGAGGGAGATGCGTTCAGGGACATTTCAGGTTCACATAGGAGGAAGGTGGGCGGGCATGTGTGGTATGGGGTTCCTAGGTCTTCCAAGATAAGGTGGTCATAAGGCCTCACCACAGTGATGCTTTCTTTATTCTTCCTGTCCCCCTTTTGGTAACCGCAGAGTAGAGCCTTTTCCAGGTAAAGGCAGATGGAGAAAACTACTGTCTTATCAGCTGACATAGATCAGAGATCAGGAGAAGTCTAGAGAAGTCTGGACTGAGAAGTCCTAGAGAAGTCTGGACTGGTTATGCTTCTTGGGTAGCAAAGGTCCCATTGGACTGGGTAGTGGCAGCTCTCCTCTAAGCTCGGCCTTGAGCCCCTTGGCTCCGAGGGCTGGCTAAGGAGGATGCCCGGACTGCCTGGCTCTGCCCCATCTCAGCCGTGTGTGAGTGAGGCACCTGGGCACTGGCACCCTGTGACTCTTGATCTTTTGTTGGGTGCTTACTTGTGTGGGCTTCAGAGCAGAGTGTCAGACAGAGTCTTCCGCTCCACCAGGAGCTCTTAGGCCTGACTGGCAGTGGTACTTAATTATAGAATTAATGACTGAAGCATCAAAACTTAAAAAAAAAAAGTTGGTTCATTTAAAATATTTCCATTCAAATGGACACAAAAAAGCTATATCTAATATGCGTGCTTTCTTAAATATTATTTATAAAACACAATTGATCCTTTTTCATTACTCAGAGTCATTAATATGTACATTCATTACTACCCTGTGTGCTAATGAACCAATCTACAGGGGACAGTAGGATTCAGGTATACCCTTGCTTTTTGAAAGATCACTTTACCATTTCGCCTTTACAAGAGTTGCATTAATACCTGTTTTCGCCCACTGAAAGAAATCCCTTTTAAGAGGGAAGGCTACAGGGGAAAACAGCGTTCCGTGTTGTTTTACAGCAGTCATTCTAGAGGTGATGGCACCCTGGGCAGCAGCAGTGACCCCGCCAAGCTTGGATCTCTTTAGAAACTGCTTTTTACAGGCTGTGCATATATCCTCCCATTCTTGCTTTTCACTACATGTGACTGTGATTTTAGGTTTTAGGTGTTATATGGGAGGCTAATATTTGGGTCTGGTAATGCTCACAATTTTTCCCAAATAGAAATGGTAATTGTTTCTTCACTTTATACCTTTCTGGCTTAGGAAAAGTTTCATAGGAACAGGAACACTATTTTTGAATAGCCGGGGAAACCTTATTCTGTTTTCCCCAACACAAGTGACCCAGGACTGCAGACTTGAGTTTTTTATCCATTTTTTCTTTTTATATGATTTTCTTTTTCTCTTTTGCCAGCCTGTCTGCTTCCCTCCCCCTCTTCTTTGTGAATAAACTCTCTCAGCATTAGGCTTCGGGTGGGGCTGGAGGGGGTCTCTCTTCTTTATTCTGAATCCTTTTGGTTGCTTTCTGGATCCCTATGTCAGTGCTGTGTTGTCTGTACATATGCCCAAGGCTCCAAATATACTTTCAGATCGTGGTAGACAACGGACCTCAGCTTATATTTGTTATGCTGTTCCCACAGCAGTGCTCCATGCGTAGCTAGGACCCTGGACCCTGTACACAGTGAATTTATCAATGAATCTGTTGAATGAGATAGGGAATTAAATGGAATTTGCCATAGTTAGAATACTGGAAAGAGCATTTTGTATATGGAAATGACATATGGAAGAGATAGGATGTATGTGGAGGAGACAGGATGGAAGAGACAGGATGTATATGGAGGAGACAGGATGATGGTGAAGGTGAGTGAAATTGGGAATCTGATCTCAGGGCTTTCACTGACTAGTTGGGTGGGTGATCTTAGACTACTGTGCCTCAGTTTCCTTATCTCAAAAATAGGCTAATTATAGGGTTACTTTTTAGGATTGTGAAGATTAAAGGGGAGCATGGTGGTTAAAATGGCCTGGCATGATAGTGGGCACATAGTGAGGGCTCAGTGATGTTCATGACAATAATAAAAAGGCTTCCATTTGGATTTAGCGAAGAGTGGGAATAATATGAGCTCCGTGGGAGTTTTTCTTGTGGCCCTTCCTCTCTGCCCAGGATTTCTTCCTCCCCCTCCCCCCTTCACGCCTCTGGGAAGATCTTTATTTGGCCTCCGCGCTAGATGGATATTAATGCAGAAATGTTAGGGCTGGAGATTTCCACAGCCTTTGAATAATAGACATTTGGAAAATTAAATATTTCTGTCAAGTGTGCCATAAATCTTGGCTGTTTAGGAAGGTGAGAAATTAAAATTGCAAACCAGCCTGGGAAGAAGCCAGCCCCCTGGTGGGTGGTCTTAGGGTGACAGTGGGTGGGGCAAAGGGCTCCTGCAGCAGCTGCTGGGGAGCAGAACTGGAGCAGGCGCAGGGCTAAGGGCGTCTGCTGACAGTTGGTTGCTGCAGGTCATTAGCATCTGGACTTTGAAGTTCAGACGGTTTTGATGGAGGACTTCTTTCTTTGTGTTCTGGATCTTCATCCTGGACACCCCTACTGGGCTTCAAGCTTCCCTCTGTCATCTCCCCCGCCTCCCCCCAGCCTTCTTGCTCATAGGCAGGGTCCCCTCCTTTCCCCTGCCTCAGGTGCTGCTGACAAGGGCTTTTCTGTTAGTGCCTTGCGCTGCTGGGAGCCTGTTCTGCGCCTTCCCTCTGTACCATGTAGGCATCCCCCACCCAGCAAAGGCAAACATTTTGAGGTGTCTCCCATAGAGAAAGGGCCCCCCAAACCACACAAAGGCAGTGGCACACCCATGTCCAAGGGTGAAGAGATTGGGTGAGGCCTCTACCTGTGATTCTACCTTCTAGAAAAACACCCCCATCACCAGGCTCCTTCTCCCCAAGCCCAGAATGACCTGGGGTCATAAATAAATATTTATTTATTTATGCATACAGAGTTGGGTTACAGACCAGAGATGCAAGGGGTGAGAGGACTCACTAGAGACAGAATAGGGAGCAGAAAAGGCAGATGTACTGAAATACACTGCTGAGGGGAGCAGCGGGCGAGATAGGAGAGGTCTGTTGTGCCATGTGGGTAGCTCCCTGGCCAGGGATTGAACTCTGTTCTGCAGTGGCTACAGATAGCTTCATTGTGCTGACACTTAACCCCTTGCGCCACCAGGGAGGCCCCAGCCTCATCTTCTATTCTTTTTACTGCCTTCTTACCTGGTCATGTGTCAGGATCTGACACTCCTCCATTGCACTGTATACAGCTGGTAGTGGGCATGGGAATGGGTCACCGGTTCTTTGTAACCCGTTTGAGACAAACAAACTAAACAAACCAAGAACAGCCAGGGCTGGTGAGGAGACTCAAACATGTCATGTTCTTCCTTTCATATGTTCATTTACTCAGCAATTATGACTAAGTGGTTAGAATGTGCCAGATGTGCTAGATACCAAAGAAATACAAGCAAGAAAGAGAAAAGCCTGTCTTACCTAGTGTTGGGCATTATGCTAAATCTTCTTTTAAACACATTATTTAATGCTAAGAGCCTTAAGATATTAGTATTGTCCATTTTAATAACAAAATTGTGACTCAGCCTAATTAAGTGATCTGTTCAGATGGAAGAACTGAGAATCAAACCTATATCTGATTTTTAATCACTTTTAATCTTTCGCCAGTAAGGCTTTTTTGAAAATCAACAGGCAGCCAGGCTTTGCCCCTAAGACACTCACAGTCTAGTTGGGGAACAGATGAGTCTATCTGAGGGGTGAACTCAGACTAGGATGGATGGCAAGAAATCAGGAAAGGCTTCCTGGAAGAGGTGATGCCCGAACTGAATCTAGAAGACTATATAGGAGCCAGCAAAGGGGACAAAGGGAATTAGGGCATTGTGAAGTTGGGGTGGAGCTTCAACAGACTTAGAAACTAATGAGGATTTGTGTTTAGATGACAGCAAGCAGGCTGCAGCCAAAGTGCAAGGGGAGAAAGAAGAAACCAGAGAGGTAGCAGAGATTAGATCACAAGGGGGCCTTGTCCAGTGGCTAAAGGCACCAGGAAGCCATTGTGGGGATTTATACTTGGAGCACAGGCTGAGGTCCTCTGTGCTGGTGCTGTGGCTGGACAGGAGGTATTGAGACCATGAAGCTATTACAGACATTTGTGAGAAATGTATGTGGCTTAAACTAATGTCTGGATTTCTAGAGAGATTCTAGAAAGTAGAGTTGATAGGAACCAATGCTGATTGGACATGGCGGGTATCATGTGTGTAGAAGATTCAAGTCTGAGGGATCAGGATGGACACCCATCTAAGTAAGGCCTACCTGCCTGGTGGCAGTGGGGGTCTTTACTGTGGACATGGGCCCCTTCTAGTCTTGGGTGGATGAAACTGATGTATTTAAAACCACTGGGTATCTTAGTGGGATGCTTGATTATTGAGATGTCAGTCTTGAAGTTAGGGATTCAGCTGGCCCAGATCTGATCTCTGCTACCTCTCTGGCTGCTTCCCCACCTCATCTTCCCCCCAGGCAAATCCCTTCTTTTTTTGGTTACAAATGAGGTAGACTCTGTTGGACATGCGGACATTGTCTGTTGCCTTCCTGTGTGGCCTAGGGATTGCTTGACTAGGAACATGACTTTTTGGACCCAGTCTCCTTGGTATTTAGCATATGGCCTCTTGGAAGGCAGCTGCCCTGAAGCCCTCAGTTTAGCTTCAGGAGAGGAGCTGAGAGATTCTGGTAGTACTTCCAGCACCACCACCCCCACCCCCCCAGCTCCAGGTTCCCCAGAACCCTGGCCTCTCTGAGCTACAGAGAACAGCCCCTGGTCCTGGATTGAACCCAGTGCCCAAGGAGAAGCTTGTCAGTGGGGGTAAGACAAGCCTTGTATCTTTACATCCCCTGGAGAAAAGCAGGATGGATGGGAAACCTTCACCATTGGGAGTAAAATGTGCACTTTTGAAGACTGAGGACTAAAAGTTTGGGCCAAGCTAGGCCGAGGGCTAGGGGGAAAGCACCAGCAGCTGTCTTGGGGTGGGTTTTGTCCACCATCTGGCTGGCTTCCTCCCTCAGCTTATCAGACCCAAGAACTTCTGGAGCTCTATCCTCTGGTCCTCCCCCACTCAAGGAAATTAGCTGTGCCATTCTGGCTCTTCAGTTCTGAATTCCTACCAGTCCTGAGGCATTCAGAAAGCCCAGCTCCTCTTCAGAAAGCCCATAAATCCCCACCTGCTCTCTCTGGCTGTTTGTGCCAGTTCTGGCACCTTCCACGCCTGGCGTTGGCTCTGCCTCCGTGGACCTGCCTAGAGTGTCCACAGACGCCTTGGGGCCTGGCACCTTTGCTGCTGCGGGTAGGTGCTCCAGGTGTGTCTCATGAATTTTCCAGGCGCTTCCATGGAGACTTTTAAAAGATTGGGGGTTGGGCCTTGGGGATCGGAAAGAGCCTGTCCAATGGGAAAGTTGGGCTGGGGGCGGCGCCGCCCTGGAGGACTGCATCGTGGGATGAGGTCGGGTTCCAGGGCCTGGGCTTGGAAGTGGGCCGCGGTGGCAGCAGCGAGCCCAAGCGCCCCCGCCGGCTCCCCCTCACCACGTGTGCACTGGGCCGCGTTACTCTGGCAACTCGCCCCTCTCAGAAGGCACCAGGCAGCTGAATCCAGCCCCTTGTTACAGGGGAAAATGCTCTCATTGAAGCGCCCGAGTGGAGCTTCTGCCTTTTATTGCAACCGGCGCCACCGGCTACCATTTGTAAACTTATTAGTGTGCGTGCGCGGGGAGCGGGCAGGGGAATGCGGGCCGCCGCGCCGGGGACGCGAGGGGCGACGGCCGCCGCATGCTAATCAGGAGGGCGGGCTGCGCCGAGGGGCGGGAGGGGCGCCCTAGCGCACCCCCAGCGGAGCCCCGCGCTCTGCCAGCTCCGGTTCCCAGACGTGGTCCGGGGAGTGGGGTCCGTGCGCACACATGGGAAGGGTCTTAGGACCCAGAAAGCAGATAGGTATCTCCAAGCGGAGGACGCCCCCTCCCCTACAAGGACGGGGTGCATCCCCGCCCAGACCTGGGGGTGGCCTCGATCCGCCGGCGCTGGCCCACGCCGCGAGGGGAGGCAGCCAGCCGGGGCCGGGGCCAGGGCCGGGAATGTTAATGCGCCCGCTCGCCCGCGCCTCCTTTTTTTTTTTTTTTTTTAATTTCTTTGCTTTTTCTGTACTTTATTTTATTTATTTATTTATACAAGAACTGGGGTACAGGTCAAAGGCGCGGGAGGGTGAGAGAATTCACCAGAGACAGAGCGAGGAGCAGAGCAGGCAGATGGACTGAAGACACTGCTGAGGGGAGCAGCGGGCGAGACAGGAGAGGTCTGCCGCGCCATGTGGGTATCTCCCTGGCAGGCCGGGACTCGAACCCGCGCTGCAGAGGCTGCGGACAGCTTCACAGCGCGGCGCTCAACCCGCTGCGCCACCGGCGAGGCCCCGCGCCTCCTTTTTAAAGAGCTGCGGCCCGGCTGCTGCCGCAGGTAATTAGCTGGACAGATGGGGACGGTGCGGAGGCAGAGGTTGGCGGCTTAGACTGGCGCCTCTCCCCGGCCTGGCTGCACACGGGCTCCCGAGAGGGTGACCAGCCCAGCCTGGGCCTTCCGGAAGAGGCTTGCTTTGGACCCGGCTCTGGACTCCGCACAAGGACTGCTCTTTGTTTACAGCCCCAGACACTCTCCCCATTTACTCCTCCCCCTTTCCGGCTCTCTGCTCCTCGAGGGGCGGGTCCTGACCAGCCGCCCCCACTTCCCGACCTCGGTTCTTCTGTTGGGGACCCTCGGCCAGGGGGGCTGTCACGCGTCAGGGCCCAGGAGGTGATGCTGGGCCAGGCGTGGGAGGGCGGACTGCGGAGCGCGCGTCATCGTGTCGGTGGGGAGAGCTGGTGGCTCTCCTGCCAGCCGCGGAGGTGCCCTGGCCGCCGCCAAGCGGGGCTTTGCTGCCTGGTAGCCACCGGCTGCTGACCTCATTAGGGAGCCTATCATGGAGGAACGGGCGGCTAAAGGACCATAAGAACCGGAGCTAAGTGGCTGCAAAGATACTGACAGCCTCCCTGGAAACTGGCTTTCCAAGGAGCTGCCGCATCTCCTCCTTTAATTAGCAGGAGGGAGCTGGACAAGTTGTTACAACTGCAGGGAAAACGATAAAAGATGGCTTTGTATTAGTGTGGCAAATTTTATTAAATGGAGAGAAAGGGTAACTGAAACATGACAGCCGTGTGTGTAGTGCCTCCTGAATTTGTAATAACCCAATCTTGTTCTGAATCATCCCTGCGTTGGCAAACGGAATATAAAGCATTTAACAGATCCAATATTGTAAGAGGTACAACAGAGAACAGGGGGGTAGGGAGGGACAGGTAGGGGGAGATGCTGCCAACCCAGGGCAACACTCCCTGGTTAATGAGACCTGAGCATAATACAGGGTCTGGATTCAGGCTTCTTCTCATTAATTACCCCTGCCTCCCTGGCTCCTTCCTCCATCTCAGCCTTTCCATGGAGAATTCAGACATAATACCTGGCCACGAGAAAAAAGTTAACTAATAGCACATCAGTTGGTAGGGAATGGACAAAGTCATCTTGTCTTAAAGAGAGTAAAAAAGGCAGCATAAGAAACTGGGAGAGGGTCTCCCCAGTGGTGCAGCAGTTGAGCGCCGCGCTGCAAAGCTGTCCGCAGCCTCTGCGGTGCCGGTTCGATTCCCCACCGGCCAGGGAGCTACCCACATGGTGCAGCAGACCTCTCCTGCCTCACCCGCTGCTCCCCTCAGCAGTGGCTTCGCTCTATCTGCCTGTTCTGCTGCCCACTCTGGCTCCTCCCGCACTTCTGACCTGTACCCCAGTTCTTGTATAAAATAAATAAATAAATCTTTAAAAAAATAAAAAGAAGGAAAAGAAACTGGCGAGGGTCCCACATGGTACGGCGGACCTCTCCTGTCTCCCCCGCTGCTCCCCTCAGCAGTGTATTTCGTCAGTCTGCCTGTTCTGTTCCCCACTCTGTCTCTGGTGAATCCTCTCATCCTCCCATGCATCTGGCCTGCACCCCGGTTCTTGTGTAAAATAAATAAATAAATAAGAATTCAGTTATGTGGCCTTTCTGGGCTTAGGGGAGGAAGGACTTTGGTACTTAAGCCTGGAAGGGGTGAGACTGTTGACTATGCATTAGCTGTGGGTGCTCTGCTATTGTATTTCCATGACTGAGTACTGAGAGGCCCAGAGAGGGGAAGTCACATACCAGGTCTGGTCAGTGGCAGCCTGGGTGGGGTTGGGGGTCCCTCACACTCCAGATCCTGTCCTTTGCCTATCACCCGAGGCCTCAGATTTTATTTGACAGATGAAAAGGAAGTTCTTCATTTGTAGGGGGTCATTTAGTGAGAAATTGTAGCTCTTGAACTTGTAAGGGACTTCAAGAGATCTTCTGATCTAGGCGAGATATTATTTAGTCTGCTTTTCAGAGGAAGTCACCCTGTGCAGGGTCATCCAGCCAGGAATTGCCAGAGAAAGAGCCCAGACTCCACATACCTTCTACCGATGCAGGCCTGGGTTGTCAGGTATTAATCCAGGCGGTATTAAGACAGCATCTGTTTAAGTTGATTGCAAACTAATCTGTGGACTAGATTGGGCCAACAAAAGTGTTTTGGACCCTCTGGAGTTGGACCAAGGAAGGCGCTTAGCATAGACATCATAAACAATTCCAACAACAAACAACCCCTTTGTTGCTTGTAGGTTCAGTTTTATTTTATTAAAAATTTTTTTTTAAAGATTTTTTTATGTATGCATACAAGAGCTGGGGTGCAGGCCAGACTGTGGGGAGTGAGAGAATTCACCAGAGACAGAGTGAGGAACAGAACAGGTAGATTGACTGAAATACACTGCTGAGGGGAGCAGCTGGTGAGACAGGAGAGGTCTACTCTGCCATGTGGGTAGTTCCCTGGCAGACTGGGTATCAAACTCATGCTTCAGTGGCTGTGGATAGCTTCATAGTGCTGATGCCTAACCCCTTGTGCCACCAGGGAGGCCCAGGTTCAGTTTTAAAGACTTATTTTAAGAGCAGTTTCAGGTTTACAATAAAATTCAGAGGCAGGTGCAGAGATTTTCCATATAACACCCCATTATCAATATTAATGCCCCATTATCAGTATTATTCATAGGAACGGTACATTTGTTAGCCAGGATGAACCTGTGTTGATGCATCAGAACCACACAAAGTTCATAGTTGATCTAAAGGTTCACTGGATGTTGTCTGGTGGGTTTAGACAAATGTGTAACGACACGTATCTATCCTTATAATAGAGAATATTTTCACTGCCCTACAAAGCCTTAGTTCTTTGTCTATTCATCAACTTTTCCCCTCCTCACCCCTGGCAACCACTGATCTTTTTATTGTCTCCATGTTTTTGCCTTTTTAGGTTTAGTTTCCTGAATGGGACCTGATATAGTGAAGTCATTACTGGTTGAGCAACTAATGGGTTGATGTCAACTAGGAGGGAGTTTCTAGAGGCACGTCTCAGCACTTTGTCCTCGTTCTTCCTCACTTCAGTGTTTTTGATGAATTGAATATTGGAACAAGACTCAGAAAGCTCTCAGCTGATGAAAGAGGGGCTGGAGAGGGGTTTCTGTGTCTGAGTCAGAACTGCTGAGAGTGTAGGCTGTGGACACATGATGGAAAGCCTTGAGTCAGACAGCCTGCAGAGATAGGCTGATGCTCCCTGAGCAGGGGATAAGGAGTTGAAATGATGATTTTTCTTGGCATGGAGAGATTTCTCTGACCAGGCTGGGAAGCCCACAGTCCCTTCTCAGACACATGTGACTAGCATATGATAGTTAGGCTTTTCCAAAGTCATCTGTCCCTTCATCTACCGCAAGGCCAAGGCAGGAAAGGGCTAAAAGATCCTCCAGACACATGTGTCCAGCCACATAAAATCTACAACAAAGGCCTTACAACCTCTTCAGGGGATATACCAAATGTTGCTCCATTCCTTACTTTACCACTTTTCCTCCTGGTGTCCAGCTTAAGTCATTACCGCTGCCATTTTCTTCTGCTCTGTCCTTGGTGAAGACAGACGTAACGCACCTTTTTTCCAGCCATCTCTTCTCGAGCTCAGATTTATCTTGCTGAAGACCGAGCTAGCCCCTCTGAGAGGTTTCACTCTCCATTCAGGGTGATTAGCATGTCCCTTTCCCCAGCCTGGAGAGGAAATGAGCAAAACATTTCTGTTAAAAAAAAAAAAAAAAAAGGAGACAAAAATATGTAATACAACCCCAGGCTCCAGTTTGGGTTTGCAAAGTGGAAAACAAAACAGAACCATTTCCCAGGTACTTTTATGTTATTGCCTCTATAATGTGCCCAAAAATATTTTCCAAGTGATTCATCTACAATCCAATAAGAACAACGGCTGTTGCCATTCGTGGGAAAGAAGCTGAGGAGCATTAGTGAGCAATTTTATTTTATGAAGGGGAAGTGGCACAGGTGTTTGGATCTATTTGCTTGAAGCATCAAGGTCTGTGCCCCGGCCGTCTGCAGCTCCAGGCGGGGCAGCTGGCACCGCTGCAAGGCTCATCACAGACCCTCAAGGTCCCACCCCTGTGGTTCACCTGGGAAAGGGCTGCCCAGTGGGGAGGAGGCTTTTAACTTCAGTGCACTGGTCTCCTGCCACTCACAGATCTCCTGTAGTCTGCTAGTTTAAAAAACATTAACAGTGATCATAATAATTGGCGTTTGTAAGGGACAGCTATTATCTGACTGGATCCTGATAACCTCCCCAGGGCAGGAGCAGGTACTATTATCCCCACTTGAATGATGAGAAAACTGAGACTTTGGGATATATTTCTCCTTTGTCTCAGACTAAGAGGCTCCTCCTCCTTTGTTCCCCCTATTTCTGTACATCGGTGTCCCCTTGCGGGACACCTGTCAGGGTGTTTATATGGAATTCTGATATGGTGGAGGACGTGTGGGCTCCCTGAATGGGAGTGCCCCACAGCGTCAGCCACTGGGAGCAAGAGGGAGAGGAAGATACCTGTTAGCCGGGAAGCAGGAGTGGCCAGGAGGCTCTCAGGGTGGCTGGAGGAGGGTGGGCACGGGGACCAGAGCTTTCTCTTTGTAGTTGGTCAGGAGCCAGGAAGGTGAGCTGGCAACTCTGGAGAACATCTAACCAGCGGGCAGAGGCCAGTTTGGGTAGAAGAGGCACTTTCTCTTTCTCCATTGCGTTTCCAGGCTGTTGGAGAAGTTTTATTTAATCCTGCCAGTCTCATTAGTGGGGATTAAGGCAAAGCATCCAAGTCCATACAAAGCTTTATCTGAAAGGGGTGGCAGCTGCTCCTGAGACCACCCTGCTGGTATCAGCCCTCAGGGGGCAGAGAGCCTCCCACCACCACTGGCTGAGATGAAGCTGTGGCGACAGTGTTGTGGTAGAGAGAGCCTGCTGCCTTGCCTCTCTGGAAAGCCTCTCCACTGCCAGCTGCGAGGGTCAGGGTTTGAGCATTTTTAAAGCTAATTAATTGTATGCAATGATGCGAATATACTTAACGTTACTGAACTGTACATTTAAAAATAGTTTGGGTGATAAATTGTATGCTTTGTGTATTTTACCAGAAGAAAAAAACTCACTAATTGTAATAATTGCTCATAGTTTATAAGTCAAATAGTATTAATAAGCCTTCTACCATAGACAGTATTTCCCTGCCCTACCCCTTCCCTGCGATCCCCGTCCCCCCACCCCCTCCAGTGTCCCTTCTTAGAAGCAATGGACTTCAACTTCTGTTTCTTCTGACATTTACATATCGTCATAATTCTAAATATTGTATCTATATTTACTGTATTTTAATGCATTGATCACATTATCTATTGAATTTCCATTTATGATAATGAGGATTTAATTCTCTTACACTGTCATCCCGTCTGATTCTTAACCCCCCACCTCCTATGGTGTATTTAATTTTTAGTTAAATTAATATTCAGGATTTACATTGTTATGCCTGTTTGACTGTTATTCACAGCTGACTATTAAATTATGTTTTGCTTTTTTTTTAATTTTTCCTTGTACTTGCCAGGAGCCTCACAGAATAATTTCTTTCAAGGTCAGTGTCATCAGGCCATCAATCAGTTCCAGCATGTTTCTTGGAGACATCGCTCCTGGACGCCTCTATTCTGTCTGCATGCTTTGTTGTGAGTTCTGTGACATGGAGATTACTCTGCAATTCCCTTTGCCTGTCCCTGATTTATAGTCCCTATTTCTGGGATCTGGCCTCTTCCTCTTTTTTGCTTTTCTCCATTGTTTTGATGGAGCACATCCTTCAGGAGCTTTTTCATAATGTAGTGGATGAGGACTTGGTGATGAGTTACAATATGGTGCTGGCCACCCAGGGCAGAGCCCTCTGCCCCTGGTGCACAGGTGTGTCCTCGCCCCTGGGCTGGATCTCCTGTTTTTTTTAACCCACATGGTCCTTTGATTTCATGGGGAGGTTAATCATCCTTCATCTTGTGGGATGATTTTGACTTTTAGAAAGGCCAGGCATGGCAGGGCCCTCGTGCATGTCATGGCAGTATGTGGCAGGACTGACTCCTACTCAGATCTGCTGGCTCATGCTCGGTGTTCTTCTTCCCTCTAAGCTGTATTCCTGCTCTTCCTACCATCGTCAAGACTAGTGCTTCCTGGCCGTCACTATGGTCCTCCCTTCCTCTGGCCTCACCAACCCTGTCTCTTCTCTCCTTCCCATCCTCTCTAGCCAGCCCCACGGGTAATGTCTATCTAGCATCCTGAAGCCTTGCTTGGGCTTTGCCCAGGGCTCCCAGGAGGAAACCCAGGGTCTGTGATGTGACCTAGATATTCTCTGGGTGGCCGGTCTACTCAGTGGCAGAGAGTGTGGATTATAAGGGTTGAGGGCATGATTGCCTCTCTCCTTTGCCTCTCACACACCCTGTGCATGCCCCTTTGAACTAGCAGGAAGCGTATAAAGGGGGTCCCCTCTACAACATATCTGATGGCCTCTGCCTGGAGAAATTCAGGCCTGAATCAAGTAAGTGAAGGAACAGCACACAGGAAGATCAGGTGAGGCCTGTTATCAGGTCCTTGAGACTTGGTTGAGGGGGCATGTTAAGAGGACAATGGGCACAGGAACCCCTTCCCTGCAGGCTTCCTCTGGGGACCCGCCTCCCCTCTCCAGGTTCCTCCTCCCGCTCCACTCAGTC
This sequence comes from Talpa occidentalis, assembly GCF_014898055.3. NCBI lineage: Eukaryota > Metazoa > Chordata > Mammalia > Eulipotyphla > Talpidae > Talpa > Talpa occidentalis. Next base: position 20,016,241 of record NW_023601212.1, read on the forward strand.
CCTTACCAAAACATTGCCTTTCTTGGGAAGTTTTCCAGGCAGTGTGGCAATTCACACCAGAAGTCATGCAAAAAATAAAACCTACAGATAATTCCCAAGTCCTGCTCTAGCCGTGAGTTTCTATCCAGAGCTGCCAAAGGGAACAACACCTTTGGTTTGTATCTTTTCCCTTTCCATTTCCTCTGCTCCCTCCCTCTGCTTCTGATTGAGATACAAATTAGTGATGAAATAACCCAAGGAAGGCCATTAAATATTCTGCAAGAAGATGGAAGACCTGGGACCCTCAGTCATCCATAAATTACGTCATCAGGCCCAAAGCCATTACAGATGACTGTGCTCCACTCACTCACTCACTCACTCACTCACCCCACTCAGTAATTCTTTATTGATTTAATAAAGTTCTAGGTTCTGGTGTTACAAAATCACGGTATCTTTCCATGTGAAGTACTGAAAGTGTATTTAAAGCAAAGTGGCTTCTTGTGGACTGTTAGCACCCCAAGGCCGTGAACCTGCTCAGTTTGGGGTCCTCCCTGTCCATGACTTAGACTGAAGAACAGGCACTATGGTCAGAGTGAGAACCCCATAAATGTTTGTTGTTGATGATGGTGATGCTTGATCAATAAAGCTAATCATGGCTTTGTCATCAGAGAATAAATCTGTACTCATGTGTGTGAGAATTTCCCCTTGAACAGGGCACTCAATTAGACTTTTTATGGTTTCCAGGAGCTGGGCCATGATGAAAAAGGCCTTGGCAATTTGATGCTGCGAAGTTGAGCAGAAAATGGAGTCGCTGAATTAGTCTGGCTCTGGCTGTCCAGTTCACCCCCACCCATGCTACCCACAGCAGCAAAGGACCCTGGACTCAGCTTAGCTCTCTTCAGCTCTAGCTTGTGGGTCCTTTGGACTCCAGCTCATGTCCTGTCTCTGGGTGGGTGGGAGAGGTGCACATGAGGAAGGAAAGTCAGCTCCGGGGGCTCAGAATGGAGTGGGAACCCAAGAGAGCGAATTGGGAGTGGGCAGAGATGCAGGTGAGTCTACCCATGGAGAGGCAGGCCCTGCTCCAGGCCACCGTGCACAGTGTGGGGATGGGCTTAAGTCAGGAATCAGGGAGCCACAGAGGCCCAGGGCTGGAGGCTCAGGACTCTCTCCCAGCCCATGTCTGGAGGTCACTGGTACTGACAGGTAAGCCGGTATGTGCATTCTGGTTCTTGCATTGCGGAGAAGCCTGGACAGAGGCAACAGAAGCACCCCTGCTGACTCATCTCCAGGGGTCCCAAGCTGCTATCCTAGGGGGCCTTACAGTCCTGACAACATCGGACACATCCTCTCACCTCCCGGACCATGACCAGGGCCTCCGAGGTGGTCTATGCGCTAGGAGTGTTGGCTTTGTCTTCTTGTCAATCTTATCATAAGCTTCTTAAGAACAAGTCAGGCACTTCTCCTTAATTCCACACGAACCCCAGCTTGTGACAGGTGTGTGGGAGGGGCTCGGAAATGCTGGTTGACCTGGGCAGTTTCCAACATCTTCTGCAAAGAAATCCCTGTCTTTCTGTTTCCCCTGATCTCTCCATGTTTGTGATAAATGACTCCTCCTTGGCCCTTTAAGAGTTCTGGGAAGAGGTGAATGGGTCCTGTGTACCTCAGCTGCAGAAAACCCTGCTGTGCCCACCACCCAGAGGCAGAGCAGCTGAGATGGCTTAGTTATATGTTGGTGTTAGGATCCTTGGCTCCCTCCCTTTGCAAATTCTGAAAGTGCAAGTCTGCTGCTCAGCCTGTGGCTGCCCAGGGCATCTCCATGCTAGTATCTTTCCTTCCTTCTTTTTTTAAAGCTTTATTTATTTATGCATACAAGATCTGGGGTACAGGAGAGAGGTGCAGGGGATGAGAGGATTCACCAGAGACAGAGTGGGGTGCAGAACAGGCAGATCTACTGAAATACACTGCTGAGGGGAGCAGCGGGTGAGACAGGAGAGGTCTGCTGTCATCTCCCTAGCTGGGGATCGAACTCGTGCTGCAGATAGCTTCATAGTGCTGCGTCTTAACCCCTTGTGCCATCAGGGAGGCCCCTGTGCTGATAATCTTTCCTTCTGTCTGCTTCTGCCTCTCCTTCCCTCGTACTGGCCAACCACCGCCTTTTACTGGATTTAGTTTTCACGCCTAATTCGATGACATCTCACTAAACTTGTCGGTATCGCTTCCCTCTGGTGTATGGGTTCTTTCACCATCTTCCAACCCTCCTTCCTCTGGGACATTTTTGCAGGAAATACAAATGTTCTTTCTGAAAGGGGTGTACTCTTGGGAGAGTGAACCTGCGTTTGGGGAGTGTGCCTCAATCCCACCCAGGCATAACCGTATGTACAGTCCAGCTCTTCCCTGCTGCTCCATCACTCTCTCCAGAAACCACAGCCATCTGACATCCTGCTGGGCACTCCTGCAGATGTTGGCAGCACCAGACAGGAACACCCAGCAGCTTCCTCCCTTCTTATGAAGGGAACTGCTGGGGATGGGGGGAGTCTAAGGAGGGGCCCACAAGCAGTCCAGGAGGCATCCTGTGCAGCTGGAAGACGCAGCCCCTTGATTTTCTAGGAGGTGACCGTAGGAAAACAAAGTGTGAATGGCCATAATTTACTGGGCTCCTGGGTAAATTTGTATTTCATTCTGATTATTGAATGTGTTGCCTAATTGCAGCTATAAAAAGGAATAGTCCATCTTCCCCATGAAAGCCCAGCGCTGACTGATTGTTGTTTAATTAGTTGATTCCAGTGGTCGAGGGGTGAGTTTGGAATTACAATTACAACTCCTATTATATCAGGGAGATTGCTGAATTAATTAGTGGGACAATAGGATTCCTCATTGTTGACATCCTAAGAATCCATAATAATAACTTTAAAATGGGTTGCATTGCTGGAAATTGGTAATGGACATGTCTGCTGGGGGTTACTGGACGTCAGGAGGACCGAGACCACCCTTTCTGCCTCCTCTCAGGGGATGGGGTGGGGGAGTGTGGAGAGGCAGGTGCTCCGGACTTGGAGAGAGTTGTGATTGACCACAGGTGGTAGAGGAAGCATGGGAAGATCACACACACTGTTCTTACCTTGCTCATGACCTGGCAGATGGAAACCAAAGATAACGGGAGTTGAGAGGGAATAAAGAAGGAAGGAAAGAAGTCAGCCAAGTACGTGGAGGGCTAAATTCAAGGTCACTGAAGGGGAACCTTCAGCTCTCATGCCAGGGCCAGTGGGGGTATCCCCGGAGAGGCCGACCCAAGTGGGGACAAAGCCGAGGAGCTCTTGAAGCTGGGTGGGTCCTTGTGAGCCTGCGTACCCAAGCCTTCCTTCTCTGTGACCACCAGCCTGAGCCGAGCAAGGGACCAGGGGAGTTTGCTTGGTTCTGGGTGACCTCTAGCTTTCTGCTTCAAGTCTTGCCGTAGTTCCTGCTGAGTATCCAGATTGATCGCCTGTTGGGGTGGGGAACTGGCAGGATTCCACTCTCGGCTCCCTTAAGCCTGCCCTCTCCTCGTTCTTGTCATCTTCCCCTTCTCCCCAGGAATCACCGGCAGCAGCGTCTTCCACTCTGGATATTAAAGAGAAATATTGCACTTTAGCTTCAGCTACAGAGGTGATAATGAGAACATAGGAGAAACTGTTTATCCAGGTAGTTAGCATTTGAATAATCCTGAAGGTCACGTGGCATCTTTTTATCAAAGAGAGCTGCCTGCTCTGGCCTCGCCTGAGCTCCTGCAAGTGTGGGGCAGGGCTCAGTTCTCCCTCAATTCTGTATCTTGGGGCATTGGAGCCAGCTGGTAGCCTGGAGACATACGCCACCCAGGGTGGAGGAGGGCCCGGTGGGTATCAGAGTGGGTGAGTGGGCTGCAGCCTGAGAGACAAGTGGGAAGGGCAGAAGGGGCTGATGGGGAGCTCTCAGTTTAGAAGGGTGTTCTTACTTCAGGTTGCCCAATGAAAGATGGATGGGGACTCATTCCAGGCACCTTTTCTGGAGTGTTCATCTTTCCTTTTCCCTCCCCTCTGCCTCCCACCCTGCTCTTCCAGGGCAAGGTAATCTCCAGGGGATAGAAGGCCTGGGGAATTTCTTGGAAGGCAGATCATTAAGATTTAATGGGACATTTCCCACCAGACAGGGGGATCGTAAAATGCAACTAATTTAGAGAGCCAGGGCATCACAGAGTCATTTTGCCTGTCGACTGGGAAAGGCCAGACATGAAATTATGTGGGTCCCTGCGCTGCTTTCTCTAGCCATCGTCAACCACACTGTTGGGCTGCAGCTGAGCTGCCCCCCACCCCCTGCACCTCTGGACAGAAGCCTCCCACCCCCCAACCCCCACTCCGGACACTGGTAGCCAGGTGTGGAGCCACAGCTGACTGGTGGGTGTTCAGCAAGGCTGAGAGCCTGTCCCAACCCCTCTCCATGTAGCCCTGGGGCGTACCTGAGCTTTGGTCAGCCTTGGACTCAACTCAGGGCTAGCACTTCTGTGCATGCTCAGGTGGTATCGTTTGCTAATAAGTATCCAGACTGTTGTGTCTGCAAAAACAAGTCTCTGATAAAAGTTTATTTTCTTTTGTGCTTTGGGATCTGAAAGCAATGTAACCATTCACCCTCAGTTTCTGATGTTCATAAGACTACAGCTAGAGCTTCTAGGACATAAGAGGCACCCAGTAAGCCCACGTCGCCCACCTTCCCTCCCTCTGCAAGGGGACGCCTCATGCACTTCCAGACTTGCTTGGTCCTCAGTACAACTTGGCACAATCAGGTTCTGAATCCTGAGAACCACCCAGCAGCGTCCCCTCAGCTCTGGCAGCTGGAAGTACGTAGGGCCCTGGGCTGGACGGAGCTGCTGTGGATCTGGGACTGCTGTGTGTTCTTTCCTTTCTTGCCTGGCCCCAGCCTGACCTGTCTCCTGCAGAGAGCAGGAGGTGGAAAGGGTTGCTGATGTCTCCAGATCCAAGAGTTTGAGCCCAACTCAGCTTCTGACTGATAGTTGGCAATTCTAGGGTAAGTCCCTTCCCAGAGCAGGTCCTGCAGGCCCGGCTTGCCTTCCCGGGGTCCCACCCACCATGAGTGCCCAGGAAGGCACCGGGACAGACTACCCAAAGGGGACAGCTCAAGCAGCATTGATGGAGCCCCCGAAGTGGTCAGGCCCTGGCCTTGAGGATTTGGAGGTAACCAAACCCGATGTGATGGCCAGTGGGGAGCAGGGATTAGTAGGACACCCAAGTGCCAGGACAGGGTGGAAACCTGGGACAGAGGAGGTATGGTGAGGAGTGATGAGGTTGGATGAACCCAGGGGGCCCCTCTGAAGAGGTAACACTCAGACCTGAAAGGCAAGATGGAGCCAGACACACAGAGGTCAGGGCAGAGCCCTTCCCAGGCAGGGAACTAGGTGGGGACCCCACTAGGGCACTCAGCATCCTGAGAGAAAGATGGTGGAGTAGCTGCCTCATGGCAGACCAAGGAAAGGGGTGGCAGTGAGGCCTGAGGGCCAGGCTTGATCTTGTAAATTAGGAAGGAATTTGGATTTTATTGTTAAAAAAAAAAAAAGATCAGGGAGGGGTGGGGACATGTGAAGATGCCACAGGAATTTTAAGCAGGGAAATGACATAGTGTGATTTATATTTGAAAAAAGCAATTCTGACTGCTCTTTAAGAATAAATTGTAGGGGAGGGAGAGTTAGGAATCAAGGAGTAGCAGTGGGTGGGGGAGAGCTGATGGAGGCTTGACCAGAGTAGGCCTGGCAACGGGGTGTCAGGCAGATCCCAGATATGCTGAGCTTTCCTTCTGTGCTTTCCATGTGGTGGTTTTCACCTTGTTTAAAGTTCTGTGAGTTTTCACGAATGCACCCAGTTGGGTGACTGTTACCAAGGTCAAGATATGAAACAGATGCATTGTCCCCCCAATTCCCCTGAGCCCCTGTGTCAGCCTCTTGTCTACCTCCCAAGCCTGGCAACCTCTCCTTTGCTTTTTGTCCACATGGGTCTACCTTCTCCGAAAACGTCATACAAATGAAATCGTAGAGTATGTGGTTTCTGGGGTCTAAGCACAACATGGCCTTTCATTTTGCATAATACGCCAGGGAGTCTCCCTGCGTCTGCCTCTCTACTCCTCACCTTTCTGCTGCTGGGGAGGACCCCATTCTGTGGAAATACCAGATTGTTTATTCATTCACCACTTGAAGGACACGCAGGTTATTTTCAGTTGCTGACAATTTCAAATAAAGCTGCTGTAAATATTCAAGTACAGGATTTTACATGAGCGTAAGTTTGTATTTCACTTGGGTAAATACCTGGGAGTGGTATTGCCAGATCATCTTATTTCACAAAAACTGCCACCCTATTTTCTAGTGTGCCTGTGCCATTTTGCATTCCCACCAACAGCAGGTAAGAGTTCCGGTTGCTCTGAATCCTCACTGGTACTTGGGATTCTCCTTTTAAAAAAACATTAATTTTTCCCCCTCCATTCTAATAGCCATACAGTGGTATCTCATGGTGGTCTTAATTTGTATTTCTCCAATGATTAATGATTTGAGTATCTTTGCTTTCTTTTCAGTATCTGCTTATTTGCAACCTCTGTGTCTTCTTAGGTGAAATATCTGCTTAAATCATTTGTACATTTTTATATTGCTTGTTAGAGATCTTATTGAGTTTTGAGAGCTCTTTGTATATTCTGGATACAAAGTCCTTTATCAGATACATGATTTGCAAATATTTTCTCCCAGTGTATGACTTGATTTTTCATTCTCTTACTTTTTTTTCAATCATAAGATCAAGTCTCTTTATCAAAATAGAACATAGACTAAAACAGTCATCATTTCTTTTTTTCTTTCTTTTTTTAAAGATTTATTTATTTATTTATACAAGCACTGGGTACAGTCAGAAGTGCAGGAGCGTGAGAGAATTCACTAGAGCCAGAGCGGGGAGCAGAGCAGGCAGACTGACGAAGTACACTGCTGAGGGGAGCAGCGGGCACAGCAGGAGAGGTCTGCGCGCCATGTGGGACCCTCGCTGGCAGCCGGGGATTGAACTGGCCGTGCAGAGGCTGCGGGCAGCTTCGCAGCCCAACGCTCAACCGCTGTACCACCCGGGAAGCCCAGTCATTATTTCTTTATCATAAACCACTCCTTTACTATCAGAGAATGGTTCCAGAAGACACCTTTAAGAATCTTATTTTGATGATTTTGTGCTTTCTTTTTTTAAAATTGTAGCCAAACATACATAACATAAATTTACTGTTCTAGCCACTTTATTTTTTATTTTTTTTTTTTTTTTGGTGTTCACACAAAACATTATTTAATGGATACAGGCAAGTTAATGAGAAAATACAAGATTAAGATCATTAACACATGGCAGGATTATTTAGGGACTGAAATGGCAGATTTAATTTAAACATTATTTGATTTTTTGAAAATAAATATAAAGCTTATAAAATGTTTAAATTCAAAATTAAGAAGTATTCATTATTTTTTTTTTTTTAAATATTAAATTTTATTTTTATATTCCCCCATACAATTGCAAACGCCCCATTCTGACCCCAATCCTTCCCCTCCCGCCCCCCGCCCCCCAAAAAGTGTCTCTGGTTCATAGTTTTTTGTTGATTTTGATTTTCACTTTCTTATATTCATTTTCCTGGTCCCTTATTTAAGTTTTCTAGATTCCTGCTATGAGTGAGACCATCCGGTATTTTTCTTTTTCTTTTTGGCTTATTTCGCTGAGCATGATCCCTTCCAGTGCCATCCATGTTGCTGCAAATTGCATGTGTTTATCTTTTTTGAATGCTGAGTAATATTCCATGGTATATATGTACCACATCTTCTTGATCCAGTCATCTATTTTTGGGCATTTGGGCTGTTTCCAAAGCTTAGCTATTGTAAACAGTGCTGCTATAAACATAGGAGTGCAGGTGCTCTTTGGAATTGATGTTTCTGTGTCCTTTGGGTAAATACCTAGGAGTGGAATTGCTGGATCATATGGAAGCTCTATGTTTAGTAGGTCCAGAAATCTCCACACAGCTCTCCATAGTGGTTGGACCAGTTTGCACTCCCACCAACAGTGCACAAGAGTTCCTTTTTCTCCACATCCTCGCCAACATTTGTTGTTGCTAGTTTTTTTAATATGTGCCATTCTCACTGGTGTGAGATGGTATCTCATGGTAGTTTTGATTTGCATTTCCCTGATTACAAGTGATGTTGAACATTTTTTCATATGTCTGTTGGCCATTTGCATTTCCTCTTCAGAGAAGTTTCTTTTTAGCTCTTCTGCCCATTTTTTGACTGGATTATTTTCTTTGTTGTTGCTGAGTCTCATCAGCTCTTTGCAGATTTTTGTGATCAGTCCTTTATCATTAGTGTTGGGTGCAAAAATGTTCTCCCAGTTGGTGGGGTTTCTCTTTGTTTTTGTTATTGTCTCTTTTGCTGTGCAGAAGCTCTTTAATTTGATGTAGTCCCAGCTGTTTATCTTTCTCTTCACTATCACTGCTTTGGGTGATGTGTCTGTAAAGATGTCTTTGATGTGCAAATCCCGTAGTGTTTCGCCTATATTTCCTTCTATGTATTTTATGGTTTCAGGTCTTATGTCTAGTTCTTTAATCCATTTTGAGTTGATTTTTGTGTATGGTGTGAGGTAGTGGTCAAGCTTCATTCTTTTGCATGTAGCGACCCAGTTTTCCCAGCACCATTTATTGAACAAACTTTCTTTGCTCCAATGCATAGTCTTTGCTCCTTTGTCAAAGATTAGTTGACCATAAATCTGTGGGTTTATTTCTGGATTTTCTATTCGATTCCATTGGTCTGTATGTCTGTTCTTGTTCCAATACCAAGCAGTTTTGATGATTATGGCTTTGTAGTATAGTTTGAAGTCTGGGAGTGTGATGCCTCCATTTCCTTCTTTTTTTTTCAGTAGAGCTTTGGCTATTCGGGGTTTTTGGTGATTCCATATGAATTTCATCAATAATTGTTCTATTTCTTTGAAGAATGCCATTGAGATTTTGATTGGAATAGCATTGAATCTGTATATTGTGTTCTAGCCACTTTAAAGCATACAAACAGTAGCATTAAGTACCTTCACATTTTGGTGCACTCAATCTCTAGATTCTTTATTTTTCAAAACAAATTTTTTACCATTAAATAACAACACCTCATCCCTGCCCTTCCCCAGCCCCTGGCTCCCTCCACTCTATTTTCCATTATCATGAATTTCATTAAATGGAATCATGGAGTGTTTGCCCTTTTGTGACTTGCTTATTTCACATAACACAATGTGTTCAAGTTCTATCCATGTTATAACATGTATCAAATTTTTCTTCCTTTTTACTTATAAAAATATTTTCATTTTCCCCCACTACCATCCCTTATATTCCTTAGACCATTTCTCTCACCCTTCCCTCTTAACCTCAGAGCCCTCACTGCATTTATTGATGCCTCCTGATTTTTTTCTAGGTGTTTTACTTTGTTAAATTATCCACCATGTAAATATCCAGTATTTATCTTTGTCATTCTGACTTATTTATTCCACTTAATTCCCTCAAATGCCTTTCATTTTGCTGTAAATGGTAGCATTTCATTTTTTCTTATGGCTGAATAATATTCCATCACATGGATGTACCACACTTTCTTGATTCAGTCCTCTTATTAGGGGACACTTCAGTTGTTCCCATGTCCTAGCAATTGTAAATAATGCTGCAGTAAACATTGTAGAGCATATACTGTTTTGAGTTGATGGTTTCATATCCTTTGGCTAGATGTCTAAGAGTGGAATTGCTGGGTGATATGGTGTTTCCATTTTGCTTTCTTAAGGTGAATGCATATTGCTTTCCAAAGTGGTGGCAACAGTTAACATTATGACCCAAAGTGTAATAGGGTTCCTCTTTCCCTGCATCTCCCAGCACTTATTGGGAGTCTCCTTTGTGGGTGCCATTGTCACGGGTGTGAGATGACATCTCATTGTGGTTTTGACCTACATCTCCCTTATTAAAAGTGATGATGGACATTTTCCCATGTGTCTGTTGGCCTTCTGGATATCCTCTTTGGTGAATTCTCTCTTCATATCCGTTTATTAATGGAGTTTTTTTTTAAATTGTTGAATTATGTAAGTTTTTTAATGTATCTTGGATAAGAGTCCCTTGTTGGTTGTATAATGTATAACTATTTTCTCCCATTCAGTAGGGTGTCTATTTGACCTGCTTGTCTCTCCTTTCACTGTATAAAAACTTCTAATTTGAGGCATACCTCAAACATTGTTTATTTTTGCTTTAATTTCCCTTGCTGTAGGGGTCAAGTCTTCAAAAACATCTTGATCATTAATGTTATAAAATATATCACCAATGTTTTCTTTCATGTATTTTATTGCTGCAGATATTATAGCTAAGTCTTTAATATATTTTGTATTTATTTTTATGGAGTTAGAGTGATACAACTTCATTCTTTTAAATGTGGCCATTTTTACCGTTTGTTAAAAAGACTCTCCATGGCATGGTTGTGGCTTCTTTATCATAAGTTAAGTATTCATAGATTTGTGGATTTATTTCTGGGCTTTTAATTCTGTTCACTGATTCATGTGTCTATTTTTATGTCCAAACCATATTGTTTTAATTACTGTTGAAGTCAAGTGATGTGATGCCACCATTTCTCTCCTTTTTTCTCAGGATTGCTTTTGCCATTTAAAGCTCTTTATGGTTCCAGATAAATTTTCATATTTTTTGTTCAATTTCTTTGAAGAACATTGTTGGTGTTTTGATGGGGGTTGTATTAAATGTATATATTGGTTTTGGTGGAACAGTCATTCTGACTATTTTGATTCTCCCTATCCATGAGCATGGAATGTCTTCCTATCTCCTTATGACCCAAATCCTTTAATAATATAGTTTTCATTATTTAAGTCTCTTACTTCTTTGGTAGAATTTCCTTACTTTTCAAAGCTGAGTAATTTTCCATTGTATGTACAGACCATAATTTTTTTTTTTTATCTTTTATCTACCAGTAGATATTTGGGTTGCTTCCAACTCTTGCCTATTGTGAATAACACTGCTAAAAATTTGGGTGTAAAAATATCTCTCTGAGACCCTGCTTTCAATTTTTTTGAATTCTTTTTATTTTCTTGTAGGTGGCTTTTGAAAAACACAAGTTCCTAATTTTGGTAAAGGCTAATTTATCAATTTTTTATGGATTGTGTTTCTGGTATTATAGCTAAGTACTCATTGTGCAATCCAGGGTCACACATAGTGTGTCCTATTTTTTTTGCTAGAAGTTTTACAGTTTCAGATTTTATAGTTTGGTCTGTTATCCATTTTAAATTATTATTTTTTTAATATGGTGAAAGGTATGGGTAAGTTTCTTTTTTTTTTTTAATAAATGGGTATCTATTTCAGCACCATTTGTTGAAAAGACTATACTTCCTCCTTTGAATTTCTTTTGCAGTAGATAGGCTTTTGAGATAGGATTGATAGGTCTTGCTTTGGGATGTGGAACATGAAAGAGGAGAAATTAAGAGTAATTATGAGTTATAGCTCAAAAGAAGTGGTTGCATCAAGGTCTGTTTTCTAAGATGGGGGATCTTTTGGGAAAAATGGGGTTGGGAGTTCAGAGTTTGGTTTGGGAGATGCACATAAGGCATACAAGCATTTGGAAAGGAGATAGCTTAGACATGAATCTAGAGTTCAGGACAGAGATAGGGCTGGGGACACACGTTTTGCAAGTAATTGGCACATAGAAATAGACACTTGAAGTGCCTTGTGCCCAGTGCAGCAGTAGAACTTTGTGCAAGGTGTGCAATGCCCTGGGGGGAGGAATACAGAAGAGACTGGAAAGAGGAGGTCGAGTGTGTGCGCTTGAAGGGTGAATAGGAGTTTACCAAAAGTTTATCAAAAGTTTACCAAGTGGCATTTTAGGGGAAGGATCAGAATATGCAAAGAGTTTGGGGTGTTCAGGAAATTTTAAAGAGTTTAGAACTACCAGAGAAAATGCACATGGGTGGGAGGGCAGGCAGTGAGCTTGGAAGAAGATAAGACCAGTTCAGGATGAGAGGAATTTGGACTTTCTCATGTAGACATACATTGGGGAATCAATAAAATGTTCTGTAAGGGAGAGCAGTTTTTGTCTTTCCTCAGATGTTTGTTTTGGCTAAATGTTCAGAACTAGAGACCTTGAGACAAGAAGCAAGAAGGTTAGTGGGGAGGTGCTTGTTCAATTGAAACGCTAAGTGTCTTAACTGCACCATGGTTGAGGATGGGATATTTAGGAAGAAGGTCTTTCCCTTTAGTTCCCCCTCATTCTGCCCAACCACCAAGGCTGACCTTCCTCTGACCCGTAGGGTATGTTTGTCCCTAGGGATCCTACAATTAGATCAAACCCCAAATTTAGATGAATCTCTCTATGCTCTGACTTCCCCCAAATCTGATATGCAGTTGACATCAAGACACCTGCTACTTCCTCCTCTGCTTCAAGAGCAGAGAGGGGATCCAGACACAGGCTTCGGTGGACTGGCGTTGGGTCTGATCCTTCATCTGTCGGCCTAATCAGACCCTGTTTGCCCTGACAGGAATACAGATGTGAGGCTTCTTTCTCACTCTGTCTGGAATTGCTTTGTAATAACAGTATGAGTTAGAGAGGCTTTTTTATTGATTAAACAATCGAGTTGATTTGTCTTTACAAAACTGAAAATATGGAGGTGTCTCTTTCTCCCTCTGTATACATTATACATGCTTATTTGTTAGAGGCAACAGTCTCTGCTTATAATCAAATTGATGTTTATGATGGGGCTGCTTTATAATGCCAGGCCGAGATGATATAAAGGCAACTGGAGTGAAAAGAAGCCTAATGTAATGGCAATGACAATCGTGGGTTAGAGCCCCCCAGGGAAGGCAGTGTAGGCCAGGCATTCATAGTTGAAGGGAACCATGGAGCCATTTTGATATGGAGAAAGCATTCTTAGAGCATCACATGGGGAGAGGAGCAGAGGCTTTGGATCGAAGCCTCAAGGTTTGAATCCTAGTTCTGCTATTTATTGCCTGTGTCATCTGGGAAAACTTAAAGTCTCTGACACCTGAAATAGGGATAATGATCACTAATGAGGTGGCCCAGCGTAGTGTTGGACATATGTAGTGATGAGCTTGATCTCCATAGTGGGGTTCTGGGTAAGAGTGGGTGTGTTCAGGTGCTTGGGTCGGTAACTTGAGTACCGAGCAAGTTGACAGTTCTTCAGAGTAGATTTTCAGGCCCAACCTGGTCATCTTCGGCCCTGTTTACAAGGGTAGCCTGGCTGTGGCTCAGATGGGCAGGACCACCTAATGTGGTGTGTCCAGGGCTGGCTGCATCACCTGGCCAGGTACTGGTCAGCTCTGGTGCTGGGTACGTCTTCAGGGGGAGGGGTCCTCACCAGGAGGCCTGTGAGCTAGCTGCCTTTCATATTGAGTGGGAGGAGCAGGGCCTTGTTGGACAAGGAAGCCACTGCTGGAGCAAGAGCTGTATTATTAAGAGATCTTTCTAATTCCTAACTGATACAGCATAATTGTTTCAGCTCTGCATGGCTCAGTATGAAAACTGCTGTCAGTCACTCGGCTGCCGGGATTTGCCAAACCGTATTCATGAATTCAATTTATCACCCTGGATTGTGAGCTCCGGCACACAGACTGTGGGTGTGTGTGGAGCTGAGCGAGACAGAGATGTCCAGAATAGCTATCTGCTGATGTATGGCTGGTGTGGCCATCCTAGGGGACACCCAGAAGCCAGAGGACTTTCTTAGCAGGGACGCACAGCACACTTCTGTCCAAGCTTCTCGGTGCTTGGATTCGGGGTCTGTTGGGGGTAGAAGTTTATTAGGATGTGGTGTTTTTTGTATTAGAGGATTGGGATGAGGGGATTACTCGGCAGGTAGGATACACCGCTCTTTCTAGCTAATTCCTAGGTATGTTTTCAGAGGCCAGGGAGTGACTATGGTCTGGACAACCTCACCACAGAATGGGGTTTGCAGGAGGATTCAGTGATTCCAGGCATTCCAGGAGGCAAGGGTGTAAACCAAGGGCAAAGTATTTGGAGCTGCATTTTCTGCCAAGGGTCACAAGAGTTAGATGCAGTAGGGGGTCCAGTGGGCTGGTTATGTAACATAAATGCACCAAGTCGATGAAGCTGGAGACAGCAGAGGTTAAAACAGCTTGCACTGACAGCTTGCATTTCCATCTGTTATGGGGCAGGGTGAGGGGCACCCCGGGACCACCAAACCTACCTGCTCTAAATCGGTTCTGCCATCCGCTGCGACAAGACAAAACATACTATAGTGCTTGAGAACTTCGATAGAAAGGAACCTCAATACAATTAGTGTGTGATAAAGAAAAGAAGAAGAGAAGCATATAGTTTCCAAATCAAGCACCCATTCCCTCATGGGTAAATGCCCAGCCAAACGGGGTTGGTGCAAAGGGGTGCCACTGAGGCCTAATAGCTTGCCATGATTCTAAGTGACCTTCAGCTGGGGACCTTGAGGAAAGGGCAGAAGGGGCCAGGCAAGTGTGGGATGAAACGAGCAAAATCAAAACCCAAGTTAAGATAAAGGCAGCCATTGTCAGTCTCCCCACGGGTCTCTCACCTACGTCTCTGTCTGTTTCAAGTGTCTCCTTCCATGTCCCCCAAGTCCCTGGTACAAGTCTAAGGCTGAGAAGCAAGTGCAGCTTCTTCACATGTCTTCTATTCCATGTGCCTCCTCCAGGTCTTCTTGATCTCTTTTTCCCCTCTCCATGTCTTCTCTAGCTTCTCCCAGCTCAGCTCCACCCTCCCTTGGGTGGGACAGGGAACCTGGAACCTCCCCTTTCCCTGGAGATTACCCTGTTTTACTCCCTCATGGGTCCTCAAGTTTTATCAGGCATCTGAAGCACCTAGAGGGCTTGTGATAACACAGATTACTAGTTTCCACCCCCACCCTCCCAGTTTCTGATTCAGTAGAGGCCCAAGAATTTGCATTTCTGGCAAGTTCCCAGGTGATGCTGATGCTGCTGGTGTAGGGACCACACTTTGAGAACCATTGCACTATGGAATTTTAGCTCATTGCCGCAACTACACAAAACACCGCCCAGGCCACACAAAACCCGTGTGCAGGCTGTAGGTATGGGCTCCTGGCCTCCTTCTACCTTGTTCACCAGCTAAAAAGTAAAGACCTTGCTCAGGAGAGCTCGACAGGTTGGAGACAGCTGCTCTTGGCTCACTGTCGCCTCAGGGGCTCCTGTTGGCTCAGCCCCTGAACTTCCATGGTGCTGGCTACCTGCGTCTCATCCTGTCGGCTCAGCCTCTTGAAATAGGTACAGCTGCTGGAGGACAGGACTCAGGATGTTTGGAAAATGCAGAGAGACAGTGAACCTATGGCCGTTTGCTTTGGGAACATTCCCTGTTTGTCTTCCCTGGCTCACGGGGAACTCAGGAAACAAAACGTGACCTTCTGGAGGAGGTGACTCCCTGGGCCTCACACCACCCACTGCCTGCTCTGCCCCCCTGTCCACAATAACAAAATGTCCTCAGGGGGCAGCGTGCATTTGCCCTTTTAATACATATTTAAAAGGTATTGATAACCTAAAAGGCTGGAGGGACTAGCGCACAGCACCCTTCTTGGGTGACTGGCATTTTCACATGTAAAGGCTTCTCTCGCCTCTTCCAGAGAGCCAGAGCAGGAAGGGGCTTCAAAAGCCGCTCTCGCTAAACCTGAGGCCAGAAAGGGAGGCATGACTGTAGAAGTCAGCTGTGGGGACTGTGGGCTTTTGATCGATCAAAAGCCCATCCTGCCATTCAAGACAACCCTATCCTGAAGGTCAAGGGGGGGGCCTGGGCAGACTCAATGCCTTTTTCATCCATGAAAGATGAGTTCCCACATTTCTCCTTTAGTGTTTCAACCCCCAACCCAGCACCTTGCCATTGCCCTTGACCCCTACCTCTGCTCCCTCTCAGCTGCCCCCAGGAGGCCTCTACCCATGGGAACCACAACTGGGTTTATCTTGCTTAGAGAAGATTTCCTTACATCTTGATGCTTTGTCTTTCCCAGGAGACTAGTGTGAGATCCATCGTGTAGGTTCAACTGTCCTATGCAGAACAAACACTGGGCCATTTATATCATCCAGGTAGCCTAGTCTGCCACCTCCCCCCACAAATCCTCAGGGATGATTTCCTGCATCCTAACATCCAGGTGCCACCTGCTGCTGGCCGGTCATCTCTAGAAACACACTGCTGTATTTCTAGATTGCACACAGTGCCTGAAATGTAACTGGCACTCAGTTCAACTGTAGGGTGACTAAGGGGATGCATAAATAAGCTATGGTCATGCTCGTGACTTGGGTTTAGTCCTCTTCTTGGGAGGCCAAGGCTGACCATATTGTGACTCTTACATGACTCAAGGACCCATGTTATTGGGATCTTAGGCCCTGATGGCCCTCTGGAGGTGGCCTCTGTGGCAGAGTCCCTAGTCCCTTCCTCCAGGCTCCACCTAACCTTCATTTGTGGAGAACTTTCTGATACTAAGTGACTTGTGTACATTGCTGATTCTCTTAGCACTCCTTGAGATGGGTATTGCTGTCTCTTTTGACAAGTGGGTTAAATGGAGGTGTCCATTTAACCAGATGCCCTGATTAAGCACTTGGCTGAAGTAATCCCCAACTTGCTCTCTTTCCTGGCTTTTTGCAGGCTGACCCTAATCCGAGGCCTGGGACACTCAATTGTGATGGTTATTGCCAAAGGGCCTGATGTTCAGTGGTTAAATGACAGGCGATCGGGCTTCTCAACCTACTTCCTTTCAGACTAGAAGCATAAAAGGAGACCACCATCTTAGACGATCCTGCCACATCTGGGGCTGTGCCCTTTTACCCCTCTTCCTAGGCCTGCAGCTGGAGTTTGATATTGGCAGGTAGGCCAAGCTTGTCTGTGCCACTGGTTGGCACGGGAGCTCATGCCTCATGAGGGCCATCCTAAGACACCTTCTGCATACACCTTGATGTCATTTTCATACCCCCTTCTTGATATCTTCTCATTGTAGCCAGAGCACTGATAATGTCAGAAGCTTAAGATAGAAGAGTGTTGAAAGGGTTAACCTAGACAAATTCGGCACCTGCCCCAGCCACTTCTGCCACCTCCACCTCCTGGCTTCCCTTCCTCCCTCCTCTGCCACTTCTCTGAAGTCCCTCTGCCTTTGTTCCGGGCAGCTCTGGTGTTCGCTTGCTTCTGGGCTGATGTTCACAGACAGACCTTCTGGGTTTAAGTGAAGGGCTGATGCCCCTATTTTGCTAAGTTGCAGGCTGCTGGCTTCAGGTCTCTGCTTGCTGCCCGGCCCCTCCTCTCTGCACTCGCCTCGCTGCAAGAACCCTTGTTCCCATCAAATGAGTCAGGGGACAGATCTTGGAAAAGTAATTAATTTGAGCAGATGTGTGTCAATGTCCTAGGAAATGAAAGACGTCAGTACAAGCCACCTGTGCTTGCTCTGGCCACAGAGCTCCAGGTGGCCTCTCTTTGGGTAAACCCACTAGGTGGAGGCTATTTGTATCACACAAAAACTTCATTTACAGAAAGATTTGCTGCAAGATTCCTTCACATCAGAACTCTTTTGGCTTATTTAAGTGGTTTACAGGTCATTAAGTACTTGACAGAGAGACTTTAGGGACAGGAAAACTTTATGTTCAAGCTTAAGAACCAGTGCCAATTATAGAGACTTTAGAAATGAAGACGAAGCATCCCAGACATTGTAAGAAAGCCCATGGGGAAATTCGGACGGATGCGCCAAAACACAGCTAACACCTCCTCTTAGATAGCATTGCCGGCCCCCGACAGAAATGGGCCTGTTTTCCTTTAATGGGGAACCCTGAGAACAGGAACTGAGCTTTCTGATCGAGCCCTACTGTACTCAGCTCTGCATCCCCTTAGGCTGCTGGGAGATTCCCCAACTGAAAATCAGAGTTCAAGGCTACGGCCTTTTAAGATTTTATTGTGTGATGTTTCTCTTGTAGTCTCCTTGCTCCCGAGGCTCCGAAGTCACCTTCTCTCACTTCAGAGCTGCCCCCTCACCTCCCATTTCCTCATTCTGAGCTCAGTGTCTCCCTCAGACATCATGGAGGAGCGCCCTCATCTTTTCACCCCCAAACACCCCAAATCTGCAAGCCCTCCTGCCGGGTCCTCAGACTCAAGCCTACTGAGCTCCAAGAGCTGGCCCTTCCATGGGTGCTGGGTCCCAGACCTTCTCTTACCTCCTTGAGGACTCATCCTGGGACCCTTCCCAGCAGAGCGTGGGCTAGCTTTCTTACCTGTCTTTGAGAAGGCGGCCTGCAATTGTATGCTTTTCAGCCCCTGCTCCATCTCTGAACCCTTTCCTGGCCAAGCAATTCAGAGGAGTTGTCAACACACATGGCCTTCACTTTACCTTCCAGGCACTCTCCTACCGTGTCAGTCTGGCGTGCATCCCCACCACGCCATTCCACAGCTTATGGAGGCCACTAGTGCTCCCACGTGGCCCAATTCCTTTTTTTTTTTAAAGATTTATTTATTTATTTATACAAGAGCCAGGGTACAGTCAGAAGCACGGGAGGGTGAAAGGATTCACTAGAGACAGAGCGGGAAACAGAACAGACAGACTGACGAAATACACTGCTGAGGGGAGCAGTGGGTGAGATAGGAGAGGTCTGCCACACCATGTGGGACCCTCGCCAGCCAGGATTGAAACGGTGCTGCAGAGGCTGCGGACAGCTTCACAGTGCTGCGCTCAACCCCCTGCGCCACCAGGAGGCCCTCCCACGTGACCCAATTCTGTGGACACTTTGCTGGTCTCATTTTGGCTTCCCAGCAGCTTTCAACACCCTCTCCTCCTCAGAGACACTTCCTCTGGGCTCCCTGTACTCCATGGAACCCTTTCCCGGGGCTTTCTCTACCAGCCTTCCTGTTTATTTCTCCTTTACTCTTGTCTGAATATTGGCTATCCCCGTCCTGGCCCTGGGCGATCTTTGCCATCTACACGCCCTTGTTGGAGAGCCCACCTGTTGCCAAACTTGACGCACCATCTCTAGGTTTGTTTTTTTTTTTTTTTTAAGATTTATTTATTCGTTTACACAAGATCTGGGGTACAGGGCAGATGTGCAGGAGGGTGAGAGGATTCCCCAGAGACAGAGCGGGGAGCAGAACAGGCAGACTGATGAAATACACTGCTGAGGGGAGCAGCAGGCGAGACAGGAGAGGTCTGCCGCGCCATGTGGGACCCTCGCCAGCAGGCTGGGATCAAACCAGTGCTGCAGAGCCTGCCGACAGCTTCACAGTGCTGCGCTCAACCACCTGCACCACCAGGGGAGGCCCCTCACCATCTCTAGTCTTGAGCTCTAGTCCTGCAGTTCCCTCTCTCTACTTGAATTTGTTACTTGAATGTCTTGCGGATACCCCAAACATATATAAATGTAAACCACACTTTTGCTGTCTCTCTCCAAACCTGCTTCTCCCTAAATCTCCTATTTCAGTAAAATGTCTCCCCTGTCCACTACCTTGCCAGGCCAAAACCTTAGGAGTCAGCCCTGGCTTCTTCTTTCTCTCTTCCATCTCCATTCAAGTCTGGAGACCACACCCTTTTCTGCATCTGCCCTGCCCCTCCAGGCCCAGGCTGCCATTGTCTCTCTCCAGACCTAGACAATGGGCTCACGCTGGTCTCTCTGCTTCCTCTCATGCTCCCTGTTCTTCCCCCAGCACAGCACTTGAAGAACTAGACCTTTGCCTGTTACTTCTCTGCCTCCAGCCCTTCAGTGATCATTTTTTTTAGGTTTATTTATTTATGCATACAAGAACTGGGGTACAGGCCAGAGGTGTGGGGGCTGAGAGGATTCACCAGAGACAGAGTGGGGAACAGAACAGGCGGATCTACTGAAGTACTTTGCAAGGGGAGCAGTGGGCGAGACAAGAGAGGTCTGCTCGCCATGTGGGTAGCTCCCTGGCTGGGGATTGAACTCGTGCTACAGAGGGTGCGGATAGCTTCACAGTGCTGTGCTTAACCCCTTGCACTACCAGGGAGGCCCCAGTGGTCAGTTCTTATCCCCAAAATAAAATCTTCAGCCCTCGCTGTGCCTTATAATGCTTCGAATGATCTGGCACGTCCATCTAAGACCCCAGTCCCACCTTGATCGGGTACCTCCTACCAGCCATTTCCTCCCAGAATCCCATGTAACTGAATTCCAATTTTGTTCAGATGGGGGGAATTTTTCATGAGAGAGGTGGTGATGTTAACAGGGAAGGCGAGCCTTCTCCCACCCACAGGAGGTAACCACAGGTAATCTTTTCATGGGAATGCCATAACCCACATTCTGGGGGTGGATTTAAGGCTCTGTGATAGGTTCTGGCCCATGAGACTTGCAAGGATGAGGCTCCTGAATGCTGAGTGGACCCAATTCCAAGGTGAGCGAGTCTGAGGCTTCCCCACCCCAATAAGCAATTCGCACACACAAGTGGGGTGTTCAGGAATCCAGGTCAGTTCTGACACTGTCCACCTGGAGGTAGCATCCACTTGCAAAGGGGAAGGGCTTAGTCAGCCGTGATCACCCTCTTCTTTGGAAGCGGCCGGTCCCAAGCCCAGGCTGTGCTTTTGACCAGCTGAATGCAGATCCGAGGTTCCTACAGCCCCCTCTTTAGACTTCAGGTGCCTGTCACAGGCGCAGGTTATGTAGCCAGCTTCAGATCAAAGGTTCCATGACCCTGCTCCCCCTTTCAGGTTCTATGAATTTGCTAGAATCGCCTGCAGAACTCAGGAAACCCATTTACTTACTAGATCACAAATTTATTTCAAAGGATAGTAAAGGATACAAATCAACAGCCAGATGAAGAGACACTTGGGGAGAGGCCCTGAGCGAAACAGCGTTAATATTTGGAGCGGGGGTCCAGCAACGTGGCATGGGGGAGGAAGCGCTCTGGTTTCCCAACCTGGAAACTCTCCAAAGCCCCTCCTGTTTGGGCTTTCATGGAGGCTTCGTTACATGGGCAGATGGCTGGAATCACTGACTGTTGGCACTAGACTCAATCTCCAGCCCCTTTCCTCTCCTGGAGGTCTGGGGGTGGGGCTGGAAGTGCCCACCCTCTACTCATGTGGTTGGTTCTCCAGGCAACCAGCCTCCATAAATCTCAGTCGAGATACTTCCTCTTCCTGGAACCTTCCTTCCCAAACCCTGAGTCCTCAGGACCCAGCTTTCACCCAGCAATGCGCATACCAGACTAAGTGCTGAGTGTAGGTGGCTCCCCTCGTGCTGAGACTCCCAGTTCCTTGAGGGGATGCTTTCTTATCACTGTATCCCTAACACCTGGGCCCATAGTAGGTCCTCACATTACTTGTCGAATAATATATTTGGGTGCCCACTGTGTGTCAAATATTGTGCCCCTTGGAATACAAGGATGAAAAGAATTGTCCCTATTCTCATCTTCTAGAAAGGGAACCAGGCCTATTAAGCGGTACTTATAATATAGTGTGATGCTTGTAGGGAGAGGGACAGATGAGGGAACAATGAATTCCGCCTGGGAAGGAGGATGGGGGTGTTGGGGAGAGCTTCAGAGCGGAAGGTGGAGGAAAGATAGAGCAGGGTTCAAGCCAGCAATGTTATTCCCAAAGGAGGGAGGTTGGCTGTCTGTCTCTGTGTATCTCCACCTGCGTCTCTCTCTACATCCCTGTGTGTCTGTATCTGTGAAACATCTGGAAGCAGGGGCCGGGCTGGGAGGTAAGGGAGGGCTCGTGTAGGGACAGGGAGGGGAATTGGCTTCAGCAGCTAGATTTGTGCTTCATCCAGTTCTCACTCACCTGGAGCTTCTTTGTAAATTCTAGGGTGGGAGGTGGGGGTTGGGGGGTGGGGGTGGGGTGGGCCCCAGGACCCCTGGCTCAGTCAGCACTGCTCACAGACCTGGGACACACCAGCCTCATGCCAGCCAGCCTCAGGTAGCTTTGTTTTCCTGGCTCCTGATTGCTGGAAGCATCTCCATGATCCTTGCAGGTTTGACCTCTTTCCTCCAAGTTTCTGGTTCTGCCCTTTACCTGCTGGGTCAGGGCCCTTCCTACTGTGATGGGTGATGATGCTTCCCTCAAAGGAGTCACAGAAGGACTCCATCAGCTGTTGTATGGAAAGCATCTCCCAGGGCCCTGCACACTGACAGCGTGGTAGTTGCCGGTCCCTCTGCTTCCTCCCCCACTTCCGGCTGATCTACCCAACAGGTGCTGACCTGGCCCTGCTTCTGCTGGTCCTGCTCCCTCAGCTGAGCTCAGCAGCCCGGGCAGCAGCCTCTCTGTGTCACATAAAGGCGATTTCTTTAGCGGTTTCTTTTTAAACAACAAAAATAAAATTGCCTCTCTGTCTTACTTGGCTGCCTCAGCCTAGTGCCTTGCCAACATGTTTACATTAAGGGCTCTGCGGGGGTCCTCCAGGTGGTGGGCTGTGTGTGTTTTGCCTACTTAGTGCAGCTCCCACTTTGACTAATTTCCTAATACAGTGCAGCCTTCTAATTTTTTCTCTAAGGATATGAAAGGGAAAGGGAAATTGTGGCACTGGAGGAGTCCCTCTTCAGCAGCCTCTGTAAGATCTCCCCCAAATCATACTCCAGCCCAATTAGAAACCTGCTTGGCTTTTAGGAGCCAGAGTGTCTGCCGATGAAGATTCCTGTTCCGGGGCCTAATTACCGCTTGATGGAATGAATAAAGACATTGTGTTTTCTACATTTTACTTACAGAGTTGCTGATGCGGTGAATGTTGGATGAAACATCTCTTTCCTCAGAGAGATGAAAAACCAAGTGGCTGGGTGCAGACCAGAGTGACTGTTTTTAGAGGCGGTCTGTAGCTCCTGGCCTGGCTGATCCCTCACTTGAGCAGGTCTGGGGTCAGGGAAGGCAGGTCCCTCCTTTCCTGCACTTTCTCCTCCTCTGCAAACCAAGTGCAAGACACTTTGACCTGCTCGTCTGGCTGAATAAAAAGGAGACAGCACTTAACAGAGCTCTTGTGTGTGTGCTGGGGTTTTTCCCAGGGATCCTCTCCTTTCCTTCTCATAGCATCGCTGCCCACAGTGTGCAGAGGGGAAGCTGAGCTTGGCCTGGTAACAGCCCGAGGTCACACCCAGCCATCAGGCAGCAGCTGGGTGATTTGAATTCAGCCTCGGGTGCTGAGTCTTGCTTCTCCCCCCCCCCACCCCCTTTCTGGCATTGGGGCATGTCCTGGCCTGCTGGGTCTAGTCTACCCAACCCCGGAGCCTCCGACCAGTCCTTTAACCTGAGATCTAATAGCAAAGGGAGTGTCATGGTTAACTTCTCTGTATCACACACTTAGTGACTTAAAACAGCAAACATTGTGTTTTTTGCGGCTGTATGTTAGCTAGATGGTCCTGGGGTCTGGGTTTGCAAACTTGGCTGGGGCCAGGAGGTCTGGGATGGCCACACTCAGTATCAGTTGGGCTGGGGCCACGTGGTTTCATCCTCCGGGAGGCGCGTCCAGGCCTGGGCTCTTATACTTATATCTGGAGGTAGACGGAGGCGTGCATGTGGGTGTAGATGTGGACGTAGCCAGAGATAGCCATCCTTCTGCCTTGCAGATAACCTCGTTGGTTTGAGCCATGTCTAGCTTTACTTCTTCAGCGGTGATGGGAGGTTCCTAGAAAAGGCAAACCCCACGGCACACGCACTGCTACAGCCTGTTGCTTCACGTCACATCCGATTGACCCAAGGAAGTCACATGTCCCAGCCCAGATTCTAGGGGTGGTGAGCAGACTCCTTGTCTTCATGGAGGGCTAGGAAGTCCCTTACAAATGGCATCCGAGCGGAGATAGGGAGGCTTTGTGGCCCTTTTGCAATCTATCACACACGGTAATGACCTTCAGATGCTGTTTCATGATTCCTGGCCCCTTAAACTAAGAGAGAGTTGGGGGTGGGTGGGGGGTTATTGATCCGCTCTCTCTGGACAGGATGTTATCAGGCCTGTTCCAGACAGCTGTTTCATTGTGTGTGTGTGTGTGTGTGTGTGTGTATTTAACATGCAGAGAATGAGAAGACAAAACCTCCCCTTGGTAATTTATCCACGTTCTCATAACTGGCCATTATCTTTCATTATTTTTATTTCCCTGGACCAGATGCTGGGCGTGCATGTTTGGAGTTGGTGGTGTGGACTGTCCCCGCTGTATGGCATGTAGCTGCAGGGATGAAGGGTGCAGCTTTGTGCCCCAGGCCTCACCACTCTTTGAGGGTGCACAGTGTGCTCAGGTTTCTCTATCTGAACTTTACATGACTTTTTCCCCCCATGGGCTGAGAAATGCAGACCAGAGAGTTTCAGACTCTTTGAAGGCGGGAGAGGTTCAGAAGAACCAGTGTAGTGACTGAGCATCATTGTATCTTGCCAGCTTCATCTTAGATCCTGTATCCCCTGCCCTCCCCCCATCCTTTCTCCTGTGCTTCCAAGACCACGCCAACCTGTTTCTGGAATAGGAATGACTATAGTCAGAGTGTTGAGGGAACCTGTTTCAAGGCAGCCTGCCTTGGGCTCTCTTGGGATGTGGGCCTGTACATGTAGGCCTACATGTGAAGGTGGGGTTGCTCTGAACTTCTCCTTCCAATAGGGAAGGACAGAACAGTAGAGGGATAACCAGATCCATTCGGCCTTGCCCTAGTCTGGCCTTCTCAGGTGAATCGGCCCATGAGCAGTCAAACACAGCAAGGCGCTATGACCTGTGCCCCATGCCCCTGGCTGCCAGGCCTGGTTAAAATTAGTGACTGTTCTTGGGTTTTCTTCTTTCCTGCATTGACTACAGCACTCAGCCTGATCCAGGACTAATGCCCAGAAGGGAACTTGCCCACTGGGCCTGTGCAGGTGGTAGAAGCCCTCTGTGGAAGGTTCCAGAGAGGGTGGTGCTGGTAGCTTTGCTTTATTCAGGTGAAAGTGTAATAGGTTACTCTGGCTGCCCAGGAAGGAGGAGGGGGAAGGGAAAGGTGACACCCTCAGCGTCCCCTGCCCCCAAGCCTACCTCATTTCCCTGGGAAGGAAGATCCTGCCTCCCTGCTCTCTCCTGGCCCCCATCCACCCCAGCTTGCTGGCTTTTCAGTCCTGCCAACTCCTTGTGCATTGTCAGCCTTTATGACTCCCCCTAGAGCAAGAGAGTAAAAGGTTTTATGAGGGTGTTTTTTTCTCCTCTGTCTTAAAAAAAAAAAAAAGAGAAAGAGTTTTCCTGCAAATTAAACAAATGTCAAATAAGCTTTGGTTGCCTGAAAGGCTGCCTTCCAGAAGCAGTGCCTCAGGCTACCCCAGGAATGCTGGGGTTTCCACTCTCACAGCCTCCCAGGAAGATGGAGTTCTGGTCTGTTCCTTCAACAGAGGGCTGATGAGGGAGGCCCATCGAAGTGCAACGCTAGTCAGGGCAGCGGGAACTCCTCTGATTCAGGGCCCCCCCCCCCCGCCCTCGCCCAAGTTCATGGAGCCCCTGACATTATGGGCAACATTTTTCATCTGTACAGAAAATGAAGTTGGAGCGGAAAATCTGGAGCTTCTTCATGTTCTCAAAGAGGTCGGTGACCCAAAAGAAGATTAAGGTTCATGGGAACTAGTTCAGACTCTCATTTATTTTTCATTTTTTAATTAGAAAAAAATCATCAGCCATAGCTTCTCCTTTTGGACACGAAGAACCTGAGGCTCAGACAGAGCGAGTGAGTTGATTAAAGTCACACAGCACATCAGTGACCCTATTTAGAGATCAGGGCCTCCTGTTTAAGGGGAGG
Organism: Talpa occidentalis; assembly: GCF_014898055.3. Lineage (NCBI taxonomy): Eukaryota > Metazoa > Chordata > Mammalia > Eulipotyphla > Talpidae > Talpa > Talpa occidentalis. Next base: position 20,041,956 of record NW_023601212.1, read on the forward strand.
GGGCACTAGTGAGGAGGGGAGGCATTTGCTCATTTACTGGTGATTTGCAAGCAGCTTGACTCTTAATTGATTGTGTGTGTGTGTGTGTGTGTGTATGTGTGTGTGTTTTGGAATAACTCCCAGAAGTAAAGGGGCTGAGAAGAGCAAAATAAATAAGGAATAAACAGGCTCAACGTGTGGGGGAAGTGGAAAGTAAAAGGCAACTGTGAGTTTGGGGTAAAACTGACTCAGAATTGAATAGGAGAAAAGCTGAAGCTGGCCCGTATGTTTCCTTGCCCAGAGCTAATGGGATGGAAAAAGAGCAGCACCGGTGACAGAAAGCTGGGCGAGTTTCTGTGCTTTGTTTTCCGGGACAATGGGGTTAAGGGGTTGCTGTCCTCTTTGGATGAGGAACCCCAGGCTCACAGTGTCTCCCAGCTTCTGCAGGGCCTGGAGGATAGAAATGGAACTCCTGCCTTCTGGGCCCTTGATCTTGGCCTTTGATTTTGCCTGGGCTCCTCTCTTCAGCTCAGTCACCAGCCAGGTGCCCCGGGGCGTCTAGCAGCTGCTGTCATCCTCCCACTTTCATCCTGCAGCTCCTTAAATTTCCAGCTTGCACCACTTACGGTATTGATCGGGTCGCCCCTGGGGCCAGCTCCACACAGATGAGCTTCTCCTCTTTCTTTGTTTCCTCTGCCAAACCATGGATCCCCCACTTTAACTTCCTCAGAAATGAGGAGGATGTTGAAATCACCCTTTTGCTAGTCTTAATGGATGAGTTTTTGTTTCTTGGGGCCAGACTGGATTAGCTGATAAAACAAAACTCTATAGGAATTGGTTACCACCTTGCTGACCCCTGGGTGCCCACAGCCCCATTCAGGGACTAGTAGGCCCTTGAATTCTGGGATGGGGATGGATGGCCTGGTTGGGACCTGCCCCAGAGGCAGGAAGGAGCTGGCTTATGGCTGTTCTCACAGACTAGCCTCATCCCAGCACTGAGGGGTGGACGTGGGTAGCTCATTGTGCAGATGGGAAGATAAAGTCTCAGAGAAGTGATGGAGCCGGCTCCAGTCTTGACAGAAGGAAGCTTGAATACACAGCTGCCTGGTAGAAGGCCTGACTGGGTGTGAAGGAATCTGCCTGCCCTGCCTTTCCTGACTGCATTTTCATGAGTTTCTTGTTAATGCTAAGCACATAGCCACCGTGTTCAGTGCTGGCCCTGCAGGGCAAGGCAGAAGAGGAGGAAGGCTGAGGAATATGTTGCCCCTGGGGAATCACAGAGCTGAGACCCTAAGTGGTGAGCTGCCTCCTGCTGGCAGATGTGCTTGGTCCGGAAATGCTGTTCCTTGGAGATGCCTTTGAACGCCTCTGGGCAGGCTGACATTTCCCTGTGGGGCACTGGGCCCACTTTTGCCTGCCACACACCAGGCCAGGTCCCATTATTGTATTAGCTTGGTTGGCTCAAGACAGCGAGTCTGCATATCTCTCCCCAATTCCAAGTTCAGTAACAGCAGGTTGGTAGCTTGAAATTGGCTGTTTTGGACCATAGAAATCAGCAAACACTACAAATCAGAGCTTTTTTGTTTAGTTAGTTAGCAAGTTGTTTATTGCTTGAGAGCCTGTTTACCTGCACGCCACTGCCTATAGGCATTTGCTTTCAACCCTTGCTCTAAAAGACTCATTTGTTCTAAGCATGTTCGTCCAAATCGGCTGATTTAATTCAATCTCATTTACTTCTCACAGCTACCCTGCACAGGGGATGTCATTGACCCCATTTTGAAAATAAAGAAATGCATGTAGGGAGGGGAGGGCCAGAGTTGGGGTTCAAAGTTAAGTAATTTCTCTTCAAGTCAGCACTCCTTGATCACTTGGTTCCTTGGTTTTCAACTAGGGATAGTTTCGCTCCCTGCCCCACAACCCCCAGGGACATTTGGCAATGTCTGGAGACTAGTTTGGTTGTTTCAAGTGGAGGCAGTGCTACTGGCATCCATGAGTAGGGTTTGCTCCACATTTTGCAGGGCACAGGACAGCCCCCCAAGAAAGAACTGACCCAGCCCCAAGTGTCGGTGGTGCTGAGGTTGAGCACTGGCTCAGCTGGTGGGGACCCTTGAACAACTCCCTTCTTTTTCCATCTCAGAAAGAGATGCGCTCAATAAAGGTAACTTTCATCTTGGACAGGAAAGGGAGAGCAGCGTTTGGGAAGAGCAGTCTGTCTTGGAAGGCAGATTTCAACTTAGGGCTGGATGAAACCCTGACTGGAAGGTACTCAGACCTGTGGCATCAGGAGAAGGCAGGAGAGGCTCATGGTCATCACCTGAGATGATAAGGACACAGGAGGATTTTGAGAAAAATTTGTGTCCGAGCTAGAAAAATATATTCAGGATGCAGTTGAGAGGTTTAGAGGGGCTGCATTGGGGCTTCCCAAATCTGCTTCATATCAGACTCATTGGGGTGCTTTACTAAGAACAATAAGTTGATGACCAGACCCCAAGCTAGACTGAAATGGAATGGCCAGGATTAGGGCCCAGAACTCTGAATTTTAAAAAACTCCCCAGGCGATATAGTTCAGTCAAGTTTGGGGAACCTTGGGATAGATAAGCTTGTTATTTGGGCTGCAACAAACATTTAAAGACCTGCCACATGTCAGGCTACTGCAACAGGAAGAGGGGACAGCTCTCCTGTCCTCCAAGAGTGCCCAGAATAGAATTCGGTGCAGGTGACCACCTCTCTGAGCTTCATTTTCCTCATTAGTTAACAGGACAAATGCCGCTTAGAGCACAGCGTCTGGAGAAATTTATGTAAAAGTAATGTGAACACCATCAGCTAGTTCCTCAATTAGCCTCTGGGCCACGGTGGGTTCGGGAGCTGGCTGCTGTCCATGGTTCTGCACACAACAGCTGCCTCTCTTTCCATTCAGGTTGCGCGTGTGTTGAGGGTCTGTTCTGTGTTGGGCATCTTCCAGGCTCCGCAGGAAATGAAAGTGAGAGACACCTAGCCTTGACACTCAGAGAGCTTCCAGTGTGGTGGGGAGTTGGGTGCGTAAGCCCCCAACCCTTCAGAACACCATCCATGCAGCGTACAGAGCAATGCGTGACCTGCTTTCTCTGGGTCTGGGACTAGAGGGGACACACACCCTGGGAAGCTGCTTAGAGAGAATTCTAAGGGGAATTGCTGGGTTTTTCAGAATAAATTAAGTTCTTTAGACAGGTAAGGTGCAGAAGGATTGTCGGCAGCAGGGACAGAGTGTGCGGAGGTGGGGAGGGCCTGAAAGAGGACTGTCTCCAGCACCTTTCCTCCTGGAGTCTCTAGGTCCTTGGTTCTTGCCCTTTTTCTCTCTTTCTTTGCTCCTCCCTCCCTAGGGAATGGCACATATCAGGTGCAGACACTTGAGAAAGTTCATCTGCTTGGTGCTTGATTTATCATTCAAACCTTCAGTAACTGATTTCCAGTCTCATAAAATATTAAATACATCCATATATTGAATATCATATTTTGATATGTTTTCACGCCTCATTTGCCACTGAAGTCAAGGACAGACTCACATTTTTCATGGCACGGAGCCTAGACTGGTCCTCGTTCAGTGTTTTATTATAGCCCCTCACCCCCACATGCCTCTGTGTCTTGCTGGAGCAGCCATACTGACAGCCCACTTGGCATGGACCGTCGCAGACCTGGGGCAGAAAGGCCACATACATCATCCCCGGAGAGAGTTATTTACATAGCACTGTAAACATTTGCGGAAGAGCAAGGTCTCTGCCAGACAGCTCCAGATCTCATGTCAGACAATGGCCAAGCCCGTGGCAGAGAATGGAGGAAGAGGCTGCATGTGCCTTGAGTCTCCCCATCCATTCCTGCTCTCCTGCTATCAGCCCAGCACCTACTAAGTGTCAAGGACTGAACTAGGCCTGGGGATTTTAAGATGAGAAGCTATTGCCTCACCTGTACGTGCACCTGTCGGGGCTCTAGAGTCTCAGAGGTATCTGGGGACATGCTTGTCATGGAGAGGAGGCAGGGTTCTCCCACCGGGTGGATGGGGCAGTAGGACAGACTTCATAGCAGGCGTGATCTTCGAGCTCAGTTTCGGACTGAGTAAGCGCAGAAGGCAGATGGAGGACAAGGGCGTGCCAGGGAATGCCACTGGAGCAGCGGTGTGGAGGGGTGAAGCAGCCTATTTTGGAGCTGGGAGCTGGTCAGCATGGCTGGGGCTGTTGGGTTTAAGGAGTGGATTGGCAGTGGGGACAGATCATGGAGGGTCTTGAAGCCAGGAGGATGAAGGACAGACTTTACAGCATACAAACTGTATCCTGTAGGGAGTGAGTGTCCTCGAAGGACTTTAAGCCATGGTCAAATGTGTAATTGGGTGATGGTGTGGAGCAGGGCTAGGCCTGGAAGGCCCAGGAGGCCTCTTCCATGTCCAGACGGGGCTGGAAGCCCCATGGAGGAGAGAGGGCTGGCTTAGGAGACATCTGGGAAGTGCATTTGAGAGCTATAACTCACCCGTTATTGGTGGGCACTTAGACGGCCCCTTAGACCCAGAGGATTGCAGTTGTAAGAGGTTTCCTTCGGAGTGATCACAGGAAACACCAGTGGCAAAGTTAGACAGGGAAGGGAAGGAGCCAAGATTGAGTGCTTAAAGAGCAGGTGAATGCTGTGCACTCAGGGAGCTCAGTTGTGATGAGGTCTCGACGAGTCAGTGGGAAACATGGCTTTGAGGTGTTCTAGCTGAAGGGCCAGGAAGCTGGGGTATTCATCATCTAGTTCCCCTTCATACTGGCTGAGGGTCCTGTCCACGTTTAACTCCCCAGCACTGTGGTTTGCAGAAGGCAGAGAGAAAGTCTGCGGGCTGGGCTGACAGGTGCTCTGTGGGGTTGGCGCTTGCCAAGGGGATGTGCAGCACTCTGTTGGCATCTGTATGATGGGTAAGGAAGAGAGAGAAGTCGAGGTGATTGCCAGGACAACTGGTTGGGTGGCAGATCAGAAAGAAAATTTGGGAGGAGTAGCCATTTGGGAGCAGAAAGGAGATGACTCTTTCAGCCTGGACTTGGTGAGTTAGAGGTGCCTGAAGATGGCCACGTGGAAGCATCCAGCAAGCAGCTGATGGATGGGGTCTGGAATTCAGGAGAGGGATGTGGCCTTCATGTGATAGAGATGCAGCCAATGCCCTGGGCTGAGATGAATTTACTTATGATCACATAAGGAGTCAGGAGAGTAGATGATGGAGGAAAGAACTGGAGACACGAGAGAATTTATAGAGCAACTTCTCCCAGTGAGAAAGGATGCCCAGAAATCAGCTGGGGAGTAAACCAGAGAGGGAGATGGACTAACCAAAGCAAGCGAGAAACCCAGGGAGGCAACTTCTGGAAGGAAGTGGTTGGGAATGGCCGACTATTGACTGAGGGCTCTGGAAAGGTGAGAATAGAAAGTGTCCTCTGCTGCGCAGTGAGGAGGTCTGGGGACCCTTGGGCAGTGGGGTGGGTGAGTCTTCAATTGAGGAATGGAGCAGAGGCATCTTTATGAGGTTTCTGACAAGGTTGTGTCAAGGTCAAAGTGACATTTGGGACTGGAAATGGTGTGCAAGATGGGACTGAGGAGAAGTAGCAAGGACCTGAGACCAACACTCCAGATCCTGGCCTGGGCTTAGATGAGGAGAGACAAATGGTCAACAGCTTTGCAGTGGGGGCTTGATAAGGCTCAGACCACTAGGCTAGGGGGCCACATTTACAGTGCTATGATGGGAACCTGCAGACTACTGTGTCATGAGTGTGTGTGAGTATGTGTGTGTTACAGGGCTAAGTGTGGTCATTGGTCATCATTAATGCACATGAAAGGTTGCCATTGGCCATGCTCCTAACCTCTCTGAGACATTCGCCTGGTTGAGCAGGAAGCAAAGATGCCCACCTGGCCCACCTCCTAAGTTGTGTAGTCAGATGGCTCATCACTTCAAAGCCACGGTAATGACCTGTGTGAGCTCTTAACTCTGGTCACAAAACTCTCAGAGCCCAGTATGGTGGCCTCTGAAGCTGACCTTGAGGCCTGATGTCCTTCGGCTCTGCTTGCTTGGAATTTGAGGCCCCCATTCTAACCCTTCTGGAAGCTCCTGCATGCACTGACCTTGGCCGCTTCCACCTCAAGGTGGGCAGGCCTGACTGGACGGCAGCCTGTGGACAGAAGAGTGGCCAGCCAGCAGGAGCCTTTTTTCTCTTTTCTCTGCAATCCAGGGCTGGTCTGCAACCCACTGGCAGGGAGATTATTGAATCTGATTTGCTGAAATACAATAGCAAATTGATTTTGTAACTACCAGCGCCTGTAACAAATTCCAAGTGAAGTTTGGATAGCACCATTGTGGGGTAATGACACTTTAATGATGTGTCATATTTAGTCTGGTGAAATGTTAGAGCCCTGGGGCAGAGGCCCAACCAGAATTTCTTCCTCCCCCTTAAGTCTTTCATCCCCACCGGAGATGTCTCACCCCCTTCCCCAACTCTCTCCTGCTCCTGGATCTGGGTGCCAAGCAGCGGAGGAATAAAGAGAAGACAGCTCTGGGCTTACATGTATTCATGTTTCCCTCCTTCCTACATATTCTTTGTCCCTCCCCCATGTCTCTCCACTCACCCACTGTGTGATCTTGGGCAAGTCACTCACCCCGACCCTACCTAAATCTTATGAAATGGGAACATTAGTCTGTCCTCTAGGAAACGGAGTGTGAGTGAGTCCTCTGTTCCTCTTCTTCCCTCTCTCTTGCCTTCTCCATTTCGTCTCCTCCCTCTCACTTCTTGGCCTCAGTGGCTTTTTTTATGGCCCCCTGTGTCTAGACTGGGAGCAAGCTCTGAAGGCTGGGGGCAGGAATTCCCTCTGTCCACATTGGGGTGGAGGCCGGGCTGCCTTTCCTGATCCCCAAGCCAGCCCCAGGAGATGGTTAGTGAGGAGCTGACATGCTCCCCTCCCTGAGAACAGCCAAGTAATTGAAGAAAACATGAATGTTAATGATGCATTTAGCATTTGGAAGTTAGAGGGGTGATTAATATGTTGTAAGTTGTATATTAACACCTTCACAGTGGCATAATGAAGACAAAATATACACTTGGAGATGAGATTGTTTATTCTTGTGCGCAGCACTCCTGGTTCCTGGCCGGCCCTGTCAGCCTCTGGAAACCCGGTGCTGCTGTATGTGTGGCGGGAGGGTGTGGGTAGAGGGGCGGCCTCTGCCACCTTGGTTCCTGCTGGAGCTCTCTCCTCCGGCTCGGCTTGGGTCTAGGTGGGCAGGGCAACCGGGCTCAGCGGGGGGACCAGATGCTGGAGACCATGAGGTGTGTTTTTGTGCCCTGGGAACTACTCCAGGTTTTTAAAGGATCAGTGGGATGGGAGAGGGTGACATTAATGAAGGACTCAGGAGGTAGGGACTCCTAGAGGGCCTTGAACTTTAGAAACTCCGGGCTTCTGCCCCTCTGCTCTGGGGAAGTCTCTTCTGGATGGGGGAGTCTTTGCTAAGTCACCAGGGGGACCCAAGGGAAACCAGTTGATAGAAACCCTGTCTAGGTGTAGTTTCATATCGATGCTTGACTAGAGAAGGTCAGGGCAGGAAATCTTGAAAGAACCTCTAGTCGAGTCCCCTAGTTTCTGACTGGAAGTGAGAGGAAGAGAGCTGCAAAGGGCTGGTGCTCCTTGGCTGTTCCTTGGGGATTCCAGCCTGGAGCACGGAGACTGGGACCATCACTTTTGCTGAGTCTCGCCTCTGGCTGTGTGGATCCATGCACGGCTCAGTTGTCCAGGAGGTGAAGTCAAGTAGACTTGAGGACTTCAGTTCTGGACCCCACCTTATAGTTCCCAAAGGTAAATAGCAAATAGAAAGACGAGAGAGCAAGTTCAAAGAGCTGAATCCCAGCTCTGCAGCTTGATCACTGTATGGTCAGGAGAAAGCCGTTCATGTTGCTGTGCCTCAGTCTCCCCTTTTATTAAACAAGAATTATAATAATGAATATATAGTATAGTTGTAAGGATTGCTCAGACATTAAATACACACTCAAAAAATGAGTGTATGTGCTTGAGAAATACCAAGTCTAGTTTCTGGCCCCAAACAAGGTAAGCTCTCAAGTACTGATGGCAGTGATGGTGTGTTATGATTCTTGTTCCTGTCATCATCATTTGTTTTCATGGCCGCAGCCTGCACGCTCACCTCCTACCTGTCCTGCAGTATTCAGCTTAGTCATCACCTGCTCTGGACATAATGCCTGGCTGCCCACCACCCTAGTCTGCATGCCTTATCCTCCTGGTATGGTACAAGCTCTAATCCACTGGTATTGTTGTTGGAGTCTGTGTGTCTCTCCCACCTGACTGTGGGGGCTCATTGAGGGCAGAGACCATGCCACTTTCTGCCTGGCCCTGAGCATCATCCTTTGGTGAATGTTCATTGAATGAATGAGTGATCTAGCTCCAGGCCTGGTAAGCACGGCCTAGAAGGAAGCCAGGACTGTGAATATACCTGCTTCTCATTTTCCAAGATTAGCCAATAAGTTTTTTTTTTTTATGCTGCTCAGGGAACACCATACTGCTGGGTTCACAGCATCCTCTCCTAGTGATGGGGAAACCCAGCTAACCTCCTTATAGGGCCATTGGTAACTTGAGTCTTGCTGCTTCCACAAAGCCTTCCCTGGCCATTCACCTATTCTGTACTACTCCCCGAATACTACAGTACTGTCATTCCCCTTGTCCTGTAGTCTGCTTACATAACCTAACTCCTCTGGACTCTTAAGGGATATACTCCATGTCTGTGCCTACTGGACACTTTTGTCAACAAGAGCTACTATGCTGTTTTTCTATTAGTCTAAATGGCAGTATATTGAATGAATGAATCAACAAGTGAGTAAATGCTTTCTTATTGCATTTCTAGTGCAGCAGTCTATTCTGTTGTTACTTCATTGTTTGACATGCTAGGTTTCTTTACTCATCCAGGGTTCTAAACCCCTGGAAAACAAGCATCTTATTAAATACTTCTGTGTCTCACAGTACTGAAAATATTGCTTAATGTGTAATTGATTCCTGATTGATTTTTCAAATTGTCCTATTAAGAATGAAGCAAAAAAAAAATTAAAAACACTTTTATTAGCCTTGTTAAGGGGTGAACGTTTTTGAAAAAATTGACTGAGCCGGAGTCCCAGAGATGAACCATTTTGCACGTGGGATTCACTATGATGGGTAGAAATCCAAACAGTTTTTCTGATCATTTTCCGACAGCCACTGATTACTCTAATGAAGGCAAAAGATCTCAGTTAAAGGGAATTATTAGACTTGACAATAGAAGTTGTAATGTAGGCCTCGGTTAATTGAGCTGCCGTGGGGTGGATGGTAACTTGCTCTAGGGCTTTCCCTGTGATATCTGTGATGGAGACACAGAGGGTGTCTCTGCTTGTTCTGAGCCCAGTGGATGCCACGTCACAACTCTGAGCTTCCACCACACACAGCGTCCTGAGCTAAGGGCTCTCGTGAGCAGGGGGCCGGGGACACAGAGGCAGAGAGGTGACTGCTGACAACTCAGTGTCTGGAAGGGGAGCATTCCAGACTGAGTGTTGGTATAATAAAAGACATTTCAAGCCCATTACCTTCCAAGTCAGTGGAGCTGTATGTGTGAGTGGTGGGGATGCTGGGAGAGTCATTCAAGGCCAGAAATGTATGTCTCTGCCCTGACATCTTGGAGTGTGAAAATAAGGACAATGTCTGTGTTCTCTATAGAGTAGTGACTAAGAGTTAGGGCCCTGGGTCTGGAACAGCCCAAGTTTATAGCCACGAACTAGCTGACTGACCTTGGGTAAGTGTCAGACTGTTTTTCTTCATCGTTTGTGTGGGGTAAGCACAATAGCTCTTTCTCTGCATTTTGTACAAGGAGACAGACTCCCCACTCCTCTGGGACTAGAACCTGGGTCTTGTTAATTCATATCCTGTGCTTTCTACACAGCACGGCTGAGGGAAGGGGCCTTGTCTGTTTAATTAGCTAGTGTTCGTAAGAGCTTTGGAGATACAAAGCTCTCGATAAGAACTAATCCCCTTAATCTGTGTAGGGCGGGTGTGTGAATGGAATGTACAAGGCAGACAACACTGGGGGAGTTGACTAGGTGTGCAGGGTACCATAGAGAGAGGAGAATGTGAGTGTGTGTATGCGCACACGCACATTTGTAGGTGTGTCTGTGCACAAACACGTGTTGCTTATGCTCCCTCAAAGGTGCTGCAGCACTGATGTGTAGGGATTAATTTATCAGATGTGGGTTGGAGGAGATGTTCCCCCTATGTCTTTCCATCCCAGAAATTCTGTGATTCTATCCTTGGTTGGAAGGTAACCCCATAGGGCAAGAAGTTCCTAAATCCTGAATATACACCTATATAGTCTGAAGAGGGGGATGGTGGGGGTAATGGGGGATTGGATTTATTTAATGCATTATATCTCAGAATCACAATTCTGTCACTGCTCTGAAGAAAACCAATCAGCTGTGCTTAGCAGGGTCTTTATGGGGAAATATGTTCCAGTCCTAAACAGGGTTTCAGGGATGTGTTCCTTCTTAAGGCAGATCTCCTTGTGTCCCCTTAAAGAGTTCAAAGTCATGGTTGGAAGACTGATCTTAGCACCCCAACAAAACCCAGCCCAAGAGAACCTAAGATAATACGTAGTCAATAACCAAGGGCTGAATGGGGTATAGTGACCCCGCCTGTGTGAGGACCATTCCAATGAAGGGCTTAAATAAGAGCCTGATGCAGGGCGAGCTTCAGCACTGCCCTCTCCTCCTCTTAGGATGCCTGAAGCATTTAAACATCAGTCTGATAAGTTCTTTTGACAAAATTGCCAGCCAGCTGTAGCCAGGAATTGGGGAGTCTGAACCCAGGGACACCCTGTTCTGCTTTGACTCAGTGGCCATCTGTTTTTTCCCAGGAGTTGGGTTTTCATCTTAACGTTGGCAGCGTGTTCACCCTCTCCTCCCCATAAGCAGCTCTGCCTGCATCTGTGCCAGCTTCCCTCTTCCTCCCTCCTTCCTCTGTGTGGAGAGGACAGGCCCGCAGTGTGTGCCTGGCTGGGCTCCCCCCAAGCAGGCCTGAGCTGGACCTGTTGGTGCAGGTCGTTCTTGGGAGCTGATCCCAGGAAACAATCATTTGCATGATGGAGCAGTGGAGAAGGAAGGGCAGAGAAGAGAAAGGAGGCAAGCAGGTCACAGGCTGTCACAGTGGGCAGCCCGCTGGGGACTGTGAATGAGAGTGGGAACTCAAAGGGGAGGTAGCCCGGGCTGCTGCCCAAATTGTGGCACTTGGAACCTGCCCATGTGCATGAGCCTTGCAGTCTTCAGAGACCAGAAAGTTCTCGGGTGAGATGCAGGGGCTGCGGCTGGAAGCCCTCGGTGGGCAGGGCCCCAGGGCTTCTCCTGTCCACTCTCAACAGGCCTGCAAACCAGACTGTGCTTGATCCACTGGGGTAAGGCAGCTCCCGTGGCCACGGCCCACTGCCACGTAGATGCCAGCTACCCTCTGGGTTTAGGGCCATTTTTGCATGTTTATTTCCTGAAGAGACTGGTAGTGATCTGATTTGTTCAAAGTACAAATAATCATTTCTCAAGGGTCTTCTGTGTGCTGGCAGTGTGCTAAATGCTTTTCTTGCATGCCTCTTAGTTCTCGCGGTATCCCATGAAACAGGTGGTAGTGTTTTGATTTTCCATTTGATGTCGCCGAGGTGAAGAGGGTTAAGTGATTTACCCCAGTTCACGCAGCTTGTAAGAGGCCAATTTGGGTGTTGGACCAGGTCCTTCTCCTGCCCCATGCCGGCTGTCCTGCCTCAGGATCTGGGAGCTTGGTGATGCCAACTGACATTTCCTGAAGTGCTGAGCAGGTTGGGGTGGGCTGCTTTGGTGCCCTCCCTTGTATAGAGACTCCAAGGTGCTATTGAAAGCCTGTTAATGATGTCCCTGCATTATGGGTTGATGGGTCCTGTGGCCTGGATGGATGGGAGCTGCCTGTCAATCAGGCTTTGAAGACTATCAGCCTCTGGCCCTTTGATGAATTTGTCTCTGCCTGGCAGGGCCTGGGTCTGGCAATGCCCGCCTGGACCCGGCTCACTCCTGGATTCCAGGAAACCCAGCCAGGCCAGCTCCTGCTTGTCACTCTCTTTGTCTCAGGGAGTCCCTGGAGACCTGTCAGCAACACATTCTACCTGTTGGGCCTGTCTGGCGCTCTCTCTGTCCCCAGAGACTGACACTGAGACAGTGCCCTCCGGCTTTGTGCCTGTAGCTTGTGTGCAGGGGACCCCCAGGGTCCTCTTTAATCAGGCACTGAGTTTTCATTTAGTTGTACAGCTGAAGAGCCCTGGAGTAGGAGACAGGAGATCTTGATTTGAGTCCCACGCGTTGCTTCTATGTCCTTGGGCTTCTCTATGCCTTTGTTTCCTCATAGGCTAAGTACAGCTCCCCCTGCTATCCTAAAGTGGACTGTTCCTACTTGGGATGATCTGGTAGGTTGTTGTTGGGTCTGGGTATGCTCTTACAATTTATTTATATGAAAATTTTTCTGAGCATTCCCTTCCCAACAAAAACCTGCCAGATCATCCCAAACAGGAACATTCTCCTTATGATTAGCAAGAAAGCCTGTAATGGGATCTAGTATCTCTTCCAGTCCCCACATCCCATGACTCAGGGAGATGCAGGATGTGATTGGGTTACAGTGAGGGCAGAGGGTTAACAGCTGATTTCAGATGCTGGTGTCCCCTGGGTCTGGGCTGTCTGCAGCTGACAGCTCAAACCACATGGATCCCACGAACAACCTTGGACCCTGCCTGTCCGAGGAGCTTGAAAAATAGCTAGTGTTCGATCTCATGGGATTGAGGGGCAGAGGGGAGAACATGGAGATTTGTGTATGGCGGGTAGAGGGTAGGATGCAGCCAGCCTCTGGAGTCCTGGCTGGTGGACTGGACCAGCCTGTGACGAATTGTTCCTACAGGGCTTCTGGGTCAATAATCCCTTTGCTAAGGGATCCCCAGATGCAGCTTAGCCAGAGCTCAGTCATAAAGACTGCAATGGAGAGCACACTTTTATAAGGGGGTCCCGAGGAAGAGCCTAGTAGATTGCTCTTTCCAATTGACTGTGACAGATGTGTCCCTCAAGGAGCCATTATTAGCTGTCATCAGACAGAAGCTGGTTTCTTTGGTCCAGAAAATTTGACCATAAGCTGTTTGCCAGGGTGGAAGGAATAAGATGACCCTATACTGCCTCATCCCAAGGGTGCCAGGCTCAGCTAGCATGCCTGGGCCTTTTCACCAGCCCCCCGGCATTCTGTCTCCCCGCCTGCCTAGAACACAGTCTGTTTTCCAAAGAAGAAAGCAACATTGACCAGGCACCTGTTAGTCACTATGCTAGATTCCGTGGCATTCAAAGATGAGTAAGACAGAGAGATACCCTTCCTTCAAGGAGCTGAGACCCTGTGAGGGGAGACAAACATGTGCAGGAAGTGTTCCAGAGGAGAGCAGGCGTGCGTGGGGCACAATTGGAAAATTCCCCAGGGAGGAGACACCGCAGGAGCAGAGGCTTGACGGCCTGACGGCGGTCCAGCAAGGGTGAGCTGGGGGCTAGGCCTGTACGGAGCCCCGGGCAACAGTGGCCTGTGTGTGTAGAAGCAGAGCCTCGAGGGACAGTGGAGGGGTTGGAGATGAGCCTGCAAGACCCATCAACCCCTCCCCATAAACGGTGGGGAAGCCAAAGGCCAGCAGGTGAAGCCACATGGAGAGCTTGAGGGAGTGCAATGGGGTTGCTCAGACTTTATCAGATGCCGCTCTGCCTCAGACACCGAGCCTGTGCGTTTTCCTTGTACTGAACAAACACGACACACTGTGATGACGTGACTAGTCATTTCAGGGCCCCCTCTGCATCCAGCAGTCTTTACTAGACTCGTGCCTGGGTTTTCTTAAAGGCTCCTCTCATGCTGGCTGAGTCTGGGGTGAGAGTGGAAAGCTGCTGGGGTGGACCTGGTGAGTCTGAAGAGGGCGAGTGTGCCTGAGCACCCTCTCCACAGCTAGGCCCGTCTCACACTCCATTTTCTTGTCTCTGATCAGCTGGCTGCTTGGAGGCCTCCAGGCCCTCCTGCTAGACAGGATCAGGGGATCAGGCACTTGGAGCTGTCAGGGAGAAATATTGGAATCATTTGAACAGGTAATCATAGGATATTATGAGCTTGTTCAGTGCAAGCAAAGCTCATTGGCACAGAAACCCCCTCCTGGATAATCAATGGGCATTGCATCTAAGGGATTTCTGGTGGGGTGGACACAAAGGAGGTTTCCCTGGAAACTGGGGAGTAGGGCTGATACCTGGGCAGGCAGGAGGCTAGAAGAAGTGGTGCCTGCGGTGTCCTAGGAACACACAAGAGGTTATGGGGAAATGGAGTTAGCAGGCTTTTACCTCCCACTGGGAGGTCAAAGACAGGGTTCTTGTCCCATCTCTGTCATTAACTACGTAGCCTTGGCCAAGTCATTGTTGGTCTTTAGGCTTCAGTTTGCTATTGCCTGAAGTGAAGGCACTTGATTGTGTGATTTCAGCCACCTCTTCCACACTGCAGTTCTGCCATCCCTAGAGGCTTCTCGTCCCGGGCAGCAGGACAGAGGGCCTTTGTCATCATGACATGGGCATGGCTAGAGCTTGTGCTTGTCTTCATGGATGTCTTTTATTATTGTTGTGGTTGTTGTTATAAATAACCGTAACAACATATATGGAACAACTCACATTCTGTGAGCTACAGCGTGTGCTCTGACAGTTCCTGCTTTCATTGCCTTTGGCTTTCTCTTCTTTGAATATCACTGTTATATTAATTTGCTGGGGCTGCCACAGCAAATGACCACAAATGGGGCGGCTAAAACAGCACAAGTTTATTCTCTCACAGAAGCTGTGGGTCCTAATTCAGGTGTCTTCGGGGCTGCGCTCCCTCCAAAGGCTCTACAGGAGCCTTGCTTGTGGCTGAGTGACTCCAGCCTCCCCCTCTGTGGTCTCATGGTCAGCCTCTGTCTTTGCTATGGGCCTGTCTCGTGGGGATACCGGTGATTACATTTGGGCCCCTCCTGATAATCCAGCTTATCCTCTTGGGAGCTTTGACTTCATCAAACCTGTTGCCATAGAAGGTGCTAGTCACAGGTGCCAAGGATTATGATCCACTGCCATTGTGGCCTTGTGCACTCTCATCATTTCACTGTATTTCAGGCCATGGGTATCACTCGTCTTTGTGAAGCTTGGATTGTCCCATGTTATTTAGGCCAGAGGGAGTCCCTTCACCTTGGCCTTTTGCTCATTAGATGCGACCCCCATTAGTCTGGGAGCAATTCCTTGCTCTCTGGCACACGCTGTCACAGGCTTGCTGTGCATATTCCTTGCCCTGACCTGGAATTTTTCCAAGTCGCCTTGATTTCTTTCAGGAACAAATGGTATTTCTGATATTGTCCATTCTATTTTATTTCATTAAAAAAAATGCTGATCGCAATCTACTGAATTGATTTCAGAGGCCTACCCATGCCTCGTGACCCACAGTTTGAAGGCTGCTGTGCTGGGCTGCTCTGTCCGCACAATGAGAGATGAACTTCCTTCCCCTCTGGAAGGGAAGTGGCTCAGAGGTGGGGTCCAGTCCTCATCCAGGCACCCCTGTGGCCTCAGGACCCAGTGAGCACATGCCAGGCCTGCCCAGCCTCCGCGCACCCTGGTGCCTTTCCTTCCTTCTGGGTTTCTACCCCCCTCTACCCACCCCTCTCATCCCCTGCCCTCTCCATCACTGTCGGGCCTCCGCTTTGCCATTCTAGGAGGCTAATGTGAAAATTGCTCACAGATGGCACAAACAATATGGAAAAGAGCCTCTCTCTTCATTAGAGCAACACAAGATAGTGTTTTTAAATGATTAAATTGTTATCGAAATAATTACGCTGAAATCCAAACATCCTTTCATTGTGCGGCTTCAGTCTCTCATCGAGGGCTCCTGAAGTTCCCTTGGGGAACTGCCTGCCCAGTTCTCTCTGTAGCCCCCAGGTAGAGCCATGTGGGGCAGAAATCTGCAGGCAGTGTGGCTATTCCATGGGCAGCCCCTCACCTGTAACCAGGTACAAAGGTCAGGCCCCAGGCTGCGCTCTGGCAAGCTTTGTCATTGACAGCTGCCCATTACGTCACTCTCTTCCTGTCCCACACCCAGGCCCTGCCCTCTAAGTGGCCCACAGCAGCCCCGGAGGATTTGTCCTGCCTACCTCTCTGTGCTGGCCACCCCAGCTTCTAGATTCCTCTCTTTCTTAGCTTCCTCTCCAGAGCCAGCTGGCACAGATGGAGAGAAGAGAACCTGGGGAATCCCTTCCCAGGACATCATTTCCGATGGACAGTCCCCTGCTCTCTTACCCCCTGCGGAGAATCTACGTTTTCTGGAGCACCTTGGGAATTGCTCTTAGCTCTGTCCCTCCTCCTTCTCCACTAGTTCAGACTCATTTCTTTTTTTTTTTTAATATTTTATTTATGCATACAAGAACTGGGGTACAGGTCAGAGGTGTGGGACATGAGAGGATTCACCAGAGACAGAGTGGGGAGCAGAACAGGCAGACTGACTGAAGTACACTGCTGAGGGATCATCGGGCGAGTCAGGAGAGGTCTGCTGAGCCATGTGGGTAGCTCCCTGGCCGGCTGGGGATCAAACTTGTGCTGCAGTGGCTGCGTAGCTTTACAATGTTGTGCTTAACCCTTTGTGCCACCAGGGAGGCCCAGACCCTCATTTCTTGTTCCAGGACCACAAACCAGCTCCCACCTCACTTCCTCCCCACCTGGTGCCCCAGAAAGCCCAGAAAGCCACACCAAAATAAGACTCCTTGCAAGTTCTATATCTGGTTATTCCAGAGGGAGGACAGTGCTAGGGATCGAAGAGAGACCTGGAAAAAATGCAGTGCAGTCTGTTAAAATAAAAGACTAGCAATCTTGAAACTACATTTAACGCAAATATTTAAAAATAGATTTTAATTTCAGAGTGTGGTCAGCCAAGGCATTTGGGAAAGAGGGAGTTTTGGAGGCACTGTGTGAATATGGCTGAGGAGCAACTGGTCAGGGGAGGAGAGTGACAGCGAAAAGGAGCAGAGGGGGACGGAGAGCCTAGAGGCTGAGAGAGAGAAAGGGCAGCCGGTGGCAGCCAGGGATGTTAGTAACAGACGCTGTGCTTGGCTTTAGGTCAGGAATCAGTGTTGCTGCCTCTCATCAGGAACGTGGGAAATGCTGATTACTCAGCTCTTCAGCTGCTCTTTCTCTTGAGATCTTTCTGTCTCCCCTTATGATGGGACAGCGCCATCTGTCCAAGCCAGGAAACATTTTGGTCTGGGTTTCAATGGACAGAAGTCCTGTCTGGCTTGTGTTAGTCCTGTCTTTCCACCCCAGTTCCAAAGGGAATGCCAGGGACATGGTGAAAACAGGGTGCTGGTGGGAGGGTGGGCGGGTGAATCAGCACTCACAGGTGGAAGCCTGTGTGGAGGAGCTGTTTTTTAGGGGGTGGTGGCAGCAGCTTCTGGGGGTGCAGGGAGGTGACCATGGTAGCTACCTCCTGTGCGGCCCCTTATTCCGTTCAGATTCTACCTCTGATTAAGGACCTGGACACAATATTTGAAGAAATGTAAAAAACCAAGTTCCTTTGCCGGGATACAGTTACATTAAGGAGGATGAAATTAAAGGCTTTTCATGGAAAAAGGTCTCCAGGATAATTTTGATGGAAGACTTTAATTATTTCAAAGTGCCCCCCAAAAGAGATACTTTGAAAAAAGATTCATTTGGGGAATCACGTAAAACTATGTATTTCTCTTTGAGTCTTTACAACTGTTATTGATCTAGAGGGCTAGATCAGCCAGGAAAAGGGAGTTACATCTCCTGCCCAGGCCCCTATGTACTGGTGACAGATGAGGCAAGACTCTGCCACCAGGGGACGAGAGACCAGGGAAGGGGGAAGTGGGTTTTAGTTATTTCGATCAGACACTGTGGAGAACTTGAAACCATTTTACCTGATTTGATTCACTTGGCACAGCCTCTTTCATGGAAGGAGCTCATGAGTTCCCTTGTCATTGAAGATAGAGTGGCATCTGTTTTGTGAATGGCGAGGAAAGCTGTTCAAGAGGTTGTGCTGTCTCGAGACCATACAGGGTGATGATTCTAGGACCCTGGAGTCTATGGTCTTACCACCTTTCCATGGCTAGACCCGTTGCTAAGGACACTTAAGCTCACCTTGATCCAGGCTTTTCCTAGGGAATCCAGGTCCCCAAGACCCCCACAGTTTGCTCAGCTTTCTCAAGGACTCCAAAGCTGCTGTCCATTCATTGCTTTAGATCCACACAGCCTGGAAACCCTCTTGCATTTTCTATGCTTTCCTACCTCCTCAGGGCTCATCAGAGGAATGGTAGTCAGTCACAGAGCCAGAATTTTGGAGGGCAAAACAGACTCAGACATTTGCCTCTGGCCTGCTCTGGAAGCCTCTAGCCTGCTCTGCTTGCTATGATTGATAGGCAACCTATCAAACTTGCAGTAGGAATCACTGGTGGTCAGCACCCCAGATCCTGATGTGCCAACTCACACCCAGAGCCTTCTGGGTCTCTTCACTGCCCAAGGTCCTGTGCACACAGGGTTAGTGGCATCTGGGAACAAGGGCCAGGCAGATGCCAAGCCACACTCTGTCTATGTGAGCCTTGTCTTGGGAACCCCCAGTTCACACTGGGGATGCAGGGGTTATATGGTTCAGTGTCCATCTACGTCAGTATCTTAATTTACTGTGGAACCCCCAGGGAAGGTGCTTAGTAGGTATTTCACTAATATCCTTTGATGAATCAACATGATGGAGTCCAAAGGAGTCCAGTTCTTCATTCATAAGAGATTACAAACGCCTGCCATTTACTCACAAAACTGGAGACTTTGCCTTCCTGGTCTCCCTAAATGAGAAGCTTCCTCAAAGCATCCTCAGGCCTTAGCCTGAAGTCTAGTTCCTGCTCTGTGAATGTGGGTGCTCCACCCCAGGGTGCGTCTCTATAGTGGGCTGATAGGGTTCTGCTGGTTCCTCCCAGCTCTGGGATCTCCCTTCTCCACCCAGGCCCGGTAGATGGAGCAGGACCAGCCTGGTAGATGGAGCAGGACCAGCTGCATGAGCCCTCGTTGTCCCCGCCTCCTGCCACTGAGGCCTTGTCTTTCTTTTAATGATCTGCTGCACATAGCCCCAGGGCTGCCCAGCAGCTTCTGAAGAAGGAGTCACCTCCTGGGGAGGGAGGCTGCCTGTCCCCAGGGGTGGCGCTGCTGGAGCAAGGCTGTCTGCATGGCTGCCATTGCAGCGGCACAAACCTGTGGCTTGGGGGTACCTGCTGGAGCTGCAGGAAGGCCTGGCTTAGTCTTGGCTGGAGTGCCTGAGCCAGACAAGCAGGGGGGCTTCCCCGGTGGCTGCACAGCCCCCTCTTCCAGTGTGAAATTGTCCTTCAAAGCTTAAGATTGTGAACTAAGGCTGAGACGGATGCCAAAGAAAACTCCTGAGCTCTTGTCCGGGTGCTGCCGACATTTCCTGTGCCCCTTCATTCCCCTGAGCCTCAGTCTCCTTATCTGTAAAAGGGGCTTGAAATGCCCATGATAAAGAAGCAAAGTGTGAGAAAGCCTTTGAAAAGTGTAAAAGATATCTCAGTGTTCACCCTGGGGGGTGGGGCAGGGGCCGAGGAGCCTGTGACAGGGTGCTAAAGGAATGCTGGGGGGCAAGGGCACCTCCCTGCATGGGGTGTGATGAAGATGGATCCAGTGTACCGAGAAGCTCAGAGGCTTGGCAAGCTGGTGATGGAGGCAGCAGTGGGCTCTGTCCTTATCACTTGGCCCTCCTGCTCACATCTCTGGTCCAGGCCACAGACTGGAGTTGTTTTCTTCCCTGCTTGAAATATATCCCTTTCCTGCCCCAGAAATATATCCGTAGCTCTTGGCACCCAGGGACCCCAGCCAACCTGGTACCACTCACTGCCTCTTAGCTGCCCTTTTCCTTGGCCCTGACCCTTGAAAATCTGTTTATTTGCTGTTTGTGGGGCTTCTTTGCCCCCACTACCCCTTTGAGTAAGAGTCCCCCTCGAGGATTGTAGGTTCCTGAAGGCAGGACCTGTGCTCTAGAGTCCTCCTGGCAGGATGCACAGAGGGGACTTTTGAAGGCGAAAGCCCACGAGGGTGTAAAGGTTGTCAGCTGTATTCCTGGGGTCCTGATCTGCTTTACTGATGGCTGGAGGAGGGGAGGAGAAATTGGCTAAAAAGAGGCCTGATGAAGGCTGTTCCATGGGCCCCAGGCTGGTCCTTGGCAATTTCATCAGCTCCCCATGTGGGAGACTCTCCAGCAAAGATGAGTAACCCCACGCTCAGTTCTCTTTGTGTTTTTTTTTTTTTCTTTATCATGAAAAAATAAATGTGAAATAAAGAGGGTTTCAGGTCCCAAAGTTCCTGCTTCTCCCGCCCCCATCCCTCCATTCATTTATTGAGCAAGCTGTGTATGCTTTGTGCTGTGCTAGGACACTGAATGTGAGGACCACATTGCCTGCCCTCTCAGGAACTCACAATCTAGTAAGGAAGATGGAATAACCACTGGACAAGGCAGTGAACACTGGCACTGATGGGAGCAGCAATGCATTCCGTTGGGAGAGCTTGGGAAAGTCTCGTGCAATCAAGGAGGGCAACATGGAGGAGGTGGCCTAGAGCTGGACCCTGGAGGATGGGTAGGATTTGCAGAGCTCAGAAAGGTTTTAAGGGAAGCCCATGGTGAGAACAAAATTGGCACAGGGCAGGGGTTGATGGTCTGGTTGAATCATTAACTGTCAACAGCACTGACTATCGAAAATAAGTCACCTTCTCTCAACTGCATTTGAAAATGGGGACAGTAACAGTATTCACTTTATAGGATTGTTTGAGGATTAAATGAAATAAAAACTATGTCGGACCGAGTTTGTTCCAGAGTACATGCACTTTCCAAAAAAGCTAACCTTTGTCATGCCGGGTGACTCAGTCCTTGCCTTCCAGCTACTTTGTCCTCCTGCCCCAGCCAGAATCCCTGAGCCTGCCCTCTGGGCCGGGTACCAACTGGTTCTGTACTCAGCCTATGGACAATCCGGCTCCCCAAGCAGAGGAGGCCAGGGCGCCTCTGGCAGGTGTGAATTAAACCCAGCTTCCCTCCTGCTTTGCTCCAATTGTCCTCGGAGGTAGAAAGTTTCCCTGCCAGGCTGCTGCTGTTTGTATTGACAGCTCCAACCTTCTTTTCCTCCAGGCGTCCCCCCATGCTGGGTGTCTGGGGAGCTGGCCTTTTGCTAGGAAAGGGGGATACCATGCCCTCAGAGGCAGTGTCTGCTCATCCCCTCCCGTGCCTGACATTTTGTCTGCACCCGGCAGAGGCCTCTGTGCTAATTGGGCCTGTCCCGGTGCCCTAGTGTTAATCCATATCATCAGGCCTGCAGTTGGCATGGCAGAGCTTTGGTGCAGCATACCCAGCCCAGGATGAAAGGCTCCTGGTGGTTGTGCTGGTGGCAGGGCCACTATGAGCCCAGAGCAGGGAGCCCCCTTTCTAGTCAGGGCTTGGGAGCCCCGCAGAGCTCATTCTGCAGATGAAGTGGCCAGGAGAGTTTCCTCTCTTCTGGCCCAGCAGCAGGCTGCAGAGTCATTGTTCTTTGCTGTTCTTCCCATGCAGGACATGGGGTGTTTAGGCTGACCCCCCTCTCACCTGTCAGTCTCTAAGATGAGCAGAGGGCCCCACAGACCGGACACCAGAGCTAAGCCCCTCAGGAGTGGACAGGCCAGGCCTCCAGTGGCCTGCTCTTTAGCTCAGACAAAAGACTGCCTGGCCACTTTGTGGTGTTATCCAGAGGGTGTTGCTGAAACCAATCGAAACATGTTTAAAGGAGAGCAGTGAATCAGAATCTCTTTAGGTTGCACATGCCCCTCGCAGCCCGCTGGGGACAGGAGGCCACCCAGGCTTTGAAGCAACACTTCTGGCGGTTCTGAGCTACAGTCCTCTCCTGTCTTCCATCCCTGTGCTGCCAGGGAAGAGTGACATCAGAGGAGAAGCCGGCTCCTGACCCCTCCTTTGGGGCCGTTGGGCTGGGCTCTGGGTGGCTGGGTCCCTGTCTCAGGAGCGTAAGGTAAGAGAGAAACTCTCCTGGGAGAAGGGTTCTCGTACAGTCCTTGAGTCCATGTTGTTTTGAGCAAAAATGAGCTAGTGGTTTACATAGCTTTGCTACCTCTTTGTGCAACACCGTCGGATGCTGAGGAAGGGCAATATATATTGGAAAAAATGCTGAGCAGAGCTCTGGCATCCTGACTGTGGGGTCTTGTGGGTCCTTTCTTGCTGGAACTGTTTCTTCATCTGTAAAATGAGCGTGCCCAGGTGAGCCTGGGCTCTCGGAGGGGCACCCTGCCTGGGCAGGGAGAAATGTGCATGGCTACTGCATTGAATGTCCTGGTCCCAGCTTTGTCATTTGTAAGCCCAGTGGCCTCTCAGCTTGCTCTCTTGTCTGCAGAATGGGAACAGCCCTGGTGCTGGCCTCCCTGGGCTCCTGTGAGAACTTGCAGAAATGCACTGAAAGCACTTAGCACGGTGCCCAGCTCGCCGGTGGCATGCCAGACACACTCCATCCTGTCTGCTGTCACTGTCATTATCATCTTTCCTTCCAGTTCTGAGTGTTGTCTGTGCCACTGGCGGGGGCCTCCCAAGCACGGCTCAAACTTCAGGCTGCATGTGAATCACTCGGAGATCTTGTCAAAAGGCCAATTCTGAATCAGTGGCAGTCTGTGGTGGGGCCCAGGTTCTGCACTTCTCACTAGCCCCCCAGTGAGGCTGTTGCTGTCCTCAGGCCGTGCTCCTCTGACGGTTCAGTGTGTGGATGTGACACTTCTGAGGCGATTCTCAGCGCGGGTGGGTGTGTCATCCAGGATCAGTCACGCGGTGCTTCTTAGGGTCGGGGAAGAGAAGTGATGAGCCTGGTAACTTCAGCAGCATCAGAAAAGAGAGAGGACAGAGGCCTTTGGAGGCCAGGAGATCAGGAGAGATCTTCCTGGCTGATGTCACGAAAGAGAGTTTGAAGATGATTCTTTCCTTGCACTCATTTCCCCCCTAATTTCAGGCTAGTCGCTGTGATTGCCTCAGGAGTCTGGGGCTTGTCTCTGTAATTATGCTGAAAGCTCTTTGAGGATTCGGGTCTGGCCTCACGTTCTTCTTTATCCCAGAGCTGCTAGGATCAAGGCCCATGGGAGGCCCATGGGATGCTGGTGCCCGGAGACCAGCCTTGGAGGTAGTGGGGAGTGGGCATGAGTGTTACAGGGCAGGGTGAGCGGCACCCCAGAACCCTCGAACCTTCCTGCTCTAAATAGGTTCTGCCATCTGCCACCTCAAACATACTGTACTGCGGAAGACCTTAATAGAAAGGAACTTTAAAACAATTAGTGTACAATGACTATAGTTTCCAAATCAAGCACCCGAAGTTACCTCTCCCCTTGTCGGTGAATGTCCAGCCAAATGGGGTTGGCCCAAAGCAGAACCACTGAGGCCTGAAAGCCTGCCTCAAGTCTAAGGTACTTCCTGGTGGGGACCTATAGGAAAGGGGCAGAAGGGGGCCCAGCACGTCTGGGACAGAAGGAACAAAATCAAAATCAAGATAAAAGCTGCCATTGTTAACCGGCCCACAGGCCTCTCACCCACATCTGTTTCCCCAGTCCAAGGCCAAGAAGCAAGTGTAGCTGCTTCACATGTCTCTCTGCTCCATGTGCCTCCTCCAGGTCTTCTTGCTCTCCATTCTCCTATCTCCTCTCCAGCTTCTCTCTCTCCCTGCTCAGCTCCACCCTTCCTTGAAGAAGTATGGAGGGTGTGTGTGCAGGGAACCTGGAACCTTCCCTTTCCCTGGGGACCACCCTGTTACCTGAGTACATGAGGACCTGGGTTTCAGAATCAGGCGACTCCTGGCCACCGCCCAGCACGGTCAGGTACTGTTGTGTCTGGGCAGGGCACGCTCCTTTGCCTGCCCGAGTCTCCTCATCTGGAAAGCTGAAATGGCAGAGGCCACCTGAGAGCTGCGTCAGGATTCACTGACAAAGTGTGTCAAGGACTCAGCTCACAGCGGGGTCTCCCTACCTGTTTACTCCATTTTCCCTCTTACTCATCTCCTTTCGCCAGCTTCCCCTGTATTCTCAAGCTGTATCATGCCCTCTTGGAATTCTGGAGCCACTTAGAACTCCATGCTCATCTTTGAGGCTTCACTCCTTAAAGGTTTTCACCTCCAGGTTCACTCCAGGCTGTGAAAAATAAAGGTCGGAAACTTGCCCCCTTCCCCTCACCCCCACCCCCAGCCTTCCCTGCCCTCTGTTTATCTTGCTGAAAACTTTGCTCTTGCAGGAACTGTCCAGTGTATTCCAGGAGAGGGGGCTGCTTGTTGGAAGGTGGAGTTGGGGGGTTGGGGGGTGGGTGGAGAAGCCACAATTGATCTGATGTTCTCGACTCAAATCCCTTGAGGCCCCTCCGCTACCCTGGCAGCCCCAGAGGCCTCTGCGTGTTCGCTGCGAATGAGCCTCTCCCCAGAAGCTGGGCATCCCATCTCCCGCACAGGGACATGCAAATCAGGGCATTGATGCCAAGGCCTTGTTTCTTGCTTCCGTCTGTAACCCACTTGGAGTGCCCATGTGGCCTCCTTTATCTTCACACACAACCTTTGAGGCAGGCCAGGCTCCCTAAAGACATACTCGGAAGGGGAGGGTGGCTCCAGCCTCCATCAGGCTCTAAGTTTAGTGCTTTTTGTCTTGAGTGACAGCAGCCCACAGGGCCACCAGCACAGTAGGGAGGATCCGAGTCAACCAAGAGCATTGTCAGTTTGGTGACAATAGTTTCTTGGCCTAAGGCTTTGTTTAAGATGAAATTTGATCAGCAGGGTAATTAGCACCGTCACTTATTTAAAGTGCTTCCTTAGTTGCAGGCATGTCAAAATTTTCCAGCTCCCTAAATCAGTGACTCCAGGGCTGGGCCTCACAGGACAAGGAGCAGAGAGAAGAGTTCCCTGGGAGAATAAAGTGTGCACACTGCAGATGGCAGCCTTGTCTCCTGCAGGGCCTGGCCCCTTTCTGTCCACGCAAGCATGTGTGCATGCTTGTCTGGCTATAGCTGCAAGTGCTCTGACTGAGAAGTTTCTAGCACATGATGCCGTTTCTGAAGTGAGGCTGCTGCACCTGCCATGGGTGATGTTCATATAGGGACCTGAGGAGCTTTTAACTTTTATCGTTCGTTAATAAAGATAATTCTAAGCATTAAAACTGGACTAACTTAGCTTTTTTCACGTAAAGAGGGAAATGAAAAAGGCACATTTTCTGGAATAACAGGATGTGCTGTGTCAGCATTAAAAGGCCCCTGAGCAGGGGTGTGGGGGGTAAATTTGAGACCCTCTCTCTTTTCTCTGGTGCACTGTTGTTTTTGCTGGGGGAATCAAGCAGAGGCAGAAAGAAAGTGTGGTTGGACTCAGAGATTTTTGGAGAGGACCCCACTTGCAGAACCTTTCTGGACGATGCCCCCAAAGACCTCTGCAAACCCCAGTGCTGGGCAGTGGCTGCCTAAGCCTGGGGTGCAGCAGGAGGGATGTGTAGTTCTAGCAATGCACAGCATGGTGGGTGAAATGCAGGTTCCAGTCTGGATGCTGGCACTTGGGTGTGACCTGAGAATGGCAGCTGTCCTTTTCTGAACCTATCGCTAAAAGGGGTTCTTCAGACCTGCCTTTCAGTGTGTGTGCGGATTAAGAGTGCTAATGTATGTAAAGTGCCTGGCACAGTGCCCAACATGTTGTAAGCCACCTAATAAAGGCAAGAGGTGGACTGTGTACCCGGCGTGGGCTGCTGCTCTCACCATCACTCCGAGGTTGTTAGAGTATTAGTCGGTGAACGTGACATTGACTGAGAGCCTCCTGTGTGCCAGGGCTGAGCCTGAGGTCCCGCAGCTCATGGCAGGTGGACCTGGCTTCAAATCAGAGCCCCTCATTTCCACCAGGTTGCAGCAGAGGCCACCTGCAAGGCTTTCATCTAGGACACAGTTCCCCTCCCCCAGGGTCCTGCCCTCGTTAGCACCCTGCAGGGCCTTTCTGGAAAGAGCTCTCCCTGCCTGCCAGCCTGCCTTCCCCAGGGGCCCTTTGGAGAGCTGAGTGTTCCCTTGGGGACCCATTCAGGGCTGAGTCAGACCAGGACCTGTTGCTATGCCTGGAAAACCCTCTGGTCAGGAGACATGCTTTTGGAAACAGAAGAGACAGGGATCAGCGCTGGAGACAGCAGGAGCTTCATGCCTGGAGCCCTCACAAGACCCTGCAGGGAGGTGAGGGCAGGCTCCCCCCTCTGGGGTTTATCTTAAGCTCCATTCCCCCCATGTTTCAGCCCAGCTCACAGGGCTGCCCAGCATATGACTTGCCCGAGCAGGTAGCCAGACAGGCTGCCTTCCATCCCTTGCTGCCTGGGAAGCCATATGATTCTACCACTGGCTTGGCCTTGCCTGCCAGGGAGCAAAGCCCAGGAGAAAATGTCCCTGTGTGCTGAGGGGCCTGAAGTACCAAGGGCTTGGTTCCTGCCCCCTCATCCCCTTTCGAGTCTGAGGAGATGGGAGGGCAGCAGGGGCTGCCTCGTGTTGGGCCATGCGTGTCTGTTTCCACCCCTGCCTATGAATATTTTCAGACAATCTGGCTGTGGGGGTAACAAACCTAGCAATCCCCCACCTGCTCAGAAGCGGAGAGATATTTGGATAATTCTGGGAAACATGATAAACTGCTCAGCGTTTTCTGTACCATGTTAGTTGAGAGGTATAGGTGGCAGTCCCTTTGTCCTGCAAGATGGCAGATGCCCTGGCCAGCCTGGCATGGGCACAAGGAGTCATCCACCAACTCCCATGTGCCCTGAGCATCTGTGTGTTTCTGTTGCTTGTTCTATGCCTATCTTGGGGCTGACCCCAAGGCTCTGCCCTCTGCTCTCAGAGGAAAATCTTTCTAGAGAGTTAAAGTTCACACTTTAGATGTCCAAATGTTGCTCCTCAGAAGTCCAGCTGTGTTGCTGCAGTGGCATAGGGTGTTTTGATGGGTGCTAGGCAGTGCCTGCCACCCCGCCACTTACCTTCCTGATCCCTAGACAGGTAGTAGTACGTGTTTTGAGTTAAAGCATTTCTGCTTTATTAAAAAGGAAATCTCCCAAGGAGGGGTAATACTGTTGAATTGCCATCAGTCATGGATAATTTAGTGTGAATTAATTAATCTGACATGTTTCCGTGTAAGTGCAGAGTGGGTGGGGTGTGGTGAAGTTGCAAAGATCAGGTCACACTGAGTGATCGTGGACAGATGGCCAAGCAGGGGAGCTGAGGGCACTGAAGGCAGGTGGGACCTGTGCTTTGCCAGGTTATCTCTTATTTGTCTTATTTTTTTTTTTGTTATAAACCTTTTCAGGGAAGCCTACCAAACATGCCAAAAATGCACACATAAGTGCATAGCACCTGGATTTTGAAACAGCGTCCAGTTGCCCCTCTGGGACCCCCAGCCAGTTACTTGGACCCCCCAAGAATTCCCCTGATCTGACCCCCAGTGCCACAGCTAAGTTTTGTATCTTTTTGAGTTGTATGAACATGGAATCACCTGGTACCCTTTTCATGTGCCTGCTCTTCTGTGGTTCAGCATCCCTGCGTGGATCCTTCCGTGGCGTTATTTG
This sequence comes from Talpa occidentalis, assembly GCF_014898055.3. Lineage (NCBI taxonomy): Eukaryota > Metazoa > Chordata > Mammalia > Eulipotyphla > Talpidae > Talpa > Talpa occidentalis. The sequence goes on from NW_023601212.1 coordinate 20,069,633, forward strand.
TGTGCTGTGGCTGAGTTCCAGCCCATGAGGGAACACGACTGATTCTGTGGCTGATGGACATTCTGTTGTCTGGTTTTCAACTCCCATGAATAGTTGACACCTTGAATATGTTTAGATGTGTGTCCTTTTTTTCTCCTGGGAAAGTTCCTTTGACCTCCATCCTCGGGGGAGCAGGGGAGCCCTCTGTTTATCCCCAAAGGCATTTGGTCATACTCCGAAATGGCAGGAAGATCAAACAGTGCTATTTTCAGCGCTTTGAGTAGATACTCAAAAGCATGGTTGAGTCAATGAATGGAAAATTTCACCTAGTTTTGCCTGGACTTGGTTTTGCTACTAGGAGAGCTATGTTGGGGAGCCTTGGACATGAGCTAGGAGTTCTCCCTGGAGAAAGTGCTGCTTCTGGGCTCTGAACCCCACCTGGGTCCTGGGTGTCCCTGAGATGGGGATAGGACCACTGTGAGAGGTGTCTGGCTGGGCAGTTACACTGAGGCCCAGAGACCAAGCCAGAGGGAAATAAGCTTCTGCCCCTTTGTGTTTCTGAGGAACCTGTTGCCTTGGGTCTCTCAGACACAAGCATAGGGAGACAGCTGGGAGGGAGGAGTCCAGAAGAATAGAGGGGAAGGAAGATACTGGAAGGGAGGGAAGAGAAAGCAAGGAGGGAGGGAGGGAGGGAGGGAAGGGATGAGAGAGAGAGAGAGAGAGAAGGCACAAGCTACTCTTTCTCCCCTCCCTTCCAGAAGCACGGGGAGGGAGAGAGCCAGACAGGCACAGAGCCGAGCTCTTGGGGGAAGCGCGTGTCCCCGTGTTTGGTCTGTATTGTTTTTACTATCAAGTGACAGAGTGGAATCAGAAACACAAGGCTGGAGAAAAGCAATGTCAGGATGTCCTGGCGGGCGGGATAGGCTCTGCTCTTCCCCGGGCACTTGGCGAATCCCTTTCACCGGCAGTGAGTAGCTGCCTGGGTTTGTGGCTGAGCAGTGTTGACTGAGCAGGTTATTCTTTATTCATACACCTTTGGCTGAGCCGCATAACAAATGTGCTGTAAATCTCAGTGCTTTCGAGAGAGCCTGCTACCTAAACGGGACTTCCTCCCCGCATACAATGGAGCCTGGTCAAATTACACATCCATCAAAGCCATTTGGGATGTAATGCAGCATTTCTGAAGTAAACATTACTTTTTCAAGAAGATCACTTTTTGGAGTGAGCTGAGGCGCCAGCTGGTTTAATCTGTTCATCTGGTGCACCTCGGTCTTTTCCCAAGTCAAGTGTGCCAGGATGCTCGCTCCAAACCCACACTGCGGAATTCACCTTCTCTCTCCCCCGGGCCCCTGTGCCTGCGGAACCAAACCTCCCTCACCCCCCAGTCATCTTGTTTCCAGTGATGGCACCTAAATTCCCACCTGATACCTGCATTTTCATCAATTTAACAATCCTGTAGCACGTACTGGATGTCCACACTTTTTAGCAAATATTAGTCATTTAACACTGATAATTCTACGAAGAGGCACTATTTGGAGCCTCATTTTCCAAATGAGGGAAACAAAGCACAGAGAAGTTCAGTGACCTGCCTGAGATCACACAGCTCCTTGGTGGTGGAACTAGTATTTGTGCTGAGTCCCGGCTGTTCACTGACACATCAGCAGTCTCAATTATGTCTTCTATGGCATGTTAAGCAGGGGCCCACCTTCTTCAGGAGTATGGAGTGAGTTTCTGTGCCTTTCCTAACATCATCCCTGTCCAGGGCAGCCCCTGACCTTAGCTGAGCAGAGGGTCAGCGTGTGGGAAAGCTTCGCCAGCTGTGTAGTGCATCTACCCAAAGGAACGCAGGGATGGAGACAGAGGCACTTGGAGCTGCCGAGCTCTGGATGGAGGAACTCAAAGAGCCTGCTGCTGCTGCTCTTCACCTGGCTGGATGTACCTGCCCCAGGTGGCCTTGCCATCACGGAGCTCACCCTCCTTTCTCCCTCCTTGCTTTTCCTTCCTCTGATCTGGTTGGGGAGTGTCATCCACCCCTCCCCTACCTCTCTCTGGTGTCTCTGTCTCAGTAAGTGGCCCCAACATGCACACAGTTGCTCTGTTGGAGGCCTGGAAGTCATCCTTGTTTCTAGTTCTTCATGACCCACATCTAAACACCAATCTTGTGAACCCTGTCTCCTAAAAAGGTCTTGGAGGTGACTGCCTCACCCTCCACTGCCTTAGTTCAAGTCCCGCTTATTTCTTCCGTGCCTCAGTTCAGACCCAGCCCCTCGAAAACCGCTTTCAAATTGCAGAGTAATCTTTCTATAAATTCTTCTGCTTACGTCGCCCTTTTACTTAACCCTGCTCCGCCCTTTTACTTAACCCTGCTCCGGTGGCTCCTGCCCTAGAGTAGAAGTCCAGCTGGGCTGCCAGAGCCTGAGATGCTAGGTCCTGTCTCCCAGGCATTGTCTCTGCTTTCAGACCCCTCCCGACCCTGTTTCCGCTCCCCTTTCAGGCCTCATGTGGTCTGTCTCCTCCTCCCCTGCTCCCCTGCTCCTCCCCCTGGCTGATTGTTCAGGTCTTGAATGTTCTTTCTTCTGAGGACTCTTGCCTGACCCCCCAAGTCTGGCTTGGTTACCCCATCCCAGTGTTCCCATGGCAACCAGGAACCGCTTGCTCCACGATCACACGGTGCACTATGTATTGTAGTCGTGGCTACCTGTGTTTACCCAGTGCCTAGTCATGGCTGGTTTGCGGAAGACAATGAACAAGATGCTTCAGTGAGGGGTACTACCACAAACCGGCATTGTCCAGCAGGCAGGAGAGGTTTTAGAACCTTCTCTGCATAAACTCTTGACCTCCATGAAGTCATTTTCCCTCTCTGAGCTTCTGTGAGAGGTGAGGCACCTGTGCCACATGATCGCCAAGATCCCTCGATGTGCTGAGATTCTGGGACCCGTCTTCTGTACCCGTGTTTGCTCTCCTGGCTCTTCACTTTGCAGACTCTGAGGACCCCCCACCCCGCCCCTGCTCTGTCCTCTCCTTCTCAGTATGCCTGTCCCTTCCGCTGAGCCTGGCTTCCTGCCTTCAGCCGGGCTCGGGAGTGGCCAGCGCTGGCCTTGGGTTGTCCTTCTATCCAGGGCAAGAACGCCTTGAAATTCTCTGATGTCCTTCTCATCTTGGTGGCTGTCAGGATGTTGTAAGTAGGAAGCTGCCTGTCTCCGAATTGTCACAGGAAGCAACAGGAAGGAGTGGCATCTATGTCCTGCCCGTCCCCCAGCAGAAATGGGGGAGAAGCCTGGTACCGCCCCTCCCCGGAGTGCCCACCATCTTAGCACTGGGATGGTTGAATCTTAATGCCTATTTACCACTCATGGTTTCTCATCTTTGTTCAGCGCTTATGTGACAGGTATTGTTCTAGGCGCTTTGGACACATAAAGAACAAATATCCCTCTACTCAGGAGGTTACACTTTAGTAAGTATGTGTAGGGACAACTCATATAAATAAGATGCATAATAAATAAGCAAATTTCGTAATGAGCTAGGCAGTGGTAAGTGCTACGGAAAGAAAGGAAATACAGAGTAGGGAGAAAAGCCAAGACCTAGAAGAAGGTAAAGGCATGTGCGAGCTCTCCCAGGAGGAGGATGTTCTAGGCAGGGGCTGAGCCCTTGCAAAGACCCCGAGGCAAGAGCATGCAGGGGGTAGGTGTGGAACCCCATGGACCTGCTGTCACCTGCCACACTGGCGGACAGTAGTCCACCACCAGTACATATGGGGGGTTAGACAGCACATTTGCAGAGCCTGCGGCTGGATGGCCTGCATTTTATCAGAATGGTGTTATGGATTAAATCCACCCAGGCCCCTGGGAGAAACAAATGGGTCTGAATCAGACAAAACTGTCTGCATCCTGTCGCATCACATACTAACTTTGTGATGCTTGGCGGATCACATACCCTCACTGAGATTCTGTTTCTTCCTTCATCGCTACAGGAAAGCTCTCACGTTCCCTTGCAGGTTGTTGTGGTACTTGATGGAGTGACCAGCTGAAAGCAGCTAACTCCCAGCATGCAGAGTGGATGCTGGGAATGTTAGTTCCCAGCACATCCTTCCCCTAGTGTTTGGGCAAGATATTTATTTTCTCTGAGTTTCAGTTTCCTCTTCCAGAAAACAGAGTAGAGTCAAGCCTAGACTGCTTGAAGCCTAGACTTTAATGGCTCTCAAGTCAATCAATGTGAACAGTAGTACTTTAAGTATAACTGACAAATTTCCAGGGCAGGGAATCTGTGTATATGTGTGTGTGTGTGTGTGCACACCTGTATACGTATATGTGTATATAGGTATAAGATTGCATATATACAGTTCCACCGGACACAGTAAGTTTTTTATTATTCGTAAATGTTTCAAGGACAAAGGCTGTATCTGTGTGCAAACCCACGCCTCCCACGCATTAGAGGCTCACTGCATCCTTGTTGAATGAACGAAGTAGTGCTGATGCAAATGTGTGGATTAAATTCAGTAGAACTGTTTGCTTCCAGGTAGCAGGAAAGTGGGGCCTTTGTGAATTCTATTTTGAATATATATATCGAGGATTAAACTGTGTGCCAGGCACTGTACTAAACACTCCACAGGCATTTCTCATTTAAACAGCCAACAGCCCTAGGAGCTAGATACTATTATTACCATGATATTATAGATGAGTCAACTGAGGCTCAGAAGTCACTGTTTTGACGGCAGCTAGTAAATGGAGGCGCTGGGACAGGAACCAGCCTTCTGGAGCTAATGAACTTGTCTGCTCCTGTGATGGAGACTGACAATGTTGCTGAAATGTTGCTGCCCCTTTTCATGGTCTGATCTCTGGGACAGGAGGGGTAGATGAGGAGAAGGTGGAAGGCTGTGCTTGCAGCCAGGCCAAGAGCCACTCCTCAGGTCACTGGCAGACCTTTCCAGTGGAAGGGGAGAAGACAAAAGCCTTTCTGACCTTGCCTGCAGCAGACAATGAAGACGGTCAAAGACAAATCTTGCTTTCTGCTGTCTGCCGAGTCTGTCCTTTTCATTTTGGTCTCAGAGTATGTTAATAGTCAATGTTGATATGTGAGCCTTGGGCCTCAAGTTTCCCTTGCAGGAGTCTAAAGCCTCACGTACATATGTGTACATATGTGTATATGCTCATATGATATATAGCACACACATGTATAGTGTGTACCTGACTGTGTGTGTGTTTCTCCATTCTCTAAGACCATGGTTAATGGCTCTTTCTGCAGAGCCTCCTCTGAGCATACCGGGGCAGTGCTGGCAGCTCTCTGCCTGGTGCTAGCGCTGCTCTGTGCCTGGACTGTGTGACTGCACTTGCCAGGCTGGTGACAGACCTCTGTGCCTGTCTCCATTTGAGAGATTGTCTTGTATCATTTTCATTTTCTGTCCACTTATAAGTGACGCCTAATGATGGCATAATGAGTGTGTGGGTGAGAAACATACAAATAATGGTGTTCATGCCCCTGTTACCTATACCAACCTCAACAAGCCCATTAGCTCCCCTTGATCACATGTGTGCGTTGTATGCGTGTGTGTGTGTGTCATATCAAGGAGTGTGGAGTGTGGAGCAGGGCCCAGAGAAATGCCTGCCTTCTTGGCAATCAAGCTTAAGCAGGAACCCCAGGCTGCACGGAGCTGACCCAGATGTTCTCCCCTCCCTGTCAGGTCTGTGTAGGTGCAGGCCTGGACAGCCATCTGCGGTCATCTGGAAGAGCCTGTCTTCTGTGGTTCTGGAGTGTCCCCTCTGGCACTTGTGCTGTGTCTCCTTGTCTGCTGGCTTCTCCTTGGGCCATGTGGAGAAGCAAAGTATGGGGAAGTTGTTCTGCCCCATGTTTAATGTGAGCCAAGCCTGCTGTGTCCCCCTGTGCTCAAGTTCTGGGCAATTACCCTCCCGCAGGGTTTTGTTGCTGAGCACAGCAGGTGGGCCTTGTTTATAATTCACTTGCACCATTAACGCTGGGTTAGCACCATAAGGGCGAGGATCCACTCAATGCCCCCAGCCCAGATGCCACTTGATAGCAGGATACAAGGTTGGCTTTGGGGATCTAGGCTTTTTCCAGCTTGTCCCCTGATCTGCTGTTTCCAGTTGGAAGCGTCAAGAGAGGCTTAATCCACTGGGAGCCACAGAGCACCCATAATCATCCACACTAATGGGAAATCAGTATCCAAATACCAATCCTCCCAAATCATGGTGATTTGGCTCTGGATAATAATAGCAATAATCACAATAATAGCTCTCAGCGATCTCAATAGCAGGGAAGCCTCATCACTTTCTATTTGCAGGCACGCTATTACTATCGAAGCTAATCTTTGAAAGCGACCTTGGGAATGTCTAATGTTTTCTCCATTTCGTGGATGGGGACAACTGAGGTTTGCAGAAGTCAATCACTTGTCATTGCCAGTGAGCTGTGGAGCCCAGGGTCACGGAGCCCTGTCTCAAGTGGATGCAAAGTGCGATGCTCACCACTACCTGTGCCGCCTCCCTCTGGAGAAAGTTTTGTGAAGTTTTGTGAATGGAGATGGCAGGAGGCTGGGGAGAGAACTCCAACTTGCCATCTTAATTATTTCTTTGTTAGCATTGCTCTGAAAATGAGTCATCCACCTGAGTGGGGGGAATGATGAGTAGAATTAAAACATTCTCTATAGGTTCACGTTTATTAATCAATCAATCATACATTTATTGAGCTCCAACCAGGTGGAAAATGTCATCCTAGGTGTTTTAGAGAAAACAAAGATAAATCATTCATCCACTCATAAATCTGAGAGATGCGGAGTCAGACATATATTCTAGAACAATAGATAGGGAGTGAAATGTTGGGAGTGGGGGTGGAGGCAGTAAGGACTAACCAATCACTGAAATCTGATTGAGAAGAAAACCTCCCTGACTATCTGACTGTGTTACTGAAACATTTTGGTCATTTTGATCTCTGAACACCCTCGTGACGTATACAGGCCAGGTAGCTTATCTGCTTATCTTTCGTTTTATGGGAAACTAGGGAACACAGAGATTTTTAGGACCTGATATTGGTCACACAGGGAACAAGTGGCAAAGCCAGGTTTGAACATAGGCCTTTAAAAAAAAAATTGCCTTTTTTTATTGATTTAGTGTGTGTGTGTGTGTGTGTGTGTGTGTGTGTGTGTGTGTGTGTGTGTAGAATACCTGGGGTGTAGGCCAGAGATGCAAGGGGTGAGAAGATTCACCGGAGACAGAGAGGGGAGCAGAACAGGCAGACCTACTGAAATGCACTGCTGAGGGGAGCAGCAGATGAGACAGGAGAGATCTGCTGCACCATGTGGGTTAGCTCTCTGGCTGGGGATTGAACTCAGGCTGTCATGGTGATAGCACTGAGACTTAACCCCTAGGCCACCAGGGAGGCCCAGAACACAGGCCTTCTGATGCACATCTAGGCTCTTCAACAGAGCCCAGCATATGCCCCAGGCCCTATTGAGTCTTGACTGTAAGCTTGACACTCTATGTCCTAGTGAGGCTGTCCCGGAGCTGCCTAGAACTCTCTTCCTTGGAGATCTGCATGGACACTCCCACCCAACACTTGGCTGCTCAGAAACCATCTGTTTCAGTTAATGGGAAAATTGGGGGCCCTCGTGTTCAGTTTGTGTCAGCTTTGTTCTTTCGGGGGAGGTGTCCCCTGTGCCCTCCCATGTGCTAAGGGCCCGCTGACCGGGCTTGCTACCCTCTGGCCATCTGTCCAGCCTCGGTCCCATCAGTTCCTAAAGCACAGCTCTGGCCTGGCCCTCCCTTGCACAGAAGCTTCAATAGCTCTTTCTTTCCTGGAGGACAGAGTCCAAGTGCCTCAACCTTTGGGACTGTCTAGAATCTGACCCCACAATGATCTCTCTTTGGGCCCCTTGCATACAAGGTGCTCCTGCCAAGTGACCTGCCAAGTTAGGTCACCCCTCTCTTTTCCCTGCCCAGACCTGGACCATCTATCCGCTCTGGGGCACATGCTCAGGGCCCAGTATGGGGTCCACATCTTGCACAATTCTGCTCCCAGGATGCCTTCTGCCTCTGTCTTCCCAACCTTTTCCACCTGCTGATGAAGGCTGCCCTGCCTTGGGAAACCACAGTGTGGCTTCACTTTTCACACCAGGACATTGTACTTTTCCCTGTAGGCAACTTGAGGGCAGACAGCACATCTGAGAGTTCTGACTGCTGAGAGGTCCAGCACAGAGCAGGGTGGGTCCAGAGTATGAGGGTCGCTGGCTTGGGCTGCAGGGAAGCTGGAGTCTGGGGAGTGTCTCAGGTCTGATCCAAGGTGCAGTCCCACTCGGGGAGGGATGGTAGCCTTTCTCCCCACCTCTGGCAGCTGGAGCTGGCCTCTCATGGCTATGTGCCCTCGTCAAGGTCTTGTGGGAGTGGCGGTGGAGTGGGGAGACAGCTCCCCTTGCTTCAGGGATTTCCCCGAGGTCATCCTGTGAATGTGGACAGGGAGGCGCAGAGCCATCTGCACCTGAACTTCCAACCCATATTCCCTCCTGGCCGTACCTGTGGTCAGTGTGACATCTTTAGGCTGTGGCAGAGGAGAGGTGAGGGACTCTGGCCAGAGAAAGTTGTGCCCTCTTCTGTGGCCTGTGATGAATGCAAATAGCCCAAGGCACTTGGAGAAGGCGCCCTCCACATTCTAACCCTGCAGTCTGGCTGAAGCTAGAGACTTTCCCCCGCCCAGGGTCCCTCCTTCTGATGGAGGGTCCTACTCTTGCCTATGACCTGGGATCCAGCCAAGAATGAGGGGGTGGGGAAGTTCTGAGGTGACACTGTGGTGCAGATAGATTCAGGTGGGCTGAGGCTGTGGGAGACATGAGGAGAGTCAGACTGTGATCGGCAGGTAACGCAGTCCCAGAGTACATGCCAGGTTTGGTGATGAGCAGCACCTCCATGAGGCTCTTCCTGCAGCCAGAGCCCCTGGGCCTGCAATGAGGGAACTGGGCAGCCCCAGCTCTCACCAAAGTACTTGAACCTGAGGTGCTATTACCTTCACTCTCCAGAGGAGGCAACCCAGGCTCCAGGGGTTAAGTTTAGTACCCAAGTCGGAGCCAATCATTACAAAGATGGGTATGGTTTTTTTAAATCACTAACTAGATTTTTTATTCGAAAAATCAGTTCAACTTTTTAGTTTGTAAATGCAAATAGAATGAAAAGCAAGTCTTCTGCCTGCCCCTATTGTAGTTCTAGAACATCTTCCCAGAGCAGCTGGCCAGCCCCAGTTCCTGTTGTCTTCCTTCATGGAGACCTAAGGGCATGGCTGGGAAGGGGTGGAGCAGACCCTGTCTGTGCTCCTAGACCCAAAGATTGTTTTGAGCTGGGATGACAGCAGGAGAAGAGGCCATCACTTTGCATTTTGAAGGGGTCACCGCTTGTTTTGTTGTGGACTTTTCTTTTATAGTGTCTAGCTTTCCTATCTTCCTCCCTTCCGCTGTCTCCTACCCATGGGAGTGCTTCCCCATGAATGCATCCACTCTTTGCTCATCTTCCCAGGCTAGGACTTACAAAAAGAGACAAGGCCTTACTTTCTTTTGTTCTCAGACAGCAAAAACGGCTGATGTGATGTGACGATGGGCGGACACACAGTGAGGTCTCCACGTGGGCGTGATGTAGCCGGGCCAAGGTCAGGAGCGCCACATCTGAGACCCAACAACTTTCAGCATCAGATCTTGCCTCTAATTGCTGACATCAGTTAGAGGACCTTCCTCCCTGGCTTTGACCTCCGTGGGCCTGGAGATTGTCGTGAGTCTGCAATAGCCTCTCTGACTTCTAATAGTCATCTTCTGAATGCACCTCCTGTTCCCCATCCTACAACTCCCCCATCCACCTTTCCAGGCTGCCTGGCCCAGCTCTTCCCAGATCTCCTTCTGGGGGGTTACTGTGCACACCACCTACTGCCAAGGCCCAGACATGCTGCTCCAGAATAGTCCCTTCCCTCCCAACACTGGGAAGACCCCAGGCAGGTGCCAGGGCTGTGTTTATCCAGAGGTAATTACAATCCTGTCCTTCAAAACGTTTTCTCTTCGTTCGTCTTCTACATCTCGCTGTTCTTCTGCGGCCACTCTCGCGAGGTCTCTCTGCTCCAAATGTGTTACGAGCAGTGCTGGACTATTTCATTTCAAAGCCTCTGCTCACGAGGCCTCTGCTAGGCACTCACTCTCCCAGGGCCTGTCCTGGTGCCCTCAGATAAATGCCAGAAACATTTTTCACCATTTAGAGCCCGTTTTGCCCTTCACATCCATCCTTATGGCCCTCTTGCCACCTCCCTGAGCTCCTGGCGACTAGCTCTCTCCATCTCTTCACCTCTAGCCTCCTGCTTTGCAGTGGACGGAAGAGGTGGGAGCTGTAGCCTTTTGAGAAGGCTGCTGGCTCTTGTACGAGGTTCATGGAGGTAATTGGCTTTAGATGGAGAGCATTTTCTTGGACCTGGAGTGTGGGGGTGGTGTTGGGAGAGAGAGAGAGAGAAAGAGAGAGAGAGGATGGAGAGACATCAAAACAGCAGCCTTCAGTCTCCTCCTACCTGTCCCCTTGGGGATCTCTGCTCATCCCTGCCCCTTCAAAGGACCTGACTCACTCAAGGCAAACATTACATCCTTAGGGAGGCCTTCTTGTCCTGCCACATGAGCCCCCTATCACCCTATGTCGGAGGAAGATGTGGACCAGGGCACTGTGCACAGTGCAGGAGGGCAGCCTATATCAGGTGGGGAGAGGAAAGAAAGGACGTTCACTTTATTGATTACATCACCCCTCAAATTCGCCTTTTTTTTGCCACCGTCTTTAGCTATGCACCTAGCTACCTGGATACAGGATTGTCGCCTTCCTAGACTGCAAGCCCCATGAAGGCAGCGGCTGTATTTCTGGATTCTGTCTGCTCCATAGTGGACATGCTGTAGAAATGTTTGTAGAGTGAATAAAGTATAAATCACACAGCGGCATTAGGGACATTTATATGCTGTAGCTGCTCTCAGGTAAAGGGACGGCATTTACCGTTTTACTTTGAATGCACTTCACTCATCTGCAAAATAATTCTCCACCTGTTATCTCATTTCATCCTCTTAGTGACCCTGGAGGGTAGATGATGGGAGTGTAATTTCCCCATTTTACTGAAGAGGAAATGGAAGCCCCGAGGGGTTGAGAGTTGAGTCCCAAGTCACACAGCTTGCCCCCTCCTATCCCTGGTTTTTCTCCTGCGCTAGGCTGAGCCTGAGCGAAGAAGGACTGATTCTTCTGGAGCGGCGTCTGAGATGGGGTTGACTGTGAGCAGTGCTTTGGAGGGGAGAGGGCTGTGGATTAATGTTAGCAAGGGCCCTGAGCTGTCTTGCTGGGACAAGAGGAGGATGCGGTCCAGGGCACTGTGCACGGTGCAGGCGGGCAGCCTACATCGGGTGGGGAGAGGAAAGAAAGGAAGTTCACTTTATTGATTACATCACCCCTCAAATCCTCTGCAACAGCTTTGCAAGGAGGGATTGTCACCCACAGTTTAAACATGTGAAAATGAAGCCCTTAGGGGTTAAGTTTCCAGCTTAAGACACAGAAACCAGGGGTGTCTGCACTAGCCGCAGGTGAGGGGTTTCATACAGAGGGGGACTGGGGCTTCAGCCTGAAATCTACATGGAGGTGGTTGGAGGGGGTAACAAGACTGTGGGTTCCTGAAATCTTGCCAGTTAGTGCCTGGGCACTGGGAAAACTGTGATGTGCCCTGAGAGCTAGCAGGTACCTGCAGGGGGGTGCTCTCTGAATGTCACTCCCCTAAAATCAAGCCTGGGTTGGACTTCGTCTTGATGTGTCATCCAGGTTCAGCTTCCAAGCTTGCAAGTCCCCTGTGACTAAACTGCCACATTGGGACTCCCGTAAACTCCGGGGTGAATCCCAAAGGTTGAGGACACCCAGATTGATCATGTTACCAAAAGTCACCCCCAGAATCATTCTGTTGTTGTCCCCCTGCCCCAACTTGGCAAAAATTTGTACACAGGTCATAGATCTTCTTGCATTTCACTTTTTTCCTCAGCATCATGATAATTGTCCTAATCGCATCCAGTAGTTCCCCAGTCCCTTGAGAACTGAGTGCAGGCCCGGGATCCCTCAAGAAGACAAATGTAGAGAGCAGTGGTTAGGAAGGTGCTAGAGTTTCCACTCCCCAGCTGAGTGACCTCGACAAGTCTCTCTCCACCTTTGGGTTCCAGATCTGCATATGGGACAATAGAGTAGCTGCTTCATGGGGTTCTTTTGAGAACGATGAGTCTGAAATAGCGCTTTGCATGTATTAGTAGATATTTAGTAAGTGCTGTTATCATGAAGACTAGTTCCTAAAGCTGTAGACTTTCAGAGCTTAAAACAACCTTAGAGAACCTCATTTTACAGAATGAGATGCCCAGGCTCAGCGGTGGTTCCTAGGGCTGGTGAACGTCTGCCACTCCTGACTCCCAGGAATGCGCCAGTGCCCTGGGGCCCACTGCCAGGGACTCCAGCCGCTTACACCTGCCGCCCAACTGCATCAGCTGCTGAGGTTGATTCTCTGTCTGGGAGGTCACAGGGCCTGGGGAGGCCCTGTTCCCCTACCCTGGCCACCAGCCACCCTGCACTCTCCATCCAAACTACTGGCTGCTTCTGGGAGTTTCTGCCAGTCAGGGGGGTCAGGGAGTGGAGAAACCCACATCCATTTGTCTTGAGGAGCCTGGAGTGTAATGAGGAGTAATCAAGATCTTGTTGCCCACAGCTGAGAGAAAACCTGTAATTAATCTGGCTTCTCCTCTGATTTCCTCTGTCTCCCTGCCACCAAACGCCGGCTGGTAGCTGTCAATCTCCCCTTTTACCCACCCCACAAAATCGCGATTAATGGTGTAATAGCCTTCTGAGGACTAGAAAGAGCCACGGAGGGACTGCTGACAAGTCAGAGGAAGGGAGGCCATTTAGCCCAACTGGGCCTGGGAGTTGAGACAGTGCACTGACCGCCTGCAAACCGTGAGCTGCCAGCAGCAGGGGGCGTCTGATAGTGTTTGCCAGTGGTGCTGGTTGGGAACCTGCGAACATTTATTGAGCCTCTACGCAGGGTAGACACCAAACAAGTATGTCAGGAAGAGATGTGTCCCCAAGAGATATCCCCCCTCTCCCAGAAGCTTGTCTCCTTATGGGGAGAGGGCATAAGTAAGTGCAAGGCTAACTAACCTCCACACGTGTGTGCTTGCATTCAACAATGCTTGTCACTTGCTGCGTCACATCAGGTCTAGGAGCTGGAGGTGTGGCTGCAAGTAAGAGGGAGAAGGCCCTGCCCTCACGGAGCTGGCACTCAGAATATTCATAGAGAAGATGGGGTCAGAGCTGTTTCGATCTGAAAGAGACATTAGGAGATCTTTTCACTTGAAAAAGTTGACCAGTCTTTGAGATTCTTAAAAAAAAAAAAAGTAAGTGACCCTTCTGGAAAAAGTCTGGTCTTTGGTGTTTGGGTGAGGAAGCACCCCAGGCAGGTAATGGGTAGGTAGAGCTAAGGGCTCAGAAGCCTCAACTCTCCCAGTCTGGATTAAATGCTGCCATGACTGCTGACCCTGAGGGCCGGGGCTCAGAGGAGATACGTACCTGGGTTGTAAATTCCTTTTGTGCAAGTCCCGAGTAAATACTTCCCGCTGAGAGAGCCTTCCACACAGGTTATCTGATTGGGTTCTTTCACATCTCAGCAGATGTTTTTTGAGTGCCTACTATGGGCCAGCCTGTGCTAGGCGCTGGGGACACTGATGGAAAATTCTGACGTGTTCCTTGTGCTCTTGGTGCTCACCACCCTGTGAGGTAGGCATTGCTGTTCGCCATGGGGAAGTGGGTTCTGAGGGCTCTGGAGAACATTTCCCTCATGAGATCCAGAGCCGGAATGAGGTGGCTTGCCTTCACATCAGGCCCTAATTCTGTTCTGATGAGCTTGGCCGCCCTAGCCTGTCTGGAACAGCACCCTGCATTGCTGTGTTTGGACTCTCTGCCCTCCGAGATATCTAAGTACAAGGCTGAGGCCTAGTCCTTCTAGGGTGGGGACTGTCGAGACGCTCAGAAAGCAGAAGCCATACTTGTGTATCCTCTAAGGATTTACATTCAGCCAGTGTCTCCGTGTTTAGCTCGCTGTAGTTGAAGAAGGAACACAGAATTTGTGATTGCTTGTGATTAGGCACTCTGGAATTTGGACCCCAGCACTGCTGCTTCAGTTGTGTGGCTGTGGATGGCTTGCCCAGCCTCTCTCAGCTCAACTTCCATGCTTATGCAATGGGTGTGCTAATATTTTACAGGGTTGATAGGATAGTCATGTATAGTTAATATTTATGCAGGGTTTCCTGCAAGCAGCACAGGGCAAGCACCTTATTTAATCTTCATAACATCTTTGGAGGTACTTTCATCATCTTCACATTGCAGATGAAGAAGTTAAGGTTTAAAGATGTGAACAGTTTGCCTGTGTGCAGCTAGTAAATGGCAGTGCAGGACCTGAACCCATGCCCTTAGCTGTGACCATCAGCCCCGGTTCCATGCACCATGAACGTCTGCCTCCCGCCCCTTCTCAGCATATATTCCTGTGATTACCCCCCTTTTTTTTTTTGGAATCTACAACATTATGTCTGCTTAGGTTGTTTGTTGTAACACAACAAATCTACAAAATGTATACAAGGCAAACTGAAAACTTATTTCCTACTGGTTAACTCAGAAAAATGCCTTTTTGACACGTCTATTCATTTATCCCATCAACCAGCATTAAGAGAGCACCTACTCTGTGCTAGATAGTGTGTTAGGTGCTTACCACAGTCCCTGCCATGACAACTGATAGTTTCATAAACAGACTGTGTGCCCTGAATAGGAATGTTCCAGTGGGAGAGCAGCACATGAGGGAAGCTCACAGAAAACCTCAGTGGAGAGGCCATGCAGTGAACCTGAAGAACCGCTTTAGTCCTTCAGGGGATAAGGCTGCGTTGCACATGGAAACATGTGCAGAGGTAAAGTTGGGGGGGGAGTGTTGAGCTCTGCCAAGTCAGGTGCAGTGGGGTGAGTGATAGGAAACCCCTGAGCAGGGGTCATATCATGGAAGATTTAACATGTTGAAGAGAGGAGATTTTTCCTTTGATCCCAAATGCAATGGAGAGTTACCAAAGACTTGGGGATGTGGGCATGTCATTATCAGGCTTGCATTTTATTAAGAACCCTTGGCTGTTGACCTGAGAACCAATGGGAGAGGGAAAGACCAGAGGGAGGAAGACCAGTAAGGTCCTGGTTGTTGCTGGCAAATATCTGGACTGGGGGTGGGGGTATTCAGTGGTGATGGAGAGAAGGCTATGGGATTTAGGAAGCAGAATTGTCAGAACTTGGGGACTGATTAAATATGGGGCTGTGGGAAGGGGCTGCATTGGGGATGTAGTGACTCTCAGTTTTCTGGTTGGGTGCCTAGTGAACTGTGGTGTTCCCTACTGAGAAGGAGAATATGGGAGGAGAAGCAGCTGGTGAGGTGCTGCAGAGGCTACCTTCTTTTGAGGACCAATTGTCTCTGCAGTGCTGTGGGACAATCATGTGAGGTTTCAGGAGGAAGCTAAGTGCAAGTGTTCTAGGCTTGAGATGCTGATTTAGAAGCAGGTAGTAATTGACTATAGATGTATGTGGGACTCCCCAGAGGGGGGCAATGTTAGTGAGAAGAGGGGCTGCATGCTGTACCCCTCTTTCTTTAGCCCTAAATTATTACAATAATATCCGCAAAGACTGCAAATTCAAAGACCTGATTCATGTAAACATTAAACTGAAAATAAGACCTTATTCTCTTTGTGTGTATTGATGAAGAATCTAAAAATGTCATGTTTTTGCTCTCTAGTACAAGCCATTCAGCTATAGAAGAAATGCCAGGGAGTCAGAGATCAGTTAGCTCAGGCTCTACCTATGCCTAGTGACAGCTGTGTGACCTTGAGCAGGACACTTCGCTTTTCTTGGACTCTGCTTCCTCATCTCTAAGAGAGCTTGCTCTGTGGATTAAATAAGATAAAAACTGTGCAAAGAATTATGCAAATCACTGAGCCCTACAAACATATAACAAGATGGTTCTTTTTATTTTTGTTAATTTGGGGAGGAAGTCATTTCTCATCGTTGTGCAGGTCACATGGCTGAGGCCCCAGAGCAGCCCAGGACCTCGGCCACTGTTGACCTTACATATGATCTCCAGGATCAGCCAGGTTTGTGGGCCGTGAACCACAAAAACCAGACCTGCACGAACAGAGCGTAGTACTGTCATCAAATAAAATTTACACAGGCTAATCTGACATCTATTTAGCGGTCTGCATAATAATTACCATGTAGCGTGCTGATCGGGCATAAATGGGAGGCATTTGACATAAATTATTATATTTAGTATTACTTTTAGATAGCCTAACCAGATTATTACAGTTCTTTCGTCTTTGACAGTTCATTCATTTATCCACTCAACAAACATTTATTGAGACTGTAATATATGCCAGGCACTGTTCTGGGCCCCCAGGAGAGAGACAAGCATGATTTCTCCCTGCTGCCCCAGTTCCATGGAGCTTATATTCTAGGAGGGAAATAATCACTGAACCATGAGCTTTATCTGCAATGAGTAAGAATGTCAAGCTTCCCTGGAGACTGTTTTGCTTTAATCTCTCCCTGCACCAATACCCATGAATTAAAGGATAAAGATTCTGGACCTGATTTGTCAACAGCAGAGTTGCCTTTGTCTCCTTTTCCCTTATTTCCCTCTGTCTCCCTATAGCAGGTGACTGCTTGCATCCTTCCCTTCACTGAACAAACATGTGCTGTATGCCTCTTGTGTATCATTGGGCTCTGGGGACACAGAACTGGACATAGTCCTTGCTCTTAAGAAGCCCACAGCAATGCCAGGTGGAGACATATAAACGCACCAGCAATACAGGGAAAGGTGCCACTAGCAGAGCCTCTGGGGCTGCTGTGATGGCACCCGGGGTACCTGATTTGGGGAGGGGTGGGATGGGGTGGGGTGCATCCTCAGGCAGAGGGAAGTCAGTGAGCACAGGAGACTGACTACAAGGTGCTGGTTTGCTGGAACACAGAGTGTGTGGATGGTGGGGCTGTCATTAAACTGCTTTACTGAAGAGTAACAGATACAAGTGAACATAAGCATAAACACACAACTCAGCGAGTTTTCTTAAACAACACACTCGTGTTACCAGCACCCAGAGTAATAAACAGGGTATCACCAGCACCCCCAGAAGACCCCCATGTCCCCATCTAGTCACTACCCACTCCCAAGGGTAACCACTAACAGGACTTCTGTTTTGTACTGTATGTTTTGTAATGTATTGAGACAGACTCACATTGTAGGTATGGCATCCTCTGCTTTCCATAAGTTTTAGCCACTTCACTTTTATGAACAACTATCTCAGTACCTGTTTGTGCTCAATGAAGGGATTTCCACTTTTTCCAACAAAATGCAGAGAGTGAAACTGGGTTCATGTATGACTTTGCAGCAGTCATGCTAGAGGCAGTGGCACCCCCAAGCAGTGAGAGCAGCCTGCCCAGCTTCTTCTCCAGAAGTGCCCTGTGCATGTGTTGTATGATTGTATCATTCCTGCTTTTACACTCATCAGCGTGCTTTTAGGTTTGCTGTTACATGGTATGATTTGGTAGGTTATGTTGGGGGGTCTGGGAATGAGCATTTTTCCATATAAATGAATGGTAATTGCTTCTTTGCTTTATGCCATTTTGGCTTAGGAAAGGTCTCATAGGAATGTGCTGCTTTCAGTGAGTGGGGAAACTCTTTTGGACCTGGTTTCTTTTTATTCAACATTATGTTTATGAGATGTATCTGCACAGCAATTGATTATTCATTTTCATTGCCTTATAGCTTTCCATTGTGTGAGCATACACTGCATTTCCTCCTAGAGGTCTCAAGGAGTGCCTCTAGGTAGTTTCCAGGTTAGGGAAACTCAATGCTGCACTAACAGTCTTGCACCTCTTTGGTGAGCAAATATATGCATTTCTGTTAGATCCACATGTGGAGTCACTGAGTCATCAGGGTAAGTGTAAAGCTCTAGCAGACCAGTTTTACAAAATAGTCGTATGGATTTACATGCCCCTTGTCACCTCATGAGAGTTCCAGTTGCTCCACATCGTGCCAACACTTAATACTGTTTGTTTTATTTTTTAATAGTCATTCTGGCAGGTATATAAAGGTATCTAATTGTGGTTTAACATTGCTTTTTCCCCCATGCCCATTGAGGCTGAGAACCTTTACAAGTGCTTATAGGAGTTTGGATAGAGTCATTCATGACCTATCTGTTCTGGTCTTTTGCCCATTTTCCTATTGGATTGTCTGGCTGGGGGAGGGGAGGAGGGGTCAATTTAATATTACTCTTCAACCACAGGATTCACATATCTAGTGCTCATTAGCTCCACCCTCACCCCAGTGATGGGAGCGGAACTGGCAGCCTCCGGAGTCTGTCTCAGGTCTCAAGGGATCAGAAAGGTCTCAGTGAGGGGATAACACTCATGCTTTCTTGGGGGTAGGCAGCGCCTCCAAGTTCTGGCTTTGCCATCTGGGTACTCATCTCAGGAAGGAGGAGAGAGGTTAGTGGGTGAAAGGTGAGGAGGAACTCAAGCTCAGCAGGCAGCAGGAGCATGTAGGAAACCTGCTCCTAACTTGGGATGTGCTTGTGCATCTCTGCCCTCACCAGTTGCTGGCATGAACCTCTGCCTTCTGGACCAGAGGAGAACTGACATGTGAACAGTTAGTTTTCTCTTTCGGCCAGCCCCAGAGCATGGTGTCATTTCCTGTATTATCTTAGTGAGCATTCAGGTAACTCCACCACACAGGTAAAACTGCCATAACGATACTTGCTGAGTTGAGTGACCGAGAAAGTCACACAAAGGCCCCCAGTTGGCAAGTGGAGGAGCTGGACTTGAACCCAGTCCCCTCCTACACCACTCTCCTGTGTGCAGTGCCTGGGATATATCTGGGGACAATGACATAAGCTTCCCCCCACCTTCCTCTTCTGCTCATGGCTCCCATTCTTTAAGAGCAGATGCAGTTTGCATTCCCAAGTAGAGATTTTTATAAAGTGGAACCCTCAGCTCATTCAGCTCAGTGACACTGGCCTGCACCCGATTTGAGTGGGGTGAGGGGGTTAGGACCCGGGCCCTCTGTGTGTGTTAGGAGGGGGGATGGACAGAGGCAGCTCTGTGGAAGCATCGTTGCCTCTCACCACAGAGGCTCTCAGGAGCTGGGGTCACTGGGTTGAGTGGGTGGCTCCTGGCAGGGGCCTGGGACTCACAGCTGGCACCGCTGTCTTGCAGAGTTATGTCATGCCCAGACCAGCAGAGGGCTCCATGAGGATTTATAGAAGATGCCCCGCGTCTCGGCGCCTTTGGTGCTGCTTCCCGCGTGGCTCGTGATGGTTGCCTGCAGCCCGCACTCCCTGAGGATCGGTAAGTGCTGCTCATACCGCCCCTGGGGGCTCTGGATCATGCCCCTCCTGAGACCCCTGATGCCCACAGGGGACATCTGGCCCTGCCCTGTGTGTTCCTGAGCTCAAATGGGGTGGGGATGATGGTGAGGATGGGGGTAGCCAACAGGCGCCCATCTCTCATCTGGCCAACATGCTCTGCTTCCTTTGTGAGGAGAGTAAAGATGCTGACATCCCTGTTACACTTTGTGACCGAATCAGCCCAGCTCATTGAGGGGCAGCCGTTAGGTGAAGGTGGAGGGGAGTCCAGATCCAGGCTGGAGACAAGAGAAGACAGCACCTCTCCTCTCTTCTGGTCAATCCCAGAAGACTTTCTGGAGAGTTGACTTTGGATGAAGCCTGGCTCCCTCTTAGTGACTCTGGTGCCGCTTCCTGGCCAGGCCTCTGTCTTGGTGTCTGTTCATCCTGGCCTGGTTCTGGAGAGGGAGGGCAGGGTCATTGGCGATGTGTTTTCTGGCTGCGCTCTCCTTGTCATTATGGGGAGGTGCCCACGGTCTTGTGGGTGGGCAGTGCTGCCCCATGCCCCATCAGTACCCCCATCCCTGGGGGATCCTTGACTTTACCAGGGGTCTAAGAGGCCTTGGGAATCCAGGTGCCTCTTTTCCCCAACACTGAGCAGGGTCTGGGCACTGCAGGCTGAGGCACCACTGCTGCAGGTCCTGGGGCCCCAGCCTAGCACCAGGGATAGAGAAATAGTGCAGACAGTCATCTAATGGCCTGGGACAGACATAAGATGTCAGGAACTGGGGTGTTACATGTGTATGGGTGTCGGGGGTCAGTGTGGACAGAGAGTGGAGCAGAGCCATGAGAAATCCAGGCAGGTGGGTTATTGGTCACAAGAAGGCCAGTCTAAAAGGAAGCCCCCTGGGCCAGGCCGGATAGGAGTGCCGAGGGACTCAAGCCCCAGGCTGATTATCCTGACATACCCACCCAAAGCCTCTCTGGCAGGACCGGGGCAGGGGAGCTGCAGAGGGAGGAATGTAGAGTCCTTGAACGAAGCAGGATCCTGTAGCCCAATCCTGGTTTAGAAGGAAGCTGTCATGACGCTGAGTCCTGGGAACTGGCTCCAAGCTCCTGAACTCCTCCTGTGGTCATCTGGGCTGGTGCTAAGGTCCCAAAGGGTGGCTTTCTGGCCATGGGCAGGGGACCTGAGAGGGAAGAGGTCAGTGAAAAGCCAAGGCCTCGCCCAGGCTGGGCGTCACGTGCCAGAATCTGAGCTGCAGTCTGTGAACGTGGGCTCGTTTCTCCATGCATTTGCAGCAGCAGCTGATTGGAATCAGAAAGGCGACAGGTGACGTGGTTCTCCACCCCCCCCCCCCCCCCCCCCCCCCCGCCCTTGGCATTCTTCTCTGCATGCTTAAAAAAAGGAATTAAAAACAAAACCTTCCCTCCCTCTCCCTCATTCATTTCTACAGAAACTTCAAAACCTAATTTAATTCTGCTCAGCAGCAATGCAAAACGGTGCGTATCCTTAAGATGCTTAATTTATAAGATGCCTACAGTTATTCAGCATTTGCTGAGGGTTTCTCCCCCTCTAAATGAGCGGATAAAGTGGTAACCCATCAATTTCCATTTGTCGCTAATGGGAAGCGGAAAGGGATTGAGCCAGAATTGGCGCCTCCCAGCCTCAGCTCTCCTGACACTCGTTTTCCAGGAGGGACGCAGAAAGTGGAGTTGACAGATCCCTCTCTTGGCTGTTATGCCAACAACAGAGACCATGAGAGGCACCCCTCAAGCTCCCACCCCCACCCTTGGAGCACTGCTTGTCCAGTTCTGTCAAGACTCCCCCCGGCCTGGAGTGTTGGTTCATGCCAGGCCACTTCCAACGGGTTTCCAGCCAGGGCCCCCGCTAACTGGCAAGGTCAAACCAGGCCTGACTCCCACAGAGGCCAGGAAGCAGAGTTAAGCCAACAAAGAAAAGAAAAGAAAAGAAAAGCTTCCTCAGCCATGCCAGGATCCGTTTTCCTTGTCTCCTTGGTTATCCTGGAGCCCAGAAGCTTTTGAAAAGTCTCCTGATCTTTATGGATGGAAAGGTGCTAATTACATGGACCCCAGAGGGGATCTGGAGTAGGGCAGGGATGGGGAGAGAAGTAGGTCAAGACAACACAAGTAGCTGCGCTTCGCAGCAGGCAGCCTTGCACACAGATGGGCTGGACCGGTGTGGATGGCGCTGGAGTCTCCTAAGTCCTCAAGAGGCTCGTGCGGAAGGAGGGGGCGCTCTGCTCCACTTCTCCAGGGTCATTTCTCCCCATATTTTTTTTTCTGGGTTCGCTCCCCAGTGCCCCCCCGCTCCCTAGCCTCAGAATAGATGGCTGTGCAAGCAAGGCTTCAAGAAAAGACCAGGAATCACAGAGATAAATTGCCCCGCCTGCTCCATTCTCAGCCCCGCTTGTCTGCCGCTGACAATATGGATGTTTGTAAAGAGGCGGTCTAACCCATTACCCTGCCTTGGGACTGCTGTTTTTCATTCAAGTGAGGCATGGGGTGGGAGATACAGCCAAATTACAGTGTCCAGTGTTTACCCCCCGAATGAGATTTTGGGTTAGAGAAAAGGATTTTATTTATGACTGCAAGGCTGTCCGCATAAATTCCCCAAACTCTCACACATATGTCAGCCCCCTTCCGTCATCTATCTTCTGAAATGTCTTTTGATTTTGCTTCTGTCCCTCTGGGTCCTCTGAGTGATGACTGTGGGAAGCACAAGTTAATAAATGCTCTGAGGAGACCCTACCCCATCTTGGCAGCCCTCTGTTACTTAAAGGGATCATCATAATATCGTAGAGCCATGACGGATGCTAAGGAGCCCACTTTTCAACTTGCTCATTTCACAGATGAGGAAGCAGCCCCGAGGGGGCAATAATTTGGTCAAGGTCACACAGCAGGGAGGTGGCCCGCACCACAGCCCTATCTCCTTGACTCCTCTTGCAGTGCTCTCCTCGCTGCCTACCCTATCTCCCCTCGCCAGCCAGGAAGCTTCCACAGTACGTGAAGGTCATTACCTCCTGTTTCTCTGATCATGTCTCTGACATTAGCAAATGCTACCCTTCTTCCTAACACATTGGGTACTGAATCAGTATTTGCCAGCCTACCTCTTCTTACTCCTTCCTTGCCCCCCTCATTTCAGCCACTCTGAACTACTCACTGTTACCCAACTACAGCAGGAGGTCCACTCCTGCCTTACCCACTCACCTCCTGTGACGCCCTCCCCTTCCGTCTTCTCTCTGGAAAACTCCTCCTCCTCTTCTGTTACTACCATCATGGATTTAAATAGTTCTTCTTGTGCACAGGTCCTGCGCCCTCCCCTCCCATCACTCCACCTGTCTTTCCCTGGGGAAATCATGTTTCCCTGCCTTTCTCCCACCCCCTGTGCTTACACCTGTTCTGCGCTCACCAGGCTGTCCCGACTGTTGTGCCATTTTCCCACCAGACTCTGCGTGTCACAGGAGAGCAGTCACCTAACACAGGGCCTGACACGACCAAGCGTGTTGTTGCTCAAGCTCCATGCATGTGATGGGTGGATGAGCCCATGGCTCTTGCATGGTTCCCATGCAAATTCAGTATCATGGTTTGAAAGCACATTCTTCTGGTCTTCCCTGTGCTTAAAGAGGTGGACTTATTGGAGGGAGTTGATGAAAAGAGAGCAAGCGGAAAGCGAAAGAAATATCCATTTGTTCCTTTTACTTAAAAGAGGATAGAAACAAGTTGAAGATATGACTGCAATGTTTGGGCTATAATAGTAAATGCAGTGATTCAGTTAATTCATTCATTCCCTCCATGAGTATTTATTGCATGCCAAGCACTGAGGATATGGTGCTAAACAATAATAATCACCAGAATAACCTGCCTTAGAAAGGCCTTCCTCTCTGTCAGGCGCTCTGCTGAGTCTTTCGCACATTTCAGGCACTCTTCACATCAGAATTAATGATCCCACATTACAGATGAAGAAATGGGAGCTCACGGAGTTTAAATCACTCGTCTAAGGTCACACAGATACTGGAATTCGAATCTGTCTGTCTCCAAAGCTGTCTCTTCTGCTTCGCTCTGAGGCAGCTGGTGCACCCCTGGAAACATTGGACCCCCCCCCCCATCATCACAGCCATCACAGCGCATATGTTGGGTGAAGGAATTGAGGAAAGGAGTCTTTGTTGTTAATAGAGTCTTGTGCTTTTCTGTGATCCTTTTACCTCCAAATAATTTTCTTAAGGGCAAACAACAAAATCCAAAGGACAGATGAGGACCCCGAGATGTGGGAATGACAGGGTCTCGCAGCTGGTGGCCTCAAAGTCCTGCTGGTCGAGGGTGGCCCTGAACTCACAGGCAGGTAGCAATTGATGCTTTTCCTTGTATAAGATTTCCCTGTGCAGTGAAGCAGCAAGATCTTGAATTTATTCGATTCTCTGTCTTCCTCGGACCCCTAAGCACCTTACAACTACAATTTTTTACTTACTTTGTTTCTCCCAAGAAACTCCAAGTCCTGTGTGGAGAATGTTAAACACAGAACATTGAAATGTTATAAAGATGAAGATAATAAGGGAATTGAGAGGGCAAAGGGGAAAAATTAAAAAAATACTGGATTCTCATCTTGCTTAGCTCTTTATTAAATATATCTGGCACACTGAGATCCAACTACACAAGCTGAATTCTCTGCCATGTGGGGGAGTCGCCATGGGGCTTTTGAATAGTGGCATCCCTTTAATAATATGATGGGCTAATGTGGTTTATGAAATTTTGATTGACATTGACATGTAAGTTTTCATCTCTTTTCTAAGTTGAGTCAGCCAGATAGACGATCAGTTGGTCTCTCCCATTAGAGACAAATGGAAGTCGATGCCTTTCTCCTTCATCTGTCATTGGAGAGGACGTGTAGGAAGGTTTCTGGGATGTGAATTCTCCCCTAACTTTCGTCTGTGTGAGTCTGTGACTTTCTTACATTGTTCGTATTTCTGGGTCTAGCACAGAACCTGGCGCATCTCAGGTGCTCAGTAAATGTTTGCAGGATGGATTATCCAATGGCAAGGAGACAAGTCTGCAATTCTGATAAAATATCGCCAGGGTTTCATCCAGTGGGGACGCAGATACCATCCGGCCATCCCAGGCATAGAGGGGTGATGTAAAAGCCCAGAGGAACCAGGCTCTTCCAGCACAAAGGAACAGACAGCCACAACCCAGATTATCTGGGCTGACCTGTCAGTTTTCAGATTTCTCTTCTCCCAGGTAGGGGTCCTTACTCACCAATGTCAATAATCATATTTATCAATAGGTACATAAGATGTGTAATCGGGTGAAGAAGTCCTTTGCCGAGAAAGAAAACAGCCGTGCTTGTGCCTGCATGTACTAGGGTGTCTCCACTCTCCTCCCTGCCCGACCCCTGCCACCCCCACGGCTTCTGAGGAATGAGGAGGGTTTCACTGCTGAGCCCACCGGTCCATCGGCCATCTTCACCTCTGGCGTGGTCCGCTTCAGGGTGGTGGCATTCAGGACCTCATCTTCCTCAGGCGACCTTGTCTTTTGGGAAGTGAGGAATGACTTAGGCTGAACAGCTCAACTTTACAGATAAGGAAAACGGGGGTGCTAGGAAGGTAAAGTGAATTGGTGAAGTCCCCTTGGCAGTGTCAGGACTGTTGAGCCCCGGTAGCCAGTGACATTTGCATTAACAGGTTCTTACACAGCGTCACCTGAGCAGGTAGAAGTGAGCACATCTTCGGGGAGGGCAGAGTTTGTGACTTGCCCAAGCTCAGGCGGAAGGAAACCTCAGAGAGAAAAAAGAAAGTATGTGTCTCAGGTGGGGCAAGGGGTGAGGTGTGAGGGTGGCTGGGAACCAGTAAGCAGTGGGTTCTCGGTGGGTGAGGACTGAAAGCCACCTGGGGCCAGTGCGCTGAGCTAAGGATCCCATGAAATCAGGCCGATGGCTGCAAACATGTTTCCTTAAACATATCATGGTGACCTCTGGGAGGAAGCTGGGCACTCAGAGATGCAGGGATGAGGATGTGGTTGCACAACAAAAACAAAGTCCTGGATAGACTTGACTGGATAGACTTGACTGGACAGAGCTGACTTTCAGATAATTTGGGTATGTGGCTGCCTGCTCCTGTGTGCTGGAAGGGCCTGGTTTCTCTGGGCTCTCATTTCACCCCTCTGCACCTGGGGTGGCCGGATGGTGTCTGCTGCTCTGCTGGATGAAACCCTGGTGATATTTTATCTGAATTTCAAAGCCTTGTCTCCAGCACTGTGAAATGGTTTACAAAAGTCCTCAAGTGGGGAGTGAGTCATTAGCAAGCTTTTTTTTTTTTTTTTGGTGATGTGGGGTGGGTGGGGGGAAGGTAGAAATTGTGGAGAGAGATTTTTGGTTCGATGTAAAAAGGAACACTCATTAAACAGATGGACTGGTATATTTGGGTTACGAAGGTCCCCACAGCTGGAGGTGACCGCTGGGAGGTTGGACGGAGATTTCAGCATCAACTGGGACATTGTACCTGTTACCTCTAAGACCCCTTTCAATATCCTCTGTGATAGAATATTTAGCCTTTGGTCCGTTCTCCTAGGGAGACATTCCATTATCACTGTGTCCTCATTAACAACCATTAATAAGAGCTTAGCATTGAAGAGACCATCTGCCTAATTTAAGCCACGACCTCATTTGGTCCTGATGGCACGGGTCAGCCAGATAAGACAGGAAGCCCTACTGACTCTTTTTATTTGGTTGGTGTCAGCCTGTCTGGGTGTTTCTCCCTGCAGCCTCTGACGGAAGAGTTGGAGAAGCACGGGCGGTGGTGGGAGCTGTCACCAGATGTCCCCGAATGCCTGAGCGCGTGTGTGCCTATGTGGGTGGGTGCACACGTGTGTGTAACCACCACCCGCACACCCACTCACAGCCTTGCAGCTCAGCTGTAGGCAAGACAGTGGTCACACCTCGCACTGGTGAGCAGGCACACATTCCATCTTGACTTGGTGGGGCTGAGCCTTGACTGCTGGGGAACACTTCGGGGGGGCTACAAGAGCCACAGACAGTACCATCAGGCCATCCGACGGCCCCCCTGTGTCTTGTTGGTGGGTGTTTCTCCCCACTGAGGTGAATGATGGTGCCTGGTTGAAGCCAAGTGCAGGCCAGACTGTAGGGCTTGTCATGAGGAGGAGAAAGAGAACCCCAGATCAGTGAGGTTCAATGTTGATGTACCCGGTGCCCTGGCCTGGCTGACAGTGCCATTGTGCTGGACCCCAGAGACCCTGAGGCCATGATGGGAGATTTCTGGAGTTGAGACTCTTCCTGTAAGCATGAGCCCCTTCAGAGGAGAGGGTCACTGTTCTGAAACCACCCCAGGGGTAGACTTGAGCCCTGCTTTTCAGCTCTCATCACAGGGACAGTGTTCCAGCTGAGAAAGCCAACATAATTGGGGGGGAGCTGCCATCTGGGGCAGCCCACGATTGTGTCCCTCACGTGTCTTCCTGTTCTCTCAGTTCCTTCCCCCCTGACTCACCAAGATGCCTTAAAAATGACTATTTTAACTCTAAGCTGAGTGAGGCTGGAGAACAAAGGGGGAATGGGGCTAAGTGTTTTGGGTAACACCAGACTGGACTCCAGGAGACTCCAGCATAACTTAGAGGTTGATGCCAGCCCATAGACTCTCTTCAAATCTGAGCTCCACCCTTACTAGTTGTATGACCTTGGCCAGGAACTTAATTTCCTAGTGATTTAATTTCTTCATCTATAACATGGGATAATAGGTGTCCCTACCTCATGTTGTTATGAGAATTCAGTAAGTTAACACATGGGAGGCATTCAACAGTGTCAGGAGTGCAGCGAGTGTGTGAGAATGACATCTGTTATCATGGAAAACTCACCACCGCCACCACCCATCTCCAGCACTTAGCCTTTTCCCGCCTGCTGTACTCTTCCCTGCTCCTCCACCAAATCCTGTCTGTTCCCTTCTTCTAAACCCTGGTTTACATTTCACCTCTTTCTAGGAGCTGAGAATCCCCATCTGATTTGGAAAGCGCTTCCTTTCAGAATTCTCAGTCAGCGGATGCATCTGCTTACTCAGAACTACACCGTCTTCACTAGTACCTACCTGCCTCTACCTGCCTCTCATTCCCAAACTCTGAAAAAAACTTATTTGAATTCCACCTGCCTCACAGGCCTAGGCGCATCCTGAGAGACTGACCTCTCTCTCCTCTGCCCTCAGAGTGTCATGGGCTTTCCACACTGGGGTGTAGTCCTAGGACCTGGCTGACAGACCTGAATGGCCCCCAGCTTAAAAACCTCCCTGAGCCCCACATCCCTCTGCAGCTAACTCCCTATTTCCTTCCCTTCACAGTGAAGTTACAAAAGAATGTCCTGCTAGAACTGCCTCCATGTCTCACTCCATCAACAGGACTCCCTCCCATTAGCTTTACCCCACCAATGACACCACCACCTTGCTAGATCCAACCCCCACCCCCAGGCCTCTTTTACTAGATTTACCAGCCACATTTGACAGAGTCTTTCCCTCCCTCTTCCTTGAGACAATTCTCTCTCTTGGCTTCTGGGCCACACTCCATCTTAGCACCTGCCCTCCCGCACCATCTACTTAGTCTCCTTTGCTGGTTCCTCCTCATCTCTCTGACCTCTGAATGTGGAAGACCCCCAGGGTTCTGTCGCCAGACCGCTCTCCACTCCCACTGCCTGGCTTTCCATGCTTCTGCTTCTTTAATCTCATCTCTGGCCCTGACCTTTTCCTATAATTCCAGGCCCATAGGTGGCTGTTCCCACTTGGATGTTTAATTGAAATTCACACTTGACATGTGCAAAATTCAACTCTTGATTTTGCCCTCCAAGTCTGCTTCTCTTACCGCCCCCCCCCCCATTTCATTAATGCTCATGTCATCCTATCTGCATCCTTGGAGTCATAATCCATCTTGTCTTTCTCTGACACTCTATATCATTTCCATCAGCAAATGCTGTTAGCTTTTTCCTTCCAGTTGTGTCCAGAACCCAACCACTTCTTACCACTTCAGTTCTAAGAAAGTGTTCTAAGAAAGTGTTCCCTCTCACCTGGATTATTGCTTTCCCACTGGTGTCTCTGTTTCTCTCTTACTCTGTCTTTTCTGAGTCTCAAAATGTGAGTTGGGTAATGTCATTTCTCTGCTCAACTCCTCCAGTGCCTTCTTGTCTCATCTCACACCAGAGTAAAACAGAGTCAGTCCTTACTGTGCCCAGAGTTCTGTGTGGTCTCCCTCACTGTCCTGTTACTCCCTTCCCACCCCTTGCCACTCTGCCTGCTGCTCACCCCACGCCAGCCTCACCCACCGGCTTCCTTATTTCTCCCCAGACATACCCAGCGTGCTCCCTCCTAAGGGCTGTGCACCAGCTCTTCTCTCTGCCCAGAACAGAATTCCCCCAGGTAGTTGCGTGGTTCCCCCCTCCCTTCTGCAGGTCACACCCAGCCCTCCCTAGCCCTTTTAATTCATTTATTTTTTCTCTAGCACTTACCACCATCTGACAAACTCAGTACTTATCTATCTGCTTAATGTCTGAGTCCTCTCATCAGGAAAAACTCTTCATTTGCTTTTATGCTGTTTCCCCAGCCCAAAAGACAGTGTCTGGTGTATAATAAGTGCTCACTAAGTATCTATTAAGTGAATGAATGAGTGAATGAATGAATGATGTAGACCTAAGGTAAGTTGCAATGGAGCCTCACATTTGAAAGCCATTGCAAGGCAGAGACTACGATGGTCTCATGTAACACAAAGAGGTTCTTAACAAGTGGTCCTTGCCAGGGACACCAAAGTGGCCCCGCTGCTCTGTCTCCATGTTCCCTGATCCCTGCTGCAAATTCCTGGTCCTGGAGCTGGTCTTGACCCATTATGACCAAGTTAGCAGTTTAATGACCCAACATCAAGATAAGTCTTGGCTTCTGGTCTTATTTTGTCCCTCAGATCTGAACACCAGGTCTCTGATGTATAATCCCCTTCCCCCAACGCAGCCCCCCCTTCATCTGTGTTGCCACTTGGGTGCCAAGTCTCTGCTTGTTATCAACTTTGAAACCTTCCTGCTGTTTTGACTGTGCTGGGCACACCTGGGACCATTATTTGACCTTGTTTGTCTCACCTTTCCAGAGCCTAGGGTCCTGAATCTGGACCCAGCCTCCCAGCTGGGATCCTTCCACTCGCCCCCAGCTCTTTCCTGCCTGTTGTCTGCCAGCAGATTTTTCCCGTACTGAGCTTGGTTTGTCTGCTGGTACTTTAGTCACAAATCTTCATGGTGCCTAGGACCCCAGTATATCCCCCTCTACCTTTGAGTAGTTCTGACCATTGTTTTTTCTTTCTGTGGAGCCAAAACCTGTCTCTGAGCCTTCCCTCTACATCTTACCTCTGTTCCTCAGGAGCATAGGGGACAGGTTAGTGCTTTTTGCCATGACGCCGTCTCTGGAGTTTGCAGCACTGCCATTTCACGGCCCCGGTATCTTTTTCCTTCCAGAGAGTCATCATTAGCACCTTTGACTGTCCTTCCTTCTCAGCATTTGGATTCCACTCATCATCTTGGTCAACCTCCAAGTGGATTTTCTTTTTATCTCCTTCCCAGTTAAAATATGATCCCCCAAATCAGAAACAGTCAATATTGTCCACACCCCCATCTACCTCCAGTCCAGAGGCACCTGCTCCAGCCCGGTGGGGTCTGCTCAGCGGGTTCAGAGCCCCTTGGTGGACCCATCTCAGTCAATTGGCTGACCAGTCTTGGGTGAAAGGAAACCCAACTAGATCTCTGCCTAGGCCTGTAATTACAACCCCACCCTTGCTCTTCAGCTGTCAAGTTTTGCTCTCAACATGCAGAGCTGAGGCCACTCTTTGAAAGCCTGCAGAGGTCACCCCATTGTCTGAAGATACTTGTATTAAGGATTTGGGTGCTAGGAACTTTGCTAAGTTGTGTCACCCTGGTGGTTTTCTTCCAAGCTGTGCTTTCCCATTCTTTCTAGCACACGGTCTTTCAAGCAGGGAGTGACACAGGCAGGCGAGGGAATGCCGCTTTGCTGTAACACTCATAAATTTCCCCCAGTGGCAGGGATCTAACAACATGAGACTTTGAGCTTTCAGCTCACAGATGAAAGAACAGGGATTTTCCCAGCGATGACAGAAAAGAGAAGCATACAGCCCCAGGGGCCTCAGCAGAAAGCTCTGCTAAGGACTTGCTCCAAAGAGGGACCAGCCACTGGCCTGTGCAGGCATAGAATTGCAGTAGCTGACCTCTGGGCAGGCCTCTGGAAGTTTCAGGCCAACAGGCCGGGCAAGGGGGAGAACACGCCATCAGTTAGGAATTCTCCTTGCCCTTCATGGAGCTCTTGGGGTTTCTAGACCTAAAGAAACCTTTACCTAGAAATGTGGTTGAATGCTAATATCCCCTTTAGAGCCAACTTGGAAAATCTAGAGTGCTAAAGGAATTGAGGTTGTTGAACGGAAATAAGTGGAGATGGTAGAGATGAAATAGGGTATAAATGAGTGAAAATGTCTGTGCAAAGTGTTCCCATTGGTGTTCTGTACATGTAAGCAAGCTAGTCCCCATCTGCCCCAGAAATTATCTCCCAGACAGCAGTACTGGTCCCTGGGAGGACAGGACATCCAGGGCCACCCTCTTCTGAGCAAGATGCTGGGGCAGGGAGGACTGCTGCTTTGCCTTGTGGTTGTAGCCTGGTCATGGGAGGGGGGGCTGTGTGGGGAGGTTCTCTTTTGGGTCTCAAGCAAGTGCTCATCTTACTGTGAAGCCATGGGAATGTTCACCCGAAGAGCTTGGAGTTCACATTCAGGCCTTCACTTCCCAGGCATACTGGAGCAGCTCAGCACAATGGAGCAAGATTCACAATTCATGGAGATGAATCTCCCTTATAGCCCTGCTCCTTTAGGCAAATTGCTCAACGTTGCTCACATGGGCATTTACCATAGCTGGTTACTATATTAATAGAGAGGATATATGTAGGCATCTAGTGATACTTAATGGACAGTAGTTCCCTTTCTTTTGTTTCTTTCAAAAATTAGTAGTTTTACTCAACATTCTGGCAAGTGTACTCTTGGATGGCAGCATAGTGTGGGCTTTCCTGACACACAAGCCAGGGATTTAATTAGTTTGAGCACAGGACCTTGGGCAAAGTTTGAGTTGCTCTTTTTTTTTTAAGTTATAAAACGGGACAATAATACCCTATAGGATTGTTGGGGTTTATATGTAGTAACACATGCAAAATGTCTAACACAGTGTCTGATAATTATTAGGTCAATAAATAATAGTTACTATCAGTTGTTCACCCATGATTATTATTCTGTGGCTTTCTATTGGTAACAGGTTACCACAAACTTAGTGACTCAACAAGACAGAATTATTATCTTATAGTCTGTAAGTCAGAAGTCCAACGTAGGTCTCACTGGGCTAAACTAAGATGTTGGCAGGGCTGTGCTGCTTCCTGGAGACTCCAGGGGAAAATCTGCTTCATGCTTATTTGGATTGTTGGCAGAATTCAGTTCCTTTTCGTTAGAAAGCCAAGATTTGGGTTTTACTGCTGAATGTCAGTTGAGGCCATTTCCAGCTCCTGGAGTCGGTTGCATCCCTTGGCTAGTGTCCCCTTCCTTTATCATCAAAGCTCAGCATAAGTTATTCTCACCTTACAACTTGCTGACCTCAGCCAAGAAGCTTTTCCAATTTTAAGAAGTCACTGGGTAATACTGAGCTTACTAGAATCTTCCAGGATGATCGCCCCATCTCAAGGTCTATAACCCTAATCACATTTGCAAAGTCCCTTTTGCCATGGAAGGTAACACATGCTCAGATTCTGGGTTTTAGGATGTGGACATCTTGGGGGGAGCCACTATTTTTCACCTCTGTGTAGATGGCCTCCAAGATGGAGGGCTAAGCCACTTGAACAGCAGGGGACCAGACATTCTTTAGTAAACTGTCCCCAGTATAAAGTTGGCCCGAGTGTCCTGACTCCTGTCAGAGTTGACTGTTACCTTAAGAAGAGGCAGCCCGGAGCACAGGAGCCAATACTTTTCCTCGAAGGGTAGAGGGAACCTGACACCTTGGCCCCTTTAGTGTGACTGAGATTGTGCCACAAGGGAACAGAGAGCTGGGAAGGGACTGTGCAACAGGAAACACTTCATTATGTTGATTTAGTGATCCCACCACTTATAACATGTTAGGGTTCTGAACGGCTAGCCCACAGGCCGAATGTTCTCGGAGGCCAGGTCACGTGGGCTTTGCTGGCTTTGGCTTGGAGTGATGAGTTTATTTCCTGCCACGGGGCCTGCAGAGAATAACGTCCCCCAGAGTCCCAGCATACTGTCTCTACTCTGCCTGTCATCCTTCCAGAAAGGGACAGATCTGCTTGTGCTTAGAGAAGCAACGTGATGTAGGAAGGTCCTGCCATGAACCGGGAATTAGGAATCTGGGTGCTAGAGCTGGTCCAGCCTGTGCTCTGTGCCCTGGTACTTACTTCATGTGGATCGTGCCCTGCAGGGGGATAGGCTTTTTGGAAAATACAGAAAATAGGATATTTCATTGTGGATATTCAAAATGTGGAAAATCAGGACTTCAGACATGAGGGAACTCTAGGGCCGTACAAATAGCGGCACATTAGTGTGAACGGGCTGGCTCCAGAGTTAAGCAGTGGGGACCCCTGTGGTTCAGGGCCCATGGACATGGTGGCATTTTGGGCTTCTTTTTCCCTTCTTGATATTTCTTCTCTCTGCATCTCAAGTGGAGCTCCTGAAAAGGCCATGGGCCATTGCTTTAAAGGACTGTATGCCTGGGTGAAATGACATTTGTGTTTATTGAGCCTCTAGTGACGGCGCTCACTTTCTATAAATATTGTAATTTAACTTCGCAACATTCTGCAGCAGTGGGGTTGATAACATCTGGTATTTAGGCTTGGAGAGACTGAGGTTGCTGATGTGGAACATGGAAGACCCTGGATTTGAACCCCGATTTCTTTGGCTCTAGAGCTGGGCTCCATCCTCCACAACAGGCACCTTCCTCTCTTATCGCCACTGTGCTTCCCTTTTGGAGGCCACTGTAAGGTGAGGGGTGGACAGGACCCCCGGAACACTTGGGTTTCCTTAAAGAGTCGGAAGGCAGAACGTGCGCCTGAGCTCTCCTCCCTGGCCCTGCCCATGCAGGCTTCCTTTTCAGACATTTGAGAGAGAGAAATTAACTTAAAATTGAACCACGGGAGTAGCGCTGAAAGCACCTTTAGGCTAAAAATAAGATCAGAGGCTGTGCCCGCTCAGAGAGGACGAGTCTGCACAGTGCCTTTATTTATAGCCGCTTATTTATTAGATTCCAAATGATGTTTAACCAGGAATCATATGGCAGTGATCTTTGATTACTTATGCGGCTAATGGCTGAACATATATTATTATTGCTATTTATTCAGCCCTGTTAAATGTACCGGGTGCTTCTCTCCCAGGAAGGCACAAAGAGTCCTTTCTTTCTAAGATGGATACACAGCCCAGGTAGGGGGCTCCAGTTTTTTGTTTTTTGTTTTTGTTTTTTAGAGGGGAAATAGAGGTAGGAGTGGGGATATCACCCTCAAAGAGAAAGAAGAGTTTGATGTAACAGTGGGGGCTTTGGGAGCCAGAAGTATCTAGCCTTATTTTAAGAGCAACATTAAGTGTTTATTATGTTCTGGGGACTATAGAGCTCGAAATTTTTTATCCCACCATCATGTACATTTTATAGGTAAGACAGATGAGGCTCAGAGAAGTTATAGAACTTGCCCGAAGTCACACAGCTAGTATGAGACTGGAGCTAGCATTAAAATCCAGGTCCTGTCTGCCTCTGAGTATATGGCTCTCCTTTTCTTTAAAACCAGTGCCGCCTCCTTCTCTTCTGGTTGAACTGAACTTTTTGAATCAATAGCCCAGAAGTATGGACCGCCCCCCCCCGCCCCCATAGTCCTTGGAGCCTGGGAAAGAGGGTAGAGTTCTTGGCTTCCCTTGTGCTCTTACAGCCCACTCAGGATGGACTGTCTGTCCCGAGGGCCTTGTCAACCCAGGACCCCCTATACAAACCTGGAGCTGGCCTCTTGGGGCTTTTCAGGATGTTGAGAAAAGGCTTCTCAGGCAATGGGACCTCCTTGCCAAGGCCCAGAGTGTGGTTGCCAAGACCTCTGAAGGTGGAAGCTGGTGGTAGGCAGCCTGGGCTCTTCCAGACCTGGATGCATGAGAACTGGGGGTGACACCACATGGTGTCTCCACCCCAGACCTCTGGGAAGAGCTGGACCCTCCTCACAGGGATAACTCAGCTCCTGATTCCCTGCCAGTGTCTCTCCAGTAATGTCCAGGGACTGTAGCAGCAGTGTGCAGTCTCTGGCCTTTCCAGTTAGATTAGAACACCCTGTGTGAGGCGCTTGACCATTAGAAGGAGGGCTGTATGTGCTTGGCCTGTCATTGCTGGGATCCCCTGCCTTGCTTGGCTCTGATGCCTCCCACAAAGGGGTGGGCCAGCTGAGGGGCTTTTCACCTTCCAGGCCACCCCTTGGTGTGCTTCCCTTCATCTCTGCAAATGCAAGGGAGGATCTTCAGTCTCAGGAAGGGTTCTAGTTGGAGGAAGAGTAAAGCGGGATTGGAAGAATAAGCCTGGCAAGGGCCAGAACGTGACCAGAGAAGCTTGGTGACAGGAAGCCCAGGACGAGAATGAGAATGAGTCCCAGGTCATGGAAGTATTGAACTTTTAGGGTTCATATCACCTCTCTGAGCCTTTCTCATCACTTTCTCCTGCTGTGATCTCAGAGGCCCCATCCAGCCAGGGGCACGGCGTGTCTGCGCACTTCCTCTCTCTGGAGGCTGCACAGATGTATTTTTAACCTCTCCATTGTCTTCCTCTTCTGTTGCTGTCTCTTCTTCCTTCCCTCTGCCCCTCTAAGTATTTACTATCCACCTGGGTCTAGATTATCCCCTGATTAAGTGCCATTTAGCTGTTGGCTGTCTGTTCTCTCTGTTTTATGGACACTTTGAGCAAGGCACAAAGGCCAAGGCCTGGTTTCTGGAGAGGGAGGGTAATGAGAACAGAGAGCAGCAGCGGCCCACTTAGAAAGGATTTTAATAAAGTTCCAGCTTACCTAAATCATCTGCATCACAGGCGGCCCAGCGATGGCTGAGTACCTGGGTCACTGCTGCCTCCCCAGGATGGGGCAGGCAAGAAAGCTGACGGTCAGGGCTGGGGGGCATGGGGATGGAGAGTGCTCGTGGAGAGGAACTGCCGTCTCCAGCAAGGGACCCTCCTGGATGGCAAGGGTAGGGCGATTATGAAGCGCTTGGAGGTAAAGGCTCTCTGAGGGGAAACCGAATGCCTGCTCTTTCAGCAGCTGTTAATTAGTTGCAGATGATGAGATAATTCATAAAAATTAGCAGTGATTTCCTTCATTGTGTTAATATCACCGGGCAATAAAACTGCTGTTAAGGATGACTTTTCTCTGCATCGGGGAGCAGGATGTCAAGGAAAAAAAAAAAACCTCAACAGGAGGAAAGGGCTTGGGGGGAGGGAAAACAGAACTGGTGAGAGAATGACAGGGGGAGTGATTCCCAAGCTCTGGCTGGAATCATAAGGAAGAAGTCAAATTGAAATGCAAATCCTGATGACTGGAAAGAGATGCATTTGGTGGTGTCACCTTGGCGGTGCTGGGCAGGCAGATGGGCAGGCAGACGGGCAGCGGGGAGGCTTCCCCTGCTGCTCTGTGAAAGAGACGATGCCAACGACCAGGGGCCATGGCTTCAGCTTCGGCCCAGGGCCCGGAATTGGCCTGGGTCCACAGAGAAATTTCTCTGAATCGTGGACCTACTTTGGAGGCCTATGAAGCATGATCTGGCCTTGACCTCCTTCTGTATCTCTTGAAGCTTTATCCTCTCTCTCCAAGATCTGCCCACATTGGGCTAATGTCAGTGGCTTGAGTGTGTAAAAGCCTTCTAGTTTTAGGCCTTCATACATCCTCTGCCTTTTGTTCTGACTCTATGTCCTCGCCTCCGCCTGTTGCCTTTTTCATCTGGCTAACTCCTGTTCATCCCTCAGGGAAAATTGTTTATGCAGATGAGGCTTCTTTGAACTGTACTTCTAGTGCCTGGCATCCTTCCCACATGAGTGTGGGGTGTGAGGGATGGACAGATCATCTTTTCCCTGCTTAAACCCTTTCCCAGTTGCCTGTTGCCTCTAGGACAAGGTCCAAACTCAGCATCTGCATTAATTTCCTAGGGCTGCCATTACAAAATACCACAGGTTCTGCCTTGTAAACCACAGTTATGGAGGCTGGAAGTCCAAGATCAGGGTGTTGGCAGGTTTGGTTTCTACGGGAT
Organism: Talpa occidentalis; assembly: GCF_014898055.3. NCBI lineage: Eukaryota > Metazoa > Chordata > Mammalia > Eulipotyphla > Talpidae > Talpa > Talpa occidentalis. The sequence goes on from NW_023601212.1 coordinate 20,106,387, forward strand.
CTCTCTCCTTGGCTTGCAGATGGCAGTGTTCTCATCCTTCCCTCGCGTGGCCTTGTGCTGCACACACATGCTCCCGCTGCCCCTCTGTGTGGCCACATCTCCTCATAAAGACCCTGGTCAGACTGGATTAGGGCCTCACCCTAATGGCCTCTTTTCCCCTCAATCCCCTCTATTTCCAAAAACAGTCACAATCTGAGGTACAATGGGATAGCAATTCAACATATGAATTTGAGGGGTCACATTTCAGCCCATAAGAGTACCCCTATGTGATCTAGCTCCTGCGTACCTCACCAGTCATGTCTCCATTTCCCTTCCAACTTGTGCTCTGCCTGACATACCTGGAACATGCCATACTTTCCTGCCACCATACCCAGAAGGCTTTTGTCTGTGTGTCCACCTGAGAAATCCCTACTAATTTTCTAAAACCCAGTTTAAACGTCACGATCCCCAGAAAGTGTTCTCTGGCACCTTTTCTTCTCCCTCTTACCACTCATGCCCTCCTTCTATGTCATCAAGCCTCATGAAAGCCTTTATTGCGGCTGGTTTGCACTTGGGTTTTTCCTGAACTTGCTCTGCTCTTGAGGGAATGGATGACTGCAGAGTGGGCATTCCATAAATTGTTGAGTGAAGAAGTGAATGAGTTCAAAGATCAAAAAGTAGTTTTTGGTAGCTTTTATTTTTAATAATCTAGGCCAGAGATAATGTTGGTTTAGATTAGGAGGGTAGCGATGGAGATATTGAGAAGTTAACAGGCCTTTTTGCAGTTGGACTGGTCAGTCTTGGTGGCAGAATGACTCCACGTTCATTAATGACCAGCTTTTTGGCTTGAGATGACCAGAGGTATTACGAATTAACAAGGGAAAGAATGGAAAAGAAACTTGGGAATGGGGTGTGTGTATGTGTGTGTGCGTGTGTGTGTGTGTGTTGGGGGGGTTGGATAAGGGGAGATGAAGAAGTCCTTTAGGGAAATGTCAAATTTGAGATGCTTGTAAGACATCCAGTAGAGTTTTCAGGGGTCAATGGATATGACGGTAGACTTCAGAAGTGAGGTCTTGGATGGAGATATAAATAGGACTGTCATTGGCCTGTAAGAGGTATTCAGAGCAATGAGATTGGGCAGCCTCCTAGGGAGAGAATGGTGTGGAGAGCCTGGGACCAGACCATTAAAATACTTGCTCAAAAAAAGAAAGATGCCATTTTGCAAAATGAACATAATCTTGTGATGAATAAACAATAAATCAGACTACTAAACTATCTATGAGTCTTAACCAGTCAGAATACTTTAACCAGCAAGAAAGAGTGGAAATCTGGGAGTGGGGGGGCATGTTGGCCAATGAGGCTAGCCATAGAAAAGTCAAGAGTGCTCTTGAGAAACAAACATGCCTTTTGGTTGACAGCTGACATTGTGCTAAGCCAGTGTGGGCTCACACCCTGCCCCAGAGACAGGAAGCATTAGCCCTGGAGGGTCCACTTGCCAGCCTAGGAAAATTGTGGTGTGTTGGTAGATTGCCAGTGGACAAATCATAGACTTGCAAATAGGTTCAGAGCTTTTCCAGACCATTTTAAAACTTTCTGGTATGTTTTCTGTGTTTTATTTTTGGAAGAAATCCAAAAAAATAGAACATGCATTGTTTAGATTGGTGAGTGAGCAATTCATTCATTCATTGATACTCAATATTATGAGCAATCTACCTTTATAGGTGGAGATTAGGAAGAGAGAGAAGGATAGTGTTTGATCCCTGATCTCTGAGGGCTGGTGGGGACAATACTAACACATATGAGAAACTGAACGGCATTGCAAGACATGTAATAACTACAGAAAGGCAAAACATGTTTAAGGGTTCAGGGAATGATGCAGACAGGGTATGATGTAAGAACCCCCTAGAGGAGAACCCACCTTCTCTCTACCAATATAATCAGGTAGGTGCCTACCTGATTCAATTATTGTTCTTGGGGAAGTGAAGAAAGGCTGCTTTTGAAGGTATACAGGAAGTCAAATGGAATGGAATAGTATCTGTCTCTGAGCCAGTACTTCTGTGGAAGATGACGTTTAGATCTGCTGCCATCTGTTGGTGAGTATGGAAAGGAGCCAGGAGCATGGTCCACAGGTGGTCAAAAAATAAAAGGTGTCAAAAAGAATCAAAAACTGCCCCCTGCTTCTCTGGGACAAGTAAACTTTGGCCTAGTCCATTGTCGTTAAAAACATGCCCTCAGACCAGCAACATTGACCTAGCGATATTTTAAAATGAAGAATCTCATGCCCTACCCCAGACCTGCAAAGCCAGTGTCAGTGAGTTTAGCCAAACCTCCAGGTGATTCTTGTGCTCATTAGAGCTTTTGAAACCCTGATGTAGTCCTGCTGATTGGAGAATCTTCTGGGCTGCTTCCCAGACACTCCTCCATGGATATGCTGACTGGTGGGGCTGGGGTGAGACCTGGAAAATCATATTTTTAATAAGAACCCCTAGATGATGCCTGCCATTGGAGAAGTTTTGAAGCTCAGGTGTATGACCATGTCCCAGGGCCAGATCAGCTTTCTCACCATGTGTACCTGGTGTGGCACTCTGCTCTCCATCAGAGTCATTCTTTTAAAGACCACCAACTCAATGGCATTGTCTGTGTTCTCACCCTCTCAGCCTCTGTGTAGCAGCTGCATATTTAACCACCTCTTGCTTTTGGAAGCTCTCTTGATCTTCCTTTCCATTAGATGAGGGTCTTCTTTCCCAGTACTTCAAACCCCAACTATTTCCTGTTGGTCTCTTTTCCTGACTATTATCCTTTCTTGAGCCCTTTATACATCACTTGCCCTTTCCGGGCTATCTTGTCGACTCTATGGCTGTAATTACTATCTCTATGTAAACAACGTCCTGACCCGCTGCAACCCTACCTCTCCAGCTCCTGGTACCCCATGTATGTGATATAGCCACTCACACCGTGGCTTAGTAGTGCTTCCCTGAGGTAGCTAGTGTATGAGCTTAAAAGCCAAACCCACTTGGATATGAGTCCTGTTCTCCACTTTTTGGCTGAGGGATTTTGGGTAAATTAATTTACTTTTGAGGCTCATTTTACCTCTAAAGTGAAATTAATCTGAATAGAAACTTATTTTCAAGACCAGTTGCGATAATGTATATAAACTCCAAGTCACATAAAAGTGCTTAATAAATGTTAATGTTAATAATAAAAATGTTAATTTTCCTTGTGATACCACTATCAAATTGAACTCAATTCCTTGTCCCCATCCTGCATTTTTCCCCATTCTGCATTGTTGCTTACACTCTTTGGATTATTCCTGGTTTTGCTGTCTTTCATGGGTAAACTGTTATCACCTTGACCTTGAAGTCTATGATCAACTCAATCCTAGATCAGCTTTCGCACAAATTAAAGAAGTACAGAATTCTTTAACCATCTCTTTTACTTAAATCACTTAGTACCTTATATTATAATTAATTAGGCATATGACTGCTCCCCTACAAGACTAAATACTCCATTCAGGCCGGGGTTATGAGCTTCTAATAGTTTTATTCCCTTAAAGGCCCAGCCAAGTGCCGTCCTTCCCAGACCAGGGCATCTCAAATGTCCTGCTGAGGGCAGATGGGCTCCTCACCTTTCCCTGTGAAAGCGAGCACCTCATTCTCCATTATAAATGCTAATAGAGGAGAGCAGTGATGTGGAGAATCAAAATAACAGGCTGTCCCAACATTATTGCTGTTGGCTTTGGAAGGCATTGTAGTATTTCTGCTTCAGCTTTACCTTGCTGATTATGTTTCATCAGGCACACATTAGTGTGAGTTTGCATTCCATGAGTATATGCCATCTGGAAAACTGAAGGGGCTGATCCAAAGTCATGTAGAAAAGTGGAAGAAGTGAGATTAGGGCTTTTAATTGTCTAAGAATACTCCGCAAAGTGGATAATCAAGCCTAGCATGCCTGAGAGTTTTGTTACCACTCCTTTCTTAGCTTTCGCTGGTCAAAACCCATTATAACAATGTAAGCACTAGTCAAGGGCACCCTAATCACCTGTCATCCACATAAAATGGAGCAGAAGAACTGTTTTGAATTGATGCCAAACTATTACAATAATGGTAGCTTACATTTATATAATGATTGATAATTTATAAAGGGCTTTCATTTATGTTATTTAATTTTATCTGCGTGATGCCAGAAGCAGCTAGAGTAGGTCTCATTAACCTATTGTAACAGATGTGGAAACCAAGACTCAGAGAAGCTAAAAGACTTGCCAGGCTCTTTTAGGTGGACACAGGCAAATCAAGGGACCATGGCTGTTGTCTTTTTACTTTTAGGTTCCAGAATTTTCTCATCTTTCCATGCACCTTTACCGAAACTCCAATTCTTTAAGGTGTTTATTACTACTCACTAGTAGAATCTCCATGTGATTCCTTTTATAGTTTCCAATTTTCTGGTGAAATGCTTCATGCTCGTCCATTTTGTACATTTTCTTTCTTTTTGACCAAATTCACCAGGTTTAAAGTCCTTTTAACTCATATCTGGATCACCTGTGGGTCTGTTTCTGTTGTCTGTTTGGTTTTTTTTTTTCCTTTTGGAGTTGGTCATAAGATTATCTCTTGGCATGCCTGTTGTTTTTTTTTATTGAAAGCTGGACATTGTATTGTCAGTGATCTTCAAGAGAGGGTTTAGTCTTTCCTAAGCAGAGTGCATTAATGCTTTTAATCCAACTAAAGCCTAAACTGAGTCCAAGCACGGTTATGTTTTGATAAGACTTAATCTACCTCTGATTCCAGGGAAAGGCAGCATTAATGGACAGCCAGGTGTGTTCCTGAGTTTCTCCTCTGCTAGGTCCTAAGTTCTAGACTTGTCTCTGTAGTACCTTAAAACTTGCCAAAAAAGTGCTTTATAGGGGTATTCTACTTAGGTGTTTTTGGCCTTCTCCATTTAGCTTCAGAATTCTGTACATGACCACAAGGGAAAACTGATCCTCCACACCTCAGTTTTCTCTCTCTAGTTCTAAGACTCCCAGAAGTTCTGCTGGCTTTTTAGTCCCCAGGAGCAGCCTATGCAAAGCCAAGACCCAGGAATGGCAAGCCCCTCAGCTTAAAGCAGCTATTGAGCATCAGCTCACCTCTGCTCCCTTTCCCCTGTCTATAATGACATCCTCACAGATCCTTCTTGCTCCAGCAGGTCTACGATGCCTTAAACAAGATGAATATTGTATTTTAGCTTTGCTGTTTGTTCTTAGTGGAGGTATTGATCAGCCACAAACTATCCCTTCTTACCCGGAAGTGGAAAGCCAATGTTGATTGTAAACCCCACAGGATTACAAGGACAGTCCTTAGCTGGAGGTCTTGGTAGGTGGCCCAGGCAACTGGGGGTGAACCCTAATCAGGGCCTTTCGAGGAGTCCCTGGGCTATCCAGTCAGGAGAAAGCAGGGAAATGGATGGGCCATGAGTATGTGCCTGGGAGGAAGGCATTCATTAGGCTGAGGAATGAGTGTTCGGCAAGCTCAGGAGGCCTCGATACTCCATCAGGTTTCTAATGATTTTGTCAGAGTGTTAATCCCCCGGGTGAGCAGCAGCATTTTGAGATCAGCAAACAGATTGTGTTTCAGCCCCGATAACCCAATATGGAGGCCTGTGAGAGGGCTGAAAATAATTCATCATATTTTAATGGGTTGAGGGAGGCTCGTCAAGGATGATTTATACTGTAAATAGAGGTATGGGGCTCAGAGCAAGAATGGGATGGGGAGAGGAATTGGACCTGGGGCCGGCCCTTATATGGACCAAAATGGAGTTTGCTTATGTGTGTGGGTAAGAAAGAGAGAGAATTGTATGCACAGAGCCTGCTGCCGGGACATTCTCTCTAGCCCAGAACCCTATCTGAATATCCAGTCTGGACCAGATCCTGCGAATCCTGAGATAGAGACTTAAGATCTACCTTTATGGACTTTGCAGTCTGATGGTAGAGGCTGAAAAGTAGGCAGGTGATTAATCACAGTAGGACTAGGTGCTGGGTAGAAGAATGTGTGGCTGTACTGGGAGCACAAAACAGGGGCAGGACTTGGGTGGGTCAGGAAATGATTGAGCTGATCTCTGAAGTTACCAAGTTGGGTGGGAGGGAGGACATTCCAGTCAAAATAACAGGTTAAGGAAATGCTTGCTTTTATATTGCAATTAAATGCGCTAGATCCTTTAGAAACAGGGAGTTTTTCCATTGCTTCCGCCATTGCCTGGGATGGGTCTTCATGACATCCTTCCTGGAGAGAACCTTCTACCTGCCTCCTGTCTCTCATTGCTTGAGTCTACCTGTTGAATTCATGTTTTCTTACTAACACGAAGATCTGGGTACATTTGCTCACAACTCAGGAACTTCTTAGGATTTTTCTTGCTTTTAAAATAAAGTACAAAATCCTTGGTGTGCATTAAGCCCTCCCATGTCTCACCATGACCTACTCCCCTTTCATTCACTGTCCTTTTTTGTCCCTCAATCCCTACCCTGGACCCTGTTCTTTGGACCACTCTCAGCTCCTGCAGAGAGCCAGCAGTGACCTGCCCCATGGCTGTGTTCAAGGCATCCCTTATCCCTGAAGTGCTGCCCTTCCCTGCCATTTTGTCTAATGAAATTCTGCTCTTTACTCAAGACCTGGTCACATGTCTCCTTCTCTCTGAAACATCCCTGTCAGAATGAATCATTTCCCCTCTGAGTTACCTTAACTATTTACCCCTCTGTCACAATAAATCACATCCTGTCTATCCTCCAACTTTTTGTGTCTCTGTCTCTGGTCACCATCCCCAACCCCAGCAGGGTGAGCACTTTGAAGGCAGGGAGGACACCTTATTCATCTTGCAGTCTCCATCACACCTCACGGCGCCTTGTGCCTTCCCTGTGCTCAATAAATATTTATTGATTGCATGAATAAATGAGTATTGAATGGGCTTTTTCCATGTGTTTTGCTCTAGGTGTCTCTTATTGTAATTAAAGTTTTTTTTTTTAAGTCAATTTCAGGCAAAAAGCAAGATTAATTTTACGTGAGGTTTCAGAAGGACTGTAAAAAAAGTGATTTATGGTTGAGTAGGAGATCTGTGCAAACAGGTTGGGGAAATGCTCATCTTCAGCTCCTGCGTGCTCCTCCCATTACTCCAAACCCCCAAATGCAGAAGTACAGTTGCTTTCAGTGGTGTACTAAGACCTGGAGGCCCTCAGACTGAATCCTCTGCCCCCATCCCCACCCCTGGGTGCCAGTGTGTGGTGTTAAAGTACCAGATAAAAGTACCCACTCCTGCGAGCGTGTTAAGGTGGTTATGGTGTTTATTCACATATACTGCTCCAAAGCCTCATGTTCCACATGATCTTTCCATATGGGGCTTGTGCTCCTTGGCACACTGGCTCAGAGGTAGCTTCTACTTGTCTGACCGCATCTTCTCACCACAAGCCTCGGCACAGCCCACGTGAGGCTCAAACTTGTGACCTTGGCCTCCTGGCTTCTTGCTCCAGCCAGCCGAGCCAACCGCCACAGCAGGAGCTGGCTGCACCTGTCTCTTTTTATTTCAAGAGTGAAGTTGAGTCTAGGCTGCCAGAGCCAGGGCTCTGCCTGTCATGAATTGGATGCCCGGAAACAGCAGCGCCAACTGGAAAGTGAGAACACCACCTGAGCAGCCACAATGGGTCCCAAAGGAGCTGTTTCTCCCAAATGGGGACAACAGCCCTGGGACCTGTGGCTTTTGCTTTTTTGATGACTTTGCATGAACAGCCAGGTGCCTTGTCCCTTACCCTCACCAGCAGCCAGCGCTCCCACGGCCCAGATTTAACTTCTCTTATTTTAGTTTCAGGCCATTTCTTCTTTCAATGGTGTCCCAAGCTGCCAGAAATAATTCTTGCCCTTCTTTTATGTGACTCTGTCTCGCATATTTATGGGAAGTTATCATGTCCTTGTAGGCCCTGCTTCTCTGGGTTCCACATATTATGTTCCTTTAACCTCCCTTTATAGGTCAAGCCTGCTAATTCCTTTAATCATTTTTATTACCTTCCTTTGTATTCAGTTTCCCTCCTTGGCTTCTTTTAAGAGCAAAAGGTCCAAACTTTAGAATGTGTTCCAAGAATAACCCAAGTGGGGAGGGGTAAGCAGGGACCCCAGTTCTGGGAACTCTGCTTCTTTCGCCTGAGGACACTCATGTCACCTTGGCCTCACTGTCCCCCCAGTGTCTACTCTAAACTTTACCTTTTCTTAAAATGGGCTTATTCTCACCATAGCCAATCTCTAGATGTGGTTAAGAGTCTTGGAGGAGTATGAAGCTAAGGCTGGGAAAATTTAGGGTGCAGGAGAAGGGGAGTCACTGGTATGGTGCTCTGTGCCCAGATGGGCCAGGATCTGTGCCACACTTCCCATAGATCATCTTCATGGATTCTCACATAAGTCTCTGAGATAGATTTATTGCCCCCTTTTTTTGCAGTTAAGGAAACTGAGGCTCAAATTGTGAACTCACTTTCCTAAGAGCATGTAGCCAACATCTGGGATTTGAATACAGGCTGTGAGTTGACCCCCCAAAGTCTTTCTTTCCATTCTCTGCAGCCTCTAAGGAAAGCAGGAGAGAGCGCTTTGCAAAGGGAGCTGAGTGACTCAGAGCAGCATTAAGGTGAGGGCTTTGTTTGCTTTGTCCTCACTGAGCCTGGATTCTGGGAGCCTGTGGCTTTCTTCCAGTATGGCCTGATAGAAAAAACTCATTTTCCTTACTCCACGGGCTTCTCCCTTTGCCTGGAACTCAGATTATTCCCTGCCTCTTGGGCACTGGAACCCGTGTGCCTCCAGAGTCCCTGCTGCTGTCCTGAAGGGTGATGTTGGGCTCTGTTGTGCTCTTCACTACTGCGGAGCTGGGTAGAGTGCATTCGCTAGCCTAGAGCTCAAGAGCTTTCCCCATAGCAAACCCTCCTGCTTCCCACTAGGAGCTCCTGTGAGGGCCCCCTCCCATGATGTGTGTGCACTGGGTCTGGCTGAGAGCATGGCTGCTCTGTGGGTGGCCTCCCACCCCACCCAACTCTGAGCCCAGCCAGCAGCAGGGGGAGGAGGTGCTGGCCCAATATGGCCTAGCAGCCATGGTCCCTGGTGTGAGGGTGCTTTCCTGCCACTTGATGGGGGAGCAGCGAGGGATCTCAGCTACCTTTGCCACCTACCCTATCCTGATGTAAGAGTAAACATAAAAGAAAGTGCCTTCATCAGAAAATAACAGGCAGAGGGCTTGATTCTCCCATAGTGGAGGTTGCCAGTGCCTGTGATGGCCTCGGGGAAGGGCAGAGACAAACTAGCCCAACCCCTCCCTCTGCAGCACACTGGGCTCTGGGGAAACTATCTGAGGAGGCTTTTCTTTTCAGAATCAGCCGCATGGGGTACATTTACTCTTCAGATTCCAGCTGTGGACATTGTGCTAGTCTTTGGGCCAGATACTGGGGAGACAGAAGTTAGTTAGACGTGGGACACGAACTCATTTTCAAGGAGATGGCACAGACAGATCAGGTCGACTCTGGGCAATTGCAGAGATGGAGATTTGCAGTCTGGAGACAGAGGCCTCAACCAGCCGAGAATATAGATGGTAGAGGCCAGACTGGCTTTTAAGGCAGATGTTCCCTGAGTGAGATTTAAAAGAAGTGAAAGTGGGCCAGGTGAAAGAGAAGGAAGCCAAAGGGGAATTACAAGTAGGACAGAGAGGGAGCGGAGGAAATGGGACTGGAGAAGAATTCAGGGCCAACTCATAGAGACTGATGTGCTAGAGTAAGGAGCTTGAACTTTGTCTAGGTGTAACCAGGGACTATTAAAGAGGGGGTTTAGATGAGGAGAATTCTGGCAATTTACATTTTAAATAAGTCATCTCAGTGGTAAGAGGGAGGGCAAATTTGAAGGAGATACAGCTTTAAAAGAAGAGACTAGTTAAGGGAATGTTTCAGCATTCCATCCAACTGACCATCTGTCCATCCATCCATCCATCCATCCATCCATCCATCCATCCATCCATCCATCCATCCATCCATCCTTTTAGTAAATATTTCCTGAAATCCTCTTGTATGTGCAGTCCTTGGACCATGTTGAGTATACCAAGGTAGATACGAAAGAGTCCTTGACTTCCACAGAGAGGTGAGACAGCCTGGATCTCAGAGGAAGGAAGATGAAGTAAAAAGTCATTTTGGCAGTGCCTTCCGTAGGATCTGTCATTGACTGGATGAGGCGGGTGGGAAACATGAAGTTAGGGCAAAGATGTCTCCCATTTTCCACTTGGGATGACTGCAGTGGCTGAGTCAGGAGGAGGCCTTCCATTAGCATCCTCAGCACCCCAATTAAGCATATAACCTGAAGAGAAGCAGTGTGCTCACCATGCAGACTCAGCTGTAAGACACTATCAGTAGCACCATTCCCCTTTCAGCCCGACTGCCTTTCATTGCCTCCTATAAAAATCCTGGAGCTGCCACTGAGCCACTGAGTAGGTGGGCCTTAGCTGAAGTGGACACTCAGTGGGGCAGGTGGTGGGCTGGACAGTGGGGGGCTGCAGTGCCCACAGACTCTAAGTAGAGCCATCCAGTATCAGCTCAGTGCAGGTTGAAGCGTGAGAGGTGGCCCTGGACTGGAAGCACAGCTTTGACATTGTTGGTGAAGGAAACCACGAGAACTGATCAAATGATGGGGTAGGGAGAAGAGCACTGGAATAACTGTCAAGAAGCTTTGACTAGAGGCTTCGATTTACCATTCATTTGCAGTGTCACCTAAGACAGGTGATTCCCCCTTACACAGCCTCAGAGGCCCTGATGTGTAAAATGAGATGATCTGACCACATCAGTGATCTCCAAACTTATTTTTAGTGGTTAAATCTTTTGCTCAAATAAAATCACACACGGAATCCCAATAGGTAAAAACTGAACTGCTTTGGAGAAGCAGGATGTCAGGGACTTGGAGACTGAGCAGCCTTCTCCCCCACCTCCCTACAACCAGCCATGGTCCCTAAGGGTGCTCGGGGTGTACAGTTTGATAACAAGAAATTTATGGGATTTCTGAGGTCCTATCCATCTCGTGCCAGCTTCCTGAAATCTGATTCATAGCCGCCTGGGCACAGGAGGTAGAGACTGAGCCTTAGGCCTCCCAGAGGTTGCAGTGGAGCTAGCGGGAGACTGGGAAGAGAGGCTGCCTGGGGTCCAACCCACCCGCACAAACCCGGGGTGTATTTTGTCTCTCAGTAGCCTAATTAAAATCCAAGTCCTTTAATTTGTTTCCTTAAAAAAAAAAAAAAAAAGAAAAGAAAAAGAAAAGCAGTGCAGGCCATAAAACATTGCAGCCTCCTGCCATGTCTCCCTGTTCCCTCCTGCAGTTCTGGTTCTTCCTAGTTTATCATCCTCAGGCTTGATCACAGGAACTTTATTATTTCCTTTTCCCCTCCAGAGCATTTAGGAGGTAAAAAAAAAAAAAAAAGAGGGAGAGAAAAGAAAATCCTGAGACTCTGCTGCAGCTGGTTCTGCTTCGCACCCCTTTCAAAGACCTGTGCTATTTATGATCCACATCCCAAAGGAGGAGACCCGGAGAGCCCTGGCTAAGGCCTTGCCCTGGCCCTCCTTCTCCAGACCCAGGAGTGTGGGGAGCTGTTCACCCATGCAAGCTGGGCTGCGCCTGCAGACAGCTGGTTGCTGAGCCGTGTTCCTTGCTGTGAGTTTGCCAGTTGTGTACCATCCCAGAGGGGCTGTAAGTAGGCTGAGGGTTTTCAGCTCCCCATGACCTCGGGGGCCTGTGCCCCCCCCCTTCCAGCACATCATGGTGCCAGTCTGCTCTCCCGCCAAGCCCCTGGCCTTCCCTCTGACCAGTGTGGTTGCCACGTCTTATTGTGAAGGAACTTCTGCGACCTTGCTAAGGGATTGCTTCCAAGACACATTTTTCACCCAGGACCCCCGGAAAAGGCTCTCTGTTTCCACTGTGAAGCGCGCGAGATGTTCTTTGGCCATATCAAACACAGCTCTTTAGCACCAGGGGCACTTGGGGCCATGCTTGTCAGAAATTTCATTTATGCAGAAGAGGCAGAGAGCTCAGCCTACAGGGTCTGACCTGCCCACTTCCTCCCTGACCTGGAGGGTAGCCACAGACGGGAGGTGGAGATGACCAGAGCTGTCCCTGCCTCGTTAGTGCAACCCAGGCCGTGCCTTGAGCTGAAGCAGCAACCGGCAGATGCCCCTGGCCACCAGGGAGAGATGCAGTGTCATTAGCAGGGCAGCCTGGCTGGGTATGATTAGCCCTGCAGAGGCTGGCAGGTTGGCAGATGGAGCCGCCTCTCAGACTACTGCCCAATGACCCAGCTGTGTGCAGCCCCAGAAGGAGCATTTTGAGGGACCTCCCACCATCCCCACAGAGTCCCTCTCTGCAACAGCAGGACCAGAGCACAGGGCTCTGCTTCTCCATCCAGGTTCCTGGAGGTGCTCTTACCCTGAGGGGACCCCCCCCTTCGTGCTCTTTGGGGAGCCCCTTTCCAGTAGTAGGCCTGCTGCTCTTCCCAGTGGAGAGATTTGGGCTGCCTGCCTATGCAAGAAGGGGCAGCGGCCCTGGGAGTGCCAATGCGACTTGTCCTATAAATGACAATTGAGCTAACAAGACCTAATTGGCTATTAAAGGAGAAAGCAGCCCTATAGATGCTGAAAGCTAATAAACCCTGGGGCGGGGGCAGAGTGAAAAGATGCATCTGCAGGGGCTGCCTCTGAGCATGTCTCTTCTGAGGTGTGTCTGCCCAGTAGCCAACAGGGAAAGAGATGTGCCCCCGCAGCAGACCTCACACCACCCACACAGAGTCCTGCTGGGTCGGCGGGGAATGGCAGGGCCCACCCCAGCTCAGAGCCCACAGTGTCAGATGGCAGAGGAGCCAGCTCCTCTGCACCCATTTTACAGATGAGGAAAACGAGGCTCATGGAGGAAGGGGGACTTGCCTAGGGTCCTGTGAGTGGTGGATCCAATATTGAACTTAGGTTTGGGAAGACCATTCTCCCTGCCCATGTCTGTTACAGTGTATGAGGGTCCCCTTGTCTTGAATGACCTCTCTGCTTTGCCTAGGGACTGAGGGAGGGCTTCCCAGGGGAGATGACATCTGAGCTCAGTTTTGAGCAAGAAGATTCTAGATAGAAATGTTAGAGAGAAGAACCTGGGGAGTTCATATTTGGTGTGGATCAAGGTGAGGTTGGGGTTGGGGGGTGCTCTGTGTCCAACTTGGGGTCAAGACATCATCCTTGGAGCACTGGGGAGCCAGTGTAGGTGACTTCCTTGTGTTTCTCTTTTTAATAAGAGAACTAGATGCAGCCAGCTGGGCTTGGGGTTGGGGGATAGCAGGGGCAGGGACGAGCGAGAAGAGCTTGACCCAGGCAGTGGTATAGGGGATCGGGACAGACAGGAAGGAGATGGTGACAGCTTTTATGACAGAGCCCGCTGGAGGGCTGGGACTCTGCTCTTTGCACCCACCTTGCCAACTAACTCACCAGCTCATAGTCTGTGTGAGGTCAGGGACTTTCTGGAGATCCTTTGGTCTTGCTTCCTCCTTCTATAGATGGGAAAATAGATCTGGGAGGAGATGTGATTGCGGTAGGCGGCCACCTCCAGTCCTAAGTGCTCCATAGCACATTGTGTTCAAACTGATTTCACTAAGTGTGACTAAGTGCAAGTGTGCTCTGTTAGCGCATGCCACTGTGGGTGGGGACGGAGCCCCTGGGTTGCAGAGGGGCTGGGAAGGAGCTACAAAGCACGAGAGTGCACTGACTTTCACACAGTGGTGTTTGTGAAGGTGGGATCAGGTGAGCTCCCAGGGGGCAGTTTATATAGGCAGGTATGTGGGGTCTGGCTGTGGGGCTGGAACCAGACCCTAGGGAATGGCTGACAGTGGGGCGGGGTTCTCCAGAGAGGGTCTTAGACCCTGCCACCTTCCGCGTCAGTTTATACCCATACTCCTCCTCCTGCCCTAGGCTACCCTCTGTTTCCAAGGTCGTAGGACTTGGGGTGGGGTGGATTGGCCAGAGCTGGGATGACATCACTCTCCCTTTGTATGGAGTAGGGTTCCTAAACTTGAAACAATCCATTTTACAACAAATAGTTTGAAACAGTCCACTGTAGCATCCTAAAATGAAATTTGGGGATACCCAAATTTTTGTGTAATGACTTAAGAGCATATAATACCCTCACTATAACAACAAGGATAAATTAAAAGAAAATAGCATAAGGAAATGTATTTCAATATCTAAGTGCATGGGTATCACTACCTTTAGAAAGCAAAATTGTCACTCAAACTTCCAGAACATTTCATAGGGCTCCTATTCAGAACCACAGGTCTGGGAGGTAGATGAACTTGGATTCAAATTTTGTGTCCAGCCCTGGACAGCTCTGTGTCCTTGGACAAGTGAGTCAGCCCCTCGCTCCTCATCTGTGAGTGGCAGCCCCCTGGGTGGATGAGCGGCCTTAACAAGATACAGTATTTCAAAGCTCTTTACACAGGGCCAGCTTTTCCCTTCTGCTGCTTTTGCTCTGGATACCCGTATCCTGGTACCATCCATAACTCCCTGATGCCTCACCTTTGTTCTGTACTTGGCTTTTGAATGCAGTCATGCTGTGGAGTCGGCTGTCCCATGCTCCCCATCTCCGCGCTCCCTCTGTGACCCCTGTGGTCCAGCACACCCTCTCAGACCTCCCTGGGCCTCTGACCTGCTTGTTTGCCTCCACTGCCCTGAGTTGGGGGTAGTGCAAGCCCCAGCAGCCCATTCACCCGCTCCGTGAGTGCATAAGTTATTCTGTGTTGTCATTGCTTTGTAGTAGTTAGGGGAAGTGACACTTAGCTTTCATCTGTACCCATAGAGGCCTAACTCCAGGTAAGGTGTCCTTATCAATACTTGGTCACCCTCCCTTGCCTCTGAGAATGGGGGGAAATCCTCACCTGCTCCGGGAAAGCTTCCATGCTGGTCTGCTCGTCTCACGGGCAGCATCTCACACTATGTGCTGTTGCCATGTGCTGGTCATAGAAACAGCTGCTCCTGTCCTCCCAGCTGCCTGTGACCTCTGACCCCCGGTAGCAAGGCAGGCTTAGTGCCCCCAATCCTTTTGGTGGCCCCACTCCAGCCTCACTCCTCCAGAGTCTGGAAAAAACTCTCTGCTCTAAGGGAAGATTAGTCTGGCTCCTCCAGGCGACCTACTTTGAGCATCTGGTGGCCATGGGTCACCCCTGCAGCTGCCACGACCCCATGGAGGTCCAGGTGTGCACCAGGACCCCCAACTCTTGCTTCATTGATGCTCAGAGCATAACCAGGGAGTTGACGTGACTGGTTGACAGTGAGTAAAGGCAAAGCAGTAGATGATGTCGGAGATGTGGGTGTGAGGTCAAACCATGTGGGTTTGTTAGAAAAAACGGGAAGCAAGTTTCTGAGCAAAGCAAGGTCATGATCTGACAGATTTTAAAGGGAGGACTCTGGCTTCTGTAAGAAAATAGACTGAAGAGGCAAGGAAAGAAGCAGGGAGACCAATAGGAGGCTCTTACAGTAATCCAGGTAAGAGATGGTGGTAACTTACACCAGGTGGAGCAGCACAGGTTAAGGAGTGGTGAAATTCTGGTAAGATTTTGAAGATAAACTCATCACTTTCCTGAAAACTTATTGAGAGGTGAGAGAAAGAGATGTAATCAAGAGTAACTCTGGGGGTGGGGAGGTGAAATGGGCAAAGGATGTCAAAAGGTATCAATTTCCAGTTGTTAAATAAATAAGTCCTAGGGACATAATGTGCAACACTGACTAGTTAATAATACTGGATTACATATTTGAAGGTTGTTAAGAGTCCATCTAAAAAGTTCTCATCATAAGAAAAAAGCTTTGTAACCATGTATGATGGGTTTTAACTAGTCTTAATTGTGTGATCATCCTCACTTAAATTCATCAATAGGTTCTCAGAAACTGGATAATCTATTTCATTCACTGTCAGCCAGATTGTTTTTTCCTTCTCATCAATGAAATGAAATGATGCTATTTGAGGGCCTGTATATGTATATACAGATAATGAATCAGTATATTGTACACCTGAAACGAATATAAGGTGATATGTCAGTTATGACTCAATAAAAATAAAGAAGAGTGACTGCAAGGATTTTGGATTGGTACTAGAAGGGTAGAGTTGGCATAGACAGTGATAGGGAACGAGACTGACTGGTTTGGGGAATAGGAGACATCTGAAATCGGTCTTGGACTGTAAGCCTGTTGGACGACTGTCTCCAGTGGCAGGTGGAGTGGGAGTCTGGACTTCAAGAGACTGGATTGTGCTGGAGATACAGATTTGGAAGAGGTCAACACATAGGTAGCAGTCAAAGCCAAAGACTGGGTTTGTGTAGACAGACGGGAAGACCATGGACACAGCTCTGGGGCACTTGAAAATGAAGGCTCGAAGAGAAGAGGAGCCAGCAAAAGAGAAGAAGGAGCAGCCAGCACAGGAGGGAAACCAAGTGAGAAGGTCTTCTGGAAGCAAACAGAATGCTCTTTGACAAATGCTTTTTATTCCAAGTATCTAGGGAAGAGTAACTGTGCCAGTGGGGAGGGCATTTCTGTCTCAGGAGAGCTGGAGGTCCCAGCCTTGCAGTAAACAGGAAGGAAGATTTATTTCTCTTGGAAGCGAAAGAGGAAGATACCAGTACATTTTCAAGTTTATTATCTCATTTTATTCCCACAACAAGTCTTATTAGGGAAGTATTTGTTTTCCCATTTTAACACGAAGAAGATAAGAAGCAAAGAGGAAACAGCTAACTTTAGGTTTTGGGTTTTTTAAATCAGTCTTGGCTAAAAGAACTTTTGTAATGATGGAAATATTTTTTTCTGTAGCTGCTTTACTTAATATTGGATTTATGGGCTACATGGCTCTTGAACACTTGGAATGTGTTTAGTGTAACTGAACTATTTTCTTAATTGTATTTGACTTAAATTAATGTAAATTTAAAGAGCTGCTTGTGGCTAATGGTGACCTCAGTGGACAGTGAATTTTTAAGCAGTCAAGCCTGGATTTAAACCCAGGTCTTTGGACCCATGAACTAGAGTCTTCCCAATCTACCCTCTGCTTCCCACAGGATGAGAGAATTTTCCAAAGAGGACTAGACTGACCTGAACTGGTACATTTTGGGGAGAGCAGAGTTGAAGAAGGAGGCAAGGTATATGACTTAGGGGCTTATCTAAAGTTTATTAGCTAGTGTATAGGTGCTCCAAAGTGTCCTGAAGCCTTTACATCCTACCTCTGAGTCCATTCCAGACTTTGTGGGCTGGGTATACCTGAGGGGAGGGTAGGTATACCTTGTCCATTTGGTCATTTGTAAATCCTACCCTCTGTCGGTTTCCACACCTTCATGAACCTTTCCCTGTCCATCCATCCCTAAGATTGCTTTGAATTATTATTATTTACTCTTTTTGGACACTTAGAATATACCTGCTATTATTGTCACTTTCTCATTTATGTCTACATCCTATTTTCTGAATCACTTATAAACTTCTGTGGGCAGGTGAATAATGCCATGTCCTGTCTCTTGTTCATGGTAGGTGGAGGGTGGTGTGGTGTAAAGAACACTAGTCTTGATCATCTTTGTGTCAGTAGAGTTTAGAGTGATACTTAGAAAATGGTGGGGCTCCATAAATATCTGTTTAATCTTTTAATGTCTAAGCTTAGATTCATATAGTCTTTGTTCAGTATTTTGGGTTTCTACCCATTAACTTTGAGGCTCAAATATTAAGCTTAGGGCAAAATACTAAGCTCTTTGAAGTTTCCCCATCTATCAGATGTGATGCCAAACTTTCTTGTGTTTTCCTCTGTGTCAAATGAGATAATAACTATACAAGTTTTTGCCTACCACCTGTACCTAGCAGGTGCTCATTAAGAAATAAGGTTTCTTTATTTTTTCTTATGATGATATGCCTTTGGTTTATTCTTCACTAGACTGACATCTTCTATAGTGAAGGGACTGTATTTTCCTCACCATTGTGCCCTACAGCACTTACATAATGCCCTAAACATTAGGTTATTAGGAAGAGCTACTGGGCTACCAGAGTTATTGCTTCCTGGATGCCTCTGGCCTTAATTCAGGAGATGCAGCTGAATGAGACATGGCCCAGTGTCAGCAGGAGCATCTGGTGAGCCCAAGCTGTTAGAGGACTTTAGTCTTTATTTCAGCGTAGATGCCTGCTTGCAATTTGCAGTGTCACTGCTACTCCTTTCCAAAGGGCCATTGAATTTCTTCAGGTTGCAAGACTGGACTGGACTGTTCTCTATTAGACACTAAGCTCCATGAAGACATGTTTGTCTGTTTTGTCTCAAAAAATGCCTGGTACATGATAGGGGATAATAAATGTTTGTTGAATGAAGAAATGCCCATGGGTAGGCATGAAAAGCATATTTTATACAGAGGTCTGCCAAATAGTAGATGTTTTAGATTTGGAGGCTATACTGTCTCTATTGAATTTGCTCCACTCTGCCATGCTAGCACAAAAGCAATCACAGGCAACACATGAACAAATGAGCAGGACTCTGTTCCAATAAAACTTAATTTACAAAAACAGGTGGCATATTGTTTTCCAATGTCCCCGCATTATTTGTTGAGAGTTTATTCTTTCTCTATTTATATAGTCTTGGCACCCTTGTCAAAAGTCAACTGACCATAGATATTTAGGCTTATTTTGGACCCTTAATTCTATTTCACTGGTCTACATGTCTGTCTTTTTGCCAATACCCCACTGTTTTGATGACAGTAGTCTCGTAGTTCCTTTCGAAAATAGGAAATGTGAGTCCTTTGGCTTAGCTTTTATTTTTCAATATGGTTTTGGCTTGTAATTCTATATGAATTTGAGGATCAGCTTTTCAATTTCTGTTTTAAAATACCATTGGAATTTTGATAGAGATTGCTTTGAATCTTTGTATCACTTTGGGAACTTTTGCCCTCTTAACAATGTTAAGTCTGTCAATCCATGAACATGGAATGTCCATTAATTGTATCTTCTTTCTTTTCTTTCAGTAATGTTTTATATTTCTCAATGTGCAAGTCTTTTACCTGCCTACTTTAACTGGGTATCTTGTACATTCTAATGCTATCATAAATGGAAATGCTTTCTTAATTTCCTTTTCAGATATTTTATCACTGGTATCTAGAAGCATACCCAATTCCCAATATTAAGCTTGCACCCTGCAATTTGTGATGAATTAATTTATTAGCTCTAATAGTTCTGTGGATTTTTAAAAATTTTGTCATCTTCAAAAGAATAAAGTTGGGCCCCTATTTCACTCCATATGAAAAATTAATTGAAAATACATCGAAAACCTAAATAAAAAACTCTTTAAGGAAAACATAGAAATAGCTCTTCATGACCTTGGTTGTGAACATGTGAACCCAAAAGAAAGGTGCAGAAGATGTGTTGCTCTGACTGACCTGATGAAGTCACATAGCATTACTTCCCCTGTAGTACAAACCCAGCTAGATTCCAGGAACTCTTAGATTCTCCACTGAGAGGATAATAGTATATGGATTGGGAAAATGGGAGATATTAGGATATTGGCATATGGCATGGGAAGGATTATTGTGACCATTTCTGGAAAATACAATCTCCATAGGAACCCTGGAGAAGGAATGGCCATCTTTTCAAAAAACCATTAAGGGACTTGATAAAAAGGTGGTGGGTGAAAGGCAGGGTGCTAAGGAAGTGAGGAAAGGAATCTTGCTATTGGCACAAGGAACCTTGTTTCTGCTCTGGGTGTATGTGCGTGGGTTGGGGTGGGAGGAGGTTGGAGCACAAAGCTTTTGATCTGCTTCTTTGATATATATGAGATCCTGTGTGAGAAAAACACTAATGGGATTTGTGTTGAGTCTCCTCATCCCCTCCCACCTCTAGCTCAGCTCAACAGAAATCCCTGATGAATGCTCTTCATCAGGGAGAGACCAGAAATATCTTCCTACTTAACAGCCAGGCAGAGGCGGGGATGAGCACAGGGCTCTGAGGTATAGCCCCGGCAGCTGGCAGATTGACTAGTGTGGGTTTTTTTTCCCTCTTGAATCTCTGGACCCTGGAACATAGCCACATCCAGGGAGGTGGCCCCAGCCTGGTGCTCCTTGTGGGAATGTGAATGGCTCCAGAGGACAGAAGCAGCTGCTTATTCCAGAAATGAAGCTGCCCTGCAAAGGTTAATTGCCCTCAGCTGTGTAAGGCCAGAAAGCCGTGGCTGAGATCCTCTGTCCTTCTGATATTCTCTCAGGCTGTGCCAGTTGATGTCTTTCCTTTGTGTCAGCCTAGGACGCAGCAGCTGTGAGCCCCCAGAGTGCTGTCCGTGGGTTCTCTGTCTCCCACCTCCACCCTGTCTCACGCTGTGGGAGGTGGGTATTGTTTGTCAGACTCCAGCCAGCCAGCTGCTCCTCACCAATGGCCCAGCACCTGGGCCCAGTCAGGGCGGTGACCTTTACCTGGTTGTCTTGAGGGTATTTACAAAACCCAAGAATTTGGGGGTAGACTGTGGAGGTGAGATGTATAACTGAGTCTTTTCTGAACCAGGTTATTCAAAGGGTAGGCCAAGGATCACCTACTTAGAATCTTACCTGGACAACTTCTTAAAAGTGCAAATTTCAGAACCACTGAATCTAGGATCTCTGAATCTGGTATCTGCATTTTAGCAGCACCCCAGTAGTTTATAGGGATTTGGAGGTTTGAATCCCAACTGTGGTCCCTATGCCCTATACTGAAGGCCAAGGATGCCAGTTTCCTTCACCTCTATCCAGCACCACCTCTGTGCCATGGGTCATGTTAGGTGCTCAGACAGGATAAATAAGTCATGGTACCTGCCAGGGAGATAACCATTGTTTCCAGAAATTTCTGGACTAAGTGTTAGCATCTGAAAATGGGGGTTCACTGTCCTGAGACTCCTCCCCCCCTTCTACCAGTGTTTTGGAATGACTTCCTCAGGGATTCTCTGCAAATACTATTTTATTGAAAATAAAAGGTAAGTTTGATGGAAGTACTGAGGAATCGTGCCATCTGGTATTGCAGCGTGGGATTTTCAATAATGACCATACTTACTCTCACATGGCACCTTTGACTATCTCTGCAAGTAGACAAATCTAGAAGTGTTTGTTCCATACACAGAATGCTTTGGACAACTGTTCCCAAAGCCCCTTCCTTTCTGTGGCTCTTCTAGGTTTTCTAGATTATACCAATGAGTAAATGTCAGGGTCCGAGTCCCCTCTTGGCCACTTGCCACCCATGAGACTTCACCTTCCCATTGCCGGGCTGACGCCTCTCTGCTCACCTCATGGGGATCACATTGACAAAGCAGATGGGGGTGCTTGGAAAACCAAGCAGCAACTTGCAAAGCAGCAAAGCATATCTGACTTGAGAAAGGAGCTCTGTGCCTTGGTTTCAGAGTTTGCTCCTGGTCCAAGCTGAATAGTGGTTGACAGGAGGCAAGGTGGAAACAAAATGAAATGATTGCCCCATGTCAGATCTTGAATCCTTAATCCACAAATACAGAAGGTGTCCTGTATTCCAATTAATCCTTATAGCAACTTTGAGAAATAGAGAAGACAGATGTTATCGGTACAGGGAGGAGATTGGACTAGATCTTTTCCGGGGCCTCTTCCAGCTCTATAAATTGAATAATTCTATTATCTGTCAGATGAAAAAACTGAGTTGAGCTGGGCTGAGGCTCCAGGAGGTGAAGAGGTCCAGCTGAGACTACAGGGCTCATTAATGAAAAGTTGAACTGCAACTGCGGTCTGCTGCCTGCTCCCCAACCCCCGCCCACCCCATGCTCCTCTGATAGACTCACTGGCCCTCACTGACCAAGCTACACTGATTCTGTGTCTGGCCTCCTGTGTGGGCAAACTGGTCCCTGGTTCTAGCTTGGGAGGTGCCAGCTGTGTGCACCCCTTTTTCCTGAACATGGACACTTACCACAAAGTCTTTCTGCACAGATTGGCATGTAGGATAGTTTCTGTTCCCAGGGGTCAAAGAGGAGCCAGGAGCACCTGTCCTCCCACCAAGGCGAGAGTTTCTGGACTCTGCCCCCAGGGTGTAAAGATGGCACCCAGCACTGCCACCCCAGGCTCCCCTCTGTACTGCTTTGCCACCTCACTGGAGTAGAATGAGCTTTTGCCACTGTCCCATTTTAAATGTTAATGATTTGTATTATTTTAAAATCTGTTTATGTGCCCAGAGACCTCTTTACCAGAGGCCCTGTGAGGGAGGAAGGGGTAAATAAATAAATTGGGGGTCTTCAGCAGACTCTAAGACTGTCATCCCTGGGGTGGGGGGGGGGAGCGCAGAACCTGAGCAGCAGCAACAGACCAGGATGCCCCCAGGAGGTGGGGAGGACATGTGAGCCCCCACAGGGCCCTGGTGTCCCATTCCTGCCTGCAGTGGGCCCTGCTGAGCTGCAGGAAGCAGGAAACTCCAGGCTGGGCTCTCTGATGATCACTGCAGCAGAGGTTTTATGTCGGGGAAACGCGCCTTCCTCGAGAGACATTAAATATTAATAGCAGGAATGGCAGCAGTAGAGGCGGAGTGTAAACAAGAGTGAGTTATAAAATTGTTCGTTTTAAGGGCAGCCGTGTTGACTCCTGAGAGGAGAGTGAGCATTTCAAGAGCAAGGCAAAGGCGCTGGCCGCCTTGGGTTTTAAGTTCCCTCATGGGCTGGCCACATTGGGGTGAGTGTTGTGCACTTTGTTCCCAGTCAGAGACTTCCTGGGGCCTCTCACCTGTCTCTGCCACCGCTCCAGGTGTGCAGGGAGAAAGCAAACTCCTCTGTGTGATGCATAGCCCTGGGCTTGGGGTGTGTTGGATCCATTTCAGAATTCTGCTGAGTCACATTTTGGACTTGGACAGATTTCTATCCAAGGGGCGCTCACCACAGCCCAATTCGAGGAGTACAGGCTCCTGCAGAATGCAAGGGCAGAGTTCCCAGAGGAGAAAGGGGCCTCAAAGACAGCCTTTTGTAGTCTCTAACCACCTGGCAAAGCCATATCAAACATGTCCATCCTGCGTGTTCTCCAGGAGACAGCTTCCCCACATGTCCACGGCAGGACAGTCCCTCGGGAAGGTGGGGTCAGTGCACCAAGAGTCCATGGAAGGCCTGTTGGGGTTGGAGAGGAAAAGGGTTTCCTCCTCAGAGCCTCAAAGTGACCTGCTGCCCAGAATGGAGAGGAGGTGGTTCCCCAAAGGGATGAAAATCCTGTAAGTCCTCGCACCGAATCCACTCATACTGCAGTCTGAGTCGTGTCATCTAGAATGCAGCTCTCCCACACATGCATATCTACCGCGTGCCATGCATGTGTCGGCTGCCCCAGGTACAGTGATGAGCAAGCCAGACAAGCATCTTCCTCCACCCAGCCTGCCTGCAACAGAAGAATTGACAGACAAGTAAATAGGCAGTAACTGAAGGGGGTTAGTGTCGATACTGAAAGCACAGGGTGCTGAGGGATTCTGGGGTGCAGGGGCACTCAGCCTGCTCTTGAGGGTGGTGGGAGGCTTCTCAGAAGAGGTGGGGAGCTGAGCCCTAATGTCTGGCCATGGGCCATGCTGGGCTGGAGCTGGCCAGAGAAGGGCCAGCAGTGGCAGGATTTAAGAGAGGAATGGGAACCGAGCCTATGGTCTCCTGAAACTCCTCAGCAAAGCACTTTCTGCTCCATCAGGAACATCCTCTCCAGCTCATTCATTTCTGTACTTTACAGAATTAACATCAACCAAAGCCACAGACTCTTCTGTTTTTGGTTTCTCTTCAGGTCATCCTCCGCTTGCATCCTGCCAGGCACAGAGTGCTCACTGCCTCCTGAGGCAGCGGCCCTGGCTGCCATTTCGATTTTCGGGATGTTGAGTCCAAATGTGAGCCTTGTTCCTTCCTATTGGCCTTGGTTTGGTCCTCAAGGGCCTCAGGAAGTGGGTTCCTATTTCTTCTCGATGGTCCTTTACACACTTGAAATCAGAAATGAAGTCTCTTCCAAATCTTCTCTTCCCCAGGATGAATATTTCTAACTCCTTCAGTCACTTTTCATATGATTTGATTTCTATTTGTCACTAGAGCAACCTCTCCTTTTCTAGTTTCTCATTGTCCTGAAAGTGGAGCTTGTCTGGCTGGAGTGGAGATCAGAGGCCTCCGCTCCATTGTCCCAGATACTCTGCCACCGTTAACACAGCCCAAGACTGCACTTACCTTCTTTATAAGCAGCAGTTTGTCACAGTTGACTCATGCCGCGCTTGTGGTTCTAAAAACAAATGAACAAACAAAACCCATAGCTTTTTCTTTTCATAAACATGTCCAAGTGAAGTGTCCCCCTGTTTATGGGCCTGCTATGGATGTCTTGAATCCAAATGTAAGATTGTACATTTTCCACCCAAGATTTCATTTTATTGGATGTCCTCAGAATTCCATTCTGCCGGTCATTTAGAGTCTGGATTCTGTCACCTGACATACTTAGTGGGCCCCCTCCCAGTTTTGAGCCCTCCGCTGGTTTGATAAGCATGCTCTGGCTCATCAGATTGTTGTTCCTGGCACTTGCAAGCCCCCAGACCCCGACTGGTAAACTCCATATGTTAGCAGAGGAAGGCCAAGAGGGCCCCGCTTACATCGCTGACATGACTATTCAATCATTGTCATGTTGTAATTGGCAAATGCAAAAGCAGTAGCGTGTTTTGTGCTTCTAGCCCTTTCCCTGGCTAGGTTTAATTGCAGTGGGATTTATGACCGTAGCTTGTGGGAGGTAATAGATGTGGCTGTGTCTCTTTCATCCTTTCTGGCTACAAAGGATTTCTAAGGGAGGAGAAAAGACAAGTGGGACTGGAACTGGGTACTCTGCGAGGTGGAGAGGTGGGTACAGCGACTTGATGAGTTGCAGCTGCTAAGAGTGCCCTGAGACAAGTACAATATGAATATTCATAGTTGCATTCACCTAGGCAGGGCTTTTTCGGCCTTATCTCCTTATAGCAGCCCCAGAAGATAGGGAAAGGTGGGCTCAATTTTCCATTTTACAGAGAGGGAAATTGAGTCAAGAATAGATTTGCTGCCCATTCAGGGTCCCACTGAAAGTCAGAAATAGAACTAGGGCTGGGATCCAGTCTTGGGCTCTGATCTTTTTACCATACAGCACATTTCTCCTCCAGTGGTATTCACAGGATTCCCTCTCTCCTGCCACTCACTCCTCTTTGCCAATATTTATGAGATAATGTGTATGACAGCACACTGTCATGGAAGCTTAGGGTGCTATCGATAATTTCTGTTGTTTGACTGAGGACTTGCTGTGTGCCAGACCCGTGCTGGGCACCACGCTGGATGCAGAGTGTGTGATATGATAGGCACTGTGTCTTTCCAGTAGGAGTGATGCTGAATAATGTCAGGCATCCACCCAGCCCACAGACTCATCTTGACTCATGATCTATAACTCGGTGCGGGCGGGCGGGTGGGGAGCAGGGCTGGAGAAAGGAAAGCACTAGCACATGTGTTTATTGCAGTGCAGAGTAAAGAGAAGGGACTCTCAGAAGGACAGGACTAACTTCCTCCTTTACTCCCTTCACTCACCCTCCCATTTATTTTTTCTATCAGCAAGTTTGTTTGTTTTTTGTTATGAGCACCTGTTGTGTGCAGGCATTGAGCCAGATGCTGGGGATATGGTGGTGAACAGCTGACTTTGTTTCTGGCCCCTGGGAACTTAGCATCTTGTGCCACAGAGTCTTATTGCAAAGTATTAATTACATCCTCATACAGGAAGTATGGGTGCTATAGGGTCACTTAGCCAGAGTCTGCGCCCTGATCTGGGGGTTAGGGAAGGCTTTGTAGAAGAAATTATGACTTAAGAGGGCAAAAGTTTAAATAAAAGGTAGGTGTTAGTCCACGTGAGGAGAACTTGGAAAGGCTTTATAGTTAGAGGAAAAAATATGTTCAAAAACTCAGACTAGAGAAGACATGAAATTTTTATGAAATGTAAGGCAAGAGGGAAGTAGGAAAAGATGAACTTGGACAGGTAGACAGGGGTCAAATCATAAGGAGCCTTAGGAGACCAGTTGAGGAGAGTGAACTTTAGGGGAAAAGCTACTTTAGGAGAAAAGCTACTGAAGAGGTAGCAGGGAGGCACATGATCAGACTTCTCCTTTTGGAGAGACTCCTTCAGCTACAGTGGGGAGAATGAATCAAAAGGGTGGGTATTCAGTTTGGGGCCTGCTGATTCAGAAGTACCCCTGGGCTTGGCAGTGGAGCCGTCCATCCTGTAGGTACTGAATGTTCAGGTCTAAAACCCAGAAGTGAGGTGCAGGCTGCAGCTAGGAACACACCATGTCTCTGTTAGCACGGCAGTGATACTGGCTGTGGCCTGGTGCTGAGTCAGCTCATGAAGCAGTAATGGAAGTCATGGATGTGGATGCTACCGCCAAGGGAGGGTCTAGGATAGAGCCTGAGAGCAGCAACGTAGGAGGGCAAGCAAACAATCCGGGAAAAAGAAGCCCTTTTGGAGTCTCAGTGGAATCTAGTGCAAACTTATATCTCAAAAAGATCAGAGACCCAAGACTCATAAATTCTATAGAGACTGAACTGTGACCTCAGATGAAGAACTGCCTAAAGCACCTCCCCAGAGGGAGCTCGAATCTGCGTTGGCAGCTCCTCCTCCTTTCTCTAATAGGCTAATTCTTCTCTCCATCCTGTTTTCCTACTTTCACTTCACATTTCCTTTTCTAGACATTAGTTTTCCCCACCAGTGACTTCCCGGTCAGGTATGGAGGATGACATTTGCAAATGGCTCCCAGATTCTCAAATCCCATTGGCCCAAAACCACCAGAAAGGAAACCTCAGACATTTACAGCCTCGTGTCCCACCCGTCTGCATGGCGGCACCTCATCAGCTGTCTTTTGTGGGGCAGGCAGGTTCGGAGCACTGCTCCCACTTTTGAGCTGGGGGGACTGAAGCAGAAAATGGGATGCAGCCTCCCCTGGTTCCAACTTTAATTTAACTCAAACGAATTAAACATGCTCTTCCTGAGACCCTTCTTGGCGTGGATTCCAGGTGGAGGAAAGGACCCAAACAGAGGCACGGAGGCAGCACCTGTCCCGAGCAGAGAGAAGGCTTCCGGTGTAGGGAAACTCACCCATGGGGGAGTGAGGCTAACGGGAGCCCGATGGTCCTAAATGCAAGGAGGGGAGATGTCTGGATGGTCTGCAGGCAGTAGGCGGTGGGGGGGACTGGCTGTGGTTCTGAGATGGGGTGAATTCATCAGAGCTGACATGAAGGAACAGGGTCTGATTTGCAGAAGCACAAACCTGGATTTGCACAATTATAGAACTCCTTAATGCACCCAGTGTAAATCTGGTACCTGTTTTTGGCAGGCTTAGAACTTGACCTAAGAGATTCAGAGGTAAGATGCAGTCCCTGGCTTCAAAGAATTGGCAGCCTGGCTGGAAAGAGAAAGATGGTGTGATAAGTGGATGGGGAAGGAGCTCAGGCCTTTGGCACCCCCTCACCAGCCATTCCTCCACCCTGTGCAGAGCTGATTAGAGATTCTAGGGCAGGGTGGTTATGCCACATCATAGTTGCCTCTTCATTTAGGGGCTCAGAGCCCTGGTAGAGAAGCCTATTTGCACAGCCATGGGCTGAGATTTTAAGTTGGTAGGTTAGAGAGGGCATGGGCAAGGATTAGGATCCAAATCCTCTAAATATTTGCTGTGGTGACCTCGTTATACATAACTACAAGGGAAGAGAATGCCAAAGAAGCGGCTTCCCATCACTCTGTCAGGCAGTTTGGGGTGTGCTGGGGGATTTCTTCAGATAACCATTAAATGAAGATGAAATCCCCTGTGCTCATTGCAGGTCTGGTCACATTACTGCAAGCCAGGGGCTGGGATCTCCTGGCTGGGCTAATGAAAATGTAACAAAGGGGTGAGAAAGAGGAAATGACTGCTAGTGCTCTGGAGGTGGGCAGCACTGCAGGAATAGATGCTTCCAGAAAGGCTTCAAAGCACTGTGGGCTTCTTCCATGAAAATGCTTGCATTGTCACCAGTGCTGCCCCTTTCAGTTTCTTCCTGCCTCCTGTGCACTGGCAATGTTAGCAGAGAATGACTTTAGTAGATGTTTGTAGAGAATGACTCACTCCCCCACAGTGCAGGGCCAGAAAATCTGAACCCCCAAAGCCAAACTGGGTGCCAGAGTTTGATTTGTGAACATGGTTTTGCCAGCTGACCACTTGGGTCTCTTTTCCCTTATTTATAAGAAGGGAAGAAAGAATCTTCCTCTTCCTAGCTCATCAAGTTGATGCTCAGTGAGCCGATGGGAGAACACATCAGTGGTGGAAACCCTCTGGGGGTGTGTGTGGTGTTATTAGGGGCTTGTGGGCAAAAACGTGCTCTCAGGGTGCAGAGGCTGTGGCCCACCCCTCTGGGGTGCCCATATGGGAGAGCTCCATGCAGAGCAGGGGCAGTTTCCAGCCTCACAGCACCAGCTCTGCCCTCTGAACTGAAGCAATTGCCCGTTGCTACAGGGCTTGAAAAAAATCCCAATAGAATTAAGTCAGTGCAGCTTTTCGCCTTAAGTGTCTGTCTAGACACACACCTGGTTTCCTGAAAGGAGGGTCATAAGTCACCTGCTTGCTGTTTTAGGAGAGCAGAAGCCTGCCATCTCCCTCCTACCATCTCCCCTTTATTTTGACACCAACTTTGCTCCATCTTGTCACCAAGAGCAAAGACTGCAGCCCTGTGGCTGTCACCAGAGTTCCTAAGGAAGGCACTCACCAGATCTGCAGTTGTCTCCCCATCAACCCTGCAAACTCCCCCATCAGGCACATGTATAAGTCAGCCAGAGGCCTCCCAGCCATCTTCTCCCCTCCCTGTCTGTCCTCGGACATTCCACACGCAGAAGGAAAACCTCCCGGTCGGCTGAGGAGTGATGTGACTAGCGCCCTAAGTTGCTAAAACGTCCTTATTCAGGAGAGGCTGCTCGCCAGTTCCTGTTCTCCCTGAGGACAAAGCGAGAAGAAATTGGCTTGGGCAGCAGCAAGCCGGATTGAGGCTGGGGTTAAGAAAGAGCTTGTTGGTGCTATTGAATGAGATTTGCTGGGCTCCTCGCTCCTGCTCCTCCCCAGTGTTCCTCATGGAGGACACTTAACCTCCAGCTCTAAAAACAGTATGGGATTAATCAGGCCTCCAAGATGGAAGGAAGGGGGCGCAGTTGAGCACGTGCTGAGCACTGTCCGTGTGCTGATGTGGAGGCTGAAGCTTCCATCCCCAGAACACTCCTCGCTGCCGGCATACAGATGGGTGGCCAGGGCTGTGGCCTGCTGCTCGGGAGAGTTGGCCTGGCTTCAGATTCCTCTCTCCCAACCGAGGATCTGCCCTCGCCCACTTGGTCCTGCCTTGACTTAGCTTCTTTGTCTGGGCCCTTATCTCAAGGCTGTTTCAGGACCCTCCTCACCCTGCTTTCTGCCTTTTCCCCCAAGCTGGCGGCTTGTACCTTTTCACTCTTCCCCATCACCCTGCCTGGTTTGGGTTCCATGCTGACTAGTCTGGACAGTTCCATGACTGGCTGACCCCTAGTTTTATCAAGAGTTGTTAATCATGGGAATGCTTTGCTAAGAAAGAGGGTGACCTCTTCCAATCTTTCATGAATTGGGTAGTGTTTAAAGAAGTAAATATGTGTTTTTTTTTTTTTAAATATAGAAAGACTACAGCAACTTCTGTGGCCACACATCCAGCAGTATTTCCTATAACTTGTCTGGGCTGGGCAGAAGTGGGGGGTGGTGACCAGATCCTTGCTCCCAGACACAATCTGGGTTGCCGGTTTTAGAGTCAAACAGATCTCCATTCAAACCCCAGTACTGACACTCTGCCTGTGTGACCTTGGGCCAGCTCTTCCCCTCTTCCATCTTGAGTGCTGTCTCTTTTGATCAAGTCAGACTGATTTAACACCTACCTCTTGGTTGTGAAGATGAGCTGGGATACGGGATGTGAAGTTTGTCTCCCGGAGAACTGGCAAGCTCTTGGTACATATTAGTACTCCTGCTACTTGTCCTTCTCCTTTTCCTTCAGGCCTCATGAGTCCAAATTTAATTTGCAGACACCCCTTCTCTTACAAGAAAGGCATTCCATTTCAGATTCAGGTTTACCTGAAATGAGTTAGGTAAACTTCTTTCCCACCCCATATTCAAAAACCAGAATTTACAAAACAAATTAGCGCACAATGGCTAGACATGTTACAGAAGGAGGCTTCATTTTGCATTTATATTTGCTAGCGTGCTCCTATTAAAGGACATTTTTCTCCATGTTCAATGTGACTCTCCATTTGTCAGAGAAGTCGAGAAGACAGGCTGAATGCTGAAGGTTTAGATATTAGGAATATTAGGAACCTTTATCTCCTAAAGATCAATTAGAGTAAGGGATAATTTGATTAGAAAAGTAAGATTTGGGGAAAACTGGGATTTGATTTATAAAATTCTAATTGCTTTAGGAAGTAGCTTTTGCAATGTGTATCTCAATTGGAGAGCATTGCTCTACCTTGTAGCTAGAATGCCAAGCACATTGTGTGTGTGTGTGTGTGTGTGTGTGTGTGTGTGTGTGAAGAGAAGGATGAGAGGTATGGAGAAAGGGAGAGGAGAGATTGAAAGCAAGGGCTCCTGTTGGCATAACCATTAAAACTACTTCTGCCAGGCACAGTCACAGCACATTAAGGTCTGCTGAGGCAGGATTGGTCATGAAATCGATCAACACTGCATTCTGTGTTTGACTCTGGTTTATTGTAGACTGTTTTCTCCAGACATCCTTTGATATGTCTTTGGCCGTGAGCAAACTAATATAGATTTTCCCACCACATTTCAGGTCTCAAAGCTGATTCCCCTGCAGCCCTACGCATATGGGGAATAAGGAGCTAATATTTAGGATAGTGCCGGGGCCCTCAGATACCAGAGTTGGACAGTGTGGGAGGCGGGATCCTTGGGTGTATGTGTGTCCAGAATGGGAAGGAAGGAATCAGCCTTCAGCTGGGAGCTGTTGGTGTCAGCTCTGGGTAGCTGCGGCAGAGCCAGAGGGGAGGAGGTGCTGGGACTTCCCATTTAATCTATGAGAGGGGAGGCCAAGGAGAGGCAGGGAGGGAGGGAGGAGTGAAGGTTTTCGTTATGTTTTAAGCAGTTTCATGTGGGGGGTACAATATGGCTTGGAAGGGGAGTTCATTGAATTAAGAAAATGAGTGAAGAGGTGTGTGATACAAAGGATAGAGGAGTGGAGGGTGATGGTGGGAAGGAAAAGGAAGAAAGAAGAAAAGGGGTGAAAGTTACAAAAATTGGATGAGATTATGTGTTCGTGTAGTCATTCATTCTTTCAAGTAATAAATATTTACTGAGCATCATCAGGCATTGAACTGGAGGGAAAACTGGCTCTAGCATTCCTGAGTTGACTTTCTTTCTTTCTTTCTTTCTTTCTTTTTTGAAATCCTTTTATATTTTAAGATTTCTTTATACAAGCACTGGGTACAGCCAGAAGCGCGGGAGGCTGAGAGAATTCACCAGAGCCAGAGTGGGGAGCAGAGCAGGCAGAAGGACCGAAGTACACTGCTGAGGGGAGCAGCGGGCTGCAGGAGAGGTCTGCGCGCCATGTGGGACCCTCCTCTGGTGGCCGGGGAGCAGCCCGGGATCGAACCGGCGCTGCAGAGGCTGCGGGCAGCTTCGCAACCCAGCGCTCAACCGCTGCGCCACCCAGGAGGCCCCCTGAGTTGACTTTCTAATGGAAGGTGTAGAGCCCCCAAAATGGGCAATTATAATCTCTATGGGAGCACATAGGAGGTGGCATTAGCTCGAGGGAATGATTTGGGAAAACTCTTGGGAATAGGTGACCTCTAAAAGCTATGAGCTAGTTCACAAAGTCAAATAGTACAGTAAGGCCATGGGGGAAAATGGACATGGATGAAGCTATTTGGTTGACAGTATGAAATTGATGACCTCCAAGAGAGCAGTTTTGGGCGAATTAAAGCTATGGCAAAGGCAGTATTTTAAAATATAGTATATTAATGGAAAATTTGAGGTACGGTAGGCCAGAAGATAGGGAGATAACTGCCATTGGAGAAAGAGTTTATTATTCACACTTCCTAAGAGGCACAGGCAGGCTGTGTCATGGAGGGGGGATTTTGGGGGGCACACAGGGAAGCACCAGGGTTGGTCAGGAGGCAGAGGGAGTGAGGGGAACTATGGGCGGGAGCATTGATTGTGGTTTCTGTGGAAGGAACAGATGAAGCAGGTAAATAGACAAAGGACTGGCTAGTTTGAATGGTTTGATTGGGTTCTGGGGCGCTGCCCCTGGCTCTGGGTTGATTAGGCAGGTGTCTGTCTCCCTGAATGGGAAAGCCCTGTGAGGGCAAATAAAGAAGGTGGTTGGGCCACTGGCTCTGGATTAGTTCCTTTGTTTTTGAAAAGCTCCCCTGACGGTGAATTGTTGCTTGAGCCTCCCAGGGAGTGGGCTCTCCCTGGGAGGGGCGGTCCCTCCAGGCTCGGCAAGGTCCCTAATGTCACAGCATCAGATTGCAGTAACTAAAAGACGTGGTTACTACAGGCAGGTAAGGGGTTGATGACGAAGAACATTTAACAGACGCTGACTATGTGTCAGGTACTCTTCTTAGTAATTTATCTGTTTTAGCTCAATTGTCACAGCAATGTTAGGAGTTTACTTTCCTTTTTTTTTTAAATTAATGAAATACCATTGTTTTACATCTTTGTTCATATTTTGACAATATAGGATTTCTCCTGCAAGTTGTGGTCATCATATCTCTCCTACCTCCAAAGCACCCAGAGTCCTCTGCCACAGTGCCCTGTGGCATACAAGAGCGGGGGCACAGGCCAGAAATGCAGGGGGTAAGAGGATCCACCAGAGAGAGAGTGGGGATCAGAACAGGAAGACTGACTGAAATACACTACTGAGGGGAGCAGCGGGCGAGACAGGAGAGGTCTGCTGCGCTATGTGGGTATCTCCCTGGCCAGTTGGGAATCGAACCTGCACTGCAGAGGCTGGGGATTGCTTTATAGTGTGGTGCTTATCCCCTTGCGCCACCAGGGAGGCCCATCAGATGACTTTTAAGGATTGGTTTTATAGTTTGCCTTTGTTTGACCCTTTGTTTGGTTTTCTATATTCCTCATATAAGTCACACCATCCAGTATTTATCTTTGCTCTTCTGACTTATTTTGCTTCCAGCTGCATTCATGTTGTCACAAATGGCATGCGTATATCTTTTTTTGATTGCTAGGAGTTAAATACTACCTGAGAAAACAGAAGAAGGGAAGTCAAGGAACTTGAGCTATGTCACACAGCTAGCAGGACGTGCCTGAACAGAGTATAGCCCAGCAGGCTAGCTTCTGGATTGAGGTTCTCAGTCCCTGTACTATGTTGTTTTTCTAGTAGATGCCAAGCAAGTTACACTCATTCAGCAGTGACAATTGTAGTTAAAGTTGAGAATTTCTTGCATTTCTATATGGCATTTTTCTTTTCAAAGCTCACCACTTGTTTCTACTGCTTCTATTACGATGGAGGGAATGACATTTTGTAGTGGGATCAAGTGAGAATCAGAAAGATTTTTGAAGCTTTTCCAAAGAGACATCTCAGTTCAGTGGGGAGCTGGACCCCCAACTTTAGCTCTTCTGGAAGGGATGAGGGTTCCCTCCCAGGGCAGCACCCTGTGCTTCCTTGCTTTCTCATTTGCATGCTCACGAAGTGTCTCCAGGTTTCCAGGAATCTTTTGCAAGCCTGTGTACTGTTCTTTTTATAAAAAAAGGGGCAAAGAACAGTCTGTGCTGAAGCCTTTGGAACACTGAGTGAGCCCAAATGAGATTTATTCGGTAATTATATTTTCTTAACGAAGTTTGAAGGCGGTGGTAACGAATAAGGCTTTATTCAGACACCACCATTCCTTGGCAGTACATGGCACTTTGAAGGCAGAATCATAAACAAAAGATGGTGAAGGGTTCCAATTATAAAGACCCCAGTGAACTGGAGACTAAGGAAGGAAGGAAATTCTAAGGTTTGAGATACATGTCTTGCCATATTTAAAAAAAATAAAATTCGATCGATTTGCTGTTGATGTTCAAAACTTGCAGGCACAACTTCGCTTCTATGTGTGGGTAAACCTCACCTCACCCATCCCCAGAGTTGTCAACCTAGTAGTGAGAACAGCACTAGGACTTTGGGAAGTCCTAGTTGTGACTTCTGGGAAGCTGCCTGCCCTCCCCTGTTCTGATGACTAAGGCTGCGTGATGTGTAATAGGCTTCAGTTAGTATGAACACTTCTTGCAGGTACTGCAGGTGGGGTGCTCAGTTGGAGGCTGGGGTTCAGCCCTCAGCCTGAAAAGACCCTCTGGAGGTCTATAGTGTAAAGTGAGTTCTTGTAACCCTTGGAGGTGATCAGACAGAACTTCAGGAAAGATTGAGCCTTGGGGAGTGTGCTGTCATGGAGCAGCAGAGTTAGAAGGGGAAAGAGGGAATCAGCTCTTGGGAACCCCTGTGCTGCTGATCATTAGAAAAAGGACCTTGTCAAGGTCAAGAGCCAAGAGCAGGAGAGTTTGCAGATGTTGACTTCTGGTTTGTCACAAAATTGTCTTACCTACATGTGCTGCCTCCCGAACTTCCTGACCCACCTGCTGTAGGTATTTCCCTCCACACTTTTGCTCAGTGATTTCAAGCAGACCTTCAGCCTAAATGTTGGTGTTCCCACTTGATGTCCCATAAAAAGTTCCCATGTGCCAGGCGGTTTCTTCCCAGACCTGGATCACAAGTCTCATCCGCCTTCCTCCTGGGGGACAGGACATCTGCAAGTGCTTTATAGACTGAAATGCTGTCAATACCAATGGTTCTCAGTGGAGGTGTTTTGTAATACTTTTAAAATTTGAGATATAATTGACATACAGTAACATTCCCTTTTGCAGTGTGCAATTCTTTGAGTTGTGCCCAACACCTACAGTATGGAACCACCACCATCATGAAGTTATAGGACAGTTGTGCTCCCCCCAAAAATTCCCTTGTATGATTTTGTTGTCAGCTTCTCACCCCACTTCTGGCTTTTGGCGACTATCTGTTTCTGGTCCTGTAATTTAACTTTTTCCAGAAGATCAGATAAATGGAGTCATATAGGTCTATGGGCCTAATGTTTGTGTTCTTCCCAGAATTTATGTGTTGAAATCTAACCTCCAAAGCAATGAGTGGTATTAGGAGGAGAGCCCTTTGGGAGGGTTTGAGGTCATCAGAGTGGAGCCCTCATGAATGGGATTAGCACCCTTGTAAAAGGGACCCCAGAGAGCTCCCTTCCCTCTCCCACCTTGGGACACTATGTGAGAAGACAGCTGTCTATGAACTAGGAGGTAGGCTTTGAATTTGCTGGTGCTTTGATCTTGAACTTCCGAGACTCCAGAACTGAGTAATAATTCTATTGCTTATAATCCATCTAGGCTATGGCTTTCTAAGATGTGCAGTATGGAGCCTTTTTGATCTGGCTTCTTTCACCTAGCATAATGCATTTGACGGTCAATCATATTGTTACCTATCCCCGAAGTTTATTCCTTTTTATCACTAGGTAGTATCCTGTCCTATGCATGGTGTCTATCCACTCACCAATTGAAGGACATTTAGGTTGTTTTCAGTTTGGGGCTGCAGTGAGAAAGGCTGCTGTTTTTACAGTGATAGACTCTGAGGAGACGTTGTATAGAATATTCAGTAAGTTCATTTTACCTTCCACAGTGGGTGAGGAGGGGCCACTACTGGTGTCCATGGGTTGGTGCCTTTCAAGATTCAGGATGCGCCAACCCAGTGAGGGCATTTCCTGCTTCCTGCAGGTCTTTCAAGTGTTCTACTGGACATTTATTTATGTAAGTGATTAACCTACTTACAAAGAGCTGAACTATAAACCAGGTTCTATTATTCTATTTTATTTGTAAGTGCAGAAGAGTTTTGTAAAGATTTCTCATGCATTGAATTTTCCATTAATGTAATTATTACTAAGTAAATTGGAAAGACTGTACTTTGTTTTGAATTATATCAAAAGTTGTTCAACGTTTGGGAAAATCACATCGTCAGTCACTCTTGTCAGCTCAGCTTGTGGTATTTGAGTTGCCAACACAATACTCCTGTGTCAGTCTGAATTTATAGTTTCTTATTTCATTCTTTGTAAAGGTGAAACCACCTGACTACTTCATTACGTCTTCAAGTTCAGTCATGCTCAAGTATTTGCATAATGAAATGCTTATTATCTTATTATAAATTACTTTCTTTCCATTACTCCTTTATGTTGTAATTAAGGAATTATGTGGGTTTAAAAGAATTAGGTATGTAGTTATATATGAATTTTATTTCAGAATAGAAAAGGACATAATAAAATATCTGTTGTAGGAAAGGAATGTTGGTTGTTTTCACTATTCTTTACAAGAATCAGGTGGTCAGGACACTTTATCCAGCTGTATAGACAGGGCCATGTCCTCAGTGAAAGGTTGAGGTTGACAACTGGCAATTTAAAAAACTGTTCATGTTCAGAGCTTACTGTGGCACAGGGCTCAGTTCTTTTGGTCAGATCCAGAGGCATTTGAGAAAAAAATAGCTCATCAATATTCATTGCTCTCTCACTATATACCGGATGGAATCACTGTGGTGGTATTAGGAAGGTATACATGCAGATTGGACATATGCACACATATATACATACACAACTACACATATACCACACACACACATACATACTTGTGTACGTACAAATAAATGAAAAAGATAATTGCATACACTGAAAAGTGCTAAGAAGGCGATCAGTTAATGACTTTAGCTAAGGTGTAGGGAAAGTCTCTCTGAGTTCAAACCTGAATAATAAGAAAGAGGCATGTTGGGAAGATTTAGGAGGAAAAGCATTACAGCCACAGGGAGTAGCAGGGATAAAAGGCCCTGAGCTGAGAAGCATATGGGGATGTTTGGGAGAACAAAATACCAGGTATCTGGAACATGGAGAACAGAGAGAGAGTGGAGGAGGTAGATTCAGAGAAGGTTGTCGGGTCCGAGTGATTGCAGTCTTATGCCCATGGTTAGATGTTGGAATTTTATTGTTGTTGGGTTGTGTTAAACACGGGAATGATGTGATCTGAACTATGCATTAGAAAGAACACTCTGGCTGCCCTAAAGTAGAGTCAGAGAGCTGGTGGAGCTATCTCAGAAGTCCAGAGGAGAGGTGGTAGGGCCTAAACCAGGGCTGGCTCATGGAGGTGGTGACAGTAATTGAATTAGAGATATGTTTTGGAGGGAGAGTGGCCAGGGCTATGGGTCTGATTAATTTTGGCATGTGAGGGACAAGGATTGATTCTGAGGTTTTTGGCATGAACAACTGGGAGGAAAGTGGTGCCATTTGTCAAGGTGGGAGAAATTAATAAAGATGGTAGATTTAAGAGGGGAAATTGACCTCTTTTGGCCAACTTTTTTGAGAAACCTATTAGATATCCATGTGGAGATAATCAGTTAATAGTTGGCCAAGTGAGAGATGCAGTCTGGGCTAAAATTTGGATGTTGTCAGCAGCAGAGATTTTAGTAAGATGGTGGCAGCACAGTTTTTAGATCTTCCCAAATCCCCACTTAAGACAGAAAAGCAAAACCCCATAGGCAACATTTATGATAAATCTGAGTGACATGAACATCTAACAGCAAGATGAGAGAAATAATTAAGAAATGCAAGACCTGTCTATTTTTGGTGTCCGTACATGAAAAGCAGAGAGAAGATGGATTTGAGATTAAAAGAACCTCAAAGTAGCAATAGGCATTCAGTAGGAAATTTGGTGGGATAGTATGGCAGTAGCAGTGGACATGTGTCTGGGGGGAGGTAGTGTAGAAGAAACAAAGTAAAAATTGTAGACATCAGTTTGATTTCTATTTTATCACATGCATATATATGGTTTCTCTGCCCCCCAACCTTGTCCACTGAAAAATTCCTAAAAACTGTGACCCAGAGATAAAAGAAACATTTCTATGCCCAGATTGTGGTCATGTGATACCCTTTTCCACCTCAAGAAACTAGGGCTTTTTGGAGAAATGGCTGATCCCAGGTCTGGGCAGGAAATGTACAAAATTAGTCTGGAAAGATCGTGTCCAAATGACTAAGGAGCCAACTTAAAGAGAGTCCCACTGGCCAACTGACAAGTTGAGCCTTAATTAGGATAATAATCACAATGGATTGAAACCCTTGGTTAAATGTGGCTTTAACATGTATATGCACGAGTTCATAATGACATTTCAAACATTAACTAATTGGTCATCATCTGAAGACGATAGGAAACTAATTTGTTATCTTGAAAACTGGGTAAATAAAAAAATGTATCCTGTCATTCTTAGATGAACTGTTCCTCTGGGTAACCGAAAATAGATGAGGGCCCCCATCTCTGTATACAATTATCCAAGTTGCTATATGAAAACTAAAATGAATGGTTGGATCCAGGGTCTGGGTTTTGGACATGGAACAATAGTTGCTAACACTAAAACAAGAGTCGATGGCAGACATTCCACTGATGCCATCACTTGTAGTCTTGGCCAAAGCTTTGAACCAGAGCCTGATCGAGCCTCTGATCCAGCTGCTGACTTACA
This sequence comes from Talpa occidentalis, assembly GCF_014898055.3. Classification (NCBI taxonomy): domain Eukaryota; kingdom Metazoa; phylum Chordata; class Mammalia; order Eulipotyphla; family Talpidae; genus Talpa; species Talpa occidentalis. The sequence continues at coordinate 20,144,942 of NW_023601212.1, forward strand.
AGAATTCACAGAGGCCACGTGGAACTGCAGCAGGAGCCTGCAGGCAGCAGAATACAGACAGTGGGAAACTCCACAGGGCAGTGAATAGATACATTTTGAAGGAAAAGAAAGAGATAAAGGAGAAATCTATAAATTATGGAGAACTGAAAGACAAACTTTCCAAAATGGACAAAACTAAATAAACTCAGTGTTTAGGAATGTACTTAAGTGATAAAACCATAAAAGAAAAGTAAAACCCAAGAAATGATGATTATACTTTGGGAAAGTGGTCCTCGCGAGAGAAGGGGCTGCGGTTGGCATGGGGGCGGCGGGCTCTCTGTGTGGGGGGCAAGTTCTATTTCTTAACCTGTGTAATTATGAAAAGATTCACCTTAAATAACTCACTAAACTATTTATTTGTCTTGTGTAGTTTCCTGTGTCTGTATTTCATTTTATGGTAGACACATAAACATTTTTAAGGGTCATGAATATGCAAGTGGAATGGAAAGCTTTGGGCATGATGAGGTCCCTTAAGACAGAGCATAGATAGGGAAGACAGCCCAGGACTGATTCTTGAGGGCACCCCCTCAAGCCGAAAGTCTGGTAAGAAGGAGGATTGAGAAGGAGCAGCCAGAGAGGCAGGAAAACAAGACAGCTATGAAAGAACAGATGAGTGGGATCCCAGGGAAAGTATTTCAAGATGGAGTAAATGCTGCTTCTGCGACTCTGAATGAGTCAGGAAAGCCCTTGAACTTCCCTTGTGCCAGGCAGGATGGGAATCCTACCCCGCCCCATGGCCTGGGCACTCTGCTTGGAAGGTTAACTGCATGACCTGTCCTGTTGGAGTCCATTACTCCATCGTACCCCGCTCTGTCCCTCATCTTGCTCCAGCCAGTGCTGGATGCTGAGGACACTAGCCTGCCACAGGGGGCCAGGTGGTGCTACAGGCAGAGCAGGCAGGGCCTGAGTGAAGGTGGTGGGCAACAACAGGACAGTCAGAACCAAGGGCCCTCGGCCAGGGTGTCTGCTCTTGTCACAACCTGCTTTGGCAGAGCTGAGCCAGCACTCCCTGTGTCTGTGCATGCTTTCCTCCAAAGCTTAGCCGCAGCTGTTTCTCATCTCTGTGCGACAGGAGGGCCCGGTGCCTGATGACAAGGCAGGACCAGGCTGTTGGAGACAGAGCCAGTGGGGAGCCGGTTCTGACATGTCCACAAAGAGGAGCAGAGTGGCCCTTTGTTCATTGAAAGATCAGAGCCAAAAAGTTGGGGCAGAGAAGTTTAACAACAGGACTAGACGCCCTGTTCAGAGCAGCCTGGCAGTCTAGCCCTGGCATTTGTAGCCCTTGATCCACACTTGCCTGCACCCCACCCCTTTTACCCAGTTGTTACCAAGGCTGCAGATCCCCACCTTGTAGCCACCCACCTGCCCGTGAGCACAGATGTTCTAGCAGAATGGCATAGTGACAAAGAACCAGGTGTGGCTTTCTTCACCTGTGTGGAGGTAGCAGTGCTGTGTATGCATGAATTCTGAGGACCCAGCTTCACAATAGGTGGGGCCATTTGTAGTTGACTAGATCTTTAAGCTTCCTGTAGGTTCTGTCTGTTTTTCTGTCCTCTCTGCAGTGAAGACACCTCTGGGAGGCTGGTCCTGGGGCTTCGCTGGCCCTGCTCTGTACCCCAGAGCCCCCTTGGTGGGGAGGAGGCTGTACATCTTCAGATTAGGGCTGCACACTGTCCTGGGACTTGGAAGGTGCAGGGGGCCCCAGAGATGATTTTGTAGGTGAGAGCTCTGAGGCCCATAGAGGAAGAATCCTTTCTATTCCTTCTAGAGTTTTCTCCCATTCTGTTTATCTGAGTGAAAATAGCTATCTCATATATATTGATGAAAAGTGGATTGAAGTGAAAATTCTGCATTGCTTGATGGGGCATTTTGGAAAAGTAAATCTATCATAGATCTCTCTCTCTCGCTCGCTCACTTGCTCGCTCTCTCTCCAATGCTCAGCATCATTTGTACGTATGCCATTGTTTGCTGTCATTTGTGGTGAATTCCTGCTGACCTGGCTCCATCACATGTCTGTCTCATACCTACTATTTAGCAGCAGGCCTAACCTAAAGGTTGCTTTTGTGGCTGTAAACAGAATCACACCCCCAGGACCACAGAGCAAGCCACGGCCAGTGTCAGAGGGCTGTGTTCCAGCCAGCTGATCTCACGTGTGCGCTGGCCCTGTCCACCAGGACAGCCCATCTGGTGGCCAGTGTCCGCGTTTGGTGACTACAGATGGCTGGCTCGCATGACACGGAGCAGCTTGGAATCTGGGTGACATGGGCCATTGACTGAACTGGTGTGGCTCCAACCAGATGTCTGATTCACAGAGGTGGAGCTTTGTCCTTGCCCCCACCTTCCCAAGCCCACTCTCAGCCTCCCGGAATTGTAATGTGATGTCTGAGCCCAGCAGGGTCTGTGAATCTACAGCCTGCACTGCCTGAGCTTAGCAGTGGGTTTTAGTTAGGCCCCTCGGAGGGTTATATGCCATCCGTGCAGTGGCTTTTTTTTTTTTTTTTTTTTTTTAAAAATAGGTTTTTCTTTTCTTTTTTTTTAAAGATTTATTTATTTATTTATTTATTTATACAAGCACTGGGTACAGTCAGAAGTGCGGGAGGGTGAGAGAATTCACCAGAGCCAGAGCGGGGAGCAGAGCAGGCAGAAGGACCGAAGTACACTGCTGAGGGGAGCAGCGGGCGGCAGGAGAGGTCTGCGCGCCATGCGGGACCCTCCTCCAGTGGCCGGGGAGCAGCCGGGGATCGAACCGGCGCTGCAGAGGCTGCGGGCAGCTTCACAACCCAGCGCTCAACCGCTGCGCCACCGGGGAGGCCCCGTGCAGTGGCTTTTGATGCGAAGATCAAGGGGAGGGGGTTCAGGTCAATCACAGTTGACCATCAGAGCGGCAGTTACTCAGCCCCTGCCTCCTCCCCACCCCCTACTCTCACTGCATGTGAGTAGTGGAAACTGCAGCTACAGGGAGGCAGGGACTCGGGCATGCTGACCCCCGTTATCACAGCTGCCCTGGCCCTGTCTCAGCAGGAACTTTGAGCCTCCTGGTCCATCATGCCCGGCACAGCCGGGAGAGGACAGGTGATCCTCCAGAAAGTGCCAACTCTGCCTGGTGGCCCGGGGAGCTCTCTGGGTTCTGCCTGAGATTAGCTCTCTGCTCATGTGAGTGCGGCAGAGGGGAGCTTACCAACCCTGGGGTCATCTGGAAGAGATGGTCCCAGTCACTCTGTTTCCAGGGAGTTGAGTGCCTGGAGAGTGGTGGGGGTGCTGTGTGGCCCCCCTCCTTCCCCATCAGTCAGCCCCTTGTGAGGGTCTCAGTGCATCTGTCAAGTGCAGAGGCCCCCCCCCTTCACCTTTTTGACCTTGTGCTGTGCAAGTTGTTCTGATTATGGGCCACCTCGCTTTTCCACAGAGATGGCATCTTTCTTCAGTTTCGTATGAACCAAAGGGCCAAGACTGTCTTGAGGTGCCTGGCCTACCTCACCCCTCCTAGTTCTGAGAGCTGCGGGCTGTGTGTGAAGTGCATGCCCAGACTCCTTCACCAGGGCCAGTAAATGCTCCAGAACCCACTGCTGCGCTTCCTCCTCCTGGCGTGATTGCCACCACTGAGCACCCACGGATGCCAGGTGTCATTCTGAGCATCTGCACACTTTCACTCATCTCCTGTTCTCAGCATCCCCCACTTTGAGACTGAGGAATTGGAGACATAGAGAAGTTAAGAAACTGGCCCCAGGTTTCATAGAGAAAATGCTGCAATCCTGCCTTTCCGCAAAGACCGATGTGCTCCTTCCTTGGCATCTCTCTGCGCATGTGAGTGCCACAGAGGAGACCTTACCCCTTCAGGTCGGATGGAATATGCCTTCTGTGGTCCTAGGTAGTAGTGTAGGACCCTATGCGTGTGTGCCCACGCATGTACTTACATCAACATAGTCATTTTCTTTTCTTTTTAAAGATTTATTTGTTTATTTATACAAGCACTGGGTACAGTCAGAAGCGCGGGAGGGTGAGAGAATTCACCAGAGCCAGAGCGGGGAGCAGAACAGGCAGAAGGACCGAAGTACACTGCTGAGGGGAGCAGCGGGCGGCAGGAGAGGTCTGCGCGCCATGTGGGACCCTCGCCGGCGGCAGAGATCGAACCTGTGCTGCAGAGGCTGCGGGCAGCTTCACAGCCCAGCGCTCAACCACTGCGCCACCAGGGAGGCCCCATAGTCATTTTCTTGCCCTCTCTTCTTCCCTCTCTCCCTCCCTCCCACAGAACCTATTGAGCCTTACTAGCATTGTGGTGGATACTGGTGCTTGAGAGAGAGTCAGATTCAGTCCCTGACCCACCCCAGGGCTAAAGGGGAGCAGCTGTGAACAGACAGGGGCTCTGGAGTAGGTGTGGCGGTGGGGGTGACAGCTGGCTGTGGAGGTGATGACCGGCCGTGGAGGTGGTGGCCAGCCACCGAGGGCACGTAGGGGAATGAATCTGACCTGGGACTCTGGAGACAGACTGTTATCTCAGGAACTGAGGAAAGGTCGGGTATATTAGAATCTTGGAATTGGCATGAGGAAGGCCTGGGTGGACTCAAATCCTAGCCCTGCCCTTGACCAGCTGGGAGGTGGCAATGACCACGTGTGCTGGGACTCAGTTTAAGGTTTAGTATGGATGAGGTCTCGTCAGGGTGTTGGGAGGGGCTTTGTTTTGTTTTTGACCACCTGGCTGTGTGTCTGTGAACAAGTCAGCCAGTCTCCTCCCAGCTCAGTTGTCCCATTTATAAAATGGGGGTAGTGGTATCTGTCTTGACCACTTGTGAAGACTGGGGTAAGGGTAGGCCATTGACCCTGGAGAAGGGGCCTCTGAATGTGAACTTTGCTTTTCATGGGGAATGACCTGCAGGGCCAGGCCACATCAGGGTTGCGTGGGGAGACGGGGGTGCCCAGTTAGGGCACAGATGACAGGATTGCGCCTTTAAGGTGCTCGCAGGAGAGACTAGCGACAGCTACAACGTCAAGTACCATTCTCCCCGCACCCTGGTCTCTCCGTGAAGTGACTGTAAAGCACTTTGCAGTGACAGAGTCTTTTATAAATACTTCCTAATAACAACCTACACGAGTTCCAGGGGGAGCGGGGCTGGCAGGAGCGTTAATGAGGCTGTTGGGTTTCTGTTAAAGCTGGCCTCCATCAGACTCCCGCCGAGATCAGCCGCTGTGTGGGGCGCTGGCCTCCTCCTCCCTCTGGGCCTGGACACAGGACGCAGCAGGGTCTAGGACCGTCCCCAGCTCATGTCAATCAGTTCAGCTTTTTGTTGTTTATACATTTTAACTTTGGGGTTTTAATTAGTGCTTCGTAGGCAGGGGGAAAAATGCAGGACTGGTTCTCTGACTGATGGACGTAGAGTGGGATTGCAGCTGCCATTTATTTTGGGATAGACCCTGGACACAGCCCAGCAACCTGCTCACCAACCAGAGGATGAAGTATCCTTTTCCAGGGAAAGAGATGAGGGAGCAGGAGGCAAGATGGGTAGAAGGAGTGGGGGCAGGCAAGGTACATGGGATGGTGTTTGTATAAAAGACTCATGAGGAGATTTATGTAGAAGTTAGTGCTGGAAAAAGCAACCATTCTAAGTGGAATATTAATGGAATCCATTTTCTTGCCATCTCCTGCAGGAACACTTTGGAAGTGCAGGGGAAAAAAATCACTTTGCAATAATAACTGTTATTTATATAAGAGAACAGCATTGGATAGATCAAAATGTGAGGTTTCAAGGTAATAACTGGACCCTCAGAATCATCATTATCCATTTAAAAGGCAATTTCTGGGCTAGAAAATTGATAGAAAAAAATGACCCAATTCTACCCCGGTGGTAAATAAATTTGCGTTTCAGTTTTATTATTTGATTTCATTCTGAATCTGATGGGACTCGGTGACTGAAGGGAATGGAGGAAAGATATAAATGGGAATGACCTTCCCCAGAGCATCTTTATTGATGTCCAGAGACAACCGTGGAGAGAAGCCCTGAGCTCCCCTGCTTGTCACAGCTGGAGGGAAAGCAACAGAGACAGAGGAGCAATTCCTGTCAGAGTCCAGTGGGCATCTTCTAGAAAGTTTACTCCCAGCTCCTGTAATTCCCTGCTCTCCCACCTGCCAAGTTAACCACCATGGGTGAACGAATATTCCTCTGGATTTTTTCTATTCACTAAATCTATACTTTCTTTTTTTTTTTTTTTTTTTGAAAAATGAAGGAGTCCTTCTATACAGAGATGTATTGCAATCAACCTTTTCTACTGTATCATGAACAGTTTTCCACATTGCAAATTTATGTGAATCTATGTACTTTTAAAAAACTACATCCTCTATATGAATAGTCCAGCATTTAAGCTACTCTTTGCCTTTTGATGAGGTGTAAGTTATCTCTGGCCTTGAATGTTTTTTAAAATTATGTTTATTGAGGTATGATTTCCGGCACTGCACATGTTTTAGGGCTATAGGCTCACAGCTCCCCAACCACCAAAGCCCGATAAGCATCCCCCACATTCTGTTGGGCTCGTCCCATCCTTGCACTTCAGTCTTTGTACTTTTGTGGGGGTATTTCTGGAGAGCAATTCCTCAACGTGAAAGATTTGGATCAAAGGGTATGGACATTGTAAATCAGAATCCACTGACGCAGATTTTGAGACACAAAGCTCACAACCTCTGCTGTCTAAGTCAAAAGAATTCTTGTAATATCAGACAGGTGGGCAGAACTCTGAGAGATCTTTCTGGGAATTGGTGCTTTTGCTTATTTAGGGATAAAAGTTGAGGAGATGGAGCTGGTTAGAGAATATGGAGTGTTGAGCCCAGGCCCCCGGATGATGTCTGTGGTGTGACCTGGGAGTGTTTGAGGGTGATGATAACCACCTCTGCTGCCTCTGCTGGTAATAACAGTTACAGTGAGCACTGACGATGAGTGAGGCACGCGGGACGTCTGTGCAAGGCCAGCACTGGGATTCCAGCCCTGCCATTGAGGAACTCAGGGCTTGGGTGTGTTTTTTTACATTTTTCCATTGGAGACCATCACAGACACTTTACAGTTATTATAAGGATTAAATGCGATAATTCTTGTAATATTGCTTTGTAACATAGAAAGTGCTACTTAAATGTCAATGTCTTTATTAATAACCTGAGATTTATGTAAAGCTGACAAAGTATTCCCACACTTCTTCCAGCTTCCACCACACTGCTCAGAGTTCCAAGACCTCAAGAACAGAAGTGTATTTTATCCTCGTTGCTCTTTGACCTTAGAAGTTATTAACCACGCTATGCCAGAATTTCCCTTCTGAGAGCTTGAAGGAGACACAGTTGTATAAGAAGAGCAACCCCGTGGTGATTAGAAGCAGCTTTCACTGAAAGCATCCTTCTAGTTTAGGACACCTAAATAGACATGCTCTGCTGATTTTTAGAGAGAGTCAGGGACAGGCAGGTAAATAGGTGGGATAGGTAGCTAGGTAGGTAGAGCAGGTAGGTAAGACAGACAGATAAGTAAGTAAGACAGGTAGATGGGTAGGTAGGACAAGTAGATAAATAGGAAAGAATGATAGATGGATAGATGATGGATGGATGGATGGATGGATGGATGGATGGACGCATGGATGGATAGATAGATAGGATGGACAGGTGGATAGGTAGGATAGGTAGATGGCAGGTAAGCAAGTAGGTAGGATAAGTAGGTAGAAAGACAAATGGTCAGGGCAGGCTCTGTGCTCTCAAGACTCAAGAACACAGGGTGCTATGTGGCCAGGGAACTGTCCTAGATAGCAGATGGGGAGGAGCTTTAACTCACCCAAAAGGTGGAGTCAGGTTTCTATTTTCATTGAGCCATACCCTGGAGACATGAAGAAATACTCAGGAGGTACAAGGATCAGAGAGAAATATCCCTGTCATCCTTAGGAACCCCAGAGTCCTCAGAAGAGGACTCAACCCAGGGCAGTATACAGGTTTTCTTGCCTTCTGTTAGCACATCCCTCAGTAGACTGGCAGAGAAAACTCTTAAATTCATGACATCATTATGTGTGGAGGCAGGGGTTGGAGGATGAGGTCAGTTCTACAGAGTGGTTAGGCATGGAATCTCCATTCTACCACTGATAAGCTGTGACCTTATATAAATCACTTAACCTCTCTGAACCAGGCTTCTCTTATTTCTTCCTCACAGACTTAATTAAAAATAAGATAAAATGCCCAGAACATAGTAATATCTCAATAAATGGTAGCTTCATGAAATGTAGCACATCAGAAGTAACAGCTGTATGTATTAGTGTCCAGTTCTAACAATTAAGGTCCATAAACTCAGGTTTTTCCCAGTATCAGCAGACACTGTTTTGATGTGCTAACTACCCCAATGAGTACCATAATCATCAGTTACACAAATAAGCAATTAGTGGGCTAGCAAAGGCTTTTCCTCAGCACATCCTATGAATCCACTGGTCATTAGTTCACATTAGTTGGAAGCTGATTAACTGCACGTCCTAACAGGAATTGGGCAACCTCAATTCTGCATGAGACCTGCACATCCTCGGCCTGTCTTGACTTGCTGCAGCCTCCTCCCCTCCCAGGGTTTGTGACAAACCCAGTCAATGTTAGGGGTGGTGAAGATGTCTGGAAGGAAGCCAGAGAGTGATGGGAAAAGTCCAAAATCTCATAAACGGATTACCATAGATGTAAAGTCAGGAGTGTGAAGGTGGTTTGAAGCTCATGAAAAACTTCGACAAATAGCTAAAGCTTTAGAAATTGCTTTAGAAATATTCAGAGCAGTGTGGGGGCGGGGATGAGGGGGTGAGAAGAGGCGTGCAGGCTGCCAGGATTCCTGGTTGTGTTCACTGTCATCCCCATTTGTGATACTTTTGCCTAGTGATTTATTTTGAGCGTGGCCCAGTATTACTGTTAATATTTTTAGTATTGTGGTTAATATTGCGAACATTTTTGTCAGATAATTTAATCAGAATTTTATCACAGTTTCTGGAAGAGGGCACAGGGTCTAGCACAAAATCTGTGTGTGCCAGGCTCTGTGGGCATGCATGCACGTACACACACACACACACACACACACACACACACACACACACACACACACACACACACACACACACACCCCAGTTCTCAAGCCTCATCTTTTCTGAGTGAGCTTTTTCCAAACAAGATCCAGGGTGAGAGCCTTGCGGGTTTGAATCTTTAACATGATAAGTGAACTTGACTGTTTGTAACCCAATCCCATGATCCAGTAACTAAATGGTTTAATTAAGCTTATCACTGCTACCCCGAGCCTGGCGCCTCTGTGGATTAATGTAGCTAATTCAATATCCTCTCTAAGAAGCACCATTGGGGAGTGTGATTTTGCTCCGAGGACCAGCCTCCAGTCTCTCCATTGGCTACCGACACCCTGGTTGGGGTGTTTGTGTCTAGGAAGTCCCTGACAGCTTAATTCCTCTCTCTCCATTGCCTTCCTCACGTGGTTGGCTGTTGTATCCACTGGAAGCCTTCCCCAGCTCCCCCTTCCTCCTTCTATCTCCTTCCACCCCCCTGCTGAGCACTTTTAATTTGCGTAGAATAATTGATTCTGTCTTCTTCTTCACCTCATTTTCTTCTTGCTATTATTTATCACCTTTAAGCCTTTCCTTAATATAAGCTGGCCCTGATGTCTGGAGGAGATGGGAGAGTTGGGGATCTGTCATGGACGGATGCATGCCAGGCAGGTACTTGGTCCTCTGCTGGCCTTGGGATCCCACTTCCACTTGTCCATACTCTCTCACGCACTCGTGCCCACATGGCGGCAGCCCCAGTTTCTAGAAAGTTCCTGGCACACAGTAGAATAGTGCATAGTTGTAGAAGAGAACAATGAATGAATGACACCCGCCTTGTCTGTTCCTGCCTCTGACATTTGCACCAGGCTCTCACCTGATGGGTGAATGCCACTCCCTGCACCTCAGTCCTACTCATCATCCTAAGAAGATGCCAGACCTATTCCCTCCATAAGGCTCTCCTTGGTCACCATCAGGAATCATCTCTCATTTCATTAAATAGGAAACTGGCCCATTGAGAGTCACCTTTCCAAATCTGTCCAGCAATATACCCAGGGGAATCGTCCAGAACTCCCTGCATCTCTCTCCTGGGCACTTTGTCTTTTATTTTGTTTTGTTAATTGTTATTTCCTCCCTCCTATTTATGAGCTCCTGGGGGATCAGGATCACAGGGTATGGTTCTCTGGGGCCCACACAATAGAGGGCACAGCATCTGCTACTGAGGATTGACCTTCCATCAATGTTTCTCAGTGCTTGTGGTGGTGACAGTAGTGTCATGTACCTGGGGGTTTCAGTATCTTCGTACATGTCCTCTAGCTCTTTGCATAAAAATGAGCAAAAGTTCCTGTTAAAACCACTGGACAGTGAGGTCTCTAGAGGCCTTTGGGAGCTTGGGAACAGGAGAGACTGGGTCAGATGGGCTGTTACAGAAATCGACCTTTCTTTCCTCGGTAGCTTTTACAAAGTGTCCTCATCTTTCTCAGGACAATGTTCCGCCCCATTTGACCAAATTCTGAGCAGTCTGTGTCATTGATATGAGCATTGGGATGAAGAATTGAGAACTAAAGAGCCCAGGACCTCTTTATCAAATCACCTTTGTATATGGCGCCAACTGCTCTTCTCCTGGATTGACAACTTCGTGGGTTTGTGTTCAGTTCACTTGCTTGGGCTCTGTGGCTATTTTCAAGTTTTTAAAGTCACCACCTCTTCCTTTGACTGAGCCCTGAGGAGTGGAAATTGGGCCCACATATTGAGGTGGATATATTTAGGCAGGAATGAGAGAGTTCAGTGGTTTGGGGTTTGGAAGCAAAGTCAGTGCTGGCCCCTAGACTTGTTTGCCTCAAGGGAGTACTGAACCCTCCACTCGACCAACCCCATTAGTCTGCTTATCTGATGTAGCTGGTGAAGGCAAGGATCACTCTGCAACTCCAAAGGAGCCGGCCTCTGACCTCTGATAGCTGTGCTTCTGGCTAGAAAGGATGCCCTCCTCTCTCCTGTGACCCAGGTGCTATCAGCTTGATTTGGGGGATGGGCAACAAGGCCAGCGAGCTTCTATTTGCCAATGGGTGACAAGGGGTTACAGAGAAGCAAGACAGTCCTGCTCCTGCCTCAGTGCCATTCACACTGGGAGAAGAGCATCTGCAGAACTTTCCAGGCAGGCAGCTGAGAGTACAAGGTGAGCAGAGGGACTCCCCAGAATGGGCCACTCAAGGCCCAAAAGGCCTGGTCCACCCAGCTGAGAATGGAGGGTCATGAACAGTCAGCAGAACCCCCAGAGGAAAGACAGCAGGAAGGTAGGTAGGAAATGCCCCCCAGGACTCCTATTGGGCTTCTCATGAAGGCAGCCTTGGGAGGGCTCCATAGGAGGCTGATGGGAGTGGCAAAGAATTTTAGAATCTCTTTAAAATTTATCATATTGGCTGATGGATGAGAGAGAAATCAATCTGGCAGGGCTCCCAAGTTTAGGGTTGTCTCACTGACAGTAGGAGAGCCGCTCCGTAATGGGCTATCTCGACAGAGCAGGGGGAAGGAAGGGAGGCCAAAGCCTGGGCAGAGGGTCTCCCTGGTGGTGCAAGGGGCTAAAATGCAACCTATGAAGCTATTCACAGCCACTGCAGCATGAGTTCGATCCCCGGGTAGGGAGCTACCCACATGGCACAGCAGACCTCCCCTGACTCGCCTGCTGCTCTCCTCAGCAGTGTATTTCAGTCTGTTCCCCACTCTGTCTCTGGTGAATCCTCTTATCCCCCACACCTCTGGTCTGTACCCCAGTTCTTGTATGCATAAATAAATAAATCTAAAAAAAAAAAAGGTCTGGGCAGAGCATCCCACCGTGTTAGCACTGGACAGAGCCTCACAGGCCCCGTCACGACCTCCTATGCTTCGGGTGGAGAAACTGTGGCAGAGGTGAGACCAGACCCTGAGACTCTTGACAGCCCCAGTCTGATACTACTCTGTGAAGGGGCGGGGGAGCTACTGAATGACAGCGCGGAGGCTCTTCATATGTCACACCGCAGTTCACGCACACCGTAGTCAGTACAAACGTGTTTATTGATTTTAAAAAACCGCTGCTGAGGCATGTGGTCATGGGACCCTCCTGGTTGTGAAAAGGGCTCTTCATATTGCAAACCTCCTCTATAGCTTCTCAAAGGGAGGACTCCACGGGCTGTTTCTGGAAATAATATAGTAATTTGTACACAGTGTTGACAAGTTATCACCTGCGCTGCGAACTTAGTGGGTTTCTGTTTCTAATTCACTTGCTGTTGATGAGTTGTTCTGTCTGAGACTCTGGATAAAGCATCCCCACCATTTTCCCCAGGTCAGGAAGTAGGAGTAGTTTCGTGACAGCGCAGAGAATGGAAGCCCAGAGATGTGAAGTTGTTTGCTCATTGCTGGTTAGTGGCTGTGTCAGGATTTGAACTTGGGTCTGTAGGGCTCCAAAGATGCCTGTGCCATCAGGGTTTTTTGGTAAAATTTAGGCAGCAAGTGGTTCTTGCCCTGCACCTGCATCGAATGTGAACTGTGTCCTGGGGAGGAGGTGAGAAGTCTCCAGTGTGAGTCTCAATAGAGAGGGAGCAGTTCTTTTTCACCTTGGTGGGAGGTCCCAGCTCCCAGGCTTGCTCACTGCACAGCCCCCCTGCATGAATGCAATCAGCCAGCTCTCCGTGGCTTGCTCAAAACCCTGCGCCTGGCAGGAGGGAGCAGAGCCCTGCCATTGACTGTCAGCGGGAGCACGTGGCTAGGAGGCCACTGAGCTAGGGCAGAGGACCAGGGGGGAGGTGCTGCAGTTCTCTTGCAATTAAAAAAGAAAAAGCCATGGTGGTTCTTGGCTCCGAGTCCCAATTTGCATCTCATCTGGGAGTCATTTGCATAGGAAGTCCTACCGGTAGCTTTATGAAATAAAATAAATAAAATGAATGGGCCAGTGAGACTGCCAAGCAGACTCCCATTGCCTGTGCTCTGAGGGGGAAGTTATTGCTTTGTTGGGTTTTCCTTAGCATTCCCAAGAGCCCTAACTACCAGGTTGTTTGTGGGGTGGGGTGAGGCAGGTTTCATGGTACAGCTCTGGGGGAAGGAGGCAGGTCAGAGATAGGGCAGCTCCTGGGCTCAATCAAAGCTGCCCCTGCATTCTACAGGGACCCTTCTCCCTGCTCACCTTGGCTTTGGGGCTGGGTAGCTTCCCCAGCAGCAATTCTCCAGTAGGTAAGCCCAGTAACCCCTGGGCAGCTGTCACAGTCCGGGTTCCCAGGTCTAGTCTCAGAGGCTGATAGGGCACAGCTAGAGCAGACCCAGGCAACTGGAGGGTGGGCAGTGATGCCTTGAGACTCCTGCTCCAAGGTAGTGGGTGTAGGAACTGCTCGGTGACAGTGCCCTCCCCCCAGGGCATCTGCCTGTTGCCCGGGCCCCAGCCCTCACACCACACTCCTTGTGCCTTCTCCCACAACGTGGAAGAAGAGTTGACCAACTTCCAGTGGCAGAAAAGGAAAAGACCCTCAGACTGGCCAAGGTCTGCCCTAGGTCAGACTTCAAGCAGGAAGCAGAATTTGACTTAAAATCTAGTTCTTCAGACCCCAAATCCCATTGCCTTTTAGTAAGGGGGAGGGCCCTTGAAATGAGGCAACAACTGTACTGGTGAGACTCGGCATAGCCCCTTCCCACATTATCAGATGCAGTGGTCTAGAGGGGAAGGGTCATTTCTATCCACAGCCTGCCAGGGCGGGGCCCATTCCTGATCTAAAAGTTGCTGCAAAGACCAAAGTCACCCCATCTTGGGTGGGAGGTAGGGAGATCTATTCTTCTTACACCCAGGGAAACTTGAACCAAGTGGGCCTTTGAATGTCCCTTAAAGAGCATCCAGCTTAAATTTGTTTTTTCCTTTTCAAGTTTCTGAATTTTTGTTAATCGTTTGTGCCCACTATCTGCCCTCTGCGGCTCTTGGGCGTGGGGGTCTGCAGCCTGGCAGACTCTTGACCCCCAGTCTTGAGCTCTCTTTACTGATGCTGCTTTTCCTTTGTTCTGCCCTCTGGACCTCAAAGGGGGAGAAAGGGCCACCCATTGTCCTTGTATGTACAGACACGGCACTACAGGCACGGCACGAAGCACAGCTGTGGACTTGACATCCAGGCCTTATCTGACCCCTTTCACCCACGTTCCCACCAAGAAGGTCCCCACCCAATCCTGGTGGGAGGCAGGAGGGCTGTGTGCCTCCTTGGAAGAGATTCACAAGGTTCTGCCCTCCCCCTCCTCATTATTCCCTTGGGTACATTCCTAGGAGTAGAATTTCTGGATTCTATGTTTAACTTTTTGAGGAATTGCCAAACTGTTTTTCAAAGGGACAACAGCCTTGGATAATGATGTTGAATGTCTTTTCTTGTGCTATTTGCATATGTGTATGTCTTCTTTGGAGAAATATCCATTCAAATCTATTGCCCATTTTTATTTTGGTGTTTTATCTTTTTTTAAAAGATTTATTTATTTATACAAGAGCTGGGGTACAGGCCAGAGGTGCGGGAGGGTGAGAGGATTCATCAGAGACAGAGCAGGGAGCAGAACGGGCAGATGAACCGAAAACACTGTTGAGGGGAGCAGCGGGTGAGACATGAGAGGTCTGCTGTGCCATGTGGGTATCTCCCTGGTCAGCCGGGGATCGAACTTGTGCTGCAGAGGCTGCGGACAACTTCACAGCACGGCGCTCTACCAGCTGCGCCACCAGGGAGGCCCTGTTTTGTTGTTTTATTAAGTTTTAAGAGTTATATTCCAGATACAAGTTCTTATCAGATAGATGGTTTACAAAATTTTCTCTTACTGTGTGGATTGTATTTTCATTTTCTTGATGGTGTCCTTTAAAGCAAGGTGTTTGACTCTGAGTTGCAAAAAAAGTCAATGTTAACTACACTGAAACCTCATTAATTTGGATGCTAATAATTTGGAATTGGTCAGGGCAGGGGTTCAAAGTCCATTTACTCAACCCACAGTTATTGAGACTGTCTGTGGTCAGGGACTGTGCCAGGCCTTGGAGATTGAGTGGTGCCCCGGGCAGTGCCAGCCTTTGCAACCCACTGTCTGTAGAGAGAAGAAATCAAAAGCACCCCCAGCCAATGGACTGAGCTCTGATGGCATGGCCCTGGGGAAGGAAGAGCTAACTCTGCTATTAAAAAAGGGTTTACTAAGCAAACGAGCAGTGAAAACTATTTAGGAAAATTAAGTGCCTTTGGAGCCTGTGATGGTTTTCATTTCTGTGCTAACTGAAGCTGAGGTTGACTTGGCCTCCTCCTCTGAAGAAACTCAGCTTTGATGCTTCTGCTGTTCCTTGCAGGACCCAGGATATTTTATCATCTTTTAAGATGAGGACAAGATGGTGGGTGAACTATCTTGTTGCTGTTTAGAAATGAGGAGATGTTAAGTGACTTGCCCATGGAGACAGTTATTAATTGTTGGCATTGGGATTAGAACAGAGATGTTTTCCCTCCAACATCATGGATTCTGTCCTAGTTGCTGGATTTTGGATCCCTCTCACCATATAAACTGGATGGTCTTCCTAAGACAGGAATGATTGTCCCTGCGCTGGATGGCAAAGCACTTGTCACCTGTCCCACCCAAACCAATGCCTATCATTGCTTTTGCAATGTTTGGTTCTCCAGGCCACACTAGCCTGAGGACTAGTAGTTTGAAAGTGTTTTTATCATTCACCAACATTTGTTGTATGCTACTCTAGATTGTCTGCCCCGCCTTCCAGCACAATGATGGGGCCCTATGACCATATGCCCTCAGACCCCTGTGTCCCAGTGGCTCCATCTTTAATTCCTGACCCTCGAATTCTCTGTGATATCCTGGTGTGGATAATATGTCCCCCAGTCCTCAGCTGCCTTTGCACAGGGTAGGAAACAGGGCTGCTTATAGGCTCAGTATCCTAATGAAAGTCTTTCTCTTGGTTTTACTTGTTTTTTATTACATGTTCTCTAGAATTTGGCTCAAAAGGGCAGTGTGAGGTCTGTGAGCCATGCTGGACTCAAAATTACTTCTCTTCCTGCTTGGTCTTTGTAAACTCTTGAACCGAATTTACAATTACTCGCTTTTTGCAAATTTTCAGGGCAAATTTTCTCTCTTATGTCTCCTCAGTCCCTCATGCAAATGGATCCTAATAGTCCCACCCCATGGATTTTCCAGACTTTCCATTGGTCTGCAGTGGGCACACAGCTCAGAATCTGATGCCGAGATACCTGCACATTTTTATTATTTAAGAGTCAAGAAACAGGTTCAATAGAGTATCTCTAGGTTGATCATATCCTGCAACTGTGGCCTAAGCAGGGCTACCCCGACAGCTTCTTTAAGCAGACTTTATGCAGCCTGGATAACAGCCTTTGCCTCCCTCTGCACCAGACACCTGCAGCCAGACATTCCAGCCAATGCTCAGCTTGTTCTCTGCCCAAAGAACACAGTTCAGTGGAGCTAATATTTTCTGCTCTTGGAGGAGGTATAGGATTCTACCCCTGAGTGAGCTGAGTGTACGCTTCTCAACTCAGTGGCCTGTGAGTGTCTTGTCGCATGCAAGCAGCATCAGATGGTGCTGCCTCCTCTTCCAGCTGGGGAGAGGCTCCAAGAGGTCAATGGAGGCACATCCTTGGCCATCAGGGGTCACAAGGCCAACAGGGAAGCCAGCAGATGCCCTGAAAGCAGTATGGAGAGGGCTACCTGGCAGGACATGTCTGGCTTTGTCTGCCTGCCCGTGACACCTGCTTTAGTGTCTTACCTGTGAAATGTGGGTTATAGTACTACCTGTCTCGCTGGATGGGAATTGGAAGGTAAAACGACTTAGTGTATCAGTATATGGAAAATACCAAGGCTGGTGCAAGGCCCAGAATATCTCTTTCTCCAGAATCTCTCCACCTTCACAGCTAAAAAGGGGAGAAGAGCTCCTTGGGTCAGGGGGAAGCAGTGAAACCTCCATCCCCCAGCACTCTCTGTTTTATTTTTTGGTTTCCAAAATAAGGCTTGGGCTCCAGAAAGGAGGAAAACTCCTTTTAAATACCAGTTTTCCGTCTCATGCATGCAGTCACCTGTCCTCCTCCCTCGGCAGTGACCAGAGGGCTGTTACCAGATCTCACTTGTGTGTGGAAGAGCATTTGGATGGCGTTCCTTCCCTCTGGGGCAGGGTTCCTCCGCTCTCACCTGTACCTGCTGTGCTTGCTAAAGCTTCCAGCGCCTTCCCTGAAGCGTTCCTTGGCAGCATCTTAATAAAAGCCTTTTCAGATTCCTTACAGTTGATGAAATTGATAGCATGGAGATTAATATCATAACCCACAGAGGGAAATCATACAGAATAAGTGGCACTCCCTTGGCCCCGTCTCACTGGAGGAATTATCTCCAGAGCCAACCATCTAAGCTTAGGAGACAATTTAGCTTCTGGAGTAAAGGTTGGAGCAATATAACAGCTGGAGCCTGCTCTTGACCCCCAGGGGGCCCCTCTGGATCCATTTGCCTGGGCACCCCTGTCTTTGGCTCAATGCAGCATATCCTGTGCCCTCACACCACACCAGTAGCAGGCACCTTGCTCAATGCAGTACAGCAGACAATGGGTGAAAGGCCTGCTTCTCCCCTACCTGCCTTTGGCTACTGCCTTGCCTCCCCACCCTGAGGACCCCTGGTTCCCCTCACCTAATCTCTGTGCTTCTGGAGCTCTTTAGCAAAATAGTTGCTTTATGATGAAGACTACTGAGGACCTCTTCATTCTTTGCTTCTGCATTTCCCCCCAAAGATTCTAAGTCAGCATTTCAACTTAAAATAAAAACAAAATTCAAGTCTACTCAGATGTGACTTGATTTACGGAAAAGTTCCATCGTCAAAAGTGTTTGAAAAATGCTGCATGTTCTGTTCCCCTCTTAACAACGTTGAATCAGGTTCCAGCATTGCTCAGTGCTGGAACCAGGATTCTGAGAAATCCTGTAGTAGAAGCTACTGCTTAACTTTGATTTTTGAAATTATTTAGATGTCAGACCTGAAACAGTTAATAACAAAAAAATTTCCATCTAGTATATAGTCCATACAGGTCACTGGAGTAAAACATTACAGAAGAAAAAGGGGGATAGCTAAAAATAATCATCAGATGTTAATTAGTCTATAATAGGCATAAATTAATGAGAATGGCTGGGTGTCTTACCTAATCACATCCCATGGGATACTGGTGGTTCACAAAACAATGGGAAACATTGCTCTTTAGTCAACTTAACACATAGTGGCAGACACTGTTTGGCTCTTGGGAACAGTGGAGAAAAACACAAACATGGTCTTGACTCTAGTAAATCAGGATAAATAAGAATAAATATAGGCTGTGTGTTACAACAGGGTGAATGCAGGGCACTGTGGATGGGGGCGGGGGTTGCGTAGCACAGGGATGTTACCTTATCTAGGGAGTCACAAATGGCTTTCTGAGGCCATTGCTATTAATTATGAATCTTGAAAGATAAATAGAAGTCAACTGGATAAGAGAAAGGGAGCTTTCTGGGCAGAAGGAACAGTGAGTGCAAATGGCCAGAGTCAGGAGATACTTTTGGCTGCAAGTAAGAGAAAACCGAACCCAAGACAGCTTAATCAATAAGAAAATTAATTGACTTCCACGACCAGAAGTCTAAAGGTGAATCTCCCTGTTGTGGTTTCTGTGTCTCAGTGATGGCAGCAGGAACTCACGTTCTTCCCCTTTCTTCTATCAACTTTTGTTAGGTTGAAACCTAAGGGAGCTTCCCTGGTGTCATTTGGAGCCCCACCCCCATAGATGGAGGGCAAGGAGACTCCCAAAGACAAAGACCGACCACTCCATATCGATAGATACAGTCTAAATAACCAAGGGAATGTACTTCAAAGGCTTATCTTGTGCAGCTGCAAGACTACAAACTGAGTTGCTTTCTTTCTATACCTGTCCGCCAAATCTTTTTTTTTTCACTTTTTTAAAATTTTTATATTCCCCATACAATTGCAACCCCGATTTTGACCCCAATCCCTCCCCACCCCCCAAGAGTGTCTCTGGTTTATAGTTGTTTGTTGATTTTGATTTTTTCTTTCTTATAGTTATTCTTTTTCCTGGTCCTTATTTAGGTTTTCTAGATTCCTGCTATGAGTGAGACCAGCCGGTATTTTTCTTTTTCTTTCTGGCTTATTTCGCTGAGCATGATCCCTTCCAGCTCCACCCATGTTGCTGCAAATTGCATGTGCTTATCTTTTTTGTGAATGCTGAGTAATATTCCATGGTGTATATGTACCACATCTCCTTGATCCAGTCATCTATGTTTGGGCATTTGGGTTGTTTCCAAAATTTAGCTATTGTAAACAGTGCTGCAATAAACGTAGGGGTGCAGGTGCTCTTTGGAATTGATGTTTCTGTGTCCTTTGGGTAAATACCTAGGAGTGGAATCGCTGGATCATATGGAAGCTCTATGTTTAGTAGGTTGAGGAATCTCCACACAGCTTTCCATAGTGGTTTCCACACAGCTTTCCAGTTTGCACTCCCACCAGCAGTGCAGGAGAGTTCCTTTCTCTCCACATCCTCGCCAACATTTGTTGTTGCTAGTTTTTTTTGATATGTGCCATTCTCACTGGTGTTAGATGGTATCTCATGGTAGTTTTGATTTGCATTTCCCTGATTACAAATGATGTTGAACATTTTTTCATATGCCTGTTGGCCATTTGCATTTCCTCTTCAGAGAAGTTTCTTTTTAGCTCTTCTGCCCATTTTTTGACTGGATTATTTTCTTTGTTTTTGTTGAGTCTCATCAGCAATTTGTAGATTTTTGTGAACAGTCCTTTCATCATTAGTGTTGGGTGCAAAAATATTCTCCCCGTCGGCGGGGTTTCTCTTTGTTTTTATTATTGTCTCTTTTGCTGTGCAGAAGCTCTTTAATTTGATGTAGTCCCAGCTGTTCATCTTTGCCTTCATATCACTGCTTTGGGTGATGTGTCTGTAAAAATGTCTTTGAGGTGCATGTCATGTAGTGTTTCGCCTATATTTCCGTCTATATATTTTATGGTTTCAGGTCTTATGTCTAGCTCTTTAATCCATTTTGAGTTGGTTTTTGTGCATGGTGTGAGGTAGTAGTCAAAACTTCATTCTTTTGCATGTAGTGACCCAGTTTTCCCAGCACCATTTATTGAACAAACTTTCCTTGCTCCAGTGCATATTCTTTGCTCCTTTGTCAAAGATTAGTTGACCATCGATCTGTGGGTTTATTTCTGGGTTTTCTATTTGGTTCCATTGGTCCATGTTTGTTCTGGTTCCAAAGCCATGCAGTTTTGATTATTATGGCTTTGTAGTATAGTATGAAATCTGGGAGAGTGATGCCTCCATTCACTTCTTTTTTTTCCAGGAGGGTTTTGGCTATTCGGGGTTTTTGGTGGTGCCATATGAATTTCATCAATATTTTTTCTATGAAGAATGACATTGAAATTTTAATTGGAATAGCATTGAATCTGTAAATTGCTTTTGGTAGGATAGCCATTTTGATAATGTTAATGTCTGCCAAATCTTAAAGATTTATATAGAAACCTAAACTGAGTTTACTCTGTATACAGTCCAAAGGGTCTCAATTATTATCTCAAGTTTTAGGGTAGTTTCTGCAAGCAGAGAAGGCAAGTGAAATGCAAATTCCAAGGATGGGGCAGGGGGACCAAAACCCCCCAATTCCCCGAGTCCAGCTCAGGGTTCAGCAGATGGTCATGTCCCCTGATGGTCTTCTCCAACCCCTCTCTCCTCTCTCCTTAGATGGGTTGCTTCTCATATCATGGGCTATCAGTAGCAACTTATTTTTCAAGTCTAGTAGGAGAGTGAGAACCAGAACAAAGTCTTTTCTCCTACCCCCACCCTCCAAATCTTAATGGGCCAATTTGGAGCACCTAACCATGCCGAGCCAATTATTGTCACAAGGGAATGGCTGGCTCAGATTCACTTAGTCTGATTTTTTACAAGAAAAACACTGGTGAAGAAAATAGGATTACTATGAGTGCCCTAGACCAGGGGTTACCAAATTATTTTCTTTATGGGCTACACTATAAATATTTTTAGGCTTTGTGGACCAAATGGTTGTTGCCACTTTGTAACTTGGCTGTTGCACAGAAACAGTACAGATAAGACACAAGTGAATGAGCTTGGCCCTGTTCCAAAAAAGCTGTATTTATGGATAATATTTTAATTTCATATGTCTTGAAATATTCTTCATTATTTTCCCCAATCATTTAAGGCTGTTCTTAACTTGTGAACTATGCAAAAAATAAACATACATGCACCCCTGTACACACACACACCAGGCGACAGGCTAGATTTAGCTCCTGAATCATAGTTTGCTGACCCCTGACTCACACTCATCAGAACTCATTCCTGGAGTAGAGTCCAGTCTCTAAGCCATATCATTGTCACACGAGGAGGAGGTGGTGGCGTGGAGGGGGAGTCTACCCCAGTGTCTTCTATTGAGAACTTGGTATTTTTGAAGGTCTGCAGGAAGTGTAGCATATCTGGGCATCTATGTAATGCGTGCATGCTTCCTGATGCACAAAGCCTCCATCCACAACTCACGGGCAGCTTGTCCCATCTTCCTGCCAGGGTGCACCCTGCCGCCTTTCCTGCTGAACCATGTGCCCTTTAAAGAATGAATCCTGGAGGTTTGTGGCAATAGACTGAGCAATCTCCCTCTATCCCCCCGGGTAACACCCAAAGCCTCGCATGATATCAAGGTCTTCCTGCAGAAGGGCCTCCACTCTTGTTGCTAGACCCAAAGGAGGGCCTGCAATTAGTCAGTAAATAGTCACTGAAACACTCACCAGGTTTGCAGCCCCCTTGGGTGCTGTAGGGGAAGCGGGAGGAGTCGAATGATCCTCCTTTATAGCAAAGGCGTGGTGCACAAAACAAACACACACAAATCTGTCCAAATTCTGCAGCACAGCACAGCCCGCCTGGGTGACAGTGCCATGATAAAACGACCTCAGTGCCCAGCATCTGTTTATGCCACACAGTGAAAGTTAATGAGGGCTGACCCTCAGTGAAACTGGGAAGTCAACCAAAGTTCAGCTTCTGGCTCCAGCCATCCTTTCTGAAGACATGTTCCCTCTGTTAGTGGCAAACTGTTTCTGGGCCTCATGGTCATACCAGGCTCTGTCTCCTTGCTGACCTTGTTCCAGGCTTTATACACAATGAGGATCTGCCGTTGCGGGACTGATTGGGGCACTTTATTTCTCTTAATGAATTCCAGTTGGTTTGTTTTCTTTTCCATATTGTGTGTGCATTTTGGTATTTTCTGCCTAATTTTGTATTTTATGGATTGAGACTGTGTTTCTGGAGTAGATAATAATAGCCCAAAGCAAGATAGGACTGAGATTGATTTGGGGCTGAGAGAGAACCCGGGCAGAAGTCGCAGCGATTTTAAGCAATGTTTAGGTTTCACTTTTCCATTTATAAGCCTGTGTGGGTGCTCGCGCACATACACACACATACACTCACACAGAGGCAAAACCATGTGAGATAGTAAGGTTGCACTAGGGCTAACACCATCATACCCATTTTATACGTGAAGAAATAGAGGTTCAGAGAGGCTGACTGGCCCGGAGTTCCCTAACTAATGTTGCTAGGACTGAACCTCGACACTCAGACTGTGTCAAAATATATACTCTTTTCATTGAACCACGCTGCCTCCAGTCCACCCCTGCCACCCTCCCTTCTCTCTAATCCTGTGTGTCTGGGCAGCCATGAAGATAAATCTGATTTGGAACTTTGACAACTAACCGATTCACCTAGGTGATCCCAAGGCTGACTGGGCTATAACTATTGAGGGATCCTTTTTCTTCTTTTTGGCTCCTGGGTGGGAATAATAAATATTGTGAATATTGTGTCATCACTGGATCCTAGTCTCTCATTTATTTAGCCCACATGCTGACCTCCTGCTGAGGACTCGGACTGCCAGGCGGAGAGCAATAGTCCCCACCCTCTAGGAAACTGCCAGTTGCCCTGCACTGCTTCAGGGCCTGTGGCAGGGCACTGGGGAGGTTATAACAATTCACTGGGAAGGGCATCCAACCAAGACTGGGGAGGTCAGGAGAGAAGTTGGTTCGGGAGCTGAACTTAGACTAGAATGTACAATTAAGGAATAAATAGTCAAGGGAGGGGTGTGTGTATGTGGTGTTTAGCACGGGGGAAACAAGAATGGGCTATATTCTGGGGACCAGGAGGTTAGTGAAGGCGGAGTTATTGGAGAGAGGGCACAGGGAAAGTGGGAAAGAGTAGGGTGTA
Source organism: Talpa occidentalis (assembly GCF_014898055.3). Taxonomy (NCBI): domain Eukaryota; kingdom Metazoa; phylum Chordata; class Mammalia; order Eulipotyphla; family Talpidae; genus Talpa; species Talpa occidentalis. The sequence goes on from NW_023601212.1 coordinate 20,168,268, forward strand.
GAGGATTGCGAGAAGGGCTAACTTTGTAGAGATAACAGGTATCTTTTCCCCTTGGCTAGGAGGGAAAATGGGTGCAAATATTGCTAAATTCGTTCACTTATCTAGTCATCTGTTCCTGTTAACTCATTAAGTATGTGTTGAATGATGTAATGTGCCAACATTACTAGGCAAGGTAATGAGCATATAAAATGAAAAGTAATGGATCCAATACACAGTTGCAGGACACCTGTCTTCTGTGTGCTGTCCCAACAATAGTAGCAGTGTGTATTTATCACATGCTTGGTTTTGTTAGAAGATTTTGGCATGTATCTTTTCATTTAATCCTCATCATAGCAGATGCTGATGTCATCACTCTTTCCAGGTGAATAAACTGAGACAGAGAGCGTAGGTAACCTGCCCAAGGTAACAGGGCTCCAGTGGCAGCCACAGGCTTTGAAACCAGCAAGCCTGTGCACAGAAGCCCCTGCTGGTCAGCCCTGGGTGTATTCTCTCAAGAAGCTTGTGGACTGCTGTGCAGGCAAATAATTAAAATAAGTACCTATTTCTAGTTCTGACAGTAGGGTTGACTAGATAAATGGAAAACTCTCCTAGAAAATGCCAAGAAATGCTGGATAAAATATAGCAACCACCTTTTTGGAGAAGCTGGCTGTATGAGAAAGAAAGTAAGGAAAAACACCAGGGACCAAAATGAAATGAAAGCTGAAAACTGAAGTGCTAAGTGTCTGAACTAAGGGGCGGTCACCCGGAGTGGGGCTGTGGGCATTGCCAGTCTTGGGATTCAAGGGGTTTGGATTTTATTACCCATAAAGAGATAAGAGGCATGACCTGAGTTAGCATTGAGGGCCCCAGATAGAGGTAGTGCCTTCAGTGAAATGGGGATCTGTACGATGACCCGTGCAGGGTGCTAATGAGTGTTCTGGGTAAGAAAATACGGTTTCCCAGAGACTTTACCACCATGGAGTACCCTGAATTGGTTGGAAGTTGGACTTTCTGCTCCCTGCTGGTCCAAGAATTACCAAGTTGAAACATTTGTGTAAAAGTGGTCACAGGTTGGTAATTCACCCAGAATTTCTGGCAGAAGCAAAATCAAATCAAATGGACAACCCCTTAACCCTGGTTACCAAGGATCCCCACAAAGCCCCCAGAATGAGAATCAACAGCTGCAACAGACGACAAGATCAGACACTCAGGCACTGAAGCTCGGAAATATTGGAGTTCAGCGCCACCTTAAGCCAGATGGACAAACAATCCACACTGTAGCACCCTCAACAGGCTCAGGGTGCAATAGCAGGCTGGTACTCCATGTGACTGAGTATTGATAACACTTTAAGAGTATTGATAGCACTTGGTAAATGCAAAAGAGGGGCAGGCTCTGAGTGTTGTTATAATAGGAACGAAGCCTGCCTTGGGTTGTCTGTTCTCCCAAGAACATCCATCCTTATTGCTGTGCCATCCCTGCCTCCTGCCCTTGAAGGAGTCCATGAGTTACCTGGGGAAGCTGTAACACGGCCCATGCTCACATCTCTGCTGCACCTCTGGGACCTGTGTGGATCAGAGTGCCAGGTTGGGGGAGCTGTGAGTCCCCAGCTGGAGAGAGGGTGTCCCCGTTCAGCAGGAGCTGACTTCCAGGGTCCCCCCGCCGACCTGCTGGGCTTTGCAGGGGAGTTGCTGGAGCTCCCTGGCTTTTTGTCTGACCTCATCAGGAATCTCTGAGTCATGGCCTTTAGAGAAGGGACAGCCTCCATCTCAGCTCTAATCTCTGTCTCAAAGGTGGAAGGTCACTGTATGCCTTTGGTGGGGATTAGCCCAGAAACTTTGGGCTTTATATGCTGTTTATCACACGTGGTTTTTGAGAGGCAGGAATCTAGGATCTGCTGGGCTGGGTGGATCTGGCTCAGGGTCTCTCACAAGGCTGCTGTCAAAATGCCAGCCGTGGTGGCAGTCATCGCCAAGGTCACTCGAGTGGCTGTTGGCAGACCTGGCCTCTGTGTTGGTAATGACTGGAGGCTTCAGCACCTTGCCATGTGGGTGTCCCCATAGTGTTGCTGAACACAAAAGCTTGCTTTTCCCAGAGTGGGAGGGTGTACATGTATGCATGTGTGCGCGCACGCGTGTGTGTGTGTGTGTGTGTGTGAGAGAGAGAGAGAGAGAGAGCGAGAGAGAAAGAGAGAAAGAGGGAGGAAGGGAAGGAGGAAGAGAGGAGAGACACCCTCCCTACTTGTGCTAAGACAGATGCTGGTCCCAGAGCTGACATCCAGTCACTTTGGCCCTGTGCTCTTGGTCAGAGCAGCCCCAGTACCTCAGTACAACATGGGAGGGCTTATAAGGTGGGTGTGAATACCAGGAGCAGACATCTCTGGGGCCATCTTGGGGACTGACAACTCCAGAGGTCTAGCAGAAACCTGTACCAGTAGGGCCCTGTAGGAAACTAGAAACTTCACCTGGGGGGTTTCCTCCAAGTTCTAAGGAGACGATATGGTCACAGATTTCTCAATTAGTACCTTTAAGATAAAGTTCAAGTCCCTTGAAGTGGCTTAGAAGACCCTTCACAGTTCTACCACTGGCATCCCCAGCCTTGTTTTCTGGCCTTCTCTCTCATCACCTCCACTCCCAACTACATGAATGATTTGTTTTCATTTCTCTTTGCCCATGAACCATGACTGTTTCTTCTGCTAAGAGTAAATTCCTCGTTTGTGAAATCTCCCTGTGCTCCCCAGAAAGAGACCTTGCCAATAGCCCAGAACCCCTTGTACCTTACATCTCTTTGCCTCTGCACTGCCGCAGCCCATGCTGGACAAGTATTGCTTGAGTGTCACCTGTGCCGGGCACTGCACAGGGGCCAGGGGGACAGCAGTAGACAAATCAGACATAACTCCTGCCTCCTGGAGCCTCACACTGTCGTGGGGATGGACAGGCCACAGGAACGAGGAAATGTGGAGTGTGCTGGCGTTGCTAAATGGACAAAAAATACATCCCGCACGGCTGGGGAAGGGAGGGTTCCCAGGCCATGCCTTACACTGTGCTCAGGAAAGGAACTTTCTTCCTTCATTATCTCCCCAATCAGGGTACTTGTCATGTAAAGGGGATGCTTTCCTGAAGTGCCAGGCCTTCTCAGTGCACCTACAGCCTGCCTGGGAGACGGTGACTGACGCTGGCGATGTGGAACAGACACTGGGAGGAAGTGAGGCCCTAAATTGGGAGGGAGGTCCAGGTGTGTCCTACTGGAATTACTCGCTTTCATTTTCACCAAGCCTGTAAGCTCTTCCAGGCCAGGGACCGTGGGTATATCAAGTTTACATCACATTAGAGTCTTGATGTGTGATAAGTATCCCTTTGATGTGCGGGAGCCGAAAAACGTCTAAGAGAGACAGGATCGGACACCCAGAGAACTTCCACCAGCACCAGGAAAACTGAGCAAGAAAAGCAAGTGCAGATAAATGTGGTTTGAGGATCAAAGACTTGCCCTGTATACATGCCTATGTTTTATAGACAAGGATGAGATGAATGTGAATTTAAATAAAGACTTTAGTCCGTATTTAATGATGCAGTTATTAGGCTGCATTTGGCAATGCGTCCCTTGCCATAAAGTTTTAAAATCAGCCTTTTCAAACACTAAATTACCCTTTGGGTCTGCCAGCTCTAATGATAAATAAAGCGAAAGTCGACCTCATTACCATCAGATTCATGGAGTGGGTTAACATTTTGTAGATTAACCAGTTCCAGATGCTGAGGAATGAAAGCTACTAAATGACAGATTCTGATGGAGAATCAGGGGCTGGAGCCACATTTCCTGGCAAGTTCATTACCCAGGGTCGATGAGCCCCTGCTTCAGATCAATGAGAACTCAGAGTCCCGCTACCTTTTTATAACGTGGCAGCCTGCAGATGCCTTTGACTCAGGCAGCTTCCAAAATACCAGACTTTTTTTCAATGATTTGGTTTATTTTTTTCTTTTTAAAATTTTATTTATATATATATTTTTACATCATTGTTCATTTTTGTACATTGTTTGATTTCTCCTCTCAGGTGTTGTCCCTATAAAATTAACACCACCAAGATACCCATGAACCATCACCATTGATCTCTTTCTAGAACATGGAGGTCACTGTGTTTCCCAGTGATGGGAGTCTGGGCCCAGAGTCACACAGGTCTGGATTCAAAGTAGTAGTGAAAGTGGTCAGGTGATAAAAGGACCCTAATCATAATCTATTAGACAAATAAATAAGTAAATAATGAATCTCATCATGTAGATTTATCCTATACAAGACTTAAGGGAAAAAAAAAATACAGCCAGGCAGCTAGAACTTTCCAATGTTGGTTTTCCCGAAAACACAAGAGAGGAACCTTCTTCAGATCTAACAATTCCTTCTCTGTCTTTCTCCCTCCCTGCCTTCTTTCCTTCCTCCCAACTAGCCAGCTAGTATGTATAGATCACTTAGCAGATAAAAGGTGATTTAATATACAGAACATTCTAGGAGAAGCATTGTGATATACTGGTTGCAGAGCAAAGGATCTGATGTTTAGTGCTAATCCCGCCACACATCTCTGTGTATCTTAAACTGATTTCTCTCTGGGCTTCTGAATACTCATCTGTAAAATGGGAATGATAATATTTTACTATAATCACCTGGATTATTAGGGGATACAAGTGGGATAAGATGTGTGAAAGTGCTTCTTTGTAAGCAATTAAAAAAAGACATGATTTTTTTGCAGTTTTTTAAAAAATATTTTAAATTGTGGTCAAATACATATAACATAAAATTTACCATCTTAATCATTTTTAAGTGTATGATTTGATACTATTACATGCATGCATTCATTTTGCAACCAGCCCCACCATCCATTTCCAGAACATTTTTTATCTTGTACAATTGAAACTCTGTGCCCATTAAACAACCCTCCCCACTTCCAGCATTGCTCCTGCAACCATCTTTGTTTTTTTCTGTCTTTATGAATTTGATTGCTCCTGGTCCCTCATAAAAGTGGCATTCACTCAGTATTTGGTTGTGTGTGTGTGTATGTGTGTGGTTCCTTTCACTTAGTATAATGTACTCAAAGTTGACTCATGTTGTATCATGTCAAAGAATTCCATTCCTCTTCAAGGCTGAATAATATTCCATCATCCGTGTAGACCACATTTAGTTTCTCCATTCACAGTCAATGGACCCTTGGTTACTTCCGTGTTATAGCTTTCGTGAATATTGCCACTGCAAACATGGGTATGAAAATATCTCTCTGAGATGTTGCTTTTAATTCTTTTGGCTATATATATGCAGAAATTTTGAATGGATGAATGATATGGTAATTCTCTTTTTAATTATTTTAGGTGCCACCAGACTGTTTTCTGTGGCAGCTGCACCATTTCACATCCCCACTAACCATGCATGAGAAGTACCATTCCCTGCATCCTCACCAATACTTACTTGTTATATTCTATTCTTGTTTTCATCATCTGTTTTTGCTTTTGATAATAATCATCCTAAAATGGACATCAAATAAAAAGAAGATAGATGTTTAGTCATTTACCCAAATCATTGATTTAATGGTAACTTATACCTCATTCAAAACAGAACAGACAAAGAGACTTTTAAACAGATTCACTAAGATGAGGTCCCTGCCTTGAAGAAGTCAGGATTCACCAGAAGGGACCTGAGCTTTCACACAAGACTACAGGCTGCAGGTCACCCACAAATGTCCTTTGCCAGCTGGTGGTGTGCCCTATTTGCCCGAAGTTGTGTTGAGTTAGTTATTGAGCCAGACCTTGAAGAATACTGGGATTTCAATACACAGAGATTGAGGAGGAGGGTCAGAGCAATGGCTGACTCCTCGTGAAAATGCCACTGAAGACATATCTCAGAAGCAGGCAAGTTTGTTCAGAGAATACTACTCCAGGGTGGTGCCTAGGTCAGCGGTGACTTCTTGGGAACCACTACCTCCTGTGTGGAATCAGAAACCTGGCAGTCTGTGTTTAACACCCCTCCTGAGGACTCTGATGTGGCTCAAGTGTATACAGAGGGCTCCAGTATATACAGAGGGCTCCAATGTGTACAGAGGGCTCCAGTGTATACAGAGGAGTGGAAGTGGCTTCACAGAGGGCTGGATTAGGGGCTAGGTGATGAAGCCTAGGTTAGATTAGGGGACATGAGCTCTGTGATGACCCTCCAGTGACTGCTTATTGCAGCTATAAGTAAATTAATAATTAATTAAAGATTTAATTATTTAATTATATTGAACTTCTTGCTGTGGCCCACGGGGCAGTAAGATCACCTGTTTCCTCTTCACCATACCTCCTGCCATTCTGCCGTCATTGCTGAACTCCATCCCCACCTACCCAGCCCCCGCTTATCTTGTTCTTCCAGCTTGTGGTGTTCACCCTCCTCCCTGGCAGTTTCTTCCATTCAGGGCTCAGTGATATGCTCATTAGAGAGCATATCGCTTTTTGCTCTCTGAAATTATCCTCTTTCTTTACATCTTTACACTTTACATATTCTTACTCTACCCAACTAGGGTCTGGCACTCAGTCCTGTTTACCTATTTATAGTGCTAAGAACAAAACTTGGCACATAGTTTTTTATTTTTTTATTCAGTAGACTCTGGGATGCATTTAAGTGGTTCTGAATATCCAAGCGACTCCTGGAAAATAGGCCCTCAGGAAAAATATTCCTCTCGTGGCTTTCTGTGCTGGGTGGTGAAGCAGGAAGATTCTGCAATGAGGGAGGTCTGGGAGGGGCAAGAGTTGAGTTGAGTTGTGAACGCTGAGGGTCTAAATTTCCTTCTCAACCCTGCACAGTTGGCTTCGCCTCTGAGGGGGAATATGTTACTATCTGGAGGCGTTTACTTTGTCATAACTGGGCAAAGTCCTGCTGGCATCAGGTGGGTTGGCAGAGGCCAGGGGTCTGCTCCATTTTCTGCAATGCACAGGACAGTCCCTACCACAAAGGGTTAGCTGGCTCCAAACGGGAGTAGTGCTGAGGGGGAGAAAACCTGCTGTAAACTGAGTGGTGGCTGTGGGTCTGCAGAGAAAAGAACACGAGCGAAGAGTCCCCATCTGTGCCTGCCATGGTGACTAAATCTTTTTGGCAACAGAATCAGAAGACCCCAGAAGGGGAAATCCCCCTGGGAAGGTGCATATGTCATGCTCTGTTCACTGCGCTGGTGTTACTTGTCTTGCTAACCTGGTTTTTCTTTTGCCTGTTCCTTCCTCCGCTCCTCCTTCCTGCCTCCCTCCCTCTTTCCTACTGTCTTTTTCTTATTTCTTTCTCCCTCTGCTCCCTCTCTTTTTCTCACTCATTTAACTGTTCATGATGAAGCTTTGAAGTTTAGTGGGTTTATGGTCTCAGTCCTTAATTTTTAAAGTGGGTAATTGCATGGTCTATACTAAATTAAATTTACTAGCTTTTTACTTCTGTGGCATATGGCATTGGAATGGGACGGCTTTTATCTCCTGCAGGTGAATGCTGGTTTTTTTTTTTTTTTTTTCCCTTGTCCCTCTGTGCATGTTGAAATTTTGACAGCAGCCACCAAGCTCCTTCTTCAGCCAACAACAGCTCTTCAGGAAATGTAGCCAAGCCAGCGTCAGGTTGCCCAGAAAATCCAGAGTCAGACCTGGTTCTGCTGGGTTCTGATGCAGAGCTGAGTGCCTGCCTCCCACCTTGGCTGGCCCCTCTGGGGTCCGGGTAGCCTGGGTCTCATTCTTTCTCAAAGGTGCCATCCCAGCTCCTCCTCATTATCCCTCCACAAAGAATAGGATTCTGCAGGGACACCCGGAGGTGCCCACAGATGCCTGCTAACAAACAAGTCAGTTTTAAGAAGAAACGAAGTGCATAGAGTGGGTTTTGCAAGAAGGACAGACCTGAGAGGTATTTTGTTTTTGTGAGATGCCATGAAAGAGATTTGAGCCTTCTGCAGACTCAGGGAGGCAGCATGGCAGGGAGGTGCTGGGGAGGGGAGACAGAGCTCCCATCACATTCTAGAAGTACATTCCATGAGAAAGGGGCCTGCCTTCCCAGCAGGGAGAACAGTGACTGTCACCCCAATGAGAAACCATAATTACAATGTGAGGTACAAGTTTGACACATTTTGTTGATATGAATCTCCTCCCTTCCACCTTAAGAAAAGGGCAAGAGAGAAAGGATGACAGATTATCTGAATATTTTTTGAATGAATGAGCGAATGAGTTTTCTGTTCCTCTACAGCCCTAACTTAAGAGTCTCTGAACCCCAGTGCCTTCCTGTATAAATATTCCTTGTCCTGCTCGGACTCTCTCCCAGGGGGATGATGACGATGAATACAAAGACCTATTGCTTGTGCTTTGATCTCCCAGGAAAAGTGACAGATAACTGCAAGGTGGAAACAATCAAAGTAATGACAGTTCGGATTTTTCTAGCCATATTCTTGCAAAGAACTCAAAGCAGTTCTAATTGGTCATTATCTCTCTCCTGCCCTTTTCTTTGGCTAGAAGGGAGATTAGCATCAATCAAATGTGTCAAAAGTCTAACTCCCTTTTGTAATTGCCATTTCTGCTCGGAAGTGACCAGGTCCTGTGCTGTAAACTCTAGGGGGCAGGACTTGCATTTTATTCACACTTCTGGGTAAAATGGGGCAATAAGAACCCCTGGGTAGTATTATGGAATAGGGTCTCCCTCCCTAGAATCAGAGATGGCATGAAGTGATGGTGACATCGCATGATGGATATTGATATAGGGGGAAGGGGTCATGACCATGACTATGGAGTCATGATGACTCAGAGGTGAGTGGATTCTGGGAGTGGCACCTGCCAGGTGCCCAGCCGAGCTTACACTTCAGATGTACTTTGCTCTCTACCCTCACTGCTCACCCCCATTGCCATCTCCCCAACTAGTGTAGGACTCTGAGCACAGGAGCCAGAGCTCTCGACTCGTGCCTGGTATGTGATGGGTGCTCAGTCAATACTTGTCACATTCAATATTGAAGTTGACCTGGGCCGTCTCCTCTGCAGTGAAAGGCAGACCTTGTCTGACATCCTTGTACATGCTAGACCCATTCAGCCTCCCAGCAGCCCTCTTCACTCCCCGTCCCTCCTGCCTTCATTCTACTCTAGCCTATAACTCGGCCAGAAGGCTGTCACTGGCAACCATTAGAAAAGACAAATGGGCAGCTCCAGCCCCTATTTCTCTCCCCGCCTGCTTGTGCATGCAGGGAGTCCTGAGTGTGGCTGTCGGGCACTGCCCTGCTGTACGTGTGCATCTGGTGGAGCCAGAACTGACCAGAGGCACTGCCACAGACATAGCTGGTGGCTCCCTCTATGACTATGAGAACACACAGGGACTGTCTTTTCCCAGAGAAAGCCTGGAGGGAGGTGAATGATCCAGAGAGAGAGGAATAGCTTAAGGTTACCTGGGAATATCAGTGGGGTGTGCAGAGACCTTGCAGAGTGGCCATCTCAATGAGGCCCTTGATGCAGATGGAATTGCCAGTTATGCTAGGGACTTTGGGCACAGATTTTCTTCTAGGGATTATGTCCTTTTAACTGTGGGGTTGTGAAGGATGAAGGGATGGACCAAAAGGTGAACTGCATCTTCAAGTCCAATAATCAACACACAGCAGAATCAAGTGTTTCAACAAATTTAGAAGGTGCATTTGCTTGCATCTGTGCACGTTGTATGCAGGACTCCTGGAAGGAGGAGGCAGGGCTCCAGCATGGAAGGAAGGTGCTCACAGTTCAGAGTTGTCCTGTCACACCAGGAGGCAGTACTCAACGCTGCAGGGTACATCCTCCCTCAGCCACTTCCCCTGCTACTCTGTGCTTTCTCCCCAACTCGCACTCTGTCTCCTGACCTCCCTCCAGCCCCTTCTCAGCTTGACAAGTAGCCCCCACACTGCTGAGATGTCAAACCCATCACACACAGCCCCGTCCACGTGCAAGAGCCCAAACCTGTCAGGTGAATGCTTCCCTTCCACGCTTCTCCAGAGGCAGCTGCATGCTCAGAAGAGTGGCAGCTACGTTCACCAGCTCCCTGTGCAACCCACAGACATTTCTCCTGATGCCCCCAGGACAAGTGCCCGTAAGGCTTACCTGTCTCACAGACTTCCTCTCAACCCTTCCTTTGTTCTCACCCTGATCTTCCTCAGTGACTAAATCCATCCCTCCAGCGCCATTGCCTGGGGGATCCTTAACTTAACCCCTCCAGGGACTGTCTTCCTCTCCACTGCCCTATCTAAATCACATTCTGGGTTGTGGCAACCTTTGATCTTCTTCTGCCTCTAAAACCTTACATTTCAAAATCCTGCTATATGAAAACAGCGCCCACCTAGCTTTACCAGCTTATTCCACCTGCTAATGCTTTTCCACCTAGCCACGTACTCTAAGTATATATACAGTTGCTTGCCTCTCTGGTCAAACCAGTTGGACTGTTTTTTTTCTGGGGTTCACTCCCTATCCTATTTGTGGCCCATCACCCTTCCTTTGCTTTGCACTGTACTTACACAGACACACCAAACTGGCTCCAACAAATACCTTTACACCTCAGAGCACCTGTTCTAGATGTTTCCTGAAGCCTCTTCCCTGAGCTTGGCTCTCAGAAGCTGACTATCTTAACCATTTTTAGAGAAAATAGAAACTCTTCAGCTCCGTCTCAACCTCCCCCCCAAATATTTGTTCCAACTTACCTACTAGTACTAGTTAGACTAGTGCTTTCTAAAGTGGTGGCTACCAGCTGCTGAGCCCTTGCATTGAGAAGTGCTATTGTTGGGGAAAAAGCATACCCTGAACGAACTCCATAAACACAGGTTTTATGGACTCCACCCCCACTCCAGACCTAAGATTCAAAACACGAAGAACTACAAATCCCATAATGGCATCATCATGCAAGGGAGGATTGCTGGAAACTGAGAGTGGCGTTAAACAGCCAGGTCTGATATATAACCAGACATGTGGGCCTTGGGGGTCTCCTGGATCTTGGCTCCAGGCTCATGGCTCTTGGTTTTTCGCCGGCTGTTAGCGTGCTATAGGGATTCTGGCTTAGCGGAACTGGTAGGACGCATTCACGAATTTATTTCCCTCTCTTCTCACTGAGTTATTCTTTATTTCCCCTTCTTATGTAAATAAACCCTTTATTAATCTTTTTTGTGTGTGCCTGCAGCTGAGTCTTATTATAAGTGCCTTTTAAGTGCACTGGTGAGGACTCACAGTCAGGCAACCCATTTCTATCGGGGTTGCCCTGTAACACTGTGGGTTATAACATACACAATGGGCATTAAAGTTTCAGCATGAAATCCAGAGTAAAGAAGAAAAACAATGAATTTTATATTGATTCGATACTGAAATAATAGTGTTTGGAAATTGGGGTTCAGTCCTTAAAATTAACTTCCTCTGGTTCTTTTCACTTTTTAAAATGTGGCTGCTTGAAAAGATGAAATGACATGGTGGCTTGCACTCTGCTTCTACTGGCCAGCAGCGAGTTGGAATGTAAGCTGTGTTACAGGAACAGGGAGATCTGAAAATGCCATAGCTCAAAGATAGAAGTGTATTTCTCTCCCACATGAGTGTGGAGGTGGGTGGAAGTCCACGGCTGCTGGGGGAAGGGCTGTGAGGATGGACGCTGTCGAAGCAGTGATGGGAACATGGGCACATCATTTCTGGTGTGCCTGTTGTCACCATTTCCAACCAGCAAAATAGGGGAACAGGACCCAGGGCAAGGTGACCTGGGTGTTCCACAGTCACTTTCATCCCAACTCACTGGTCCAAATTCAGTTCCTGGCCTCCCCCAGCTGCAGAGGAGGCTGGGAAACCTAGTTAGGTTTCCAGGCCTCCAGGGAACGCTTGGGGTGTTGGATGATTGAAAGGAAGAAAAGGAGGACGTGCCCAGGGGCAGTCGCCACCTTTGCCAGCTTCCTTCCCTGTTCCCTGTTGTCCCTCTCTGTCCAGGTGGGCCTGTACCCTGTGCCCGAAGTGTCTCTCTACCTGCCCTTTTGCAGGACTTGCTTCAGAAAGTGTCTTCTTTCTTTCGAAGTGCTCAGCTCTTCTCTCCCCTCTGGCATCCGTCTCTCACCCCCTCTCTTGTGAATTTACAGACCTTTCCAGGGGACAGTGGCATTCCCACCACCCAGCGCCCCGGCACACTCCTCTCCAAGACGGGCTACTTGACTCATTCACTTCTCAGCCACCTTCCGCCCTCTAAACGCCTCATCACTAGAATGACTTGCTAGTATCCCCTGCGACCTCCTAATTGCCAAATCGCAGGGAAAATTCTCTCCTTATTTTATTTGATTTCCACTTTCCTCTGGCCTGACCTCTGCAGCTTGGTCTCCTCAACCAGCTTCTCTTCCTCCACACTCACTCAGATGTTGAGTTCCTGGGGGTTTTGCCTTCTGCCCTCTCGCTCCTTACTCTCCACCCTGTGCCAGGTCCAAATTGTCAAGTTCTCCCAGGTCTGTGTCCCCAGCCTGGATGGTTCTCTGAAAAGCCAGGTTGGGTGACTTTGCTGCTAAAGATCATGCCCCAAACATAATATGACCCCATTATTTCTACCTTTGTCCACAAACAAAAAGAACAACCTCATCTCCCTGTGTTCCTTATCCTGGTCAGTGATGTCACCATCCAAATAGTGAAGTCAGGCGCCTTCTCACCTCTTCCCACCCCTCCAGAGTCAGTCACCGTCAAGTCTAACTCATGAATGTCGCTTGATCTTCCCTCTTTCATCCTCACTGCCCTGCCCCATCGTGCCCAGCTTGGCTCTCTTTCCTGTGCTATTAAAATCACCTCCAAACTGATCGTCCTGGCTCATCTATCAACACTCGTTGTATCCACAGTGCCAGATTGCTGAGTCCCCTGGGATGTCACTGAGGTCACTCATTCACAGGCCTCTGTCCCCCCACTCAGCCACCCCTGCCAGGGGCTCAATCCCCTCTTGCTAGCTGACCCAGTCACCCCAGGCTTCTTCAGTCTCATGCTTGTCCCTGCTTCCTTCAAGATCACAGCCCCTGTGAAGCCCGGTGGAGTCCCAGGCAGGTAGGAGATGCACCCCTGCACCCCACATGTGTTTTAGGTAAAAGCATGCCTTCCCTAAAACTTCCCTCCGCCACCCGGAGAGTTTGGTTTGCCTTTATCTGTACTTCCGTGGAACTCGGCTTCTCTCCATGTATGGGAAAGACTCATCTCCCCCAGACCTCCCCAAAGCCTCCTCGCCCCCCACCCCACCCAGCAGATATCTTTGAGAGCCAAGAACTGGTCTTACTTTCTGTGATTTCCCAGCACAGTGAGCACCTGAGTGGCCCATGGCTGGAGCATAATAAGATTTGTCATATTGCTTCCCCTGTTGGGCTGATGACTTTTTGCTTTCGGGACCATGTCCTCCTCTGAGCACTTCGACAGCACAGCCACAACTTCTCCTTCTCTAGATGAGTAGTGCCTTACTCCAGGGGGGCGTTGCACGAGTATGTGATGAATTAATAAATGAAGAGACGAGTGAGTGGATGAATGCTTTACCTGTGTCAATTACAAAGTACAAGATTAAGTGCTGAGTGGATGGCATAGACAATAAGCATTTGGGGGGATTTGAAGAGTGCTGCAGCACTCACCTGGAGCAGGGTGGGAGAGGGCAGGAGAATGGAGCATGGCTATGGATTTGGATATGGATAAAGAAAATTCGAGAGCTTTCCAAAAAAAAAAGAAACCACCCAGAAGATGGAGAAGGATGAGCAGAGAAGCACAGTGTAAGACTTGAGAGATAGAACCACGTCTGTGTGCCACGCCAAGGAATTCCGTTTATTTTGAGACTGACAGCTAAAAGCAGGGGCTAGCAGCTGTGCGTGGGTGTGGTGGAGGAGATCCCGAGGCAGTGAAACTCTGCTGACTGAGAAAAGGGGCCTGATTGAGAAGTACTGAGGAGGTAAAACCAGACGCAATTGGGGGAGTGAGGAATTAGGGCAAGGTCATGATGCCTGGGCAGCTGTTAACTGAACTTAGGAACATAAGAGGAAGAATGTAGGCAGGAAGAGGGCGGTTTACTTTGGGACTGAAGAGATTAGAGATGCTCATCAGACTTTTACATGCAGACGACAGTAGCCAGGTGGGCACAGGTGTGAAGTATCCTTCTGGAAGATGTTCCTGGGAGACAAGGAAAGGACTTGGCACAGCTCCTCAGAGGTCATTATTATTTAAAGTGGAGGTGGGTGAAGAATGAGAGAATGGTCAGAGAAGTAGGAGGAAAATCTAGGGGGGTCACGTCAGAGACATGCGGTCTCAGGCAAAAAAGAAGGTTCCAGACTGTCAGCTGCAAAGGGAGACCAAAGCAGCCTATTAAAGTGGTCTTGCAGCTCTCAGGCCTGTGACCCAGGCTGCTAGTAAGATTGCATCTACTCGGGCAAGTTCCTTTCTCGATTTTCTCACCTGTAAAATGGGACAGAAAGTTGTAGGGTGATGTGAGGAGTAGGTATGATCATACTTTTGCTTTCTTTGACTGGTACCCAGCAGATTGCTATCTCTCCTAATGCCAGTTGGTGATATAATTAGACAAGGAGTCAAAAGTGTCCACTGATTTTCCAAAAAGATGGTTGTTGGCAGTGACTTTCTGACACAGTTTGTGTGGGGTGGTGGGGACAGAAGGATTGCGGTGGTTGAGGGAACTATGGGAAGAAGTGAAGCAAGTATGGAGGAACCACCTGGGACACCTGGCTTGAATGGAAGGTGAGACAAGAGGGGGAGCCAGAGGGGCCTAGGTGGTCCCCTTTGAGTAGAGGGCTCTGGCTGTATTTTAGCAATGGGGAATGAGCTGGTCTGGGAGAGCAACTAAAAATAAAAGAGAAAAGGGAAGTGTGGTGAGGTCGATCAAGGGGTTTCTCTCCTCAAGCAGGGGTCCTCTTTTCTGTGCCTGTTGGAAAGAGATGGGGGCCCAAGGTTCAGGCACTTCACAGCCACTAGCCTCTGTTTAACCAGTCTGTGGACCCAGAGTGTGGGATGGCAGCTGAGCAATGGCTAGGAGTGAGGTTCTCCCCAAATGTACATAGTTACACCCCCCTGTGACTTAGAATGTGACTGTATTTAGAGACAGGGCCTTTAGAGAGGTGACTCAGTTGAAATGAGGTCATGGGATGAACCCTAATCTAGAGTCATTGGTGTCTTTACAAGACGAGGAGGTTAGGATATGGACTCTGATGGAGGGAAGACAAGCACCTGCAAGCCAAGGAACGAGGCCTCAGAATAGAGCCAGCCCTACTAGTGCCTCATCTCAGGTCCTGATCTCCTACAACTGGAGAAAATGGCTTTCTGGGTTTAAGTCCCCCAGTCTGTGGTCCTTTGTCATGGCTGCCCCAGCACAGCTGCCCAAGTGAGGCCAATTGGGCTTCTGCCCCGTGCCCCAGGGAGGAGGTGGTGTGAGTTGGTAGTGAGAGAGGCCTGCACTGTAGTATGATTTCCTTTAGCAGAAGGGATGACGTGGACCAACAGGGGCGAGGAAGCTGGTGCGGGGTGAGTGATGGTGATGGGCTGTAGCTGGTACTGGGGTGCAAGTACCTGGAGCTGGCCTGGGAGCACAGCTGACCGGTTCCCTGGGGGTTCACCAGCTCTCCTTGTTAGCACAGGGCTCTAACTGGCTGAGCCAAGCAGCTGCAGGCAATGTTATAGATACTGCCCATAAAGAGTCTCCAGTAAAACCTCTTTATTCCCCCCCTAAAAGAGGTAAGAGTTATTGAAGTGCTTGGAAACCTTCAGCAATGAGACTCTAGAAGAAACGGTGGATTAGACTGATTTTCCGGTTTGAAGGGGCACGTCTGAGCTGTTGAGAATTTGTGGAGGGAGAACTAACTCTGTTCCAGTTTACACAGGTGGGCAGGGAGCAGGAGAGCCCGTGCCCTGAGGTCTCTGCCCAGACGCTCTGCCCTGCGCGCCCCATGCTTAGGGGCTGCCGCCAGCCTACGCATCATGGCATGTGCACTGCACCACTGACAGGTGTGGCATCTATGGGCACGAAAAGACATAACTGTGTATCAGTTTGTCACTCAACAACCATTCATGAAGGGCCTACTGTGTGTGCAGAATCATGCCATTATTGAGATGAATCAGTCAGACTCTTTCCTCCAGAAGTTGATGTTTAGGGGAGAAAAGATGATGGACAAATTAACACAATAAAAGTCAGAAGGGTACAGAAAAATTTCTGTGGGAGTTCTAAAAAAGAGGGAATTGATTTGGGATGAGGAATCTGGGTGTTTCAAAGGAAGGATCACACTGGGATTTTAAGGTAGAAACTAAGGAAGCTCCTCTACAGAGATAGAAAGAATGTTCCATGGGAAATCCTGGAGAAAGAGAGCCTGGGTTGGGGAAGTCAGGGAGGACTTCATGAAAGAGGTGGGCTTGATGGGAAGAAGAGGCCTGGTAGGGAAGGGGGGAACAAGAAGAAGTACGTTGTCAGCAGAGGCTTGGAGGAGGGAGTGTAAGGCCAGCCAGGTCCTCCTAACACGGAGGCGCTGTCTCTCTGGGGTGGAAGGGGATGCGGCTTGAAAGATGTGTGGAAGCCAGATTGTGGAGGACCTGGTGCTTTTCTGGAGACTGTATTGGGACCAGCCCTTCAGGCACTGGGGAGACCTGAGGATAGAGAGGAGGCCAACGATGAGACGCCCTCCCCCAGGTAGTCACAGCTACATGCATTTGTACCCCTGGGGTGCCGTGCTCCCCAGAATGGTGATAGACAGGGGCCAAGAACATGGAGAGGAGCTTGGATTGCGGTGGACACAGAACCAAGAGGCTACCCTTCTTTTGAGACTTCAAACTCAGAGCAAACTCGGCAGGGGGGCAACTCTTGGTTCATGGAGGAAAGGCCCAGTGTAAATGGAAGGCTCCCTGGGCCTGAAGGAGACAGGTTGAGTACACCTGGGTTGGATGAGTCATGGAATGCAGAGTCTCCATGACTGGAAAGGGGGTGAAGAACCTGGTCCCCCATCTGATGTGTCTCCGCATCTCCGCCCTGCCCTTGCTGCAGTCCCAGACCACCCACCTCACAGTGCCTGCTGGTCACCTTCTCTGCAGAGCAGCCCCAGGGAGGGGAGCAGGAAACAGAGTTGCTCCTCATTAGGCAGCAGGGGGAGCTCTGTGCACCCCTCCAGCCTGACAGCCAGGCCTGAGGACACCATGTCCCCAGGAGCACGAGCTGCACTTTTGCTCCCAGCACCCTGCTCTCTTTCATCACCTGGCTGGAGACCAAGAACAGCGAATGTTTGTCACACCTGTCGGGACATGTTCCTTTGGTGTCCTGAGCACGCGTCAGCCTGCACCTTGTCCTTGGTGTCCAGAGCCCAGGTTCCTGTGGTCACTCATTATTCTAATCCCAATATGTTTGATGCCAACCAGCCACCCCAGTGAGAAATTAATCATTGTCTAAAACCTAATGAGAAGTGGTGCCAGACAGCACGGGGGATGGGCAGAAAGGAGGACTGGATTGCATGGTGCTGAGTGCATGCGCATGCAGAATCCTGTGTGGGAGGGAAGGGGGTAGGAGTGCTGGGGGGACCTCATACACCCCTTCATAGAAAATCCCTACATCTTGTGCCCGACCTGACATGATCCCTCTGTCTCCAAGTGTGTCCAGTGACACTTTGTGAGCTGATTCTCCAGCGAGACGTGGCTGGTTGGTGTCCTCACATCGGGTGTGGTCAGCCGGGGCTGCCATAACAAAACAGCAGACTGAGGGGCCTGAATACAGACATGTGTTTCTCACAACTCTGAGGAAACCCAGGGACCCTGCACAGAACCCCATTTGATTATCCTGCAGGCTGCTCCTTTTCCCCTCTATTCCCAAAGTCTCTTCCTGGGATGCAGCCGAGTGTAATTGTTGAGGTTTCTGCTTCCCGAGTAAGGTCTGATTTTGGTCTTGCTTCCCTAAGGCCACCTGGTGGGAATGCTGCAGGTGTCTAATCGGGTCGGGTCTGAATGGACTCTGCTATTTAACCACGGAAGCGCCCTCCGAGCTGAGGCTGAGGGACAAACTGTGCCCAATGTAGGACCTACCTCTGTACCATAAGTTCTAATTTTTATTGTTCAATAGGGCTATGCATCTGTCACTTCTCAAATCTGGGGGAAAAAAAAGCTTTGTAATATTCCGTGTCCTGGTTTTTGCTTTGGAAAATGGGTCACAGTAGGTATGGGAGGACTATACAGAAAAGACAGTGTGGAGCCGAGTCTCTTCTGTCCACACCAGCCGCAGAGATTCAAGGACCCTGAGTTGATGAAATCTGTTTGGCTTTACTCCCCATGTTGCTTTTCTGAGCCATCACCCTCTGAAAGATAAACTTGATATTTCTTTTTGTCGGTAATAGCTTTATTGAGATATAATTCATATGTGACATGATTCGCCAGTTAGTGGTTTTTAGGATATTCAGAGTTGTACGTCTATCACTACAATCAATTCTAGAACATTTTTGTCATTCTGCAGAGAAACAGTCTGTGCATGAGCAGTCACTCCCCACTTCTCCCCAACTTACCCACCATCACCACTAGGCAGCCACTAATCTATTCTCTATCTCTATGCACTTGTCCTTGGTGGACTTTTCTAGATAAGTGGGTTCAGCTAACATGAGGCTTTTTGCGCCCAGCTTGTTCACTTGGCATAACGTTTTAAAGGTTCTCATGTTGTGGGATGGACCCACAATTTACTGCTTTTTATTATCAAGTCACATTTCATTATATGGTTGTATCACACTTTGTTCATCCATTTATCAGTTGATAAGTATTTGGATTTTTCCACTGTTTTGTTATTATGAATAGTGCTGTTGTGGACACACATACATGTTTTTGTGTGACAGTTTTTAATTTTATGACTTCTACCAAGAGAATGAATTCAATAGCTAGACTTATCAAGTGCTTACCGTGCCCCTAGGCACTGTGCTAAGCACTTCACACATGCTATTCACATAATCCCCACTGTAGCCCAAGGAGGGGGCTTTCTCCCCATTTGACAAGTGGAAGTAACTGAGTCCCCCAACTAATGTGGGGTGGAGGTGGGATCTGACCCTATGTCTCTATGCTACCATAACACTTATCCTTAATACTGCTTCCGGAACTTGGGGTACTATCGCACTCCAACCAATCACATCGGCTGAGGAGCACATGGATAAAATTGCATGCTGTGCCACTTACATCTATTATCTCACCGAATCCTCAGGTTGTCTTACTATCCCTAATGTTCAGTGAGGGAAAGAAGTTCAGAGAAACTGCATAGTTCTGTGTATGACATTGTTCACTGGTGTCAGAGCCAGCACGCGGCAGTATCTCACAGCTGTTCTCCCTCTCAAACTTGGCCTCCTGTAGACCTCCTCACCTTGGGGAGAGTTTCTCATATACCCAGAACACCATTTTCAAAATACAGCCACTATCTCACTTTCTTTGCACACATGTGCCTGGTATGTATGTAGACGTCCCTCTGAGGCGCACCATGGCCGGGACCTCATTGCAGCTGGGACCTCTGGTGGCCGGCCATGGCATTACAGGTGTCCTGAGGTGCCTATCCACAGTAGACTCCACTGCTGCAAGCTCAGACCTTCAGCATGGCAAGGGCTTGCTTTGGTGGCAGCTCTGAGGATGGCAGGGTGGAGGGAAAATGACAGGGGCAGAAGCTGCCTGCAAGAGGAAGGTAGCAGTGGGGTGCGTTGGGGAGGAGGAAGAGCAATGGCAGAGGGCCAAGTACCAACTGTCTCCCTGTGGTTGCCTGCCCACAGCTGCTATCTTGGATGACCCCATGGAGTGCAGCAGAGGGGAGCGGCTCTCCATCACCCTGGCCAAGAACCGCATCAACCGCGCACCTGAGAGACTGGGCAAGGCCAAGGTCGAGGTGGACATCTTTGAGCTGCTCAGAGACAGCGAGTACGAGACTGCAGAAACCAGTACGTAGAATGGGCAGGGCAGCCCTCTTTCCCTTTCCGGTGGAAGTGGGGCTGGTGGTTGGGTTGCAACCATCGCCTGAGCTATAGTGAGGTATTCCCAAGGGAGGGAGAGAACCACAAGACCATATGGGGCTCTTAGTCTGGATGAAATGTCCAGGTTTTATTGTAAATCACATTTAGAGTAGAATGGAGACAGAATTATCACTTACCACACATTCTTTCATTTATCCACTCATTCATTCCTTCAAATGTAGATCCATTCATTTCCTGGACATTTTGTACCTTGTGTGTGATTAAGAAAGAAGGGCTAGCAGTCCTTATAGGCTCCTACTATACAGTCCAAGGCTATCATGTCCTTGCACATCAGATCTTGTGCTGAGGGCAGAGTTGTGGGAATAAAATGGATCCTGTGATGGAGTTTGGCCCTCACTCTGTGGGTAACCTTGGACCATTTAGCCTCAGTTTATCTATCTGTGAAGTGGGAATGCTAAATTCTAAGATTTGGTAAATTCTAAGAATGCTAAATTCTAAGATTTGCACCTGGCAAATATTTGCAAGTTGTGAGATTTAAATGACTAAAAGTGTGGAAAATCCTCTGTGAATTGCATGTTTTACAGACACACGTAGTAGGTCTCTAATGTCACCCACTATGCACAGTGCGCTACTGTTAATTCTCCCAGCAACCTGAGAGTTAAGTGTTATTATCCCCACTTTACAAAAGAAACTGTGGCTCAAAGACATTGAAGAACTTGCCCAACCTCAGAGCTAATTCATGGCTCAGTGGGTCTTGGGACCTGAACTCAGGCCTTCTGCCTGCAAGTCCAGGGCCCACCCCCCCACCCCTCTGTGCTTCTCTGGTGTGTTGCTGATATTGCCTTGACCACTTTACCCGATGGCTTCCCAGTTAGTGAGCTGGTGGCTTATAGCTAAGCTGGAAGTGAACAGCTCCAATAGCGTTGGGGGGTAGGGGAAGGAGAGGAGCCCCTCTAGCCCGGAGGATGGTAGTATCAATTCCCCAAGACCTTGAGGTGTCCCGGACTCCCTTTCTCATCTATTTCAACCTTTAAGGACACTCAGTGGAACAAACAAGCAAAATAAAATAACAGAACAGTTTACCCAAGTATATTATGTCAGACATCTGGTCTTCTGTGTGTGAATCCAGCAGTGGTCTAATCTGAACTGTTTGTGTTAAAAGAGAAGGAACACACAGGCAGTGGCCAAGTTGGGTGGGCAGGATATGGTGAGGATCCAGAGAGGACAGGGAGAAGCAGCTAGGCTCCCTATCTGGCTCATAGTTTCTTCAGTGCACTTCGGATGTTGAATCCATGCTCTGCTCTCTTTGCCATGTTGGTTTGCTGCCTTATTCCTTGTGCACCTGCCCCAGAATGGCCATGCATGTGTGATTCAGTCTTGGTTTATTCATTCAAGAAACTTTTATTGATTATTTGATCTAGGCCTGGCATGATTCAGGATATCGTGCATAGGAAGCAATGCAGAAAGGCAGACAGACATCCCTGCCCTCAGCTGACTTATAGTCCCTTATTGTGAGCACATCACTGGTTTTCCTCAGTGCCTCTTGGTTTGGATTCCCAGTAGAGGATCTGTTTGGTGCAGCTCACCTCGCCATGGTTGGCCTCATAAGTCACAGGTGTTGACCAGAAGGCCTGATGACTCCCTAGGGGAGAGTGTCCATTTCCAGAGACTGAGAGTGGGCTCCTACTATACAGAACAGGGTCAGGGGAGCAATAGACCCAGATTCCCCCAGAAGCGGGCTTGGGGAACCACTTCTTGCAGTGGTCATTCATTTCTTCATGTGTTCAGTCAGTGAATCTTTGGTGGGTGCCTATTCTATTCTATTCTATTCTATTCTATTCTATTCTATTCTATTCTATTCTATTCTATTCTATTCTACTCTACTCTTTTCTACTCTATTCTAGGCAGTGGGACTCCCCAGAGAATAGATCGAAATCCCAGTTGTCAGAGAGGTTAAATTCTAGTACAACTCAAGGAAGATTCAGATATCTCTGGGTCTTCCAAATGAAATACGATATAGCAATGACTTCTTGTAAATCTCCTAGTCCTGTCTGTAGTGTTTCTTTGTTCAGGAGGGCCGTTCTTAGATGAGGGTCCAGATTTCTAAATAGTTCCACAATTCATACTTTGAAAAACCAGCTCCTTCCTTTTCCTTGGTTCTTGAGGGCTTTCCTGGCAGAACAGAAAATACACTTGACTCATTGTGGATGGAGGTCATTAGCAGATGTAAATTTCCTCTCCCAATGACCCATGCAGCCTAGCTCAGTAAAGTCAGTATATCTAAAACATTAAGCCAGATGAATCAAGGGAATAAAGGAAACTGATATCTTTATACCACATTACAGAGTTTTGGGGCATCATCAAATACCCTTCTTTTAGGCACCAAGTATTTTATTAGCTAGTGCCCTTAGTTCAGCTTTTACACCTCAATATATTTGAGGTATGATTAGCATTTGTTAAAAAAAGAGGGCTTCTGGATCTTTCTACGCCAGAGGCCTTTCATCTGAAACCAGAGCTGCTTCCCACAATGGATTTTAAACACTACCCGGATAATTCATAGAAAGTTTGCAGCCCAGCTCTTTCCCTGCCAAAGTGAAGGTTATGAGTGGGTAATGGGTTCGTGCCATTACCTGAAGCAGTTTTGGGAGAATGTAGGCAGGAGGGAGACAGGATGCCTGGGAGAGGGAGGGGCAACACTCTTGGGAGCCCTGCTTTGGGGACACTGTATAATGTAAAGATCAGGAGCATGGGTTTTACAATGGGACTGACCACGTACTTACTAGCTGCATGACTGTGGGAGGCTGCTTAACTATTTTATGTCCCAGTTTCCTTGTTCAAAAAATAGGGGTGAAGGTCATTTCTCCTTGTGAGTCATTCAGAGCACAACTTGAGCCAGTGTTGTTGAGGGGCTAAGCACCGGGCACATAACAGGTATTCAGTAAGTGGAGTCAGCTCCCTCTCCCTTTGAGCTGACTCCCCCCCACCCCCATCTCTTACTGTCATCCCTCTCTCTCTCCTGTTTCAAAGTTCAGCACCCCTACAAGGCAACACATCTACCTACGGGCCCCTCGGCAAGGGCCTTTCTTGCTGTCCATATGCCTGTGGGACAGTATTTATCAAAGGCTCTTCCCCTTCCGGACTTGATGCCTCTGACAGCTTTGGGTCCATGGAAGTTGCAGTGGGCCACCCCAAGACCCCACTGCTTTGTGTCATGATGTTAGAAGGGGCACCATGTTCCCCACCCCCCCCCCCCGCCCTTACACGCAGCCACCCTGGACTAGCTGCTAGGAACTATAGAGCTGAGCAGCCAGGTGAGGCTATAGAACTCAGAAAGTAGGTGGGCTAAAGAGATGGCTCTTGCTTTTGCGGCCCAGCTTGCAGCCTGGCACTGCTGGAGAGGGGACTTGGAGGAGACTTATGAAGGAGAGATGTGCAGAGACACTTGGAGGAGACATGTGAGGAGAGGCTGACGATGACTGCTGTTCTATTGATGTGTACCTCCTGTTTTCCCAGCTTCCTGGGACCTGCTTCAGAACCCCTTTCCTATGGTTCTCTCCAGAAGGTACCTTAGACTGTGACAAACTTTCAGGCCTTAGCAGCCCATTTCTGGCCCATCCTGTTTGACTAGACATTTGCCCATGAGGGTGTGGGTCATTTTGAGTTTATCATTGGGAAACACTTATTAGTAATATCCTCTCCTTTTTTCCCTCTTTATGCACATCAATTCTATTAAAGTTCCTTCAGCTTTGCCTTAGAGTGCATAAGTTTGGGGGTCCCTGGGCCCCCCACGGTTGTGTGCTAACAATGAGCTGTGGCTTCCCTTGGCTGGTGGTCCAGGGCTAATTTGCATTGTTAACTTAAACCCAATTGAGTGGCTCCGGGCCCTGAGCCTGTTGGAGTGCAGCCAGGGCCTGGTCTGAAAGCCGCAATCCTGCAATGTGTGGCCGAGCCTACCTTCAGTGATGTGTGAGCTTCTGAAAGTTCACACAAGTCACACTTCATGAATTATATTGGGCGGGCATGGCAGTCAAGGGGAGTCATGGCTATTTCAGAATCAGAAATTATGAGTTGTATAGAAATGAAAGGTGTGGAGTCCAGAGTTCAGCCTCATCGTTTGATGGTTGGAAACCAGGACTGGAGGTGGAAAGATGAGATTAATTAATATCATCCCTGCATGCTGGAAAGGTACCTGTAGAAAATCACCCCTCTTCTATTTGCTTCATCTGGATTTTCAGAGTGAGTTTATTTAAAATGAGGGGGCCTTCATAAAGCTTCAAATGCAGGTCTGACTCCCTTGACCTCTCTGCCCTTTTGCCATCATTGCCTGAGGCTTCTTGATGTTTGACTTACCAATCCCTCTACATAGCCCATAGATCTGAAATGAGAGGAATGGACAAGACCCATTAGGTCATCCCCTTCCTGCCTGGCCCCTTCCCTGGCTTTGCCTCCCTATCTTATCTCCAGCTCAGCCTTTCTTATGCAGGAAGCTCCCACCAGGCCTTGCCCTCCTCTGTTCCCAGAGATCAGTGTGTTTCCCGCAGCTAAGGTATTAGAGCTTAACTAAGTGCCCACCCTCTTATCACCCAAACACCCGGAGGCACCATCCCTGCTGCTGCCAGAGCCACTTTGAGGTTTAATTTACTGCAGAGCTAGAAGCAGGAGCCGCCCCATCAAGCCCTCGCCTCTGCCTCGGTTTGTCTCTGTGAGGCCAAGCGTGCTATCAGCTGTCCACACTGCTTCCCCTGGAGACCCAGAAGTGCACTGGTTCTCTGGCCCACATGATGTTGCCGACGCGTGACACTCAGCTGCTCCTTCTGCACAAGCTCCGCGACTCCTGGCAGGCTCTGTGGGCATGACCTCAGGTGATCTGAAGCCACCTCTAGCTAGAGAGGGCGAGCATCCCTCCATCAGTCCAAGAGCATGAATCTAAGCAAATGTAAGGGGGAAAAATGCAAGCAGAGAAAGGCATAGGAATAGTGATGAGTCATTCAGGAACATTCCTTGATCCTCTTCTCTGAGCTACTCACATCACATCTGCAGCATGGTCTCAGAAACACACTGAACTACAGTGCCTAGAAACCATCTGGTCTGCCCTCCTCATGTTCTAGATGGGGAAACTGAGGCTCACAGTCTTTCCCAGGAGCCAGGTGAGACCTTCACTTATGAAAAATGACATAAATCTCAGTAGCTCTTCTACCTAGAGTTGTAGGCTTGGGTCATGGAGGACTCTGGGCAGGACATTGGAATGTTTGATAGGTGGAAGGAGGGACAGTGGCATCCAGAAGATGCAGAAGGCATAATAGCATGAGCCAAAGCTCGAGGCAGGAAAAATCAGAGTGCCTTGGGGCACGGGTGACAGAGGGGCAAGCTAAAGCAGGGGCTTTGAGGGGTAGGAAGGGTCAGCATGGGAGAGCCATGTAGAGTAGTGGTCAGAACTTAGCTTCTGGATCATAATCCTGGCTCTTGCAGCACCTTCGATCTGCCTCCTGAGTCTTAGATTCTTTAGTTGTAAAATGGAAATAATAGCTCTCACTTCATGAAGTAGTTGCAAGGACAAATGAGATGATACCCTTAAAATATTTAGAGCAGGGTCTCCCTGGTGGCGCAGCGGTTGAGTGCTGGGCTGCAAAGCTGCCCACAGCCTCTGCAGCGCCAGTTCAATCCCTGGCCACTGGCGAGGGTCCCACATGGTGCGCAGACCTCTCCTGACTCACCCGCTGCTCCCCTCAGCAGTGTACTTCATCACTCTGCCTGTTCTGCTTCCCGCTCTGGCTCTGGTGAATTCTCTCACCCTCCTGCGCTTCTGACTATACCCAGTGCTTGTATAAATAAATCTTAAAAAAAAAAAAAAAGATTTAGAGCAGTGCCTGACAGAGGGTGAGCTCTCAATACTAGTGATGGTAGTAGTAGTAGTTGTAATAGTAGCAGTAGTAATAGTAGTAGTAGTAATAGTAACAGTAATAGTAATAGTAGTAGTAGTAATACTAGCAGCAGCAATAGTAATAGTTGCAGCAGTTATAGTAGCAGTAGCAATAATTGTAGTAGCGGTAGCAGTATCATAGTAGCGGCAGCAGCAGTAGTGGCAGTAGTAATAGTAGTAGCAGTAGCAGTAGTAACAACACTAGTAGCAATAGTAGTAATAGAATTAGTCTAGTCCTCCCCCCTCACAAGGTGGTTGTAGGGATTCAGGGTGTCTGCCAGCTTGCTGCCTGGCACGGCATGCCGCCTGTAGATGGAGTTGCTGCTCCCACCTTGGTTGGGACCTGTGGGGGCTTTGAATGACAGGCCGTTCACAGCAGTTTTGAGCTCTGGCTACCCTGCTGTCTGACCAGGGTGGCCCGTTGTGGACAGGGCAGTGCAGGGACCCCACATCCCCTCCCTCCCTCCTTACCTCCCTCCCTCCCTGCTGGGCTGAGGCACCTGCAAGGCCAGTCCATTCAGCCCGTGTTGGTCAGCCCTGGAGAGTAGAGAATGTGCGCTCCTGCAGGCTTCGCACCCATGAGAAGAAGATTCTGGAGTGTTGATCGAGCCGTTGTTTGCCTTGTCTGGGGCCTCAAGTTTTGCACTTGGCATGCAGCAGAACTGCCACAAAGATAGGTCTTGCCCTCCTGCCGCACTCAGGGCCGAGCACTGTGAGGTGTTTGCACATGAAGGTCTCTAGTCCTCCCAGCCTCTTCTGCTCCGAGTTGCTGTCAGCAGCTGGTGGCCAGGTTATTGGCTCCATGGGCTCAAAGACTCACAGAGGACCACACTGTCAGTGATGAGGCCCCGCCCAGGAGGCAGCCCCTTCCCTGGAGCACCCGCAGTCAGTGGTGCCTACATTTAACCTCTTGGCTCACCTGCATCACAGCCAGACCCTTCCCTTCTCCCAGGGAAGACTCAGGGGAGAAGTAACTTCCCACGAGCCCCTCCTATGCAGCCAGTTTCAAAGGGAACTTCAAACCCAGGCCACAGCTAGCATCTGAGGGGAAGAAAACCCCCTTTTTACAACACCCCATTCCAGCAGCTACTCTGGCAGTTGCTTTCCAACTCCTGTGCTGGCTGAAAAACTTGGTTGCCATGGCAATGCCACTCAGGCTCCTAGTTCCCTCTCTTCTCTGCACCCTGGGAGGTAGAGGTAAAGTGTGACTCCCTCCCCTCCTGCCCCTCAAACACTTGCCCAGACACCCTCACAGAGATGCCTGGGGCCTGCAAAATCAGGATGGTTTCAGAACTGAGGATGTGTTATGAACGTTTTCCATTCCTGTTGAGCAGGGTCCTTCATAGGGGATGAAAGCGCAATCCCCAGACCCCCGGAAATCGCCAGGCTGTGGCTGCTGGAAAGATGAAAATTCAATTTCACTAGTCTCATCTCGGATCACTTCAATTCAGGGAGCAGACACTCCTTGAGCATTTCCTTTTCTGCCAGGACTGGCTGGATGTGACCC
Source organism: Talpa occidentalis (assembly GCF_014898055.3). Lineage (NCBI taxonomy): Eukaryota > Metazoa > Chordata > Mammalia > Eulipotyphla > Talpidae > Talpa > Talpa occidentalis. The sequence goes on from NW_023601212.1 coordinate 20,195,575, forward strand.
TTGCCCTCTAGGAGTTTTCTATCCAGTAAGAGATGTGGGAGGTGGACACTTAAAGTAATAGGCACTGGTCCTTGAGGCCTGATTTAAAATCTAGAACTTTCCAGATCCTGGCAAGGTCATGTGGTGCTTATAGTGCATTATATACATTAACTAGTATCTCCAGTGGCACTTGGGGCAGAACCCCATACTCAAATGTATATTATAAATAGCTTCACTTCTTTATTTAGATAAGATTTTGCCACCAAATAAGTTTGCTGAAAACCATCCAGTTTCAGAGCCTTTTGAATTCTGGAACTGGGAATAGAGACTGTGGCCTTTTATAAGAATTTATTTTTAGGAGAAACTTCTCTCTATTCCGATCCAACATAATGAGACAACTTGGGGCAGAAGCTGGCCAAGAATTCAGAGAATAGGGAAGCTAACCTGTCTCTCAGGCAATTCTAACGCTGAGTAGACTCAGAACCACAGTGTGATACAGAGGGAAGAAGAGGTGCCTTCTTGCCTATGAGCAAGATCTGAGCTGGGTGCTGGAGGATCTGTAAGAGTTTACCAGGTGAAAGCGCAAGAGAGGGTCTAACCATGGTGATCTGGGAACAATTCAGGACTTACTTTTAGTCAAGTATTTTTATAGTGAATAAAATAAAAGGATGATCAAGAAAACCAATTATATGGAGATAACAGTTACAGTATTTTAATAGCGCTAAGTTAATATATGTTTTTGTTTATTAATGTATTAAATGGCCAAGGCTGGCATCAGTTCTGACTACTAGTATAATTTTTAAGTAATTATGAATATTGGTGACATTTCAAGATATCTTCAGCACTGTGATGTGACATGAAAACATTGGTGATCTGTCATGACAGAGTCACAGTAGTGTCACTAAACTGTGGCTTATTGCTATATTCATATTAGAAGGGGAATGCTACGCTAAGATTCATTTATGAATTACAGAAAATAATGTCATCCTCCTCCACCCCCCGCCAAAATATTCACAGGCCATTGACTTCTACGCAAAGCTAGTTTAAGAATCCCTGGTCTCATCAGAGAGCAGTATCTAGGATTAGGTTCAGGTAGAAAATCCAGAGTATATTCTAGGTGAGCTGGTGTGAAGTAGAGGAGGTACAAGAGAGAATGGGCTGGAAAGGGAGGACCTTGAAGGGATCAGCCCCATTTGGATTTTACTTGCTTGTCAGAGAATTTTTTTTACAGTGACATTCTTAAAATAATGATGTATTAGAGAAGGAATACCTGCTCATGAGAAATGGGAAAGGGAAGAGAATCACGCCATGTTCCAGTGGCCAAGGTGATCTCCATTACCATCCAGCGGATCACCATTAGCCATGAGAGGCTGTGTGGTGTGGTGGTTAAGGGACTGTCTCTGAAGTCGGGGTTGAGGGTTTGAATTCTGCCTCAGTTCTTTAACTTACTTGCCCTGTTTTCTCATCTGTACAATGAAGCTCGTAGTAATAGTACCTACTGATCAGGTTGTTTGGAGAATTAAACCAATTCATGCAAATGGCTTCACATGGGTCATAATTAGCATTCAATAAATGTGGACTTTTATAACATCTTCCGATCATTCCTTAGTGCTTCACCATTTTCTTTATTTGCTTAGTCGTAGTCTTCCTATCGATGTACATATCATTTTATATCCTGCTTTTTTCCTTAATAGTATTAAATAAATATTTTTAATATAGTATAAACCATTTATAAGCATCTTAAATGCCTACATAATATTCAGTTTGGGTAAATGACTCACACTATTAGATAACTGTTCCCTGACGTTTGGACACTGAGTTTATTTCCAATTTTCCATAGAAAGTGTTGAGCTGTGACATGATAGTGTGATTCTACAACTATTTATTGAGCTTATAACTCCAAGTTGGACCCTGTGCTAGGGATGGAGGATGCAGAGATAAATTTAACTAGCATTCAACTCTGTGGGAGCCCACTAACTTACATTTTAGGGTGATAATTGGCCTCTCAGGTTGGATTATGGATTGGAAATGGAATATTCTGGAGACAGAGAGACCCCTTAGGAGGCAAGTAGTAAAGGATCGAACCTGAAACAGTGACAGTGAGTGAGCGGGGCAGGTGGTCAGAGTCTGGGCCCAGGTGATTTAGTGAGTGAATATATTCAGTGAGGAAAGGCTAGGAAGACTCAAGGGTGACTGTGGTTGTGAGCTTGAGGAGCTAAGGAGGTGAAATGGAGAGCTTAAGAGCTTGGACTTTGGTGACAGATGGGTCTCCGGGCTCAAGGCCAGCTCAGCCATCTGTTACCTGTGTGAGCTCCAACAAGTTACTTAAATTTAGGGCAAATTGCCCCATCTGTAAAGTGGGGATAATAATGGACTATTTTAAATACTCTCTATGTAGTAACTCACTTTAATTTGCACAATAGCCCTACTAAAAAGGTGCTATTAGTATCCCAGTTTTGCAGATGAGGAAGCAGGTGCAGAAAGGTTTGGTAACTCACTCAAGGCCTCACAGCTAGAAAGTGATAAGGCGAGACTCAAACCCAGGCAGTGTCTTCCATCAGAGTCCATGCTCTTAATAGTCGTGCCTCTGCCTCTGTGCTGTGGACATGCAGATACTTGAGGGGAGGCCTGGGCTCCATCCAGGATCTGGTGGAACAAGGTTTGTAATCCTAGGAAACAGGTGACAGTGTTGTAGGATCACCTGAGCAGAGATGAGAGTGGAGACCCCATGTAAGTCTGAGGCTGCCCAAGGAGAGTGAGGACTCAATGAAACAGAATGTAACAGTAGGAGAAGGAAGGGGAGTTATCAGAGAAAGTGAGGATGAGTGATGAGAAAAGCAGTGGGAATTAGTATTGGGCGGCTTTATGAAATTCTATCAGCTGGCACCCAAGTCTACAAACAGAGAGTAGGATGAGAACCAATAAAAAGTGGCTGTTGACCTTGGAAAACAGATTCACCACGTGAAATGAGTGGGCAGCTCAACTGTAAGGGGTCAAGAAGAGCTGGGTTAAGTGGCTGCAAGGAGTCGGACTGACAGTGAGGTGGCTGGGAGAGAGAATGAACCCCGATGGGCCAACAGACTGGAATGCCAGTGCTGGCCCTGACCTTTGTGACTTTAGACCAATCGACCTCTCTAGGATGCTCTTTCCTAATTGATAAAATTGGGAACTAAGATCCACCCCTACCAGTCCCATTGTAGGATTTGATGAACCCATGAACTTGACACCTGGCAGCAGCTGAGTTGGCTGAGATCACATGAGATGACTTATGTGGAAATAGCATGAACTTGGAAGACCATTCCTCAAAGCCTGGTCACAGCCACCCCACCACTGGGGACAGTTCTGATACTTGGCACTGATGGGACCCCGTGTGGTACCCCCTTCCCATAGCCTCTGGGTCACCTGATATCTGGATGTTGCAGGTTCCCTGCCTGATCTTCAGGCTGAGAGAAAGCTCTGAAGGTCTGTCTTCCATAAGCAATTTGAAGGCTGGTGCCCTATCCACCATCTTCCCGATCAGGGATACCACTGGGCCTTGTGGGCCAGTGGAGGACTCTACCCTAGGAGAACCCAGGTTGCAGGTACAGCTTTGTAGCTGATTGAGCGAGGTCTTTAGATGGATTCCTTAGCTTCAGTTTACCGGCCTGGGAAATGGCTCTGCATAACTCCTGATAGGAGGACATGTGCCCAGACTCTGGCTCTGAGTTTTGCACAGCAGGATGTCTCATGGGGCCACCAGGAATCTGGGTGCACATTCCCAGCACAGCAACTCGGTTCTGATATCAATGTGTGTCTATAGAATGACCTCACGTTCTCACTCCGTCTGTCTTCTCCTCCACCTGCTTCCTTTCTCAGCATTTTCAAGTCTTAGATTCTCTCCTCTTCTGACCACGTCACATTCACCCCCTCTTCACTCTACAGATAGGAAGTGTGCATGCAGCCGCCATCTTGGTATAGGACATGGAGGGACCAGGAATGGGGATTTAGAGGTAATATGATTCGGCTCCTGCCCCAAAGGGGTTTAAAATCTAAACAGAGAGACACGCCAGGAGCCCTGGGGAGGATTAATTCCACCTAGAGGAGTCCAGCAAGGTGTAAGAAAGCAGCTGTTGAGGTGCTCCTTGACAGGTGAGTGTGGGAGCAGAGTGGGGAAGGTGGCCCCCCTGGCAGGGAAGCTGGCAGTTGGTCTGGAGCAGCTGATCCCTCAGGGGAGTCAGTGCAGCGGGTCTGAATGAGGGAGACCAGTGGCCTTGAGGGATATGGCCTCTCTCATTCTCTCTCTTCTGTCTCTCCTGCTCCCTTGACTTTAGCTGAGATCATTTTCTTCTGTTTCTGTCATCCTTGCTCTAGTTTGTCCCTCTGCTCATCTGCGTTCTTTCCCCCTGACTCTCCTTTATATGTGAGGGGGACCTGACAGATGGCCGGGGCCGCCATCCATCCTGTTAGTAGGACGACCCTTAGCCCCCTGGTGCCGGCCCTAGGGGCCCTGTCGGGGCTGAATCTGCAGGTTGCCGTCATTAGCCTCTGTCCTTTGGTGACAGCCCCGACAATTTATGTGCCCTGTTGGCTGTGGCCGTATGTTGTCATAACCTGGGTCATTTCCTCATTTAATACCACCCATAAACTCCAATAAAGGTGTCCTGCCACGAGCCCAGCAGTTCAGAGGAGGGGGATTGGGCTTGGAAGGGTCATGGGCAGAGACGCGTGGGAGGTAAGGGGGCTGCGGGTGAAGATTTGGGGATTTGGGTCACACTCAGAAGGCAGTGGGCATGTACCCCAACTGATGAGCGCCTCCTTTCCTTTCCTGTTCCCTTTGCTCTGCCTCTGCTGCTGGCTGCAGTGTGTCAGATCCTCCCCAAGGGGGTCGTCGCTGTCCTGGGACCATCCTCCAGCCCGGCCTCCAGCTCCATCATCAGCAACATCTGTGGGGAGAAGGAGGTGAGTGCTGGGCCAGGTTGGGGGACACTTGCGGGCTGGCAGCTGGGCCCGGGGCCCAGAGCTGTAGTGGATTCTTGAAGAGTCCCTCAAGGCCTGGCTGGTGTTATTAACTACCACCGTCAAACAAACAAAGAGTGTTCCTTTGCTGAGCTCTTTATTTTTTCCCCTGAGTTTAGAAGGAGGAGCCTCGAAGGAGGGGTTTCCTAAAATTTTCATACTGAGCTCCTTTGAGCCTCAGCATTCTGCAGGGGGGCCTTGGGGGGATAGGCTGGGGAGGGTGGTGTGTGTGGGAGGGTGGAGAACGAGGAAGGCAGAAATCTGAGCTCTGCATGTGCAGCTCCGTGGATATCAGCTTATATGTTGGAAGAATGTTTAGGGGAAGGCATCGTTACATTTATATTGCTGAAATAAAGTCTGAAAGCCTCAGTTTTGTAAGTTCTCGCAAAAAGAGATTTTATTTTGCTTTATTTTATTTTGCAATTCCAGTAGTGACTTCTTAATCAGGAATTCCTCCCCTGATGGGACCTCTGACTGGAATCTCTCCAGTTTTAAAGGGCCAAGTCCATTCCTTCTAGTTCTGGTTCCACCAGAGAAGACGGTCTGGGATGACTTTCTGAGTAATAACCTGCTCCCTATTCCATCAACTGTCTCCCTCCTCATTCCCCAGGGAAAATAAACTCGGGAATGGTGAGATTCTGTCTTTGCTGGACTCTCTTCTAGTCCTTCCTGTACTTGACCTGTTCTTTACCTCCGGACATATCCCTGGAAGACAGTGGCAAAGTCACCTCTCAGCCCTCTCACCTCAAGGGCCTTCTAGCCAGTTCCTTTGGGCACAGAGGAACTTGATGCTGAGGGGCACAAGGTCAGAATCTAGGGTTGGGGAGGTGGACGCCTGGCAGATGGACAGTGAAAGGAATTACCCATCTTGTACCTACCCCAGGGGCCCGGAGGCTCAGCCTTCCTGTAGCTTTAACTTTGAGAGGGTCTAGTTCTGAGAAGTAGAACAGGACTCTTCCTCGACAAGATGCCCCCACTGAGGCAGACAGGCCCCTATCTAGCCCATGCTCTCTGGAATCTAGCCCCATAGGGCCCCCTATTTCTCTTAGGATCAGAAGGCTTGGCGAGTCCCTGAGGCCTTGGGTGGGATGGCTATTTTCCTCGTTTGCTGAGCCCCATCTCACACTTGCTTCCTGCAGATTAACTTGCTGGGTGACCCTGGCCCTGGCCCCTTGCTGCTCTTGTCCTATAGGCCAAGTTCCCAAGCCTCTTGCCATGCACCTGTGTGCCTTGGTGGCTCCCACCCCCTCCCTACTCAGATGACCTGAAGTAACTCTTGAGCCTGCCCAAGCCAGAAAAGGAGCCTCTGTCTCACTGCAGCCCCTTCCAGATCCTCACAGGCCTGGCCCCCAGGAAGCTGGACCTGATGTTTCCTTTAAATCTCTCTTGCTGTGCTCCAAGTAACAGCTCAGATCTGCGGCAGGTTGTTATCCCTCACCAAGTGAGGGTGCCAAGTCTCCCCATTTCCCCTGCTCTGCTCTCTGGCTTCTGCTCTTGCCCTCCCCTGCTTCACACTTTCCTCACCACCCCCTACAGTTCCCCCTCCCTCATCCTCACTCCAAAATGGCCACCTCTTAGGGTTCAGGATGTGAGCTCAGCTGACACCTACTTTAACCCTATTTGATGTCTCAGGTTGGAGAAGAAGACCCCAGTTTGCAACTACCCACCCTGTCCCTGTGTGGTTGACCAGCTAGACAGATGTGCCTCCCAGGAAACAGCCAGATGGTTACTCCTCCTTAGTCTGGTCAAGCTCCTTCTGGAACAGTCTTTCCTTTGTGTTCAGATTGTGCATGTATTTTAATATTTTATAAGGCTTAAACTGCCTTACACTGAATCCCCTTGGTCCTAGGGAAAAGAGAGGGAGTTGCCATGAGGAATTTTTTTTTTTTAACTTGAAATGAGGCAGCATCTCCGTAGCTCTTACAGCTGCTGCTTTCGCCCTTGCTGCCCTCCCCTCTGTTGTGCACACCAATCCTGTGCCCCCTGCCTCCATGGTGACTTCCTGGATGCATTTGTAAATGCAGCTCTGTTATGGATCAGTCTTTGTCCTATCAACAGGATTGGCCTGAGCCATCCCTGATTGGGCCCTCCAAGGCAACTGGCTAATTCCCCAGCAGCCTTTAAGATGGCAGGGGTTTTGGGGCCTTCCCACCAATTCCCCTTACAGCAGGGGCACTCAACCCTCACTCCCTGCACAAGAGTGTTTCAGGAGCGCCTGGATTGTGAGAGAATGGTAGGGATTGAGAAAGGCCTTCCCTGAACAGGTACTACATGTTACCTGTAGCAAGCTATTCTATTCTTCATGCACAAGATCTCATTTTATCATCCCAAAGCTCTAAGAAGCACCTATTGGTATCTGTAACCTCCCATCCCCCATCTGTGGGGTCCACAGATTCAAAGGTGTCTCTGAAGGTACATTCTAATGGGGGTGGAGGAGTTAGCTGCTAATGAGGCCTGTGGGTGGAAGGTCACCCAGGGAGATCTTAGTCAGAGATGCTCAAAGGTGGAAGCCAGCCAGCCTGGCTGCCCTACCCTTTTTCAGCCTTGACCCCATCTTGCCCCTTGGGATGATTTTTCCTTTAAGGGGCATTTGTTATGCATTTTAGACAGCTGGTATGGGATACAAAATAGAAGGGAGAAGAAAGTCCCTTTTTGTGACACACCCAGGTAAATTTCACTCTTTTTAGAGTCTTTTATCATCACTCACAGGTTCTCCCCAAATCTGCATTTTCCTACCTCTGCTGGAAAATAGTGTTTGCCTTCTTTGTGATTTAAGGGCTAATTTTAGTTGAACTCAGGAATTTTCTCCATCAGTTTCTGCCAAATCTTTACCTTCCCCTTACCCAGCCTTGGAGGAACTTTGGTTTCTGAATTCTTCCACGAACTTAAAACTATAGGTAACAGAATCCTACAGAGACCATCTTAACATCACCCCAGACTCTGGGCCAGCCCAGACAAAGAAAGCTCCTGCTAATATTCTGACTGATCCATTCTAGAAACCCACCAACCCACCATCAGGAAGTTCTTTCTGTTATCTACCCTCAATCTTACTTGCTTTTACATCAGTTCAACACCCCTCCCCCCCAACACACACATGTAATTTGGCTCTCCCACAGGGCATCGGTCTTAAGGGAAGGGTTCAGAATTCAACATCATCTCTGCTAGAGACACCAAACGGCCTTCAACTCTCCTGGCTCTGGGTACCAGGATGAGGGTGACAGAATAAAATCAAGGTGGATGGCAGCTTATTGCATTTTAACTTTCCTATTACCTCCCCAATAGCCTAGGCCACCAATAAAGCAGCCATCACAATCTGTTAACATCTCTTCCTGGGAGAAGAGAGGCAGGAGGCAGGGGCAGTGCCTCCCGGAAATGTCAGTAATAGATGCAGAGGGAAGCTGACACTGCCCTAATGAAGCCAAAGCAGGTATTTATTTACCTGGCTCCATGTGGAGGCTTTCTAGATGCTTTCTCAGCCTGCGGTGCTTCCTCCCCGGTGTGCTCATCTAGGGAGGCGCTCATCCTGGGGCTTCGCCCAGGAAGTTTGTTGGGAGCTGGTTTATACACCTGTTAGCCAGCTGGGCTGATGCTTTTTCTCTTTCTGCATCTCTGCTATGATTTATTAGGTACAGATAAAATATTATTGTCCCTTTAAGAGCCCTCTGTCTTGCTGCCCTGCTATGGGAAGTTCCTCTGAGAATAAAGATCTATTCCTTTGCCTTCTCAGGACCGTAATCCCCCATCCCAAGGGGCACAGAGTCTCCCATCCTGGGTTTTCCTGTTTAAGCCTTTCCCATCTTCCTTCCCGGATTGGGTACCTGGGTCCCACGACCTCCCCTTCCTGCTGGCAGGAAGAGCCCGACCTCCGAAGCCTTGTCTCACTCTTCATTCTTTCTCATTCATCATGGATCCTCCCTGTTGCCCACTTTCACTCCTCGCCCAGGTCCCTCATTTCAAAGTGGCCCCAGAGGAGTTTATTAAGTTCCAGTTCCAGAGATTCACAACCCTGAACCTCCACCCCAGCAACACTGACATCAGCGTGGCTGTCGCTGGGATCCTGAACTTCTTCAACTGCACCACCGCCTGCCTCATCTGTGCCAAAGCAGAATGTAAGTTTCCCTGGGCGGGCCCCACACCCCAGACAAGTCAGGTCCATTTCCACTTTGACCCTGGCTTGGGGGACACCAGGCAGGGGAGGGCTCCCGCAGGTCATGGGGAGGATAGCCAGTGGATTTGGGCATCCCCATGTGTCCTTGGCTGTTTGTCCGTGTGTGTATGACAGAGGTCCAGGAGCTTCCTGGGCATGGATGAAACAGAGAGGAACTAGGTTGCAGGGAGATTGGCCAACTGCCAAACCTCTTTTGCATCTGCAAACTCAATTCCCACATTTTCAGCCTCATTGTTAAGGAGCTACAAAAAGAGAAAGAGAGAGGGAAAATATAAAATTGGATGCATTTGTACATGATGGGTTGAAGAGCTTCTTCCCCTAGAGAGCTGGTTTTGCTGATGGAACAAGGTTCAAGGTCAATTCCTGATAAAGCATTTTTTTGCAAATGCAGGTTTTTGGAAATCCATTTTCTCTGACTCTCAGACAATTTGTGACATAAATTTAGTGTTTGTGAGATTAACTAATTTCAGCCAGCCCCTTCCGACAGATCTGTGCATCTGTGTGCTCCTGGTGGCAGCTGTGTCCCCACATGGTAAGGCAGGTGCTGGCCACTGGCTACCACTGGATTCCAGTGCCCAAGTCCCAGGTATCTATGTTCCATACAGCTCACCAGTGCAGGTGTTACTCTGCAGGTCCCAGGGGACTGCACTGGCAGCAGAGTGCCATCTCTAACAGGGCTCCTTGTTATGTCTTCTCAGAACCACAGCATGCTTAAGTCCTTTCTTCTCCTTGAAAGCCTTGCTGCATCTGAAAACAAAATCTTCCTCCCTGTTTGCCATCTGAACCACTTCTTTTTTAATTAAAAAAAAAAAGATTTATTTATTTATGCATACAAGAACTGGGGTCTAGGCCAGATGTGTGGAGGTGGGAGGGGGGTGAAAGGATTCACCAGAGACAGAGAGGGAACAGAACAAGTGGATCCACTGAAATATACTGCTGAGGGGGGCAGCGGGAGAGCCAGGAGAGGTCTGCTGCTTCATGTGTATTAGCTCCCTGACCAGGGATCGAACTCATGCCTCAGTGACTGGCATTAGCTTGATAGCATTGAGACTTTAACCCCTGCGCCGCCAGGGAGGCCCAGGACCACTTCTTTACTGGCCCGTGCGCCTGACTGCCTCCACTGGGCTTTCATTCATTTATTCCATCCAGGTTGATGTGTCCTACCCACGAACCAAAATAATGAGACCCAACAATGTGTGCTTTTTATTTACTTTATTTAATTGTTACAGCCCAGTGGGTTTGGAGGTGTTAGATAGAATTCCCCATTTTATGAAGTGTATACAAATGTTGATTTATAATGATGCACACCTCAAAATAATACAATAACATAAATTGCTTTACTAAAAACAACTACATGAATAAATAAAATAAAAATTTCAAATCCAATTAATTCACAGTTCAAGAGCTCAACAGCCACATGTGGGCAGTGCAAAGACAGAACATTCCTCATGGAAATTTCTATGGGACAATGCTGCATTAAATGATAAATGCTTTGTGGACCAAGAGTTTCATGGTCAAAAAAAGAGAAATATTTGATTCTATTCAATCTTTCTATTCTGTGTCCCCCTCATGGAGACTGACAGCACCCAGTAGCACGGATGCTCTGAATTGTTCTGAAGCCAGAACAGCTGTTGACTGTATCATCTTCCAAATTGGCTTGACTATCAGCCCCCAAAGGATGCTGATCTAAAAGCCCATAGGATGCTAGCATTTGATGGAACGCAGCTGGGAAACATGCCTGAGGCCCTCCTTATGTAGCCTTCTCCCACCATTGAATGGCACTATGGTCCATTCAAGGACCCTCCCCTGAAATTTCCGCCAGCAGCCCCCTCAGGCAGGACCGAGCTGGTGGGGATGTTGAGAGACAGAGGAAAAGCCATAAGTTGCTGCACATGAAGATTTCCCTGTGTTCTCGCTCAGTGCTGGTTCAGTGTCCCAGCAGCCATGGAAGTTCTTCTTATGTCTAGCCACAGTCCCTCTTTCTTTTATGACAAGTCCTGTTTGCTCTGCCTTGGGTCTTCCTAAGTTTTGAAAAGTTGCTCAGATGTTTGTTAAACACCTAATGGGCTTTGAATGCTGCGCTAGATACTGTTCCCTCCTAGCCGGAATTAGAATTATGATACTTCTTGACATTCATTTTCTTGAGGACTTCAAAGCCTTTATGTTTTTCCACCTTACCTCCCTCCACCCCAGTCATGCTAGAACTGAGAACACAGCCTTGAAGCTGTTAAGGGATTTGCTTCAGGTCACACAACCCGTAGGTGGCAAAGCTACAAAGCCAAGGTCCTCTGATTCTGAGCAGAGGACCTTTTCCTTTCCCTCTCCCTTTCTGTGCACCCCCCCACCCCATCCCCTGCCAGTCTGCACATACACCTCAGAGCAGTAGCTCTGGACAGCCTCTGCCTGGCAGGTACAGACTCTTGGAAGGGCAGATGCAGATGAAGGACAGTGTGTCCCTTTGTTCCCAGGAGCAGGATGTGGGATAGCAGCACGCAGATAAGGTCCTTGAGAGGATGAGCCTGTCCCAATGCCAGAGAGGCCAGCCCCCAGCCCAGCGGACTCATCCACCACACAGTGCCCTTGACATTGATACTGCTCAGTGACTCAGCCCCAACCAGGGCCAGGGGAAGGAAGGTGGGGTAAAGCAGGAGAAGTTTGAGGGCAAAGAGGATTAAAAATCTAATCAGAGGATGAAGAAATGAGGGACTGAAGGGAAATGCAGCAGAGAGCTTGGGAGGAGAGGCTCTTCCATCTTCCTTATTAATGCAGGCCTGAGACACTGCAAGTCGAATTAAGAACAGGAATCTAATTCTATTTCCCAGCCATCAAAATTAGGCATAACGGAGATCATTCCATGGGGAATCATGCCACTTACTCTCTTTCTTCCCCAAAGTAGATTTTTAATAAGCAGGTTTTGGACCAAGCAGAATTTTATTGTGGGTTGTATTATTTTTCTTTAATGGGAAAAAAATATCTGAACTTCTACAAATGCCACGTTCTAATGAGGGAAGGGCCCTGGCGTGGTCATCCTGATCATCCCCACAGTTCTTGGGGCAGTTGGCTATTGGGGCTTCCAAGGAAAGGTGGGGTTCCCCATGATGGTCCTGAGGCTTGTTTGGTGTGATCCCCCAACCCTGCTGTGATCCCCCAACAGAGCTACCTTTTGAGACCCTGACAGTGGATTCAGGGCTTTGGATTCCTTGTGGCCACAAGTGTGGCATGTTGTAGATTTCCTTGGTGTCTTTGCACACAGATTAAATATTCTTTTGGCTTTTGATGCTTGCTTTGACATTTCTTTCTAAGTATTTTAAATCCCTTTTTGTGGTGGTGTGTCCTGTTCTGGGCACAGAATCTCCTGCCACTTATTACTACATGTGTGATCTTGGGAACATGACTTGGACATTCTGTAGCCTCTGGTGTCTCGTCTGCGCTCCCAGGGTGACTGAGGGGATTAAAGAGGAGGACATACACAGTGGACACTAGGGAGTGCTAGGGAGTGCTCAGCAAGCACAGCTTTTCCTTTTCTTCCATCCTTGGATCCCTTTTGAACAAGGACAGGTGAAAAACTTATAGTAGAGAAAGCAGAGGTTTGGCTTTGTCCTGAAACCACTGTGTGTTTGCTAAATTCAGTCCAGGCTATTGAGGAGTAAGCTCTGAGGTCCTGGGAAGGAAGTGCAGCTGAAAAGAAATGCAGGATGGTGCAGTAAAAAGAGCACCATCTATGTAACCCAGCCAAGCAACTCTGCTGCTTCTGAGCTTTGTGATGCTGAGCAGGTCACTCTACCTCTCTGAGCCTGTTTGCACCTATGTGAAGTGAGGCTAATAATTCCTCTCAGAGTAATTGGGTGGAAAGATCTATGCTCACAACCTGATCCACATTTCATTACTATCATTCCACCCTGCAGCCCTGTTATGGCTGAAGCTGGTGGAGAGTGGTGGAGTGGGGAATGATAACCAGGAGAGGAGGGAGACAGTAGTGGGCTTTCCCTGTGCTGTCTCCAGGGGACGCTGTGGGAGGCCTTTTGTATCACAGGGATACAAAATTGACCACTTGTTGGGCACTTACTACATGCCAGACACTCTGCCAAGGGTGTTAAGTGATCTCTTGTAAGATGGACTCTATAAACATTTTCATCCTCTCTGTGGAAGAGCAGACATGAGAAGAACATCTTTCCTACTCACGGGAGGCCTTCCCTTGCCAACTCCAGTGGTGAATGAGAGGTCAGAACTTGGAACCAGAAAACCTGGGTTTGGACTTGAGCCAGTGCCTGTATCACCACTCAGTGATCTCAGTCGCTGCCTCTGTCCCGCTTCAGTGATTTTATTTGCACACATAATATTAAGAACACCTGACCACTCGTGTGGCTAAATCAACTCTAGAGAAAAAGCTTAGAAATTACTGAAGACCATTCCCTGGACAGGGACAACTCAAAAGATACCCTGAAGTCAAAAGGCCATGGGCACCCAGAGGCCAGGTTCTTCTCACTCTAGTCTGGCCTTTAGAGAAGGTAATGTGCCAAGCCAGCCAGCAGGACTGCCTTGAGGGGATGGAGAGACTCAGCCTGCTCCTCCATTCCTCTCTCCTCTCCTCCCTGCCTGTTCTTGCAACTCGCCCAGGTGGGGTATGGGGCAAACCCAGAAGCAGGTAAAATACGTGGTTCTGTCCTTTGGGTAAATCCCTGGGAGTGGAATTGCCGGGTCATGTGGTAGCTCCATTTTTAGTAGACTGAGGAACCTCCAGACAGCTTTCCATAGTGGTTGGACCAGTTTGCACTCCCACCAGCAATGTAGGAGAGTTCCTTTTTCTCCACAACCTCGCCAACATTTGTTATTGCTTGCTTTTTTTGATATGTGCCATTCTCACTGGTGTAAGGTGGTATCTCAATGTGGTTTTGATTTGCATTTCCCTGATGATAAGGGATGTTGAACATTTTTTCATATGCCTGTTGGCCATTTGCATTTCCTCTTTGGAGAAATATCTTTTAAGTTCTTCTGCCCATTTCTGGACTGGATTCTTTATTTTGATTTGGTTGAGCCGTGTGTGTTCTTTGTATATATTTGTGATCAGTCCCTTATCAGTTAAATGGAGTGCAAAGATTTTTTCCCAATCAGTGGGGTGTCTCTCTGTTTTGGTTAATGTCTCTTTTGCTGCACAGAAGCTTTTCAGTTTGATGTAATCCCAGGTGTTTATCTTTTCCTTGACTATCTTTGCTTTGGGTGATGAGTTTTTAAATATGTTGTTGTGATGTATGTCTTGTAGTGTTTTTTCCTATATTTTCTTCTATATATTTTATGGTTTCAGGTCTTTTGTCCAGTTCTCTTATCCATTTTGAGTTGATTTTTGTGCATGGTGAGAGGTTGTGGTCTAGTTTCATATTTTTGCATGTGGTTGGTCCAGTTTTCCCAGAACCATTTATTGAACAAACTGTCCATGTTCCATTGCATGTTCTTCACTCCTTTGTCAAAGATCAGCTGTCCATGTAAGTGTGGTTTTATTACCGGGCTCTCTATTCAGTTCCTTTGGTCTGTGTGTCTGTTTTTGTTACAATACCAAACTGTTTTAATTATTACTGCTTTGTAGTATAGCTTGAAGTTTGGAAGTGTGATACCTCCTTTCTCCTTTGTTTTCATCAGTAGGGCACAAAAACGTTGATTCAAGAGACCGCCTGTACCCCTATGTTTATTGCAGCACTATTTACAATAGGTAAAACCTGGAAGCCACCTAAATGCCCAAAAATAGATGACTGGATCAAGAAGATGTGGTATGAATACACAATGGAATATTATTCAGCAATCAAAAAAGATAAAGTCATGCCATTTGCAGCAACGTGGATGGAGTTAGAAGGAATTATGCTCGGTGAAATAAGCCAGAAAGAAGAAGGAAAATATTGGATGGTTTCACTTGTAGCAGAAATATAGGGGAAAAAAATAAGACATCAGTGTAAAAAAATAATAACAGTACAAAACACAACAAAGCAAAAACAGACAATTATAAACCAGAGACATCCTGCAGGGAAGGAGGAGGGAGAAGGATCAGAGGGAGGGAGGGAGGAGCTCAGGGGACTGTGGTGATGGTGCACGGGTGCCTTGGGGAAGGAAACTCCATGGGGACTACACCTGAGGGGGTGGAGGGAAGCAAATATTGTTTAAAAATGAACAATGATGTAAAAAAAAAATAAAAAACTAATTAATAACAAAGGAAAAAAATAAATGAAATAAAAAATATATAAATGTGGTTCTGACCTGGGTGGGAATGAGGACTTACTGGCTCAAGGGTACTGAGCAAAATGGTGAATTCACACTCTCCTTAAATCCCCCCACTATTCCCTGAGGTGACCATCCGCAGCTACCTCCCACAAGTGCCACCCCTCCAGGGAATATCAGCATTCTCCAGAACCTAAGTCTGCTGCCAAGAGCAGCAGAAGTTGAAATGATCCTTTATTTTTATTTTTGGATACGGGGTCCTCTGTGTCCCCTGCAGACCCGTTACTTGGATATTTGTGTCCTTGTCCTACACAAAGCCATGCCTTTCACAGCCTCCCCAGCCTCCCCCCATCCTGCCTGACCCCCTGCCTTCCAGTTCCAGAAGCCAGCCTCCCTCCTCCTTCCCAGAACAGCGTCCTGCTGCTTCTCTCATCGATCCATCCCATTGCATCCTGAGCGAGACTAATAGGTTCCCCAGGTCTCTCTCAGCCCTGGACTTGGCAGGCCGACCCACAGCAGGATCCAAGAGTCCCCCAGGAGAGGAAGGTTGGACTGGAGGTGGAGGGGAGTCAGGAGAAGAGAGCGGCTTTTAACCCCTCTGGGGACTGCTGCCTTTGGTAAATCCCTTAGCGCCATTAAAGAGAGAGCAGTGAGGAGAATGATAATTGGAAAATGCCATACTGCACTGAAAAACTCACAATTTTCTTAATGTAATTAAGCTATACTTTCTCTTCCGGAAATCCCTTCCCCTGCCTAGGATTTCAAAAGTATTCTTTTCTGATTCATAGTATTAGAGAATCTCCTGGTGAAAGATATCAACCCTCTTCTAATCCAACTTTCCATCCACTGGTTTAATTCTTTCTGCAAGAATCTTTGTAGCAGGACTTCAGTCTTTCCTTGACTACCTCCAGCGATGGGGAACTCACTACATCTTTCAACAGCTCAAGTTCTTCCTGTCTTGAGCTAAGTCTGTCTCTCTGTGACTTCTATCCACTCATTGTTCCTGGGTGTAGGCCTCAAGGTTGCCAAGATCAAGTCTGTGACAGCCTTTCCTGCTCTCCCTCAAGCCAGGCACCCTTTTCCTGCAACTGCTTCTCAAGAGATATGGAATCTATCCCCACCAGCACTGCTGCACTTTCAAATGTAGAATGTTGAGTATCTTCCTACTGTCCCAGCCCCCCAAGTCTTTAGTTTAGTTCACCAACAAATAATGGGGATAGACCAAAAAGACTGAAATGAGATTGCTACTCAACATCATAAAAAAATTAGTATATATGTTATATCTACATATTTGAATGTGTCTGTGCTAGCAAATATGGTTTGTAACCAAGGGCTATATTTTTTTTTGTTTTTTTTTAAATAAATTTTATTTTTATATTCCCCATACAATTGCAACCCCCTTATTTTGACCCCAATCCCTCCCCTCCCCATCCCCCATCCCCCATAGAGTGTCTCTGGTTCCTAGTTGTTTGTTGATTTTGATTTTCACTTTCTTATAGTTATTCATTTTCCTGTTCCCTTATTTAAGTTTTCTAGATTCCTGCTATGAGTGCGACCATCCGGTATTTTTCTTTTTCTTTCTGGCTTATTTCGCTGAGCATGATCCCTTCCAGCGCCATCCATGTTGCTGCAAATTGCATGTGTTTATCTTTTTTGAACGCTGAGTAATATTCCATGGTATATATGTATCACATCTTCTTGATCCAGTCATCTATTTTTGGGCATTTGGGCTGATTCCAAAGCTTAGATATTGTAAATAGTGCTGCTATAAACATAGGGGTGCAGGTGCTCTTTGGAATTGATGTTTCTGTGTCCTTTGGGTAAATACCTAGGAGTGGAATTGCTGGATCATATGGAAGCTCTATGTTTAGTAGGTCCAGAAATCTCCACACAGCTCTCCATAGTGGTTGGACCAGTTTGCACTCCCACCAACAGTGCAGGAGAGTTCCCAAGGGCTATATTCTGGATTATAACTCCTGTAAGAGTTATGGAGATGGGGTGAAATTACACTTGGGGTGTCAGTGGGTGTGGGAGGGGGATGAGTAGCACTTCAGATGACAGACGCTGTTCTGTTCCCTTGACATCCTCTTACTAACCATATAACATGGTCCTTGACCTTATTTTATAGATAAGGACACTGAGGTGCAGAGGCGTGGTGGGGATCACTCTCTACCTGCCAGAGTTGGACTGGGGCTCATGTTCGACCTTGTGCTTTTCCTAGTGGCCCACGTGGGGCTCACACTGGGAAAGGGGTGACTATTAGGAGATCCTGGGTGAAGTTGCATCCCTCCTGGGTACTTGCTGCTCTTCTCCCTCCCTTGTCCCTACCCAGCTTCTTAGCACACAGAAAGTAACTGGTATGATGTGGGGAGGCTGCATGATTATTTACAGGGCACCCAAACATCCCAAGGGGCAGTGGGATGGGGCCTACTGGCTTTGATTAGAGTAGGGTCCCTAATTTATCTGACATCCGGAGGACTCTTCCCTTGTAGCTCAGTGCACCTGCCAATTTTAAAGGATGAAGGGCTTTTGGGTTGCCTTTGCCAGGCATCTCCATGCTGTGCAAAATCCTACTGTTATCCCCCAGGCTTTCCTGTCTCATCCCACTGAATTTCATTGCCTGTTGGAAGACTCCCAGGGGATTTGGCTCTGTCCCAACCAGATTCCAAAGACTCTTCCTGCTACATTGCAGGACCCTAGAGTTCCCTCCACTGACCCCCAACTCTCACCTTCCACCATGCACTCCCTCCCACCATAGCAAGCCCAGAAGGTCTCTCTTGAGCCAAGGAGGTGCCACCCCATCTCCCTTGTTCTGGAGTCTTTTGGTTCAGGTGCTCAGACCCTGTGCAGGTGTGATGGTGCTTTTTATATCATCTCTGAGGAAGATGTGAATATTCTCTTCCCCTTATATATAAAGCCAGTTGCAGCTGCCTCACAGGAAACCAGATTATTTAGGCTGTCAAACAAAGCAGGGACGTGATCTGAACTTTGTTGGAGACTTAGCTGCAGGCTCCTGGACTCTAGGGTCCTGGAGGGTGGGGTCTGCATGGGACCCATCTTTTCTGCTGGCAGCAGCATGTCAGCCAGTGCCAGACTCAGGGACCTCATCTCACACCCCTTTTACAGATGAAGAATAGACTCTCAAGAGGATAGATGATTTCCCAAGGTCACCCAGCCAGCCAGGGCTGACCCTGAGCTTGAATTCAGAACCTCTACATCAGGGTTGGCAGGAAGCACCCCAGCAACTTCAGTGCCACTCTTGATGGAGGCTGGTGGTGAGGGGCTAAAGGGGCACAGACAGCGCTTGATCACTGTGAGAGACCTTGGCGGGGAGGAAGGCAGGAAAGGACAAGCCCAGGCTGTGGCTGACACTGCTGGGCTGTTTCTGAAGCCTCTTTGTGAATAACAGACCCTCCCTGCGCAGCCTCCCACTCCCTCGAGTGCCTTCTCCGGACTTCTGATGGAGAAAAGGAGTTGGCACTATCTTCTCAGAGCTCCTGTCTCCATCATGCCAGGCTTTTGTTCTTGATTAACAAAGCACACCTAGTATGGGCTTTCCTTTCTAAGCCCGGATGCATGTCCCTGGGCCTCCCCTGGGTTCTGTACCTGCTGTCTCAGGCTTGGCCTAAGAGACAGCCTGGTCTCAAGGGCAGAAGGTTGAAGGAGATGATAAGATGGGAACTCTGGTCCAGCTGTGTCCATACATGACCAGGTCAGCGCTGTCCTCTCTACAGAACAAGGGACGTGGATGCGATACTCCTCAGAGCTTCCCCTCCTCCCTTTTGATCCTCCAGGCTCAGGAGGGTGAGTAAACCATGCAGGGAGGAGTCTTTAGATAGTATTCAAGGCTGTCCTGTATTTAAGATCCCTTTACTCAGTGCAGAAACCGGGCACAAGGGTTAGAAACCAACTCTTCCCACAAAACCACAGTGTGGAGCACATGTCCCGGGGGCTTCTCACCCTCCTGCCTCATGTGCTCCTCTCTGCTATGGGATTGCAAATGTTAGAGGATTGTTGTGATGATTTCAATGAGATGAGCCACGTAAAATGCTTAACCTGTTAACCCCCGCACATGGTAAGAATTCAGTAAATGTTGCTCTTGTTGCTTTGGAGGGCAAATGCCTGTGGGTCTCCTTCCATTTGCAATTGAGACCACTGTTTTCCCAGGAGGTCCACAGCCACCCACCTCCTCTGGCCTGCCTTTTTAGACACAAAGCAGAATTAAGTCCCTTGTGTTTCAGTGACATCATTCTGGAGTCCCTCCACCCACCTATGCCCCTAGACCATGAACAGCTTAGGTGGGAGGCGAGGGAGAGTGTCCTTCGCTCACACTCCCAGATTTCTATTTTTTTTCTAGGTCCACATTATTGCCTGCTGGAGTGCAGTTCAAAGCCTGTTCCTTTACAATCATAATAATACCTCATCTTAATGCAGTCATTGTGCTCGGAGGAGTTCAAAGGGTTTTGCTAACCTGTTTTCTGGGCCTTATGATCTGGGGAACTGCTGCCTCACCTCCACAATGGAATCGTGGGCTTTCTTGGGCATGCATGTAATATTTATGAGGGTTTACTGAGCGCCTGCAGAAGGCTCAGGCCTACTCACCTGTTACCTTGTTTAATTTTTACTACAGCCCTTCTAGGCTGCTGTTAAGGTTCTCATTTCTCAAATGAAGAAATTGAGGCCAAGAGAGCAGGCCACACGCAAAGGTCACACAGTGAGGATGTGGCCAGGTTAGGGAGAGGAACCCAGGCCTGGCAGTCTCTGAACAGGTCTTGGCCGCTGGACCTTGCTGCCCCCTGAGTGGGGATTGCTTGTTCTCTACTTGAACAGAGCATTGTCAGGGAGGCCTAGAGTGCATAGGAGCCTTCTTTCCTAATTTAAATGGGCTCACTGAGGCCCTTCAAGTTTCAGAAGCTGACTCAGGTTAAGGTGAGGCTGCTTAGCCCCAGCGGAGGGGCCAGCCCCACCACCCTGCCTTCTTGGCAGGTCCTGCTTTTGCCCCTGTTCCCCACGGCAGCTCTGTGGACCCTCAGGGGTTTCATCCTCTCTTCCCCTCCAGGCCTTTTAAACCTAGAGAAGCTGCTCCGGCAATTCCTTATCTCCAAGGACACACTCTCGGTCCGGATGCTGGATGACACCCGAGACCCCACCCCGCTCCTCAAGGAGATCCGGGACGACAAGACAGCCACCATCATCATCCACGCCAACGCCTCCATGTCCCACACCATCCTCCTGAAGGTGGGAGCCGGCCGGGTGGGTGTGGGTGGCACCTTGCAGCCTCCCCCTCCTTCCTTCTCAGCTCACAGCCTTCCTCTCCCTGCCCCTGGGGTGCCAGGGTTGGGCCTCCTACCCTGAATATTGGTTTCAGTGAACAGCTCTTGAAAGGAGAAAGCACGATGAGGTTGTCAAAATATTTAACCCCTGGGCCAGCAGAGCGGCCACCAACTGAGACCTGGCCAAGCTAGACCAGCCAGAGGCTCTGAGGAGGTGCCCTGGGGTTCCTGGGAGGGGTTGGGGGTGGAGGGCACTTGACTATCTCCCAAAAAGTATAGAAGTATTTCTACATTTTGAAACTGGGACCATCTTGTCTGTGTGTGTTGCCTCCTGTCTGCCTGTGTGTAATCCCCTCACGGCGCACTACAGTTTACAGAGCGCTTCCGCGTCACTCCCCAGTGTAATCCTCTCAACAACGTGACATGAGGATACTGTCCACTGGACAGTAACTGGGACAAGAAACTGCATCTCTGGGAGATGAGCAGCTCTGTTCAAGGCTCACCCTATGAGGCACAGGGCCTGCACCCCTTATCTCTGATAGCAAGTCAGGCAGTTTATGCAACCCTGCAACCCCCAGCATACGGAGGGGCAGGTCGCCATCCCCCAAGTCAGAACAGACTTGCATGAAGTTCAGTGAGGGGTGCTGTTATGAGAGAGACAGAAGTTGGGTGACTGAGGGCCTCACTTGACAAACAGCTGGACCCAGCTGCAATGAAATCCCCCAGGTACCGGTGCTGGGTGAGATGTGCAACCCCAGACAGAGTGCACCCCACTTCCAGACTCCACAGCAACTCCCAGTAGCTCCCCCAGCATCTCAGGCACACTGGCTTCTTCTAATGCCATTTTATTATTATTACTATTTTTTAAAAATTTATTTATTTATTTATACAAGCACTGGGTACAGTCAGAAGTGCGGGAGGGTGAGAGAATTCACCAGAGCCAGAGCGGGGAGCAGAACAGACTAGACTGACAAAATACACTGCTGAGGGGAGCAGCGGGCGGCTAGAGAGGTCTGTCATGCCATGTGGGACCCTTGCCGGTGGCCGGGGATCGAACTGGTGCTACAGAGGTTGCGGACAGCTTCATAGCCCAGCGCTCAACCGCTGTGCCACTGGGGAGGCCCTAATGCCATTTTAATTGCACATTTAAACGCAACCTGCCATCTTGCAGTGGGGAAGCCAGGCTCCTCGTTAACCTCTGCCAAGCTGCAAGGAGCCTGCAGACACTCAACTGTCTCTCCCTCTCCCTCCCACCTCTCTCCGAATCTGTCCTCCCCAACTGGGTTTTGTCTCAGAGTTCACAAGAGATTTGAATGAGTTCCCTGTACCACGGGCTGTCCCTTTGGTGTGTTGCCATAGTAATCTTCCATGGCTCCCAAAGCATGCCTGTGTATATCCACCCAACTTGTGTGTACACATATACACAGGATTTGTCTCTTTTCTTCCTTTTTCTCTTCTCTTATGTCTGGAGCGATGACCAGTAAGTCATCAAGGATGGAAAAGTTCCTCTAAATTTTCAGGGCATGAGAGAGATACAGACTAAGGAGTGGGGAGAAGGGAGTGAGAGCCTCAGCTCAGCTAGTTGGCCCCCAAAACCATGGAGCTACCTGAACTCCTTTTTAGGTTCTCAAGCATATGCTGCTAGGCTCTATTGGTTTGTTTTATAATTTACTCTTGAAATTTTGGAAAGTACAGACAAGCACATAGAGGAAAATAAAGATCACTCACAATTCCATTATCCAGAGTTAACCACTATTAAATTTGATATCTATCTTTTATGCCTTTATAGGCCCAATTTTTTTCTTTTCCAAGATTACCACACTGCACCTACTTTTCTGTAACCTACTTTTCTTCACTTAATTATTTGTCATGCATTTCCCCCATGTCATTACATATCTTTCTGCAGCTATTTCAATGGCTACATCATTTTCTATTATATGGATGTACCATAATTTATTTAACTGCCCCTTTATTGTTGGATATATGGGTGATTTCTAATCTTTTCCTATCATAAATAGCCCTGGGATGCACATCTTTGTACATTAATCTTTATGCACATTCACGAATATTTCTAGAAGTGGAATTACTGAGTTAAAGGTATGCGTGCTTTTCAGGATTTTGAAATAATTCACCAGATTATCTTTCAGAGAGGCCATAACAATGTACAATCTCACCAGCAGTGTACAGGTGTCCTACAGCGCCCTTGCCAGTACTGGGTATTTTCATTAAAAACACATTTATTTGGAATGACTGTGCTTTTGATGGAAATACCTCTGCAATGAGCTTCATGAGCAGACAGTTGTGCTGGGGGCCAATGGTGGGCTTTTGAGAGACTACCTATCAGCCTCAGCTTTTGTTTCCTTGCCATCAAACCCACCAAAGCCTCCCAGGGAAGCTTCAAGAACCTTGTTTCCTGTCTTCCCCTGTGACTCTCTAGTGACCCAGGCAGCCAGGCCCCTCAGGCGAGGACTCAGCCCTCATGCTGCCCTGGGGTCCCGTGCTCCTCCTTCCCAGTTAGATCCCAGCCTTGGAGGCTCCTGGAGGGTAGGAAGCCATGTGAGCAGAGAGCACACACAGCTCTGGAAGCCTCGCCGTGCTCCCATGAGCCTGGCCTCTGAGCTTGGCAACACTCTGCTGTCTCTTGATTTCAGGAGGATTTGCAGAGTAATCCCCTACTTTATTGAGCGGCTGTTCCAGCAACGAACTCCATGTTTACCCAGAATTCAGGTCTTAAAAACCAAGGATCTCTTGTCTTTTATCTTTAGCACAGCAGTTTTCACAAAATGGGTTTTAACCATCTGACGGTGCCCTCTCCTATTCCCTACCCCTAGCCCAACCCTGTAGCCAGTGGGCTGCCATGGGCCCAGGCAGTGATGAGAGGCGAGGGCGCTACCTTGTGCGCAGTGTAAGCATGCAGGAGGGCATGGGCTGGACCATGCCATGCTCTTGGGAGTGAAGGAGGACATGGAGCTTTGCTGGAGGAAGAACGAGCATCCCATAGGACTCTCTGAGCTCCATCACGACCCCTGCGTAATCTCGCCCCAGTCCCTAAGCCTTCATGCATGCCAGTTTTCCCTTCGAATGGAGGTGACATGGTTAACCCAGCCTGTTCTTCAAAGGAACCTGGGAGGGTTCCTTTAAGAATGCTGCCAAAGTTATTGGAATTCCTTGGGAGATTAGCACTATGTAAGGGGAAAATGTAATCATCACTGGTCTTGTTTCTCCCCCATGCACCTCAATCGTCAGGACAAAAGCAGTTTCCCAGTGGCCCAGGGCTGGAGGAGGCATTATGAAAATCTAACTGACTGTCAGGAGGGATGCGGGCCCTGGGGACAGTGGGGCTCATTATTTACCTCATCTCCTTGTCAGTTTCTATAACACCTGTCACACTCAAAGCCAGGCACACTGACAGGGAAGGTTGGTGAGGCGCATTTATGATGGCTACAAAGATCAGACAATAGGGAGTCAGCGCTGAAGTAGCAGGTCTCAACTATGGGGTGATGGCATGCTGCGTGCTCTGATCTCGGGGGAGGCATATCATGGGCAACTTGTTTGTTACTACAAGGGAAGGCCAAAGTGTGCAAATGATTCACCAGCTTCTTACATTAATGCAGACCAGTGAGTCTCCCACGCTCAAATTTCAACAGGGATGGGGTTCATTTGGGAATGGTCTGCAACCCACAGATGCCTGTCTATGCCTCTGCCCCTCAGAGGCTTGTTGTATCGGAGTTCCATCAACATCACAGTCCTCCAGGTGGAGTACAGTTTGGTTAAAAGCATGAAATTAGGCTGCCTGGCTTTAATTCTGTCTCTTCCATTTATGCAGATCTGGGACAAGTGACTCAGCCTTTTGGTGTTTTAGTTTCCTCAGCTGTCAGATTTCCCTGCTAGTCCTTACCCCGTTAAGTTAATCCAAGAGAAGTGCTTTCTAGTGCTTGGCACATACGAAACAGTGGGTGAGTTAGGCATTGTTATTGTTCAAAGTCGTGGAGATAATTATTATATAGTCTGTTTTATGCTTTGCTTCATTTCCTTTAAAGTCATTTTGGTTTCTGTAATATCAGGTGATACCAAGAGAATGTGTTGTGCATGAGATCATCAGCTATTGGGGGGCTTTGTGGGAGCGGGGAGCAAGGTGGAGATGGAGACACCCTACTCTAGAAACCACTAAGCTCTATCCCTCAAGGTCAAGGGGAATGAAAGAACCAATCAAATGTCTTATCTGTGTGGTGCTGGAGGATTGTGGGCCAGACAAATCGCATACACTTGAAGCCCTTGCTGTTTACTCACTTCCGGTGGGTTTGTATTTTCCTCTCTAATCTCCTTCTCTTCCCTTTGCAGGCAGCTGAACTAGGGATGGTGTCAGCCTATTACACATACATCTTCACTAATCTGGTAAGACATTCTCACTGCTTACTGCCTTGGCATAGAGTGTCTCATTAATTAGGGTCTGTAGGGTGTGATGGAATGAAGCCCGGGAGATCGGGAGCAGAGAAGATGGAAGCAGAAGAGGGAAGCCTGCCAGAGAGGCAAGGCATCCTGGCAAATTGGAACTCCAGGGGCCTGGGATTCTCGTCCCAATACTTCTAGCCTGGGGAGAGTGGAGACTAGGCCTCCACTCAAATGCCTCCAGCTACATAGTGTCGCTCACTCAAACGGGATGACTCTTTTCTGTGGGTTTGACACCTCTCTGTAATCTTCAGTAGTCCAGTCTGTGCCTGGCCAGATCCTTATGCTAACTCAGAAGTAAGACAGATAGTACCCCCAAGAGCATGCGTTTGTGGTGTCATAAATGTATGTATCCTCACAGGCCATCTCCGGCTGGCCTCTGGATTTGCCATATCCCCCTATTTTGCAGATAAGAAAATAGATTTGGTTAGAACATGAGTTTTGCCACACACACACACACACACACACACACACGCCAATTGTAGACCCTTGAACACACAGTGAGCCTTGGTTTCTTTGTCTTTCAAAGGCGCATTGGAACAGCTGCGGTATAGGGTTACTTAACTTTGAAATAATATCATTTCATCTATGCAGAGGCATTTTGAAATCGTAAAGCATTAAAAACTGTGTAAGGTTATTATAAGTGTAGACACTCAATTCAAGAGTAGAAAGAACCCAGGAGAACAGGTTTTTGAAAAATTCCTAACTTTTGATTTTGAAATAATTATAGATTCACAAGAAATTTCAAAGAACAAAGAAAGAGGTACATCGTACCTTTACCCAGTTTCCTCAAGTGGTTTCATCTTACGTAATTACACTGCAGTGTCAAACCTGGTTATCAAAATATCAAACCTATCAAGACGTGTTGCTCTGTAACTCCCTGCAGCCAAGATACAGCACTATTTCATTACCCAAGGACCCCCCTCAGGCTACCATTTCACAATCTCATCTTTCACCCACCTCTCCACCATCCCTCACCTCTAGTAGCCACTAATCTCTCTATTTTTATGGTTTTATAATTTGGGGGATGTACTATAACAGAATCACACAATTTACGACCTCTTGAGGTTAACTTTACCCACTCAGAATGTTCTTGAGACATACACATGTTGCATGAATGAAGAGTTTGGTCCTCTTGGTTTCTGAGTTGTATTTTTTGGTGTGGCTCTATCACCCACCTGTGGAGAAACATCTTGGTTGTTTCTAGTTTTAGATCTTTAGAAATAGAGCTGTCTTAAATGACCCTTCAGATAAGAGGTTTATTTTATTTTATGAATGAATGAGATATTGTGATCAATTAAGTGGCCTCTTCATGCAGGCATGCTTTCGATGTAACAGGCACTGGGCTGGGCAGCAGGGATTAGATGGCATAAGTGTCCAGACCTGCCTTGGAAAAACTCAAGGTACCTATCATAGTGCGAAGTGGTGGATTCTATTCTATTTGCATATAGAATGCGCTAGACTCTGGACCAGGCCCACTTGTTCTCCCTGGGGTGAACAGAAAATGCATCACTGAAGAAGGAGCCTTTGGGCTCTGCCCTGAAAGGGGAGTAGGGTTTTCTAGATAAACCAAGAAAAGAAGAGCATCCTGGAATAAGGAACAGCATATCCATATAATTGGAGATTTGAAAGTACATGCTATGTCTAGGAAACAGTGAGTCTTTTCAAACTCGTGGACTGTTCCCAGAATGTGCATGTCAAGTTAATTACTATTTACTTCCCTATTTCCATCCCTCCTTGCAAGGAAACTATTTAGAAGATTTATAGCAGAGATATCTATGAATTGCAAGATCTTTGATATATTAGGGGAACAGAACTCAGCCTCCTGGATTTGACACTTAAATAGTAAAGGTGACCTAGAAGTTAAGACTTTTTTGGTCCACATATTGGTGGTTACGTAATCATGAAGACTGTGCAATTTCCCTCCTGGATGCAGGAGCCAGGCCTGCTGGAGTTTGAGGAGATGCCTGTCCAAAGAGACAGTCTTTGACTCTGTGGTTCTTGTCCTTTTCCAGCTGTCAGTTTCCATCAGCAGCCTATTGTCAGTGCTGCTCTGCTAACCCTGATGCCTCCTGTAGACCTTTGCTCTCGAAGTTAAAGTCATGTTTGAAGAATCCAGTATCACTTCTCTCCTGGTACAGACTCTCCCTTCACACTAAGCTTTCCAGGGAGTCATCCAGCCATCACCTGCTTCTTCACTACCACCTCCAAACAGTCTGCTCCATTGCAGAGTTTTCCAGCTGAAATCTAGCACCCAGAGAGAAGACCTCACAAATCACACATGCATAGCTTAGTGAGCCTTCTCCAAGTGAGCACACCTGTGTAAGCAGCACCCAGTTCCAGAAATAGAACTTTGCCAGCACCCCAGCAGTCCCCCACCTCTTCCCTCCCAGTCACTACCCCTCAACTGTAAAATAGAAGGAACTTCCTTGGCTTCCTTCCTTTTTCTTTCTACACTGCTGCTGTAAATCAGAGCATTAACATGTAAAGAGGGAGAAAAGGATTAGACTATTCCCTGAGCAATGCAAACGCATTTGCTCAAAGTAAGGAGGCATCTGGGGGAGCCCGGACAAGTTGGCAGAAGCGCAAAGAGCGATTAAAGTGCAGTTGTGTTCCATTTTGGGAGCCTGGGAAGTAAAGGGGAGGAGAGGGAAAGACAGGCCAGGGGCTGCCTGCCGTGTGCCAGCCCCAGCCTGGCCAGCAGAGGAGGAGGAGGTGGGGCAGTGCACTGGGGTGGCATGCTGATGGAAGCAGGCCAGCCATTTGCAGTAAGAAGTCCCAACGCCATAACCAGAATGAAGAGAAGTTGCTTGGCTTGGAGTTTTTTTTTTTTTCTTTATTCCACATCTTTTCTTCTATCAAATTTTATTGCTTTGCTATTTGTTTTCAAGACTATTTAAGTTTTGGGCTTACAACTTTATACCTGAATGTGAGCACATGTTTCACTCACCCTCCAGCAAGGCTCAGTGCTCATCCCCCATCACCTCACCCTCTTAGCACCCCCACTTTCCCATCCTCCCTGCTGGTAACCACCTTAGATTTCAGAGTGGCAGAGTTATTTTTATTGGGTTTTGACAGTTGGGTTTTTTTTGGTAATTTATATGCCACAAATGAGCAAAACCATCTGGCATTTGTCTTTCACTTCCTGGTTTCTTTCACTTCATATAATCACCTTAAGAGCCATTCATATTGCTCCACAAGGCACTGATTCATCCTTTTTGGTAGCTTGGTAGTATTCCATTAATAAATAGACCACGGTTTTGTTATCTCTCTGTGTTTAGATTGATTCACAGTTCTTGGCTCTTGTGAATAATGCTGCTATGAACACAGGTGGAAATGTATCTTCTCGTATAAGCGCTTCATATTCTTCATATAAATACCTAGGATGTGGTAGTGGTATTGCTGCCTCATATAGCATTTCCATTTTTAGTTTTTTAAGGGATCGCTATATTGTTTCTGGCTTGGAGATTTTTAAGAACACAGTGTCACCCCCTGCTGTGTATCATCACTCCCTCCTCTTTTAAAATGGGGATAATAAAATCTTACAAGGTTGTTGAAAGGAGAAAGTAAAAACGCATTATAAATTGTGAAGTACTATATATTTCTAAGCCATTGTATTTTTTTCCATATAATGCTATAATTCTTACAGTTTTGAAAGAGCTTTTTTCCTTTTCTGATGGGCTGGGAATGAGACAAACTCTGGGAAGATGCCTCGGTCAGAGGGTTCTTTGAACCTGGAATTAACAGGGCTCACAGTTTGTAAGTTTGCAAGGTGATGTGTGAAAATAACTGTATGAATGATGATGGCTGAATCATAGTCAAGAAGATAGAAGTGGAACTTTTGCAAACATCAGTCAGTGAAAGAATATTCTAGAAGCCTCCCATTAATGCCTTGGCTTGCTGGAAGGGACAGGCCTTTATTAGGAGTAAGGAAGCTATTTTTGGTTTATTCTTCCTACCCAGTTGCAGTTGGAGTTTTGGGCCAGAGAAGAAAGTGTTTCATCCAGAGGGAGTAGTGAGTAACCCATCTGCTGCCTCTTCCCTTCCTCCCTAATACAGATGCCTCCAGACTTTAGTTCTTATTTATTCTTTCTCTGAATTCCTCAGGAGCCCCCATCATGTCCCATCACTCTGAATTCTGCCACAGAGATATAGCAGGTGCTCAGATTAGCTTCAGAACCAGCAGGGCGAGCTGAAAAAGCCACAGACATTGGCTTGAGGTAGGCATGTCTTAGAATTCTAATTTGACTAGCTACTAGTCAGAGTTATAGCTGTGTGATCCCATGTAGGTTCCTTAACCTCTCTTAACCTCTCTGAGCCTCAACAAACTTACCTGTAAATAGACTAATAACACCTGCCTCAGAAGATAATGTCCACACAGCAACTGGCTCAAAATATGAATTTGAAGGGAAAGTACTACTTTAAGAAGTTTTATTTCTGTTTCCCATATGCTAAAACAAAGAGGAGATACTTATTTTGTTACCCAGCCTCTAATGGCCTGTAAGGTGACTCCTGAATTGCCATTTTACTTATTTCCAGAGAATGAATAGAATTAGGTAGTTCAGTTATTGTGCATGACTGAGCGATTGTAGGGTTTGTTTGTGCCAGTCATTACTGAGCAATTGATCAATCCCCAAACTCCCCATACTCATCCAGACATTAAGAAGACTGATTGATTGAAAACATCTATAATAAATGAATTAGATTGACTGTTCTGGATTCGATCAGTTGATTGTCCATCACAAAGGTTAGGACAAAATTGTCCATTGTGAATCAAACTTCCAAACCATCTATTCATTTGACCCTGTGGAAACAGTTTCTTTTTGTCCGGGTCTAACTGGCAGAGAGAGTGGGTGTGCCAACTCTGAGCTTTGGAGCAGAGCTGACTGATGCAAGGAAAGGAATGAAGTCAGAGAGATCTTGGGCTTGCTCAGAGGATCGTGCAGCTGGAAGATGCAGGTCTGGGGGCCCAGAGAAAGCTGAGGTTCATTGAGGATGACTGTGGGATGCCAGGCAATGAGGGACACTTTGGCTGGTAGTACAGACCCTCTTCAGAACAGAGGAAGAGATCACGGACAGGAAGATTGTAGCTATTGAAGGTACTCAGTCATAGCAAACAGGGCCAGATAGCCAGGTATTTTATTTATACATCTATTCTGAAATGGGATTTAGGCTAGTTTGTACTGGGGTCAGAGGTCTGATCAGTGGAACAGCTTCCTGCCTCTGCTTCTGGTTCTAATGGGTTGAGACTCAGACCCAGTACACTGAGTCTCTGATCAACTGGTGGAATGGGCTGCTGAAGGCACTTGGCTCAGTGGAGTCCAGGCCAGAGGGGCAGCTCCAGGGTCCCAATCATGAGCATCTTAATAGTCATTTGCGAACCAGGATGTGCCTGTGGTCAGAGATCAGGGGAGGAAACCGGAAGGAAGCAAGTCCTGGTGGGTAGGCCAAGGTCAGGCACCAAGAGTCCAGGCTAAAGTAAAATGGATCAAAAAAAGAAACAAATCGAGGTAAACAGTAAAATTATCCTGAAGTCACAACAGACGCAGATGCACCAGCAACCTGGAGAACTGGTTCCTGCTTTATCCAGATTTGTTTCTTTTTGTTTGTTTTTCAATGTTTTGATTTTGGTAAAATATACATAGCATAAGCTCTGCCATTTTAACTATTTTTAAGTTTACAAGTCAGTGGCGTTCATTACATTCACAGTGTTGTGCAATCATCATGGCTCTCTCTTTCTAAAACATTTTCATCACCTGCAGCAGAAATACAGTCATTAAATAGTAACTCCTCATTCCCCTTGCCTCAGCCCCTGAGACCTCTAATCAACTTTCTGTGTCTGTAAATTTGCCTATTCTAGATATCTCCTGGAAGTGGAATCATGCAATATTTGTCCTTTTGTGTCTGGCCTCTGTCACTTCACATCGTAAAAGTTCCTCCATGTGGTAGCATGTTTCAGAACTTCATTCTTTCTTTAAACTTTCTTTATTGTGGTGAAATACATATACCATAAAATTTACCATTTTAGCCATTTTTAAGCATTTTACTTGGTAGCATTAAGTACATTCACACTGCTGGGCAACCATCTCTGCCATCCATCTCCAGAATATTTTTCATCTTCCAAAACTGAAACTTCATATTCATTAAAAAGTAACTCCCCTGGGCCTCCCCGGTTGCACAGCGGGTTGAGCGCTGTGCTGTGAAGCTGTCCACAGCCTCTGCAGTGCGGGTTTGATCCCTGCCAGCTAGCGAGAATCCCACATGGTGTGGCAGACCTCTCCTGTCATGTCTGCTGCTCCCCTCAGCAGTGTATTTCTGTTGTCTGCCTGTTCTGCTCCCCGCTCTGTCTCTGGTGAATCCTCTCATCCTCCCGCGCCTCTGGCTTATACCCCAGCTCTTATATAAAAATAAACAAAGCTTTAAAAAAAATAACTCCCCATTATCACCTCACTCCTTTCTATCTCTGAGTTTTACTACTCGAAATAGAAGTGAAATAATATAATAGTTGTCCTGTGGTATCTGACTTATTTTACTTAACATGTCTTTACTATGTCTTCAATGTTCATCACATGTCAGAATTTCCTTACTTTTCAAGGCTGTCTAATATTCCATTATGTGTTTATACCATATTTTGTTTATTCATTTATCCATCAATGGATACTTGTATTGCTTCCACCTTTTGGCTATTGTGAATAATAGCCAATGAACATGAGTATACAAATATCTGTGTAAGTTCCTGCTTTCAGTCCTTTTGGTTCTATATCTAGGAGTGTTTAATTTTTGAGGCATCACCAAACTCTCTTCTAGAGTGTCTGTAGAACTTTTCAATCCGACTAGCAATGTACAAGGGTTCCAGTTTTTCTATATACTCACCAATACTTGTTATTTTTTAATTATATTTTTATAATAACCATCTAGTGGGTAGGAAGTAGTCAGATGTGTTTCTTACTTCCATTCGGAATTTGCAAATTGGAGGGAACCAGACCATCCTGCTGAGATTCCTGCTGACTAAGAAGCGATGAGTAAAAGCTCAGTCCTTTGGTCCGTGAGACCTGGTGAAAACCTCCAGCCCAGTAGCTCACCAACTCTGTGTCCTAGAGGCTCGCGGGGACCTCTCTTCCTTCATACATGAAATGTGAATAATAATATCCATCTCAAAAAGACCTAGGTAAAATGAAAAACGAGCTTTTGATAACACTTTGTATCTGGTAAGTAGCCTATCTGCTATAATTAAGTCCCCAAATCTCCCAGCTTCACACAATAGAAGTATATTTCTCACTCAATTGAAGTCCCAATAGGGTGTTCCTGATAAGTGGGCAGTCGTCTGTAAAGTCATTTGGAGGTCTAGGCTTCTTCTAGTTTATAAATGCTGAGAGACCAGGAATGGAGGAAAAGCATGGAGGGTCAGACACAAGAGGGTGTCATGGCCAGACCTGAATCTGGCACATACTATTTCTCCTCCCAACTGCATTAGTTAGCACTCAGCCACATGCCCCATCTACTTATAAGGGAGATGGAGATTGGGAAATATAGTCTCTCTGTGCCCAGGGAAGAGAAGGGAAGGGTTTGGTGATCAACTAACCTTCCCAACCAACCACATTATTAAATTACTAGTCATCAATGCACATCTCAAGGTGTGTGCAGGGAAGGAAATTAGCATCCTAAGCTCTGGCAGGTCTGTTTAGAGCTTAACTTATCCTGTAAGTGGAGATGTGCACATAGTTAGAGGGGTATCAGCTCCCTTATCACGGGAAAAGTCCGCACCTGGAGTGGTCTTGTGCAGGTGTGCTGCTGGCCTGAAAGTCCTGTCTGGTGTGCCCCGGTGGGACATGTGGGACAGGTGTTCCTCAACTTAGTCTGGAAGGATTCTCTGTCCTCCACGTGGCCTCTGAGTTTGACTGAGAAACCGTTGTTCTGCCAGACTCAGGGAAGTTTGGATGGAGGACATGAGAATTTAGGGCCTTCAGGCTAAACCCAGTCCGCTGCTTAGACAGCCGAGGTGCCACCTGAAGAGAAGAGGTGAAGGAGGAAGCAAAATTTGAGCTAATAAATCTAGAGGGATTATCCAGCTACTAATGAACCCAGAGAGATTTGCAATCACAGCCTAATAGAAAAGATAAAATCATCTTAATCTATTGTTAGAGAGCACAGATGGGCTCTGTGCCAAAGGAGGGAGCTGCCGCCTTGGTGGGGACAAGTGGAGATTTAAGGTTAAGGTTCAGACGTCACTCAGTGTCAATGAACAGCAGCAAATAATTGGGCAGCAGAAGGCGGAGGCTGTGTGGTATGCAGGCAACCTGGGCCCCTCCCGGCCTTACAGGCAACATGGCTGACTGAGTGCTCTGCTCACCCTTTCGTTGCTGTGGTCCAGGCAGGATGAGAGCCCCATGTTCTTGGCACAACCCCTATGGTGGGACTCAGGCTGCCATTTGTGGGGTGTATATAGAGGCAGCAGACACCTCGTAGGTTTTTCTTGGAGAATCTAGAAATGGTGGGGCAGGTGCTATGGTGTCATGTTGGAAGGTGTGGGGAATGGTCACACCAGCAGGAGGTCTTGTCAGGACTGGTAGTTAAGCCACTGAGACTTCTAGTCACAGTTCTGCCACTAACTGGTGGGGTGACATAGTCATAGTGATAGTTGATATGTATGGGATACCTTCTCCATCCAAGGCTCTGTCCTAAGAGCCTCTCAGCACCTTTCTCATTTAAAGGCCCTCAACAGGGCCTCCCCAGTGGTGCAGTGGGTTGAGCACAGCACTGTGAAGCTGTCTGCAGGCTCTGCAGTACAAGTTCAATTCCCGGCTGGCCAGGGAGATACCCACATGGCATGGCAGACCTGTCCTGTCTCACCGACTGCTCCCCTCAGCAGTGTACTTCGGTCCTTCTGCCTGTTCTGCTCCCCGCTGTGTCTCTGGTGAATTCTCTCACCCTCCCATGCCTCTGGCCTGTACCTAGTTCTTGTATAAATAAATAAATCTTAAAAAAAAATAATAAGCCCCACAACAAGGGACTATGGCGATGGCACATGGGTGAATAAGTGGTGGGAATTCTATGGGGACTACACCTGAGAGGAGAAAGCAAACATTGTACAAAAATTAACAATGAAGTAAAATATATATAAATAAATAAATTATATTAAAAATTAAGTAAATAAATAAAAATAAACCCCACAACAGCTCTAGCAGAAGGGACTATGTTTATCCCTATCTTAGAAAAGAGCAAGCAGAGTGTAGTAAAGTTTTGGTATCTTGCTCCAGGTAGTGGAGCCACATCATGGGTCTTAGCCACGTTGCGCCACTGTATTTATCTAGGCAACTCATTTCTCCTCACTGGACTTCAGTTTCTTCATCCATGAAATTATGAGGTTGTGAGAGGAGATCTCTAAAGGATTTTTCTGCCCTGGACTTGTTTCATTAGGGGTGTTTCTTGGAGAGAGGGGAGAGTGTTTCTTCAGAGTGTAGTGCCCATGTGACCCGTGTAGGCAGGTTCCCCTCAGCCAACAGCTCCTCGGATTCCCAGATAGTCGCCAGGTCCCACTGAGTCCAGCAGAAAGAACCCGCCACGCCCTGGGCTCTGTCTTGTGTGGACAGGATGGACAGAGCAGCCAGTTTTGCTTCTCTGGGTTCATGTTATTATCAAGTTGACCAAGCTGTGTTTATTTTTCTGAGTGTTTATCAGAGAGATTAGGCATCAGTAATTGAAATGGCCATCATTAGTACAGAAAGGAGAGGTGGAAAAAACAGGGAAAGGAGAAACAGTTGTTCTAGAGGAGGCGAGCATGTTCACCATCCTGCTCATCCACTCTTTTCTTTGCGAGTCAGCCCTCCTCTACCAAAATGTCACTTCTTCCAAGGAGTCTCACTGACACCCCACTAGGGTGTTCCACACTCTCTCAGGGCCCTGTGTTCTGTAGCATTCATCTCAGGTGGATATTCCTTCTCGACCTGACCCCTCTGCTAGACTTTGAACTTCATAAAGGCAAGACCAAGTCTGTCTTGTCCACCAGTGAAACTCTACTGGTCTACTGGGACAGAGTAGACACTCAGTATTTATTGAGTGAGTGGAACACTTCCTGATGTTGTCAAGTTCTTGGAGTGGGAGGGCCAGTGAGATAGCTCATCTCCACCAGGAATTCAGCTCGTCTAGACTAAGCCCATAAGCCAGAGGACTCAGCTCAGCAAGGAGGACTAGACCCAGCCCCACCTCTCCTGAGGCTGGCTTCACACTTTCAGAGCCCTCATGGTCACTGCTCAGTCTGGAGTGTTCTTCTTCCATTCTGGGATGGGAAGGTTTAGAGTTACAGATGTGCAGCACCACAATGGGAGGCTTAGTGCAGGGTCTAGGGGATAGGGTTGTAGGGGGTGCTGATGAGTGAGGGCACTGCTCTCATCTCAGGCCCATGGTTGGCATAAAGAATGGCCATTGAGGGGTCTCCCTTCCTGGTGCTGCAGGGTAGTTAAAGTCTCAGAACAACCAACCAATCACCAGCCACTGTGACATGAGTTCCATCCCCAGCCAGGGAGCTAACCCACATGGTGCAGCAGACCTCTCCTGTCTTGCCCGCTGTTCTCCTCAGCAGTGTATTTCAGTAGATCCACCTGTTCTGCTTCCCACTCTGTCCTTGGTGAAACCTCTCACCCCTGGCACCTCTGGCCTGCATCCCAGTTCTTATAAGCATAAATAAATAAAATAAATCTTTTAAAAAAAGGCCATTTAAGGACTGTCCAGCTGATTGTCCGAGTGGTCTGTCACCTGGGCTACTTTCTCTGCTGGCACCTGGCACCTGAGTCATGGAGGCAGAACGCAAGGGCCTGGAAACAAAACCCCACCTTCAGATTTTCAAGGTCATTATAAAATTGTCTGGTCCTGTCCATTGTCCCCATGCCATGGCCCGTGAGGGTGGTGAACCACGTAACTGTGGACACAGAGGACAGAAACACAGTATGATGGAGGCAGCCAGCGCCTCAGCGGGGAGGGTACTAGAGAGTGAATCTGAGCCATGCCTTGTATTAGATGTACAGGAGGTAGCACGTCACTAAGCTGCAGAGTCTACATTATCCCTTTTGTAAAATGGGGATGAGAATTCTGATCATCACTGTGCAAAGAACATGGAAAGTTTATCGTCCTCATGGAGCTGCTTGGAAAGGGCTGCCTTCCCTCCCTTCCCTACCTCCCTGTTATTTCCATCC
The DNA here is from genome assembly GCF_014898055.3 of Talpa occidentalis. Classification (NCBI taxonomy): domain Eukaryota; kingdom Metazoa; phylum Chordata; class Mammalia; order Eulipotyphla; family Talpidae; genus Talpa; species Talpa occidentalis. The sequence goes on from NW_023601212.1 coordinate 20,231,832, forward strand.
TACCTCAGCTCCCTGATTTACTGCCTCCAGCTTTCCAAAACTCCAAAGCTGTTAGAAACAGTTCAAAATTGGCCCTGACCTCATTGGAACTACAGTTCACGGTTTGCTTAAACCACCTCCATGTCTTGCGGTCTTTTACTGATTACATTGCACGCACATGTGTGCATGTGCACAGGCGCACACACTCACACACCCCCCCCACATGCATACACACAGCTCTTCAAAAGCTGCAGTCCATCAGTCAGACAACTTCCTAGTGCCAGAGCAATTGATTCTAAAATGTAGTTTATTGTAAAATTATTAAGACTATGCACATATTTCACCTTTATTGAGCCTTTTAGGAGAACCACTCTGCATAATACAGTACACTTTGGTGGATAAATATGGTTTCAGTGTAACTAGGAAAAGAGTAATGGAATGAAATCTCCCCATGTGTCTGCCTGAGCTTCCAAGGTACCACCCCCTGCAAATGGACACGAGGCAGTTTGGGCCGTGACCAATGTCTCCTGGGCATATGCGGGTCCAGTGGCATCTTAAGGTAGAGATTGTGCTCCAAAATTGTGCTCTTCAAAGCTGCTCACCCTCCTGTGCCTGTTCTCTGAACTAGGCCATGGGTAGAGGGTGACGTATTCAGAAGGAGGGGTGGCAGGGAGAGTTGGAAGGTGATTTGAAAGGCCTTGATGAAAGAGTTATTTTTTGCATTTGCCTTTCGGGAAATTGCGGCTGACAGCTGGAAGCCCCTCGGTCCAAATTATAGAACTATAAATGACTAGCCCGTCATGATGAAGCAGCTTGCCTATATAAAGTTCTATAATCAACTATACTTCTTCAGTGAACATTTATTAAGTGCCTACTGTGTGCTGAGGAATATAGCAGTAATAGGGTGTGGCTTAAAAAGCTCCCCGTCTATAAATGTGAGGTAGAGGCCCAGAGGGACATATAGTGTTTCTTTGAAAGCTTGGGGAAAGGTTTACAGGTATAGCTTCTTTAGAATTTTTTTTAAAGATTTATTTATTTATGCATACAAGAGCTGGGGTACAGGCCAGAGGTGTGGAGGGGAGAGAGGATTCACCAGAGACAGAGTGGGGAACAGAACAGGCAGACTGACCAAAATACACTGCTGAGGGGAGCAGCGGGTGAGTCAGGAGAGGGCTGCTGCGCCATGTGGGTTGCTCCCTGGCCAGCTGGGGATCGAACTCGTGCTGCAGTGGCTGAGGATAACTTCATAGGTTGCATCTTAACCCCTTGCGCCACCAGGGAGCCCCACTTGTGAATTTTTTATGGAAGGATGGTTAAAAATGAAAATGCGAGCATGACATGAGATATGCTTTGGGGCTGAGAAAGAGTGTGGTGCCTGCTCTGGCCAGAACAAAGGGGTGGGTGTACTAGAGAGGGAGCCAGAAAAAAAAAAGGAAGTGGCTGGTCAGACATCCCATCTGCCTGCAGAATTGCTCAACATTTTCAGCACTGGTGTTGGCCTCAGCAGGCCAAGGTTCGGTCTTGGCTGTCTTGTTACCTGACCCTGTGTGACCTTGGACTAGTTTTCCTCCTATAGGGATACCCTAGTGGCTCACCAGACACCTTTCAATGCTCACATTCTGTGTCTTCGTGAGTTGGATGAATAGCTAATAAATGACTGGGGAATTCTCCTGTCTGTTTTCCACGTGAAGTGGCTGGTTTTCTTCTCCATGGTTTTTTCAGTGTCCTTATCAGGCTGGCTTATCCCTTCAGTGCCCTCTGCTGTCCAGACCCCACCCCTGTCAGGTGGGGCAGCCCCCCTTCTTGTGAGCTGTCTGTCCTCTCACTCCCTCCTGCCAACAAGTTACTGCCCTGTGTTCTGTGCCCGGCCCACCTCCCCAGAGCCCTGATGGATGACAGGCTCCCCAATCTCAAAGTCTAATTTATGCCAAGGTGGTAATGGCTGATGACAGCAGTGAATTTGGAGGGCTCTTGAGAACGTCTAACTACATCTGAAGTTGTGGGAAAATAACTGAAGAGAGAAAGTGACTTGCCTAAGCTCCCACAATCAGTCAGAGTGGAGAGAGGTGGCCTCCTTGCTCACGAGCCGCACACTCACTGGATTGACATTAACTGAGCTTTTCCTGGGCTTCGTCCAGGGATACAGCAATGAATAGATCAGAATAACCTCTGTGGAGGTGAGACTAGAGGGGTCACAAACCCAAATAGAGTATTTGAGATCAGTGGGTTAAATGCAGAGGTGTAATATAGTATCTTAGGGGGCTATCCCAGCCTCCCAAGCTGCTAAAAAGCATCCTGGAGAAGGCCATCCCCATTGGACCTTGAAGAATCGGTGGGAGTCAGCCAGGTAGAGAGGGGGTGAGTGGTTAGAACACTCTAAGTAAAGAAGTCACATAACTTAGTGACTTAGACAAAATTCGCTTTTTAGCCAAGGCTTTAACCATGGAAATAGGAGTGTGAGAAATAATGAAGCTGGTGAGAAAGGTATCTTGGAGTGAGGAGAGCCTCTCAGAGCTTTCATATTACTCTACACAAGCAGCCGACTTCCCTGTCCAGATAAGGCAGGTGCACAGGGAAGGCGTGATTCCCCAGTGGACCCAAGTGGACACCTAGAGCGTGGTGGTAGTTTGTCACAAATGCCTGAGACCCCTGCATTGCTCATCTGCACAGCTGTCACGAGTGTCCCCTTCAAGGTGATGCAAGCCACTGGTCTAAAAAGAGACTATGAGCTGGGGCTGCTGTAGGGTAAAGTAGGGAGATTTGGACAGTCCTATAGGCAAGGTGGCCCTGCGATGCTCATGTGCCGGCTGCTAATAAGTAGGTGATAAGCAAATCCAATGTTGCCCTCCCAGGAGTCTGCTCCATCATCATGAAACAGGCTCAGCCTGGCCTGGTGGGCTGGTCCCTCCTCTGCTATTCCCCTTGGAGGGCTTTCTGGCTTTGAGATCTGGAGCAGGAATGCTGCAGGGAGCTGTGGCAGCTATTGAGGGGTCAAAAGACAATAGGCACAGCTGCAGACCCAAGGCTCAGTGACTGGTGGTATAGGTTGACTGTAGCGGGAGCTCTGGGCAAATCTGGGCTGGCAGGCTTGTTTCTGATGCTCTGCCCACCCCTTTTATCACCAGCATCTACAGATGGCCACTCCTCCTAAACTTCCGAAAGTTCCCCTCTCCTGATAGTACCTGGTACAGAGCCCTAGACCAGTGGGCATTTGAATCAAGCCACTGCCCATCTTGGCTACTACCCAAGCCCTGTTGAATAAGGGAGGAGTAAATGGTCTTGTAGATGGGTCCCGCCTCTTGGCAAGACCAGGTGACCCAAAGAATCATCCCGAGCTGCTGGAAGTCATCTCCAAGGACTGACATATCTGAAATATTCTGTTTGGTCCCTTCATCTTTTCTCTACCCATAGCAAGTTAGTCTTAGCTGGGAGTGATCTGAAGGGGGGTGGCGGTGAGGTATTGTCAATTATCCTAGAAGAAGAACAGGGGCCCAGTACCAGGGATGCAGGATCATTGAGAGCGCAAACGACCCAATTAGGCCTTTATCTCTCCCAGAGCTTGGGTGGAGAGGAGGGGCCCAGCACCTGCGCCTCACAGTGAGATCTAATTATTAAAAGTGAGGCAGATGTACTTGATTCCTAACCGCGTAGGGAGGGGCCAGGAGCGTAGAATGAGTATTGCCAAGAAAATCAATAGACAGTGAAGAGTATTCGATAGCAGGTGTTGAGACCCTGGTGAAGGTGAAGAAAATCTGCTTCGTGTCAGAGGAACCAATTATCAGACAACCCCTTTGCTGATGTTTGACAAACAGCATGGCAGTGAGCACAGGCCCCACGGGACTCCCGAAGAAGTGTGAGGTATTTGTGTATTATCCATTTAATAGAAATTGAAACTCATTCCTTGTGTCTGCCTGACACATGTACACACACACTGTTCTCACACACACACTGTTCTCACACTACACACTCACGCATTCTTCCCACTCACTCACTCTTTACTCACAATTACAGAAACACATACACTCACACACTCACATTCTCACACTCACTCTCACATATGTTCTCTCACACACTCACACTCTTATACCCACATTCACAGTCTCACATTTTCACGAAAACATGCACTCTCTCACACCCGCTTTCACACTCATGCACAACACAAACTCTCAATCTCATCTCTACCTTTGTGTATTGCTGACTTGGTACACCAGACTGCATATGAAATAAATCAAATTGAAATAAGAACTAGACTCCAGGGGCTGCACTGGTTTAATATCTCTGGAAACATAATAGAAACGTCTTCTCTTACTGTCCAGGCCTTCTGTCTAATGGAGCTCTTAGACAGGGGAGACCTGCCTTGACCTCTGGCAGAAATGTGTTAAAGATTCAGAGATCTCATTAATTCAGTGAGAGATGCCTAAGCCTCCCCTTCTGACTAGTGATTCAGCAATTCCCTATAATCCACATTCAAAAATCTGCCCATTTCTTCACACTGGCATTGTAATAATACTCTCGTGGATCTGAGTGCTAGTGAAGAGCTAGAGACCACTGAAAGCACTTTATGTTCATGATTTTTAATCCTCAAAATGTCATTACAAGGGAGGTAGTCTAGTTCTACAAACAGGAGAGTGAGACCCGGAGAAGTTTGGGGACTGAGTCTAAGATTATTCAATTGACAAGTGACAATTTGCCCTTGACATCCCAACCCATATCTTTTCTTTATCGAACTATTCTTTATGGCTCCTCCAGTATTGTATTATTTTCTATTGTTGTGTAACAGGTTACTACAGTTAGTCGCTTACAATAATGCCAGCTATTAGCTCACAGTTCTGGAAGTCAGATGACCATCTTGGCATGGCTGTGTTTTCTGCTCAGCAGAATCAACATGATGGCCAACTGTGTTCTCATCCAGAGCTCAGGGCCTTTCCTGGCTCAGTTCTGTAGTTGGCAGAATTTGCATCCTTGCAGTTGTAGGGTGGAAATCTCTGTTTCCTTTCGAGCTCCTGACTGAGGCCCACTCTTAGCATCTAAAGGCCACTCTGTGGTCCTTGTCATGACCTGTCCATCTCATCAACAGAGAACCTCCCTTGAGTTGAGTCCTTTGACTTCCTCATCTGCCACCAGCCAGGCGAAACTGTCTTTAAAGGACTCATGTGCTGAGGTCAAGTCCAGCTGGATAATCTCCCTATTTTTTTAAAGATTTATTTATTTATGTATACAAGAACTGGGGTACAGACCAGAGGTGGGGAGGCGGTGAAAGGATTCACCAGCGACAGAGTGGGGAACAGAACAGGCAGACTGACTGAAATACACTGCTGAGGGGAGCAGCAGGTGAGTCAGGAGAGGTCTGCTGCGCCATGTGGGCCACCTCCCTAGCCAGGGATCAAACTCGTGCTGCAGTGGCTGAGGGATAGCTTCATAGTGCTGTGTCTTAACACTTTGCGCCACCAGGGAGGCCCCAATCTCCCTCTTTTAAAGTCAACTAAGTCATGTACCATAACCTAATCATGGAAGGATCATTCATTATAATCAGAGTCCTGAGGATTGTGTGTGTATGTGGTGTGTGTGTGTGTGAGAGAGAGAGAGAGAGAGAATGAGAGAGAGAGAGTGAGGGACATGTTTTGGGGTTCATCTTATTTTCCTGCTGACCAATACGCCAATGGTGTAAATCACTTTATTTCTTTTACTCACCTCCCCTACCCCGCCTCCCCCTTTCACCACCTGGTGAAAGGATGGGCAAGGAAAGATCAAGTGAGAGAATCAGAAGAAGGCCCTGGAGACTCAGGGCAGGAAACCATATACCCCTTAACAACAGAGATGATAAGCCCAGGCTCTGTCCAGCCCTCTCTGAGACTGGGCACCCAGTGATGGTCTGCAAACAAAGCCCTGAGAGGAAACTGAGAGCTGGTGCAAAGAGGGAAACTGAGGCCACTTGGGACTGTTGTAGCCCACAGAGGTTCCTGGCCCTGAGGGATCTGTTCCCTGCTGAGAGGAATGTTTGGGATTTAATGAATGTTTGGAAAGCATAGGGAGATCGAAAGTAAAAGACATTATAGCAAATCACATTATTGTTATTATTATTACATTCTAAGTGCTATTGTATTACAAGCATCATTAGGAGAAGCAAGTGCTGTTATTATTAAGCAATCCAGCTCCTCTGTCCCCAGCATCAGGCTCCACTCAGTGTCAAAGACATCAACAGCTCAATTAATCACCATCTGAGGCTTCCTCAGCTCTGTCTTGGAGGTGCTGACAGTTCACGTTCACAGCCCTGTGGTAAGTGTGAGGTCTGCCCTTCCTGAGGAAGCCTCCAGATGTAATCCACGTGGTGGCGCCTCTCCTGTGAGTGTCAAAGCACAATTTTTATCTTGGCCAAGAGTTAAGATCTTCCTAAAATCATTCCTGATGGTATTGCTCCCTTGCTTTAAACCCTGCTCGCTCCTCAGGACCCTCTTGATAAAGTCCAAAGCAACCTCTTCTCAGTTGACTCTCATTACCCACCTCCCATGGCTCACCCCAGCCAGGCTGGCTTGCAGTTCCCTGAGTGTACCCCCTGCCCAGCCCTTGGGGCTCTTCAGCCCTGTGGCTTCTGTCTGGGAAGTTCCTCTTTCCACCTCTCCAGCTGATTGACTCCTGCTCCTCTTTCAGGCCTCGGCTGGCAATTAGCTCTCAGCAAAGTCATGGAAATTCTGATAGAAAGAACCCCCTTGATCGGTGCCCCAAAACCTTTGACTCATCACTCAGCACTCTTCAGCCCTTGCCTCCTGCTTGCCACTAAGCATAAGCCCCTTGAGGACAAGGATGGGTTTGCTCATATATTTCTGGTCCTTAACATGGGTCCCAGAAGAGATGCTTTTATTTTTGTGGAGCAAATTGAGGCAAAAGTGGCCAAGATCTGAAAAATCTCTTCTTTTATACATTTCCTAAGCCCTTGTGGGGCCCCATCTGAGAGCTGCGAGGCCTGGGGCCTTAGTCCCACCTGTGAGCCATCTTAAGCACGTCAGAGCAGCTCATTGTTTGGTTCTGCTGCAGAGGTGGGTGCAGGCAGACTTGGTAGGAAGCCAAAGCTGCTGATTGACACGGTTATTCAGCTTTCTTACCGGCTCCTTATACCCCCAGTGGGATGGAGGTGGAGGTGGGGGCAGCACCTTGGGCCTCCACACGTGCCTGAGGCTGGTAAGTTGAGACCTGGGAAGCAAGAGGTTTAGGCTCCGATGGCCTGATTGGTGGTTCCTGAGCACAGGTGACCTCAGAGGTGGGGAATCAATGCCTGATAGAAGCAGGCCTGCAGGAAAGCAGCATCATGCACCACCCTGAGAGGAGAATGCAGACTGTCCACCATTTCTCATGTCATTTTGACCCTCTGAGGTTTCAGCTTCCCAGTTAAGTACTATGTATTTAGTCACAGAGGCCCAGAAGCATCTTCTAATACAAAATGAGCAGTCACAGGTGCTGAGGGGAGGATGAGCCTTCCTCCTGGCCTCTGCTTTCCTCTTCCTGGGAGCAGTGACTCAAGTCAGCACCATTGATCCCTCCTGATGGGCATTTGCAGGTGAACACTAGTGCATTTAATCAATGCAGCTGAGCGCATGCTAAGCGTAAGTGCCGGGAAGTACAGGGAGGGACAGAGCTATGAGCTCCCAGAATAGGGTCTGTTTTTGAAGTCTTGTTTGTGGACTCATGTTGGGGAAGGGAAGCAAAGAAGGGACAGAGTTCTGGCGAGGAATGGATGTGCATGTTCAGGTCATGAGGATAAATGAAAAGGAAACACGCAGGGAAAAGAATCTAGTAGTCGGGAGCCAGGAGGTTTAGGACCAAATCTTCCATTAAATGGAATTCACAGACAGGTATGAATTAGCCTCCCAGCTGCTACTTTCTTCCTATTACACAAGAAGCAATTGCCCAGTCTGCAGAGAGCACAGGCTTTGAAGCAGATAAATAGATAGTAACCACAGTGAGGCAGACTGGGGGGTAGGGAAGAGGATGTAAGGGTACCCAGGAGATTCTGGGCTCCTGGTGGCTCCAGAGCTTTTCTCAAGAAAATCTTAAGAGGAGAATGAGATGGGTCTAGGGCCTAGTAGACACCAGGCCCTGGGGCCCATGGAAAAGTGAATGGATATAACATCACAAAGATCCTTCGGAAGCTGAGAGGACCAGGCTGCCCCTAGCGTAAGATGAGGGACAGCCTAATGGGGGTTCCCTTCCTAAATGCATTCAGTCAACTGCATTGTCTTCTTTCTATGAGCTGTGCCCCAGGGGCGATGCTGGTAACATAAATAAGAACATTTGCCTCCAGTAGTCCCCAGTTCTTGGGAGGTAGCTTTTTTGAACCTTGAGCTTGTCTAAATGATGATAGGTATACCAATAGGTACAGCGGTACAGTTGAGGCAGTGGCCAGTTCTGCCTAACTTGGGTGCTGGAGGAAGTCAAGGTGAAGAGAAGGAACTTGGAGACATGCCAGACTGGAGAAAGGAAAACCAATCAGATCGCGGTCCAGGAACAAGCTGGTGAAGATCTGAATGGAGGGAGACACAATGAGGATGGAGAGCAGGGGACAAATTCAAGTGTTGTTAAGGATGTAAAACGTTTTCCAGCAACAATGAATGAGCGCATGCATGCAAGAATCCTTGAGATGGAGAGCATGAGAGAATGGAGGAAGTGGAGGAGACATTCCAAATACTAGCCAGAATAATGGTCACATTCACTATTCAATCATAGGCCACCAAGTGAGGAGGTCACATTGGAGTGGAAGGAAAGAGTTCAAGTTCAGGAGTGCTGACGTCTTCAGGATATCTGCCACCATTCTAGCATCACAATAATGGCTTAAGAATTTGCAATTTTTTTGTGCTCTCAGTACTGCTGGGGTGAGAACAGTAAGTGTTGTCAGTCCTTAACAACTTCAGCAATGGGACCGTGATTTTGAATTGGTATTGTGTCTCCTGGTGACCTCGCCCAGTGCTGAGTACACAGTAGGGAGAAATGGAAGATGCACTGGTCTTGTATGCCGGGTACCCAGATGTTAATCCCACATCCGCCTTTCAGGCAAGATACTTCACTTCTGAGAACCTCAGCTTTTTCTTCTCCCAAATGAGAATATAAATAAACTTGTCCTATTCACCTCCAAGTGTCTTGTGAGCTAGGTAAAGCCATATTGATGGAGGAAGTTAGTGTTATGCTCAATAATAAGTGACTGTTTAATAAATTACTTGTGATTTGGGTGGGAGAAGGCAGCTGGCCTCTCCTCCCAGGCAGTGAGGTGTCAGGGCTGGGCATGTAGCAGAGAGAATCCAAGGCTAAGTCTTGGGGGAAAACAACCAAGAAGCATGAGGCTGTTTGGAAAAGCACTCTTAAGAATAAAAACCAGTTCTGTAGTGAAGGGTCTGCAAAGAAAGGCAGCCAGCACCCAGCTGGGTCCAGGTGGTAGAGTCTGGAGAGATTCCAGGATTCCTAGAGGCAATGGAGGGCACCTTTTGTCGGTTGCCTACGTCCCTGGCAGGAAGGCAGCTATTAACGTTCTGGGCCAAGGGGGGCTTGTACAGGAGCAGAGAGACCGCCTTCGTGGCATAATGTGGTTGGTTTCAGGAAGGCTCCCTCCCCGTGCTGTCTTCCTCATTGCCTGTTAATGATGCCTGAAAGTGCATGCAAAATGCATTCATTCCATGAGCTATTTTATCGTCGCTACTAATAATACCAATAACTCCAGTCTACACAGTGCTTTCCTATATATTATCTCTCTTAAGTCTCACAGCAACACTGTGAAGTGTTATTTCCCCCATTTTATAATGAGGAAACTTGTCTAATTAAAAGAGATAAAAATAAAGAGATTAAAAAAGTAAAAAACAAAGATTGAAAGGAATTTCAAGGAGGAAAATCTAGGCCAAAATACCAATAGACAGTTTATGATTTAAAATGTTATAACTCCAAATCTATACCCACTCTTTCTTGCACAGTGATTCTCTTAATCATTTAATTAAACCAAAGAACCAGCCTTTGGTTGCACTGGTTTTCTTGAGGCGCTAGGATTTAGCAATGAGGGAGACAGCCCGTGCCACCCTCAAGGTCGCAGCCTTTATGGCTCAAGGATGGGGCCCCTAGAAAGGTTTTACTAGACATGTCTAAGGCTGCTAAACACCTCTCAGCAGAAGCTGGCCAAGTTCATGTAGCTGCATCTGACTGAATGCCTCTATGTGCATCCTGGACACATATATCTTTAATTAGACTGCATTTATCTCAAATTCCTCCCCACCTGCTGCACCCTGACGTTTGCTCTTGTTCCTTCTCCGGGTTCTTCTTGGTAGGGGTCCAACCCCAGCACTCCGGTGTTTTCAAGTTCGCTGTTTGGCTATTCAGTCTGGACCCCACACCCTCAGTTTCCCTATGTAATTAAAATCCTTCTCATGCAGAGATTTAGCTCATGTTCGGTCAGCTCTTGACTCATTTAGACTACCAGCGTTCATTGTGTAGCCACAGATCTCACCAGTCTTACATCGAAATGAGTATTCTGAAATCAGTTGTAACACAACTTAGCCAGATTACACTTAGCACAATTACTGTGAACTCGCAATGCCCTTGACCTTCAGTGCCCTCTACACAGAGGCCACAGAGGGGTGAGTAAGTGGTACAAGAACATAGTGCACTGGATGTGAGCTTGAATCAGACCCTTTGTTCACAGCTCTGTGGCCTTGAGAGCCACGTCACTAGTTGGATCTCAGTTCTTTCAGCTACACCATGGCAGTAACTCCCATGCCATGGGGCTGCTGCAAGGTTAGGCTGAGGGCGTGCACATGAAATGCTTACTCCTTCCAGGAATGCAGTCGGTGATCAATAAGTTGTAGCAGTTATTATTACTAGCATTAGTGCTTGTTATAATTATTTATGGTTGGAAGATCTGGAACTTCAACTCAAGCCTTCTGTCTCGACACAAATAGCCATAGCAAGCAATTAACACCTTATGTTGACTTATTTAGCAAAACTTTTCTCATTTGACAAGTAGCTAAGACTAGCTTTTTGTAGAGCTAGAGGGCAAAAAAACGAGGGGGGAGAAGCCCCCAAGCCAGATATATCATTTTTCATGACCTACCTGTAGCTTGGGGAGCAGGATAAGGGTGGGCAGACATGATGGGGTGCACTGGAAAACAGAACCACATGTAAGGGCCTATTAAGCACCAGCTGCTTTCTGTGGATTATCACTGCAAGATAGATGTTCTTATTTACACGTGAGCAGACTGAAATTCAGAGAGGATGCTGACCTGCCCAAGATCACCCCATCAATATGTGGCCAAAATCAGGATGGCCAGGACTGTCTTATTTCCAAACCTGTGCTCTTTCTACTACATCCAGCCGTCTCCAGATGAGGTTGCCACATGGCTCAACTCTAGGGGGCGCCACTCACATTACCGTCCATACAAAGGGCACCTGGGAGTTGTGCAGTGTTAAGTGGCTTGTCTTCTGAGAGCACAGGTGCCCTCTCAGTGAACAGGCTGTTGTAAAGGAGAAATGATAAAGATCTTGCCTAGTGGGGTGGAAAGAAGAGAGAGATTCAAGACTTCAGGAGACAGATTTGACAGGATTGGCAAGGAACTGGATGTGGAGTAATTAAAGATTAGATCTTGGTCTTTTCTCTACCCCTCAGCTCTCCCAGATGGCCATTTGCTCTGTTGTTCATTCTGGTTCTCCTGGTGTGATAATGGAGTCCACTCCCTTCAGGAATGGGGACCTTAAGAGTTCCCTTCCTGGGACATTTATTATAAGAGACTCAAGGTCCCTGTGAGAGCCTGTCCAACCAGGGCTTCCTCCTTTACTGTCATTTCAATTAAGGTCACTGCCAGCCAGGCAACGAGAGTGGCAGAGAGGAAAGCATAGGAACCTGCACCAGTGTCGGGGCAGGAAGGGCCACTGAGCAGGTTTTCTATGGTCCAGCAGACTGGGTAAAGGAGGAGAGAGTCCTGGAGCCCTCAGTGGCTTTGCAGGCTTTTATTGGGATTTACCAGGTACACAGCAGGCAGGCGTTCTGGGAGGGCCAGGAGGCTGGCAGTCCTCCCAGCCCCCAGCAAATCTTCACTCTTTCTGGGCTCTCTGGCTTTCTGTCTGCTTCTCTTCTCTCGGCTTCTGCTTCTCCGCTTCTCTTGCTTCTCTCGGCTTTCTACTGGCGTCCCCATGACGCCGCCCTTAAGAGCCCAGGTGTACCCACTTCAGGTGCCCTCCATCAGGCATGCATTCAGGACCACAGGGTTCCTTCATCTATCCTGATGGCGGGAGGGCAGGAAAGCCTGAAACTTTTTACCCTACAGCCAGCCAGGTGTGAGACTTAGAGCTTGTGGTGGGCGGCAGAAGCCAGATGGCCTCTGATCCCCTCCCATCAGGAAATTTGTTAATTTTATGGATGCTCCCTTTCAACAAAATGTCTCCACTCTTTGATTTGGGAGTTATGATACCTGTATCCCCGCATAGGTTTAGAGTAGTATTTCCCAAAACCTCTCCTGTAAAACGCTGCTGTGACACATTTGTGGGTGGGAGGGGAGAAAGCATGCCATGGTTAATGCTTTTCCAATGTTCTGGGTTAAACAAAATTAGAGAAGCTGTTTCACTGTAGGATTTCTTTTATACCTTTAAGTGCTATTGTGCGTTATGAATCTTGAAAAGGGGATATAATATACAATGTTTTCTAACCTAATTTCAACATGGCACCTTGTTTTTGTTTTTGTTTTTTAACATCCTCTGGTAAAGCTAGTGTCCTGATGAACATGCTTTGGGAAATACTGACTTAGAAGGTTTTTGTTGTGTAGAACCTGGCAGCGATCACCTGTTTGCCATCTCTGTTTAGATAACAGCCTTCAATAGCAGCAGAAGAGTCTAACTTTAGACATAAAGAAGCATTTCCTAACTGTGAGGATGCTTAGGGACTAGATCCTAGAATGTCCTGGGAAATTATAAGAGAACACATTACCCCCTTTCTTGTCCTTTTACAAGCTCTCCCTTGAGTCATTATAAATAGAATGAATTATCAATGAAGCTCCTGGATCTTTTTATCTTAAGGGGGCCTTTGAAAATAGGGTATAATTGAAGGATAAGAAACTAGGAATTAAAAGGCAAGAAGACAGACTGGCTGACTTCTGGATGGGCTGTCTCAAAGTATCTGTAATTAACTCATTCATTCTTACTCTGCCCGGAGCATACATTTAAGGAAACACCCTCCTAAGACAAGTGGGACTGAAGAAGTGGGGAGCCAGAAGCTGCCCAGGATCTGGCTGTGGTATTTCAGTGACTGTCATATCGAGAGCCCTTCTTATGCACCTGCTATAATGCTAAGCCTTCTGCGTGCATCTTCTTTGTTTCTTAACATAATCTATGAGGTTGTGATCATTGTTTCCATTTTACAAAGTGAGGATCTGATGCCCAGGGGGTTAAAGGTCTTCCTTAAGGTCAGACATCTGTAGGGGTGGGTGGAACCGGGATCTGAACACCAAAGCCCTTATCCACTTTATCCCCCCATTCTGCCTGCTGTGAGTCTGTAGGTATCCAAGACATCAGGGCTTCCATACATGGCCTCCTTCCATCAGGCTGTGTGCACGGGGAGAGCATAGAGGGGTGATGACCTGCCTACATGGAGAAGGAAGCCAAGGGAATGGGGGTATCCTCCAGCTCCCCACATCCTACGACTGGTGAGGCTCCTCGGCTGTCCAACGGCAATCTGGCTCTGTGCCCAGCCACCTCCCCTCTGCCAGCTGCAGCTCTTCTCATTAGCCATCTGCCCCCTTGTGCCTGCTGATCGCCCACAGTGCATGGGCAGCTGCCCTGATAGAGACAGAGGATAATATCAGCTTAGGAATCAATATATTCTCTGGCACGTCCATGTTCCCTAATGAGAATGTGGCGGGATCCAAAATACACTTAATCCTTGTCCGACTCCACCCTGTCAGGGGTTCCCAAGGAATATCTGTAACTTCAATCTGCTTGCTGCAGCTCGTGAGGCTGGGCTTTGAGCAGGGGAGTTCAGGCCTGCGGCTGGAGGCCTTGGCAGTGGTGGTAGATATGAGTGAGGAGGCAGGTGACGTGCCAGGGGCCTGGGGAGCTAAGTTCTTAAGAAAAGGAGACCTCCTGAAGGAAAGCAGTTCTCCATCTGTCTTGTCAGGCTGAGCGGCTAATGGGTTAGTCCTGGAATCTCTAAGTACCTTGTGCCTATGGGGTGCAGAGCTGTGTACAGGCTCTTGGCAGAAACTTGTGATAAATGGGACACAAGTGTACAAAAATGGCCTGACCCACAGGAAGGCAGCATTCTTGGAGTGTGGGTTGGTGAGCCAAATAATACACCCTGGGTTCCCTGTGGAGGACCAAGGTGGGGACTTGGAGGTCGAGGGCTGTGAGCTCAGCCTTGCCTGAGGATGGCAGTTCTTCTCCCTAGGACTCTAACTGGCCACAAGGGACTCACGCCTGCAGGTGTTGGCTTGCTGAGCTCCCTCTTGGCCTTAGCCAGGTGATTGGATTGCTGGGAGAATTCCTTTGAGTTTCTAAATATCATGGAGCCAGATGGAGTTTCTCTGACCTCCTCATCTAAAGTTGCAGCTCTATCTGAAATTATATGTATTTATTTATTTACAAAGCTTCCAAAGCTGTAAGCACTTCGAAAGCAAGAAATGTGTGTCTCTTGTTCATATCCTCTGTGTATGCAACTGTATCTGGTGCATAAGAATCACTTCAATATTTGTTGAAAGAATGAAAAAATCAAAGCAAATGACAGCACAACCTGACCCACAGACCTTCATGCTGGGATTTTTAGAAGCAAAGTTGATTTTGTTGCTCCTCTGCCAACTGTCCCCTGGGATCCTATCACCTGTAGGATAAAGTAAATGCTCCCTAGGCTGGCAACCTAGACTTCAGCCCCTGACCACTTCATTTCTCTCCTCTCCCCCACTGCCGTATCTGCTGTGTGCTAATCCAATGGCTCCCAAACTTTGGTGTGCATAAGACCTTGGGGCCTGCTGATATGCAGATTCCTGGGCCTCAGCACCAGAGCTTCTGTTCAGTTGGTATTATGTGGGGTACAAAAATCATCACAAAACTAAACCAAAACAAACTGTATAAATATGACCAAAGAAGCAATATTTACAATAGCTAAGATATGGAAACAACCTAAATGTCCAAAAACAGATGACTGGATCAAGATGTGGTATATATACACAGTGGAATACTATGCAGCAATCAAAATGATAAACTCCTGCCATTTGCGGCAACATGGATGGAGCTTGAAGGGATTATGCTCAGTGAAATAAGTCAGGAAAATATTGGAGGAACATAGGGGAACCAAACATGGGATCAGGAAAAAATAAGACAAAACTAGCAAGCAAACTATAAATCAGAGACATTCAGCAGGGGAGGAGGAGGGAGAGGGATCAAAACAGGGGAGGGAAGAGCACAAGAGGCTATGATGATGATTCACAGGTGTCTTGGTGGTGGGAATTTTATGGAGATTATACCTGAGACAAGAAATGAAACTTGTACAAAAATGAACAATGGGGCCTCCCTGGTGGCACAGCAGATTGAGCACAGTGCTGTGGGGCTGTCCGAAGCCTCTGCAGCGCAGGTTTGATTCCCGGCTGGCCAGGGAGATTCCCACATGGCACAGCAGACCTCTCTTGTCGTGCCTGCTGCTCCCCTCAGCAGTGTATTTTGTCAGTCTGCCTGTTCTCTTCCCCGTTCTTTCTGGTGAATCCTCTCACCCTCCCGTGCCTCTGGCCTATACCCCAGCTCTTGTATAAATAAAAAATAAATCTTTAAAAAAATGAACAATGATGTAAAAATATATAAATAAATTTTAAAAAAGAAATATGACCACAGAATTGAGGTTATTGGAAGGGGCAGGGGCCCTAGTGGTCTAGGGTAAAGGATTAAGGGCACTCTGATGGTGGGGTGAGGTAGTGACATATATCAGAGGAGGTGTGGACCTATCCCCTAAATTATAACAGTGTTGTAAACCAATGTTACAACCTCAATAAAGACCAGTATGCAAAATTAATTTTAAAAAATTAGACAAGTTAAAAATTTTTCAAAAATCATCCCTTTTGGATTATGCTCAGCGAAATAAGTCAGAAAGAAAAAGAAAAATATGGGATGGTCTCACTCATAGAAGGAATCTAGAAAACCTAAATAAGGGACCAGGAAAAAGACTAATTAATACAAAGTAAAAATCAAAATCAACAAGCAACTATAAACCAGAGACACACTACCGGGGTGCGGAACAGAGGAGAGGAGGGATTAGGGTCAAAATAAGGGGAGTGGAATTGTATGGGGAATATAACCAAAATGAAAATGCATACACTGTGCAAAAATGAAAAATGATGTAAGAATTATATAAAATAAAATATTAATTAAAAAAATCATCCCGTTTATGAAAAGGTACCTGGGTGAGTTTGTTATTTTGTCATTCTGCTCATTTCTCTCCCCAGTCTACCCCCATCCCCTGCACCCCCCCAACACGGAACTCTCAGGAGACCCTCTCTCAGTTAGCTCTGGATCCTTAGTGCCCATCAGAATCCACTGATGGGCAGCGGTGCCCAGGCCAAAGTCACTTCTTTCTCCCGCCTCCAACTCTGTTTCTTTTCTGATTGTTTTCCAGGAGTTCTCACTCCAGAGAATGGACAGCCTTGTGGACGACCGTGTCAACATCTTGGGATTTTCCATTTTCAACCAATCGCATGCTTTCTTCCAAGAGTTTGCCCAGAGCCTCAACCAGTCCTGGCAGGAGAACTGTGACCACGTGCCCTTCACCGGGCCTGCGGTAAGCAGCCCCCAGAGCCCCTCCCTGGTGCGCCTTCGCTTCACACATACCCCTTCAAGGTCAGCTGCTGAGTACCACCCTCCTGCTGTCCAACTTCTCCAGTCCCAGCTCACAAGGGTGCACTTAGAAGTCCTGGGAGGTGGTGACGAGGGACAAGGCTGGGGAAGCAGCGGCTGTGAAGGATCACTGGTGGGGGTACCAAGTGATGCCAGGGGGTGCCATCTGCAAGAATCCTGATTCCCTAAAGTGCCTTTGCTGAGCACTGCCGGGGTTTAGGATGAAAGTGTCTTGCCACTGGAAGGGCCTTATAGCTGGTGTGCTTCTTCATTCTTCAGACAGGGAAACTGAATGTCAGCTGGGAACATGGATAAGGATGGGGACATGCGGCGGGGGGGCGGGGGGTCTCGTTCAAGGCCAAACACCTAAGATTTGGCAGAGTAAAACTAAATCCGAGACACCCGACTTGTCTGGTGTTCTCTCCTCTGCCCTGGACCGCTTTCCTGCTAGGAACTCCTCCAGAGAGACCTCCTCTGCCCTCACCCAAGTCCTTCCTGCACACATACACATGACCTCCCACCAAACTCTGAGCCTTCCGCCTGGTGGAAACCTCAGGATGAAAGAAGTAGTTAAGGAGTCTGTGCTCGTGTCAGGGTCTCAGGATCAAGGGAATCAGCTGAGAGGAGAAGATTTGAGAACCAAATCATTGAAGGCGTGTGGAGTCATCCCAACAAGGTGTTTTGGACCCCAAAGAACTAAGGATCCATGGGAAGGATTTGCAGGGGTGTAGCATCTGAAGGAAGGGAGTCCTCACCCCCCTAAATGGTTTAGGGGGCGTGGTGTCAAGCAGGGTAACAGGAATAGGGCCAGGCTCATCCCTCCCTGCAGGAGTATCAGCCTGTCCCTTGGTCTCACCTGCGGTTCTCACAGTCTTTGATCCAACATTCTAATGAGGCACCACCAACTGCAGAGGCTCCCAGCATAGCGTGAGGAAGGAAAGCAAAACCTCCATCCACCCAGACCTCCCACATGTGGCATCTGGCCTAGTGGATGGGAATTAAAGGTCCCCTTGCCATATTTCCAATTTCCCTTCTGAAAGTTTCAGCTCTTCCACTAGTGCCCTGGGTACCATGGGCCGGCAGAAGGGTACCTAGCAGGATGGCTCATAAGGACCCCACACAAAGAACCCTACACAAAGTCTTCCATGAGGTTCCCACATGCTGAAAGAGCACTGGCGTTGGAGGCACAGGACCCGAGTTCAAGTACTGGCTTGCCATTTTCTTGCTGTGTGGTCTTAGGTCACGTGTAAGCCTGCAGGGCCTCAGATTCTTTTTTTAAAAAAGATTTATTTATTTATGCATACAAGAGCTGGGGTACAGGCCAGAGGCATGGGGGGTGAGGGGATTCACAAGAGACAGAGCGGGGAACAGAACAGGCAGATCAATGGAAGTACATTGCTGAGGGGAGCAGCAGGCGAGTCAGGAGAGGTCTGCTGTACCTTGTGGGTAGCTCCCTGGCCAGGGATCAAACTCGTGCTGCAGAGGCTGCGGACAGCTCCACAGGCTGCTTCTTAACCCCTTGCGCCACCAGGGAGGCCTGCCTCAGATTCTTTATGGTTCATTTCAGGCTAAGTATGTT
This sequence comes from Talpa occidentalis, assembly GCF_014898055.3. NCBI lineage: Eukaryota > Metazoa > Chordata > Mammalia > Eulipotyphla > Talpidae > Talpa > Talpa occidentalis. The sequence goes on from NW_023601212.1 coordinate 20,250,220, forward strand.
TGATCCTCTTAGAAGATAACATGGATGATGAGTCTATCTTCAACTTGTAGTTATTCACTGAATGAGTTTATTGAACATTCTATATGCCAGACACTTGGGGTAGGCATTAGTAAATACATCAGGTGGCTTTGCTACAGGAATGGTGTGCGACAATCAGTCCAGAGTGCCGCTAGCATACGCAATAAGCATTTATGTAGCTCATGCCTCTGAGGGTCCGCTAAAGATCAGCTCATCTGAGCTGGCTCTCCTGGGCAGCTCTGCTCTTCTCTCTAAACTCACTCAAAGAATGGGGGTCCATGATGTTGGCTGGCCTCTGAGGAGGAAGAGAAGATAGTCTAGAAAGTCATCACCTCCAAGTACGTGGAAAGGGAGTTCACAGCTTCAAACAACAACAAATCTTTCTCAAGGCTTCTCACTTTAGCAACTACCTTTTGAAAAGTGGTGCCTCTTCCTGTCTCTTCGGAGCTGAAATCCCCAGCACACACAGCCGAGCTCTTTCATTTGCTGGGGAACTCGAGGTGAGAAATAATCAGTTCCAGGAAACCACAGCCTGGTTCTTGCTCCCCATCCAGCTCTCTAAAAAGGCTGCAACCAGCCCCCATCTTAGCCGGGGCCCACTCTCTCTCCCTCTCTCCTTGCTTCCTTTCCCGTCTTCTCCCCTCATCTGGACTCCGTTGCCTCTCTTCCTCTTCTCTCATCTTCTCCCCATCTTCCCTTCTGCCCTCCCCTCCCCCTACAACCTCCTTTCTTCTTTCTCTCCTACATCCATGTTCCCTCACTACCCTCAACATTTTCTCCTCTCCTCTTTCTTGTCCTCCTCACTTGGGTGTGAGTCTCCCTCTCTTTTCATCTTCCCAGCTACAGGCAGAATTCGGGGTGGGGCTGGCTGGAGGGGTGTAAAGGGTCAGGACTGGACCCAGTGCAGGTTTTCTAGAATCCCATGCAGACCGGGTAAAGGAGGAGGCAGAGTCCTCAGTGGTTTTGCAGGTTTTTTATTGGGGTTCAACAGGCATATGGCAGGCAGGGATGCTGGGGGGCCAGGAGGCTGGCAGGCCTCCCAGCAAGTCTTCACTCTATCTGGGCTCTCCGGCCTTCTCTGCTTCTCTCTCGGTTTCTCCTCTGCTTCTGCTGGCGTCCCCGTGACGCCGCCCTTAAAAAGCACAGTCTTAGCCCAGGTGAATCCCATCTACCTATGCCCACACCCCACTCCAGGTGCCCGCCATCAGGCATGCATTCAGGACCGCAAGGATCCATCATCTATCCTGATGGCAGGAGGGCAGAAAAGCCTGAGATTTTCTTTACCCTACAAGGGGGAACCGTGAGAGAAAGCTCAGAGCTGCCCACCTGGGCCAGGTGGCTGACAGCAAGCTGCCTGTGTTTCTCGCCTCAGCTCATACGAGCAGAAGGGGTGCCCTGAATGGAGAGGCAGACCCACTAGTTTCACGTGTCACCCCATTAATCATGCTGCAAAGAACAAAAATTGTGGAAAATCATTAAAATTACAGATGGCTAGATTAAGTAATTAGAATTTAGGCTAAAACAGATGTTTGTAATTAAGTGTTTATTTCATTGAATAAAACCCAGATTGTAAGAACTATTCTATGAGATTTTAATGCTTCCTGTCAGGGTGTTCTACTGGGGGGGGGGCAAAGTTTAAGCTAAAGAGACAAATGGGCATTGGGGTGCACCCTGGTAATTCAGTGATCTAGGAGGCATTGGGAGAGATGAAGGTTACAGGTGTGTGTTTAGAAGTTATTTTTATTTGGGGGGCTGGGGAAGAAACTCAGCCACTATGCTCTGTGTCAGATTGATTCATCTTAATTTATACAGACTCTTTCATTCCTCTAAACAATTTACAAACAGCTCAAAAGAAAATAACAATGACGAACCAAATGAAAATATAAAAACAGGAGAATTGAGCGTTCCCTGCCAAGCAGCGTTTTGGTGCCAAAAAGGATTTTAAATGTGGATGGAGCCGTTTGGGGGATTTAATATTTAGAAATGACAGGGACAGGAAAAGCAGAGACAAGACTGAGAGGCACACACACACACAGATGGGGAACAGGCCATAGAAACATGGGGAGTCATGAAAAGAAGGGGAGATGTGGACAGAGTGCTATTTTGTACCAGAACTGCTTTTTTCCAACTGCTGATCCAAATGCTTTCCAGAGATGAATTAGTAAATAATAGCAGAGGGAGAAAGCAATTAGCAGAGTGAAAACATGCTTCTGATGCAGAGTTGAAGTGAAATGGGAAAACATGATGGAGGCAGAACTTACAGGTTCATACAACTTCCAAGATAAAATCAGATGAGATGAGATTGGCGATCCCCGGGAGAAAAGCTGGGGGAGCAGGGATGGGAGGTAAAGAAGCTGGGGAAGCAGAGATGGGGGCAAATTCCAGAGAGTTTGGAGGATGGGCCTCCCTGGTGGCTCGGTGGGTTGAACGCAGCGCTGGGAAGCTGTCCGCAGCCTCTGCAGTGCAGGTTCGATTCCCGGCCCGCCAGGGAGCTACCCACATGGCTCAGCAGACCTCTCCTGACTCACCCACTGCTCCCCTCAGCAGTGTATTTTGTCAGTCTGCCTGTTCTGCTCCCCGCTCTGTCTCTGGTGAATCCTCTTACCCTCCCGCACCTCTGGCCAATTCTTGTATAAAAATAAATAAAAATCTTTAAAAAAAAAAACAAAAAACACCAGAGTTTGGAGGAGCCGGGGAGAGTCTTGGGCAGGTTTTTAGGGGCTAGGGAGAGAGGATGGGGTCTGATCATCTCTGGAGAACCCTGAGGAGCCGGAATTGGAAGAAGAAGTTGGGTGATGTTTCAGCTGAGGCTAAACCACAGAGAGGACCCTGGAAGCCTACTGGGCACATATCACCATGTCACTCCTCTGAAGGTGATGCACAGATGGAGAAGAGACAGGCACCTTGAGGATGTGCCTTCCATCTGCTCCTCACTTCCTCCTCCCTCACGGGAGTTGTAATTACTAGAAGCACTTGAAGAATCTTGAAGACCCCAGAGTGAGAGATGCCAAAGAACACTGCAAACAGGCACACGCTGATCTCCCAGCATCCGGATCATTTGCTAATAAGGGAGCATCAGCCAAGAAAACCGCATCCCAGACAGAGTGGGAATAGCGACAACCATGTGGCAGGAAAGAGCTTGGGGCCTAGTGGGAGGAAGTGAGAAATGGCGTGGTGAGCTGTGTCTGCAAGTATGCAGTGATGAGGGTCTCTTGGGGATCAGTGTGCAGCCTTGTGAGAAGAAGGGGCCTTTGAGAGGGGATGAGGCCCATGGCTCTCTGGGGGTCTGGGCAACAGTGCCCCTAAAAAGAAGGGGGTTCCTGGAGCAAGTGAGGGTGATTTTCAGCTTCCAGTATAAGAAATCTGGAATTAAACTGCCTTATGCAAAAAAAAAAAAAAAGGAAACATGTTGCCTCATGTCACAACAAGTCAAGAGGGAGGATGGAGCCAGAGTGTTGTCGTTGAAAACCCAGAGCCCCTCCATCTCTGCTCTGGCACCCTTGCCATCAACTTTATCCTCAGGCTGGAGGCAGGTGGCTCCTGCAGGACTAGGCAACACAGTAATATGCCCTGGAGGAAGGAAGGCCTGGCTCTTTAGAGATAAGAGGCTCTTCTGAGACACAGCCCCTCACCCAGGCTTCAGTTGCCATGCCACCGGTCAGAATTGGGCCACTTACCCGTCCCGAATCACATACTGACAGGGGACTAGGGTGACTCTAACACACTTGGGTTCCCCTAGGAGCTGGGACTGGATTAGCCACCCCAGCAGCACTTGGCTACTTGGGGGAGGGGAGGACACCTGATCAAAATGGGGGTGCCGGTAGGGAGGATGAAGGAGATGCTGGGCACTAGGTAAGCGAGTGATGGTTCCCTCCATCTCTCCTGCCCTGCAGTCCTGTTCCAACAAAAATCCCAAGTGGCCCTTAACTGAGGGAGTGATATAAGACCATCAATCACACCGGGAGGCAACCTGGGTGATGGCAGAGAGCCCTGCCCAACATACTCCCCTGCCCCCATCCCTGGCCTTGCCACTGTCTTGTGTGGTGAATTTAGGCAGAAGGACAATTGCCTGAGCCTCAGTTTCTTCATTTGTAAAATAGGGATTCTGGACTAGGTGACTTCTCGGGTCCTTCCTATTCTAACACTGTGATTTCGAGAATCTCAGAAGGGAGAGATTAGCTGGGAGGCAAGAAAGGAGGTGGCACAGGAATTAGTTTGCAGCATCATTTAAATAGACACACTGCAGGATCTAGAAGCCAGTGTCAGTAGGGGTGCCTAAGTCCCCTTATGTAAATGTTGAAGCTAGGAGAATTGGGAGCATTCATAATTTCCACATGTCCATTGGGCAAGGAAACGTGAAAGCTCCATTAATAAAGAAGCCGTCCATGGCCAGGACAAGGACAGTTGTAGGCTTGTCGAGAGGCGCCAAGTAGGTGAGCCAGGATTAAATGAAGAAGAGGCCACGCTGAGAATGGGAGTGGGGGTGGATTGGGAATGCAGAGGAGCGGCTGGGCAGCAGGACAGAAGGGCTGTCACTCGTCCCGATGGCACGACCCAGGTGCCCTGCCCTGCTAGGTCTTCAGGTCATAGGGGGGCTTCAGGACCAGAGGATAGAAAAGAGGGATCCCGTTCCCTCCCTCCAGTGTGCCCCATGTGGCCCACCCCTTTGGCTTTGCCTCTGCAGTTCCACCCGCTGCTGCTCACCTTTCCCAGCCTCTCCCATGCCTATATTTATAATAGTAGCTTTTCTACCAAAATCCCTCAGTGCCCAATTCCAACACTGCGTCCTGCGTGGAATATGTTCTTGATCACTCAATTGGATAAGAAAACTCCCTCTTTAGGTCCTCCACAGACCTTTGTGGGTTCTTCTTGCCCCATTTTATTCTCTCCTTGCTTGGGTCCTCTCCACCTGTGCCTCTGCATTGTTTACAAGCATGGAGTCTTGCTCATTTTGGGGCTTTGAACTTACAGTGTGTTCCATACGTACTCATCCAGTTGAGTAGTACAAAGGAGCCTGCAATGGCTCATACAGCTAGGAAGTCATACTATCATGGAGGCCTTCCGGGAGGAGGTAACCTGTAACTGAGCCTTGTAGGGTGGACAAGTCTGTGGGAAGAGGCTGGATTCTGGCTTCCTGAGGCAGACGGTAGACCTCCTTCCTGGTCTGAGAACAATGGAAGTTTCTACTTCTGTGGAGCAAAGAGAGAAAAGGATACCCTTGAAGAGAAAAGGATACTATTTTGAACCCAAATAGGTAGTTTAAGAAAGGCCTAATCCCAGAAAAGCCTTTGCCACCACTGTCTGCCCCGGGGTGAGCACCTGGAATGTTAGGTCAAGTGGACTGTTCCAGAGACGGAGAGGCTATGTCCTTATTTTGTTTTGCTTCTCTCTCTTCCTCCTCCCACGTTTGTTCCTCTTTTCTTCCTCCTTTCCCGTCCCTTCCTTTACATATCCCGCCTCTGCCCCTCTCCCCTGCCTCTCCCACACGCCCTCCTCTTCCCACTGGCCTCTCCCAGCTGTCCTCCGCCCTGCTGTTTGATGCCGTCTATGCGGTGGTGACCGCGGTGCAGGAGCTGAACCGGAGCCAGGAGATCGGCGTGAAGCCCCTGTCCTGCGGCTCGGCCCAGATCTGGCAGCATGGCACCAGCCTCATGAACTACCTGCGCATGGTGAGGGGCACCTGGGGCCCCTGGGAAAACTCAGCTCAAGTCCCGCATTGCCTGAATTGCTTTCAAATTCAGGAGCAATCTGTGGCAGTCCTTTTCCGTGACCATGGGTCACATTTGTTCCCTCCTCCTTACACACCCTGAGAATCCACGGCAAACTTGTTTACAAAACAGGCCCTAAATCCTTAGATACTAGGGGCGCCTGGATGGTAGACTTGGGACCTGACCCTGGACTCAGAGGCAGCGTCAGCACAGCTCCGACTCACTTGCATGGTGGCAGGCTCCACCATGCCTCCGTGGGTGATGTCCAGTCCACAAAAAAGACCCACTTGTTGGAAGAGCCTTCTGTGTGAGTGACTAGGGTTGTGCATTTACAGTCAGGTGCGCTGACTTCTTGCAGGCCTGAGGGCGGGAGAAGCCACGCTCTTTACAACCTAGAGGGCCATGGGGCTCTGAGCACAGGCTAGTGTCTGGGACCGCGCTGGTGTGTGCAGCTGTGAGGTCACCGGGTAGGGGGCATCCTGCTTCTTGTCCAGCCCCGGCCAAGGCTGAATTGGTTCCATCACATTTGTGCTGTAAGACCCGGAGGCCGAGAAGTGGCAGAGAATGGATCTGGATGGTTCCCCTCTCGTGCACCCTTACAGAGCACACGCGTGGAATGCTTGTGTGGGGCCGAGCGGAACACAGGTTGGTGCTGTAACTCACTCTCTCTTGGACAGGTAGAATTGGAAGGTCTCACCGGCCACATTGAATTCAACAGCAAAGGCCAGAGGTCCAACTATGCCTTGAAAATCTTACAGTTCACTAGGAATGGTTTTCGGCAGGTAAGCCTCACTGTGCTGGGGTGGTAGAGCCTCCTCTTTGTTCCTCTGTCCCCAGCCCATTTTCTCCTTGGCTCTCACGATGTCCTCTGTCATCCCCAAGGGCAACAGCTGCAGGCATCCTGAGCAAGCCTCCTGGCTGCACCACCTCCCCCTTCCTGCACCAGGATCAGCCTGTGTCTGAGAGACTGCAGCGGGCTTGGGAGGGAGGCAAGTGTGCTCTGTGGAGGGAGAGGGGAGGCAGCGCATGTCATGTAAAGAAGGCACTCCCAGACCTTGTCCGCTATTCTAAATTATTCTCCCCGAATCTCACCCTAACCCTGGAACAGTGTTAGATCCCAAGCAGCTCACTACCAAGACACAAGCTTGTCTTGGCACGGAGTGGTGGACTCCCCTCGGCTTTGGAATGGACAGCCAGCTCTCCCCGTCAGCTCTTTGCTGACCAACACCCACCCCTCCTCTCCTGTCTGCTACTTGTCCGCTCCCAATAGCTCAGGGCTGTTTTGTCCTTTGTAGCTGTTTTCAACTCCCTACCCTTTTCTCATTCTCCTCCATTAACCTTCTTATTCTCCTTTTCTCTGATTCTCTTACATCAGAGGAAACAAGGAAATCATAGCCACTCCAAGGACCTCTCTGAAGGTCTCCCAACCTCCCTGTCACACGAATAATCAACCCCCTATTCTTAGTCTAGCCCTTTTGCCACCTTAGCAAAGCCTGAGAAATAGAAAATGATGCACTAATTACAGCAGGAAACAGACACTTTGAAGAGCCTCCTGGCTGTCAGAGGGGCTGAACAAGGGAATGTACCACTGAAGGGGTTGCACAATCACCTCCCCAGGAGATGACGGATTATTTAAAATCATCTTCATCTCCAGCATCAGCTTCACCCTCATCATCTTCACAGCAGTGTTCTGTATAAGCTTTTGCTGCAGGCCGTGTCCCGTGTGGAGTGTGTCACATGCATTTTCTTATTTATACGAAGTAGGTACATTTTGTTAATCCCCATTTTACTAGTGAGGAAACTAAGGGAGTTTGACTTTAGCCTTGAACTCAAAGTGGCAGCTGGTTTTGAACCCAAATATCTAGCTCGGAAGCCCAAGTCCTTAAGTCCTTAACCATTTTGACAAGTCCTCAGAATCACCTTGGCATTCAGTGTTTAAAATGCCTCTTTGGGGGCCTCCCCGGTGGCGCAGCGGTTGAGCGCTGGGTTGCAAAGCTGCCCGCAGCCTCTGCGGCGCCGGTTCGATCCCCGGCTGCTCCCCGGCCACCAGAGGAGGGTCCCACATGGCGCGCAGACCTCTCCTGCCGCCCGCTGCTCCCCTCGGCAGTGTACTTCGGTCCTTCTGCCTGCTCTGCTCCCCGCTCTGGCTCTGGTGAGTTCTCTCACCCTCCCGCGCTTCTGACTGTACCCAGTGCATGTATGAACAGAACAAACAAACAAACAAATAAATAAACATGCCTCTATAAAAAAAAAAAAAAAAAAAAAAAATAAAATGCCTCTTTGCAGACTTCACACCATAAGATTCTGACTGGGTGGGCCTGGGATAGGGCCTAGGAACCCAAGTGGTCACAGACACCTGGCACGATTGTGATGAAATCCTGAGCTACATTGTGGGTTGCATGCTCAACTCTGCTCAGATCTTCTCACTAGGTCACTAGAGTTCCTTCTAGAAGGACACTGGTCCATGAGAGTCTCCTTAGATAACAACAAGATAAAAGGAAAGAGTCCCAGACAGAGAGAGAATAACCCTAAATCCTGGTGTTGACTCTGTAAATAACCCTTTACAGCTGTGCGCCAGCTGTGGGACCTTTAAGCCATGACAATGGCTGCCATTTTATCAGCTCCCAAATGGGGCTGAGTTAGGCCAGCAGCCAGAAACACTGGGAGGAGTATCACAACATGGTCATTTCATTTGCTGAATGAGTCATTTATGGAGCTGCTACTATATGTCAGGCACTGCACTCCTCTGCGTGGAGAGAGCTCCCACAGCCTGGCAAGAAAGAGGGACAGAGAGAAAAAAAAATAGGTGCAATTTGGAATTATTAAACTCAAATCGTGCCCTCTGGCTCATAATTCTCTGAACAAAAGAAACTGCCAGCCTAGAGGGAAATATCAGGCAGACTCTTCCCTGAGCCCCCGCCTGCCTGGGGGATATGAAGTGAGGAACAGTGATTCTTCTTTTTTTTTTTCCCCAGTAAATACCTGTTGAGGGCCTACTGTGTGCTGGGCTCTCTTCTATGCACAGGTTTTAAAAAAATGGGCAAAGTGCCTTGTGGTGCCCGTGTTCAGGAGACAGGCAATAGGCAAACAGGTACATCATTGGCCTGCTGTCTGTGGTGATGAGCACTATAGGAGCAGTAAAGCTGGGTCAGGAGATGGAGTGTGGGGGTAATAATGAGGCAGGAGCAGTCGTCAGGAGGACATAATGCTCGCACCAAGCCCCAGTTCCACTCCAGGCTTGGGTAAAACGTCCCTTGGACGTCAGTCCTGCCTCTGGGTGCTCCCTGCACAGAGTCCTCTGGCAGCGATAGTTCTGGTGGCAGACTTGGCCAGAGGCCCTGAGCCCACCCACCCCATGAATGACAGTGATTAGGGGTGAGAGTACCTCTTCACCTTAAATCTGCTTTTCCAGCAGTCACCACTCAGGCTGGCTCTTTCCAGCTGCCAGACGGCAGTATTGCCTGAGTTATGGAAAAACACCACTGCCAGCCACCAGCCCAGCCTGCTCTGAGACATCTTAAGCAGCTCTGTTGGCATAGGCTAGGTCTTCTCAAACCCAGGTATGCACAAGGGTGACTGAGTGTGCTGGTTTGAAAACGGACATACCCCAGCCTCACTCCAGTAAGTGATGAGTTAATAACTAGGGTGCATTCCAGAAACTGCACGTTCTTAACTGGCAGCTAGATAGATGATTATTGGGCAGTTGGTCCATAGTACCCTTTGACAAAAACCAGCTTAGTCCAAGAGTGTTAGTCAACTGCACACTCTATGCACAGAATTTCTTCCTGACCTCCTTGCAGCCCACCCCCATGTTTCTGAGCTACTGTTAAATGGAGAGTGTTTTTGCCCTTCAGCCACACTGAGGGACACCTGATTGGACTTCTAAAGTGGATTGCAGTAATCCTCTTTATTACTTATTTTTCTTCAACAAGTCAGGTGACTGTCCTGCTGCTTCCCTGTCTGGCTCAGGTCCCCTGAGTACCAGTGAAAACCGCAAGATGCATCATGGGCACAGATGTGCTTGGCAGCGCTGGTCCCCAGGTCCCATCCCAATCACTGGCCCAATCTTTGCCTCTTGACAGGTGCCCTTCCCTTGCTTATTACAGGATGAAGAAATGGTTTGGGAAGCGATAATTAATTTCCTCTCTCTTCCAGGGTGGAAGGAAAGTCAGGATGTCTGCTTCGATATTCTCCCAATTCCATCCAAGGTGGTGCTGGCAGGGGAAGAAAGAGTGACCAGGAGTAGGCAAATATCTCTTGAATATTGGTCATGTCCCAGACACCATGTGGGCTCTTTGCACAGATCACTACTAATTTGGAGGGCAGCCCTTCGAGGTGGATCAAACTCCCATTTCACAAATAAGGAAACTGAGGCACAGGTAGCATAAGGTCCGTGGTTCAAGTCCACTCTTGGCAAGGACTTCAGGCTAGGGAGAAATTCATGCTCAGATCTGCCCACCTCCAAAGTCTGCTCTTGGTCTCTCACTCTTGGCTTTTTCTCACTTTCTTGCAATATTTAAGCCTCTGACTCCGAATACTTTACCCAGTCTATTGCTTTGCTGCCACGTGCTGCAAACCGGGACTGCTCCTGGTTCCCAGTGACCTGCTGGGCTGGGCTGCCTGAAGTAATGGCATCTTCTCATTTGGGTTTGGTTTTATTCTTTCTCTTTCTTGTCTGGGCAAGTGACTATTAAGAGTAGTTTTGATTATTCAGAGAGCACCACACAGCGACCCAGTAGGTTGTAATTGGTAAAGTGTCTGAACCAAATACTATATTCCCTGCCGGTGGCTGATTAAAGGGTTACTGCCATTGTAAAAACAGTTTTTTCAGAATTCAGGGCTATTTTTTACCATTTAAGAAATTACTATTTTGGTTCTGTTTGGAGAGAGTTTTCCATCTGGTATTCTGTGGAGTTTCCGCTGGAGCCTGTTTGGGGGAAAATACTCGCTGAGGTATCCTATAAGTGACATTTCTCAATTAGGACTATATCTGATTGATTGTTTGTGGGCGTACAAGTGATAGCATTGCCATCAGCTTCTCTAACTCCGTTCTCCAGTTTTTTTCCCTGTGAAATCTCCCTTCTCCATCCCACGTTCTCGTCTCTCATCCCCCAGAAGATATCTTGGGTGGCATTGGAATTGTATAATCTCTCTTCCTGATTTGGGAGAAATTGTCTTTAAAAGAGGCAAGGAAAAGGAAAAAAGCAGCACGGCATTAGAGGGCCCTTAATTTCCCTCATTTAACTTAGTCTATAGATCAGAGATTCTGAGCAGCCCCCAAGCGACTTTGTTCAGGCTGTAATAAGATGAGCACACCTTTCATCTGAGGATCGGAAATGGCTTAACAGGCTCTAATTAAGCCTTCGGGAGAGGGAGGGCTGACATGGGGGTTTGACATCCTAGCTAAAGATACAGATCTCAACTGTTCTGTTGCCTCACTGTGTATCACGTGGCGTGGGGCAGCACCTCAACTTTCTTCTATGCGGTGAAGATGCTACCCCTTCAACATTTGGCTTGGCTAAATCCAACAGTTATTGACAGTAGATTTGTATAGCATGCTCTTCTGCTTGCTTATGGTTAGATTGAAAGCTGACTCTACTGACATAATGATAACAGTTAAGTAATATTGGGTACATGATACACACTGTGCTGGGTGCTTTGCATGTATGTGTTTAACATTTCTTCTCTTTTTATCAACCATGCATAAAAGCTATTGTGTCCATCTTGCAAGTGAGGAAACTGAAACAGAGATAAAGTGGTGTGGTCATTTCAATTGAGTTAGTGCATTCCAGAGCTAAGAACAGAGTCTGAGTCTAGCTGTCTTTAAAGAACATGGTCTTCCCACTCTGCTGTGGCTCTAGAATATGTTGAAGGAGACCTTGAAGGTGCATGATCTTATCTTCCAACCCAAATCCCAAGGTTCTCCATATGCCCCTGAAAGAAACAGCCTTCCAGCCTCTCCTTGAGCGTGTCCTCGGCTGGAAATCAGCAAGGACACATTCCTAAGTCTTCCAAGTCCTAAGTCTAAATCTTCCTTCCAGTTCCACCCTCTAAAGCAACCCAGTAGAGCCTTGTTTCTCTTTTCCACCAACTCTTCAAATATTTGAAGGTAGTTTTTGTTCATTCTCTCTTGAAAATCAGCATAAAATTTTTTGAACACCTGCTCTGTGTCAAGGGCTGGAAATGTGAAATAAATGAGTCATGGTCCCTTCAAGAGCTCATCATCTTGAAAGAAAGGTAGAAATGGGGGTCAACAGTGACTGTCCAGTGCTCAAGTTGTTCTGCCTCTCAGATTTGGCTCTTCCCCAAACAGCCATCCATGGCTGTTCCTACAATAGCAAAACTAATGAGTCTCAAACTGCATTTTAGTTTGCCTACATTATAGTTTGTGTCTGTGTCTCTATTAAACTGTGAGGCCTGAACCTCGACCCCTGTTCCAGATGGGGCTAATTGACACACAGCTGAGAGCACCTTCCTCACTCCAAATACTTGCTTCCATTCGCTGCATTTGCTGCTAACTTAGTCTTTGCATTTTTGATTCACTCTGAACTCTGGCCCTTAAGATCAATTCACAGCTCCACTTACCCTCCCTCCACCCCAACTATACAGGATTATTTTCATATGAACTTTTCATAGAGACCAGCCCTGACCACCCCTTTCCTTGGACCTGATCCATTGATCCATTGAATTCTGTTCCTATGGAGATAGAGAGATTGGCAGAGCTGCCCAAGAAGGGGAGAGCAAAACGCCTTGTGAACTGCAGGCCGTTTTTCCCTTCCCAAAGCTACAAAAACCTGGCTTTTCCAGGAACTGGTTCTTTCGAATGGTTTGAATGTAGTTCTGACTAGAGGTAGAAGGATGGACAAGATAACTTTTGTGAGTCAAAAGCAAACCTAGAATTCAGGGACCCAGTGTCTTCTAGAAGGTTCGAGGACTCCAGCTTCAATTTCCCGAGGTTCATTTAGGTTCCACTAATTGGTGGGAGGACAGGCTATCTCTTTTCAATCTCTTTTCCTGAAACCTTCCCTGATAAAGGCCACACACAAGCACACCCACATTTGCCCCTTTCTGGAGAAGTCTAGGACCTCCCAGGGTTGAGAACTATGAAGCTGGTTTGGGCCATACTCCTGAGCATTGTGAAGGCAGTTCCATTTTTCTTTTTCTTCCTTTCTTTTTTGTTTAAAAAGATTTATTTATTTATGCACACAAGAACTTGGGTGAAGGCCAGAGGTAGGGGGGGTGAGAAGATTCACCAGAGACAGAGTGGGGAGCAGAACAGGCAGATTGACTGAAATACACTGCTGAGAGGACAGCGAGCAAGACAGGAGAGGTCTGCTGCACCACGTGGGTCACCTCACTGGCAGGGGATGGAACTCGTGCTGCAGTAGCTGCGGATAGCTTCATAGTGCTGTGCTTAACCCCTTGCGCCACCACGGAGGCTCCAGCTCCATTTCTCTGATAACCCTCTGGGGCCAGGAATGCCAGGAACATCTGTTGCTTTGATGCAATTTTAGCAGACTTATCGAGGGGTCGAGGGGTCCCCATCCTATCTCCACCTCAAAAGCAGGCAAAGAACAACAGAAAACGCTAACAACACCCATCAAATGGGAATCTGCACAAGGTATTGGGGCACCTGGGAGGAGAGTCTCTTCCTCTCTATGGTGAGGGCCCACCCAGCACCCACACCCTTTCCTCAGCCCCTCTACTACAAACCTCTGTGACTCCTCAGGCCCTGTCTGCACTCAGAACAGCTGGTGAGGCTCACATAGGTTGCCAGTGAGGGAGCAGCTCTGAGGGGCCCTGACTACTCCTGTGTAATGCATTTGCAATTTGAGGCAGGAGTTTACCATAAATATGCAGAACCTTTGAAGCTGCCTTTGCCGGGACCTGGCTCAGAGCGCTGGTTTGATTGCTGGAAATCAGCAGCCTCAAGTGCCAGCTCCCTGGTTAGGGGACCGACCTGACAAGCGTAGGCCAACTGGGGAGGCTGCTTGGCGGCCATCCCCCCAGAGCCAGCCCAGCAACTCTGCCTTTGATGAGGAAATTCTGAGACTGCAGATTTTCCAGTGGAGGACAGGGAGAGAGAGGTGGGTGGTTTGAGGGGCTGCTTTGAAGGTTACTGAGAAATCACTTATTTCTTCCTTTTAATTAAAGAGCTGGGAGAAAGGGAATTGGCATGAAGTTTAAAATAGTTGAGGCCACGTCTCAACTAGAATATCATAAATTCATCAAGTTGAAGGAGACCTGAAAGGTCTCCAGTCCAGCTTACCCACCTGAGAATACATAGGGGAGCCTGTCATTCTGGGGTTCAAAACCCCTTACAGTGAAATGGCAGCTGGGCTCTGCCTGCCTCTCTGCTCCTCTGTGCCTCCGCTGCAGCCGTCTCTTGTTAGCCCTGTAGGACGGGGACTGCTGCAGCGCAGGCCCAGCACATGCCGATGGCGGGGCCCAGCATAGCGTGGAGAAAGGATGCCAGTGAGCAGGGACAGGTGTGGGCAAAGCCCAGGGCTGGGCCTGCCCTGACAGCCCTAAGGAGCTCACATCCAGCGGGGACACCTTTTGCCAAGACAGTTCTCTGAAGACATCGCTCCCCAATGTGTTCTCAAGAGATTTTATCTGACAAGCCTCCCCATGGGCACCTGGAATTTGCAAATGTGCAGAGGTAGGTCCCTCAGCCTCTGATACATGTCTGCCTTTCGTTTCCTTTCCCTCTTAAGAGCAGCACTCCTGGAGTTAATGAAAAGGCTGTTCAGGACGCCTCCTGGCCCCCCAGCCACCCCCAGGACAGCCACAGCCAAGGGTGCACCCAAGGGCTATCTCTCCTCCTGCCTCCCTGCCCCACATCCATCTGGTTCTTTCTCCCCAAGAACAGGGCTTCCTGCTTATCAGCTTTGATGGCAAATTCACTCACTGCAGAAGCTTATTCACACATCAGCCGGCAAACAAATTAAAAGTACTTACATTTCAAACAGGGGGCTGCTTTTGGGGAGAGGAGTGGAGCTTGAAAGTGCTGCATTTTAAATCTATTTCTTGTAATATGCCCGATCACGCGTCCTGCCTGAGCTCAGCCTGGGGAAGTTTGCCAGTTCTCAGTGACTCCTTTCTGCGCCTCTTCAGCCAGCTCATGCCTGGCAGTGTTGGAAGAGGCTGGGCTGCTAATTTAGTCTCCTGAAGCAGCCTGCATCAGGCTGCTCTGATGAGAGGTGGGCTGGCATGGGTCAGAGGTATTGGGGGAATGAAAGCCAGTGGGCCAAGGGAAGAAGAATCTAGGAGGTGAGAGGGAGCCCACTCAGGGCAGGCGTGGGGGTGAGTAGAAAGACAAGCTGAGGCCCAGCTCTGCAGCATCGAAATCCTCTACTTCTCTCTTGCCTCCTCAGTAAAATACGGATGATGGTCATAATAATAGCTGCTTTCTGTGCATCATAAAATTCTTGTGAGAACAAAATGAAAAATTGTTTATAGATGTGCTTTGAGGATTCTGCCACATTTTGCCAAGTGCGTTCTGTCATCTCTCATGGAGATGTCTGTCTACATATTTCCTTATCTTCCTGTGCAGTCCAGTAATCTTGCTTCTAGACTGATTTGGGGAGAAGAGGAGGACTAAGCAGCCTGAACTGTGTACTCGTGTCCCTCCTGCTGCAAATAGGGGGCTTGCCGAAGGGCTGCAAGGACCAGCCCCCTAGTCAGGCTTGGTGGAAATAAGTTCTGCCAGCCAGCCTTTCTCTGCTTCAGGATGGGTTCCCCCATGGCTTTGCTGCCCCCCTCCTTCTGTCCTTCCACCCTACCCCCGTCCTTCCTATACCCCTAACTTCTGATCTTCCTCCACCCCCACCCTGTGTCTTCCTCCACCCATAGCTTCTGTCCTTCCTTTGCCCCCACCCTGTGTCTTCCTCTACCCCCAACCTCTGTCCTTCTCCACCCCCACCCCATGTCTTCCTGCACCCCTACTCTCACTCCTTCCTTTACCCCTAATGTGCCAGTTCCTCTTGCAGTGGCTGTGGGTGGGCATGAAGACAAGAGTAAGTTGTGGCTTCGCCCCTGGGAGAGTCTGCACATCTAGAACCTGCCTAACAAGACTCTGCTCAGACAAGTGCTGCTGACATCCCCAAACTAGAAACTCCCCATCTTTCCCAGCCTCACACTATTTCCTGGTCCATCTAAGGCAGGGGTGGGCAGACTTTAGCCTACCCTTAGCTCAGCTGTGCATCTGCCTCCCCCCACTCAGTTATGAGCCCTGAGGGAGAGGGAGTAACCAGCTTCCTTTCTGCCCTGACACTTTATTAGGACCATGAACTCCACTGGCATCTGATCCTCAGGCCTCAAAGGATGATATTAGTAAACTACCTTCCCTAAATACTTCTCCACCTGGCGAGTTTGACAAGTGAAGCCGACACTCTGCAGGCCCTGACTGTGTCATATTCATCGGCAGTGATTTTCTTGTAAGATGAAAAATGTCGAGCCAACCTGTGCTCTCTGATGAGCTCTCTCCTTCAGCTGATTTGGAATCCTTTCTTTCTTCTAGGAGGTGAATGGGGGGCATGCAGCTGGGTCTTCATATTTGCAGACTTGCCTGTACTCATCCCAGGCTGTTGGGAATAAGGCCAGTCCCCCCAAATGTTTAGAATAGTCCATAAAGAAAAAGGGAGTTGAGATGTGGGTTAAAGACATAATTAAACTCAATGGGTGCTTCTTTTTTTTCTTTTTAACTTTATTATTTTTTATTTTTATTTTTATTTTTGCATAGAAGAACTGGGGTATAGGCCAGAGGTGTGAAGGGTAAGAGGATCCACCAGAGACAAAGTGGGGAGCAGAACAGGGAGCTCTACTGAAATACACTGCTGAGGGAGCAGCAGGTGAGTCAGGACAGGTCTGTTGTGCCATATGTGGGTACGTCCCAGGCTGTAGAGGGCTCAGGCCTCAAAGGGTGATATTAGTAAACTGCCTTCCCTAGATATTTCTCCACCTGACAAGGCTTAACGCCTAGGCCACCAGGGAGGCCCTCACTTGGTGCTTCTGTCCAATAAGAAAGGCCCTCCGAGCTGCCTCACTGACCTCCTCTGAGACCTTGAACTAGTTGGAGAGTCCATTAAACCCCTCAGAACATGTTGGAGGTTGGTGTTTTTAGGCAGTGTTGGGGTGCAATGACTCTCCTGCCCCCGACAGTATTTATCTGTCGCTGACATCCAGCGATGATGGTAAGACCACACTCTACCTCACGTCCCAGAGGTTGGGGATTCGGGATAGAAGTCTGAGCACATCTTGCCAAAAGCCAAACACTCGAGCACAGATGAGTACACTCGAGCCTTGTAATTTGTACATTCTGTACTTGCAAATTCATCTACTCATTAAATCTATTTGTAACCCCCAAATCCATAACCATGGTGCCGTCTCAGACGTGGCTGGAGCAGTGGGAAATTTGAGTTGGCCAGTGGGGTCGTTCCTTGCTGAGATGAGGCCTGGCAACACTCCCCTGTTAGGACAGCCCCTCATTGCCTCCCTACGTGGCCGAGAGGTTTACAACTTAAACTCCTGGCAGAAGGAGGAACTGGCTCAATCGCTGGGGTAACAGTACTCGGAGAGCCAGTTGGGCATGACTGCTATTTAACTGCTCTCAGATTGTCATGCCTTTAGCATGTTTGTGCTTTTCATGGAGATTTAGTTTTCTAAAATGGCTCCAAGCTTAGTGCTGAAGGACTATCTTGTGTTCCTAAGTGCAAGAAAACTGTTAGGTGCCTTGCAGAGAAAATGCAGCTGTGTCTAACAAGTATCGTGCATGAGCTACAGTGCTGTGGTTCAGGATTAATGAACCCGCATTATGTATTCAAGTGTCTGTAGGCAGAGACCTGCATAAAACCAGGCTATGTTTTGGTTGGTTGGTGAAAATGATGTGACCAGCGGCTCACGGGAACCTAACCCTCTTTACCCCTTAGGAACAATGGCTCTGTAGCCTCCAGGTCAGTGTGTGTGACAGCTTTACAGAACATAAGTGCCGTGGAGAACAAGTATCGACTGTAATGAGATTCAGCCAGCAGAGAAGACCAGGAATGAGCCCGTTTGAGTAGCTTCAGTTTCCCAACACTGGCTTTTCCTCTCCGTGTTCTTTACCTCACACTCCTAGTCTCCTGTTTTTCAGTGTCTGAGGACCTAAGGTCTTCCTCCTGGCTTCCCTACTGTCGAAGTGGAATCTAGATCCTACACTTTCAGGACTGAAAAGAATATCAGAGCAGCTCTAGGCCAGTGCACCAATCAAATGCAGGTGGATTCCCTTGAAGTTCAGTCTGTGCTTGGATGCTTCCAGTGTCAGGGAACTCGCTAGCTGTCAGGAGAGTTATTGTAAAGAAGTTTTTCCATCTCTCTGGTAGAATTCTTGTATTTCTAAAGCCTTTATCTGTTGTCCTCACTCTGTTTCTTGGGTTCAAACATTCATTCCATCCTCCCCTTATATAATGTGATTTCAGTCTCTTTACCTTCTTGGTCAGTATCCTCAGAACACGCTCGAGTTAGTCTATGCTCCTCTTAAAGAGGGGTTCCTGGAGCAATACGCAGTGTTTGGGGGGTGATTGTGTAGAAGAGCACTCTCTTCTCTTGCATGAGACCTGCCATCCCTTTGTAAATGGTGCGTGCAACTGAGAGGAGTAGAATGTGTTCACACTTACAAATGTATTTCCATGTTAACTAAACACAGTTTCTCAACTTAACGATACGGCTTTACAGTGGAGGATCTCCAGGAATCAGCCACGGGGCTCAGAGAGAACGGGTGGAAGAGGATCCTTTTTTGTATCCCTCTTATAGGAGGCTGTCTCATCTTTGTGCCTGGGAAGCTGTGCCTGCAGTGCCTGTCCGCAGTCACCTGTCTGAGACCTCTTTATCTTGTCCCTCTCAGGCCTGTTCCTCCCAGACCCTACCCCAAGGCACTTTGAGAAATGATATCACACTATACAACTAGCATTTTCAGAATTCATCTTTGAGCTGGAAGGAGCTAGACTACATCCACTTTTGTAGGAAAGATAACCGAAGACTAAAAAGAAGCGACTCACTCAAAGGAATTTAATAATTCAATTCAACAGATATTTATTGAGAGCCCATTATAGGCCAGACACTGTCCTGGGAGCCGGAGACAGAAAGAGGAATTTATTCATGCAATCACCAATTTTTACTAAGCACAGTCTCCAGTGGGGAACAAAATAGGGTCTCATCACTTATGGAATGTATTGTGTAATGGGCAAGATGGACTTTTAACTAATTACAGCTGACTCCTGAGCAGGGTAGGGGTTGAATGGCAAAATTCCATTTATAAACAGATTCATCTTATAAACAATGAAGTAAACTGATGTATGAAGAAACACAGTACAGTGTGATAAATATATTTCTCCTCCTTATGATTTTTTCATTATGTTTTCTTTTTCTAGCTCTCTTTATTTTAAGAATGCAGTGTATAATATGTATAACATCCAAAATATGTGTTTATCAACTTTGTTATCATTAAGGCTTCCTGCCAATCACAGGCTGTTAGTAGTTAAATTTTAGAGAAGTCAAAAATTATAAGTGGACTTTAAACTAAATGGGGGTCAATGCCCTTAACCCCCTGGTTGTTCAAGAGTCAACTGTATATAATAGATGTAGTTTCTACATCTATAATGTAGTTTCAGGCACTACTTGTGAATCGCCATTATGGTGATTAGACTGAGTCAGAGGGATTGGGAAGGGCTTCCCCAAAAGGGGGACATTCATATGGTCAAAATTTGATGGGCACCCAGGTGAAGGTGGGTATGAGGTCAAGGACCAGAGCTCTGGGGACACCAGAGCCAGATGATCGCAGAGCCAAGTCAGGAACCCAGAATTCCTGATGCTTTACTTTTTTTACTGTCCCCCACTCAAGCTTTATATAAAAATCATCTTTCAAATATGTAAGTCAGAATCAAAGGCAAGAAAAAGCGAAGGCTGACTTTCAAGATGTGGACTTTCAAACAGAAATGCTTACGGCAAGTACATACGAATGGACAAAGAATAACAATTCAAATATTTATTGTTTAGCTACAAATCCATCGCCCAGGAAAATAACTTGAGGCAAGTGTAACAGAGTAGATCTGCCTGAGTTTGAATCTGCATTAATATAGAACTTTGGACAAGAAATCCAACCTCCCTAGCCCAGTTTTCTAATCTGTAAAATCAGGACAATGGCAGTACCCCTTATAGTGCGGTTGGGAAGAGTAAATAAGATAACAGAGGTAAAAGCATCTAGCCCAGCATCTGGCACATAGTAAATGTTCAAAAATATTAGTTTGTATAATTTTTTAATAGTTGTTTAGTTACAAGTGATTAGAACTAGGAGTTCATGAATGCCAAGTACCTGTTCCAGGTACTCTGCTCCAGGCTAATTAATGGAGTAGTGAGTATTGTCCAAATCCCTTCTATATGCTCATACTTTTTGAGCCTGATGTGCATTTAGGTTGCAATCCAGGACATAAACAACCACCTATACATACATTATTGAATGAAAGCTTATGAAACAATAGTTATCCTGTTCTTTGCATTACACTCTGATGCATTCTAGGTATATATTTCATTTTTTAAATGTAGGTCTTGACCCACTAAATTGATTTCATAACCCACTAATGGGTTGCAGCCACAGTTGAACAAAACACTGCCTTAGACCAGTTGAGTTGAAGGTTTAATAAGCACAGGTAGAGTTCACTTGATGTGTTCTTCCCAGCTTTCCCTGGCATTTTGAATTCACCCCTTTGACATTCGCCATCGTTGTCCTTTGAACCCTAATGTTCACAGAATTCCGCATGTAAGCTCAGATTTTGTACTAAGAGTGTATTTTTTTAAGACTTATTTATTTGTGCATCCAAGAGCTGGGCTAAAGGCCAGAGGCGTGGGGGGTGAGAGGATTCACCAGAGACAGAGTGGGGAACAGAACAGGCAGATTGACCGAAGTACATAGCTGAGGGGAGCAGCAGGTGTCAGGAGAGGTCTGCTGTGCCATGTGGGTTGCTCCCTGGCTGGCCGGGGATTGAACTTATGCTGCAGAGGCTGCGGACAGCTTCATAGGTTGTGTCTTAACCCCTTGTGCCACCAGGGAGGCCCCCTAAGAGTATATTTTGGACAAGAGAGTGTGGTGTTTGACCAATACCCGAAACTGCAACTTTTTTAGCTCCTCAAATCATCCCCTCAACCACTCAGTTGGGCCCTTACTATGACCCAGTCTCCCTTGCAAACTAAATTTTTATGATTGGAGATGTTGGATTTAAATCAATAAACAGTTTATTACCTCATGCCAGGGGTGTTCACCATGAAGACTTACATTACAAGCCTTTTTGCTGGTCTTACTTCAAGGTACAGAGCTATCCTCTGGAGACTCTGAAACTAATTCAGTCTCAATTAATTCCTGGGGTCTCTGGCCATAGTGTTTCACAATGGACTGTCGTTTTTCCTGCCTGCATGTCAAATCAGTCGGTGCACTCAAGGAGGCGCTAATACATTATTACATGCATCCTTCCTAATGAGAACTTTGACCTCAAAAAAATGATTTGTTAGCTATGGTCCATTCTACTTTGGATGGCCCTGGAGATCAGGATCTGGACTAAAGAGAGCTTGCATTTGGGTAGGCCTTTAAACTAACATCTCTACCTCAGATCATCCCAGTAAGGGGAAAAGGGAAAGAAAACTACCTTTATCTTATAGGTGGCAAAATTGATTTTCCAAGGCCACGGGGCAAACAGCAGGGTGGAAGTTGAAGCCAAATCTTCTATTTCTGATCAGCTGCATTCCCACTAGACAGGAAATAGTATTTATCTTACATTGCCATGGTTTATTATGACTCATTCCCATGGCTTATTATGGCTCATCATACATATTATCTCAGTTGATTA
Organism: Talpa occidentalis; assembly: GCF_014898055.3. Classification (NCBI taxonomy): domain Eukaryota; kingdom Metazoa; phylum Chordata; class Mammalia; order Eulipotyphla; family Talpidae; genus Talpa; species Talpa occidentalis. The sequence continues at coordinate 20,271,821 of NW_023601212.1, forward strand.
TCAACAGCAATGTTGTACTGTGGGCAAGCGGGTTCATTTATTGCTATTTTACAGATGAGGAAGATTCAGAGAGGTTAAGTGATTTGCTCAAGACCACGCAGCTTATGCATGGCAGAGGAGGAAAGGAAATGTAGATCTTCTGGTGCCCTGCCCCCCATCCCTTTGTACTAAACCCCTAAATAACCACTCTGCACCTTGGCCAAGATCACTTTCATGGGTTCTTGTAACTGACTGCTCTCAGGGCTGTATTATCCAACCAACAAGTTCATGGTAATCAGAGAGGCCCAGGTCTTCAGGGTGGGAAAGCCTGCACTTGCCCTAACCTGAAAGATGCCATCACAGTTAACAGAACATGAGTTCAAATCTCATTTTAATCCCCCATTAACTGTGATTCTCAGTAAGTTGCTTGACATCTCTGAGTCTCGATTTCATTCACTCAACAAAAACGTATTGAAAGTGCCTACATTGAACACTATTATTGTTGTCGGAATTGTCTGCATTTTTCAGATAGGACTATTAACGGGTCTTGTGCAAAATCAGGGAAATTGATGCCCAGCAAACCCAGCATGCAAAGGTGATCAATAAGTGCTTGGGAACTCTGACTCTGAGCCTTGGAGTTGTCGGCTTCTCTAGAAGAAACTGGATCCTGGCAGCACTGAACGCAAAGAACAATGATCTGCACGTACATAAAATATTAAATGTTATAGAGCTGTGTGTACACCCACGGATGCAGGCAGGGATGTGAGGAAATCCCTTGGGGCTTTAAAAATGAATCCCTTTTTACCTGCTTGGAAAAGAATAAAGTGGCAAAATGACAACTCGGAGTGATTCTAAGTGGGAGTATGAAGAAGGCTCTGAGCAGGCGGGTGCGGTGGCTCTGGGCAGGACCCCCATCCCAGGCGACAGCACAGGGCTCTCCTGCAGAGGTGTAGTAAGAAAGACGAGCAATGAGCTCATTAATGAATGTATAATTACAATCTGAGGTAAATGTACTGAAGGAAAAGGAGATGGTTCTGGGAGAAGTTTGACTTTGGAAAATAAAGGAAAGGCTTCCTGAAGGAAGTGACATTTGAACTGAGGCCTAAAAGATGAACAGATCTCAACTACAGATCTCATCAGTTTGGAAAACTTCTAGAACGGTCCAGATAGCAAAAAAATTAGACTTTGCAGCTACTGTTATAGCTGAATGCAGCCACACAACAATGCAGCGATGAGTGGACCTGCCTGTGTTCCAGTAAAACTTTATTTTCCGAGACAGGTGGTGAGCCGACTTTGGCCTGTAGCCCATGGTGTGCCAACTCCTGAACTCACGGAAAGAGATCTGGGGAAGAAGGGGCTGTGCAGTAAGGGGTTCCAGACAAAATGGCTTGCACGAGGACCCTGGCAGGAAGGAGCTCATTGCACTTGAACTCCTCGGTGTGACTAGAGTGCTGATAAAGCTGGAGAGAATATTGTAAAAGCGTGGAGAGTGAGCAGTGCCAGACCTCATGGCCTGCTAATTTGCGCTAAGGATTTTGGCCTCTATTCTTCAACCAAAGTGAGAAGGAATTGAAGGGTCTGACATGGGAGTGAGTGTGAGCATTATTGAGATTTTGTAGAGACTGCCTGGTGCTGTGTGGAGACTAGGACACAGGGACCCAAGGTGGATTCTAGCCGAGAGAAAGTTCCCTGGGAACTTGGACTTGGCCCGGGGATGGGTGAGACTGTGGAAATGAACTAACTTACTCAGGCTCCCCCTGCTGTGTGGTCACAGTGCCTGATGCCACCAATACAGGTCTCCAGACTCCAGGAGACATGCCAGCTCTGTGGTCATGCCCCCTGGACTGGCACTTCCCACAGCATGTCACTGAGGGAGTGAGCAGCCTGCATACACTGACGAGGGTCCCTGGTCAACCAAATGCAGGTCTCCCACGTAGTAGCAGACTTTGAGGGCGCATGGGCGGCTTGCATAATGTCATGGAGTCCATTCACTAGTGCTCTCCGCCCCATCAGGCTTCATCTGTGTTTTACTTCCAGCAGTTCTTTGAAATTTGGTCCCTTGTTTGTTCACCCCAGGAGTCTCAGGTACAGTTACTAGAAGGGCAGGGGTCTTAGAAACAGGTATTTTTTTTTTTTTTAAAGATTTATTTATTTATTTATTTATTTATTCACGCACTGGGTACAGTCAGAAGCACGGGAGGGTGAGAGAATTCACCAGAGCCAGAGCGGGGAGCAGAGCAGGCAGAAGGACCGAAGTACACTGCTGAGGGGAGCAGCGGGCGGCAGGAGAGGTCTGCGCGCCAGAAACAGGTATTTTGATAGAAGGGAGAAGTGATAGTCCACAGTAAGAAAAGAGACAGGGAGAGAACCAGGCAAATTAACTTATAAAACCGTAAAAGAGAAGGCAAGTGGTCCTTCACATTTCAGCCACCAGCATCATCTGTCTGTCACTATCAATTTCCCAGTGGTGACACAGTGTCAGAAGGTAAAGACACTCACTCTGTCTAAGCACACAGCGGAAACAATAATTCCCTGAGAAAGAATTTTTGTAAATGATATTTTCAAGTAGAAATTAAAATTTCTAAAGCTATGGTGCTTAAAGGAGCAGAATTTTTATTAATTTATATGTATTCTGTATCTTCTGGGCTCTTAGATAAGTGATACATTCTAGGTCCCAGATCAGTCATATTTACCCACATTTTCCTCTTTGAGTAAGCACTCCTATCATCAGATGTTTCTTCAAGAGCATTAGACTCAGCCGTGAAAAGTACATTTGTTTTAAATATTGTGATCCCAGTGCAGCAACTCACTGGCCTTTTGAATCCTGTTTTTTTCCACTTGCCAGCTCAGCCACATAGTTAACTTATGCAGGCTTTACCTTCCCTCCTAATAAAGTGAAGTGCCAGTGAAATTCCTCTACTTAACTGTGGCACCCAGCACAGAGCCTGTGGGCATGATTGGCTCCCCCATGGCTTGGAGTCAGGGTGCCCCCACTAGCTGCAGCCCATCGGGCAATTCATGAAGTACGAAGAGGCTTTCTTTCCTTCAGATAACAGGTTTTGGATTTCTGTTGGTGCACATTTCACCCCTGGATAGCACCCCCTCCTCTGCATGTGTGCCTCAGGCTTCAGCTGGCCTGGGAGCTCCCCTCATGGTTAGTTGCTTCTGCTTTGCACAGGTGAGGTCATTTGCTGATAAGATGCAAGCTTTGTTATCTGTGCAAACCAACCTCAAAGAAAAGTTCAGCCCGTCTCTTTTCAACTTTATGCAGTGACATCATGTTGGTAGCTTGACATCAGTCAGGGTGGGAGTATTTACACCACAGAAATTAGCAGGCACTACCAGATCAGTGGTTTCCCTGGAAAGTCAGTTTTTGACATTTCCTAGTTCACCATGGATCAGCACTTGATTTCACTGCTGATCTCTATACCCTTGCCTTTCCCTGTCACCATGCTTGTCATCTGAGTTGCCCTTTCTGTTGTGTTAGAGACCATCGGGAATCCAACAGTCTGTGTTGCAGGCCTTGCTGCAACACATACAACTGGGCCCTGCTCCTAGAGTTTCTGATTGAATCAGTCTGGAATGGGGCCTGAGGACTTTCGTTTCAAATGGTGAAATGGCTGGTCCAGGAAACAGCCAGTGAGGAGGACAGGTGGTACTGGACTAATCTGTCTAATAAACTAAAGTCTACGGTATCCTCTGGAGGGTGCAGACAATATCCAACCTCCTGTCTCAGAACCATGGTTTCAAAATTAAATTAATGACTACTTACATAGTACTTTGCACATTATCATCTCCTTTAATCTCCTTAAGAACCCTATGAGTAATAATTACTATTTTAATCAATTATAGCAGGGAGAAATTGAGGTGCAGAAGAATTAACTAACTTACCCAGGTCATGCAGCTCATAAGCAGAGAAGCCAGGTTACACCCAGGCCCTCCAGTACTGGGGCCCTCGACTTTATAGTGCGATGCTCAAGGGCAAGTGGAGGCTACAATCCAGCCTGTGCTCTGCACACCCAGCTGTACACCTGCAGGGCCACATTAACCTGTAACTCAGGGCTGGATAGGCTAGTGGTGGTACTGTCCAAACCCATACCCTCTCCTCCTTTCTCTACAACCCCTGGGGCTATAAACTGGTGGGAAGGCAGAGCAAGGGAAAGGACAGAGAGGGCCAAGGAAAGACATTATTTTTGAGACATAATCAAGCCCACATGTGGGCATGTGGAAAAGGCTTGCAAAACAGCTGTTTCTGCAGGAGGCTTTGGGGCAGGTGTCAGCGGGTGGAGCAGGGGAGTTTGGCTGGAAGCAGAGCCACAGATTTTCAGTGATGAGAGCTGTATCCTGCCCTCTCCTGGCATGTGTGTGGCATGGAAGGTGCCCAGTAGGTGGGGCAATTAGCCTGTATCCCAGGGTGCCTGGCTGTCTCTCCCTCTCCCTCCCACTGCCTTTCTGCAATTAAATTGCAGTGGGTAATAGCTGCCAAGCCGCTTTGTTGAATCTGATGAGTTTATTAATTTCTTGGGGGCTAATGGGAGGGTGGGTGGGAGATTCATTTCCTGACTGGAGCTTAGGGGCTAATTAGTCTCTTTGCTGTGTCTCCAGAGGTGGGGGGTGGGGGGTGGGGTACATTGCTCAGGCTGTCGGATTTGGCTCTGAGTAAATCTTTTCTATCTCTGGCTTTTTGTGGGATCCGTTCTCGTTGCTCAGGTGAGACCAGGGAGTCTGGGGCCCTCCATGGGATGAGGGTGGAGGGAGGGGGCAAGGTGCAGAGGACTGGGATCTTAAAGGAGATGTGAAGTACACCTTTAAGGTGACAAATAGAACTTGGAGACTTTAGTTCTGTCCCAGGAATTCTAGATGCTGCCATCTAGCCCAATTATTCTTTTTTTTTCCCCATCTCTTTTTTTTAATTTTTTAATTTTATATATTTTTTACATCATTTTTCATTTTTGCACAATGTATGCATTTTCATCTTGGTTATATTCCCCATACAATTCCCACCTCCCTTGTTTTGATCCTACGCCCTTCATCCTGCCCCCCCCCCATAGTGTGTCTCTGGTTTATAGTTGCTTGTTGATTTTGATATTTACTTTATTATAATTAGTCTTTTTCCTGGTCCCTTATTTAGGTTTTCTAAATTCCTGCTATAAGTGGGACCATCCGGTATTTTTCTTTTTCTTTCTGGCTTATTTCGCTGAGCATGATCCCTTCCAGCTCCATCCATGTTGCTGCAAATTGAATGAGTTTATCTTTTTTGATTGCTGAGTAATGTTCCGTTGTGTATATGTACCACATCTTCCTGATCCAGTCATCTATTTTTGGGCATTTGGATTGTTTCCATAGCTTAGTTATTGTAAATAGTGCTGCTATAAACATAGTGGTACAGGTGCCCTTTGGATTAATGTTTCTGTGTCCTTTGGGTAAATATGTAGGAGTGGAATTGCTGGATCATATGGAACAAAAACAAAGTAAACAACCCAGTCAAAAAAATGGGCAGAAGAGCTAAAAAGAAACTTCTCCAAAGAGGAAATGCAAATGGCCAGCAGGCATATGAAAAATGTTCAACATCACTTGTAATCAGGGAAATGCAAATCAAAACTACAATGAGATACCATCTCACACCAGTTGTTCTTTATGTTCTTCCATCCAGATGTGGCCTTCCCACCCCAGGAGGGACTGTCAGGAACCCATTCTATCCATTTTGAAGACCAAAAAACTGAGTGTCCAAGAGGACAGTCATTTCATTTTACCCATTTTGTTGGAGTGTCAACATCCAGAAGGAAAAAGCTCTGTACCCAGGGTCCCTACTGGATGAGAGGCCCCTCAGGTCTTCCTGTTAGCTGGGCCGACTTACCTGCAGGGCATGCTTTTGGGTATCTCCACCTTATGAGACTTCCACAGGAACTGGAAAGATCTTAATTTAGGAGTACGACAGCTCTGAGTTCAAACCTGTGCCACGCCTACAAACTTGGTGACCTTAGGCAAGCCATGTAGCCCTCCCCGAGCCCAGTTCCCTTGTAAATGAACTGAAAACACCAGAGCTATTCCACAAGATGGGAGAATTCAGAGATGATAAAAACCCTCTAGCCCAAGGGGTGTCCAGTAACCACTGCTCCCCTTTCACTTGAACACCAGGTCACTCATCCTGCCCCACTCTCTCCCCCTGCAGAGAGAGAGAGGGGAGGAGGCTGAACCTGACCTGACTGGTCCATGGGGCCTCATCAGCTTACCTGCCTTCTGCCTGAGCCTCACCACCTGTAGCAGTCTGCAGATCTGAGTCGATGGCTACCCCTTCCAAGCACTAGTCCCTTAGCTGGGGCGCAGGGGCTAGAGCATAAACAGGCCAGCCCCACCCTGGCTAGTGGGGTGACAGGTAACCAAAATGTGTAACAGGTATTGGAGAAACCAACAGGATGGCCACAAGGGCTTCCTAGGGTGGATTCATGTGGGCCTAAGAGCCCAGTGGCTAAAGCTCGGGCCTCTCAGATGATGACCAGGTGGCCATGGGCAGGTTGGGGGCCTGCTTGTATTTTGGCGTTAGTTTCTTTATCTAAAATGAGACTTCCTATGTGGATGTGCAGGAGCTAAATGCTGAACTTGAGCATGTACAGTGCAGAGAGCTACCCACCTACCTTCAATGGTACCTTGCGGAGGCTGGCCAGGGTCTGGGGTCATCTCCTCTTTGGCTGATGACAGGCTTGACTGTAGAGACCATCAGGCTCCTGCCTGCAACTGAAGCCAGAGGGTCCAGGGTGGTCCTAACTTGGACTCTGTCTTCAAGCTTCAGACCGTGACATCAAGGAGATGTTTCCTGCTGCTTGTGACCCTCAGCCGGCTCATCCCCAGGGGTGGGGATGAGATGTCTCTTTATTATTGTTGAAGCTTCCAGAAGTGTAACCCAGAGCCCAGCTCTGGTGAATAGAGCCACATGGCATCCGTGGAACTTGTGAGGGTTTTCCAGGGAAGCTGCTGCTGGTGCCTGGAGACGCCTGGCAACGGCCGATGTGTACATTTCATTGGGTTTGTAGCCAGCTGTCAGCCGTCTCTCCTGGCTGCCCACCTCAAATGCTCAGCAACAGAAATGATCTGCCAGGGGCTCCAGCTAGTAGAAGTATATCGGCATCTCACACACATGTATCTGTATTTATGAAAAGAATTCCACTTGGAAAACAAACAAACCATTGAAAACCCAATGCTCTTGGGTTGGGTGGAGGAGGTGATGTTCAGAATGGGGAACTGAGCAAGCTGTGGATTCTTTCCCTGTAAGTCTAGACAATGAAGGGAAGAAAATGAGTATCAGGCTAGATCACAACCACCCTAGCAAGTTTCTATCGGTATTCCCACTTTACAGATAAGAAAACAAACTCAAAGAGGTTCAGTAAGTTTTCCGAGGTTACACATGGAGATCTGTGCTCCTGGCTGACTGCGTAATGTCAAATGGGCACCTCCCTGATGTCAGCTGGGGCTCAGGAGACAGTGCAAATGTCCCCATCCCCTATATACAGGGGGACACTGAAACTCAGAGAGATGGAAGTAATTTGCCTAAGTTCTCACTGTTCCACACAGGTCGACCAGAACCTGGGTCTTCCCTCTTCTGGTTCATTCCTTGAACTATTTGGCCAACATTTATTGAAGGGCCGAGACTATGCCAGTTCTCTCCAGCATGCCCTTCTGATTCTTATTTAGATCAGAAGTACTGAAGACATGCTTAAATTCAAGAGCTTTGTGGCTCATTCCTGCCTCAAGATAAGGCTCCGTCCCTTCTGTGGGAAAGAACTTCCACAAACTGCATTCCTGATTTATTTTCCCCTGAACCTCTCCTCTGTCTCTCCGCGCTTCCCCCCTTGCTCTCCTGGGTCTCCCAGCCACCGTCCTAGGTAACAGGACCCCTGTCCCTCTAACCTCTCTGCTCCCCACCACATGCATCCTTTCTGTGGCTTAAGGGCAGCCTAGTCAGAGGCTGTGGACTGGCCCCTCTACTCTTTGGCTCTTTGCAACCCTGGAAGCCCGCAGGGCTGGAGAAACCAGCCCCCCTCCTCGCTCCCCCAGTTCTTCCCAGTCCTCTCTCCTTGGTCTTGGCAGATTGGCCAGTGGCACGTGGCGGACGGCCTCAGCATGGACAGCCGCCTCTACGCCTCCAACATCTCCGACAGCCTCTTCAACACCACTCTGGTCGTCACCACCATCCTGGTAAGCGGGGCGTCCCCGAACCTCCCAGCTGCAGCTCCCCAGGGTGCCTCCCCAGCCCCACGCACTCACAGACTTCCCAGAGAACAGAGATAGGAGCTCTAATCACAGCGCTGAGGCCAATTTATGACAGTGTAATTAAACTCAAGTTGCTGTTTCATATGGAAATGATATTTGATGAGTTCTAAAGCAGCTGGGGAAGAGTTGGGGTGGGGAGGCCCACAGTTTACATATGCCTCTTCCAGGGGCACCCTGACAGCCGGGGCAGCTGTGCTTGCCAGAGGAAGAGAACCTTAGGACAAAGGTGGGAGAAGCCCAAGTGGGGACTGAATTCGGTCCACCGGGGTGTCCCCTGGTCCTTCCCAACAGCCTGTCTTGCCTGGTAACTTGTGCAAAATGTACTCCCTCTGCAGTGGACACTGGGTGGGTTCTCAGCACTGTTTCTTCATTTCCACTTGGAGACAAGAGAGTTCTCCATCCATAAGAGCGAGGGACTAAATGCCTCTGATTCAGTTCTCTTCACCAATTCCGAGCACTTGTCCCCGTGTGCCAGGCACTGTGCTCATGCCTGGAGACGCAAAGATGAGTTCCGTTCAGTCTCACCTTCAAAGAGGTTAGCATTTGCTAAAAGGCATGCATCAAGTGCTTTTGTGGCCAAGGTATTCCCCACAGCCCCCCCCCCCAAAGACCTTATGTTTTAAAGATTTGTCAATTAAACAACTGCATGTGTTAAGCAATAATTAGTTTGTTTCCCTACCCTACCCTACCCTCCTTTTTAACTAATCAAAAGCATATTTCCCTGTCTGGCACAGCAGCTTATCAGCAGGAGATAACCAGTGTTGCCACACTGATATAATTCCAGCCCAAAGCAGAGACTTGATGAATTAGTTAACCTGCTCAGCCTTATCAGTGCTAAATGTGCAAGGTCTACAAATGTGTCTGTTTTGTTGAGTTTTTGGGTTTTGTTGTTTTGTTGTTGTTGTTATTTTTTCTTGTTCAAGGTAATAAAAAGAGCTCAGGGACTTCCATCACTATCTACATAAACTCCAAGTTCCCATGTACCCTGAACCAGAATTATTGATCTACTCACTATAAGCACTGTGGGGTAAAATCCAGAAAGGAGTCACATGCCTAGCACTGTGGGGTTTGAAGGAGCAGGGGGTCCTACCTATCAGAGAGGTCAGGGCATTGGAAGAGGGGCCCCAAAGTCAGGGAGAGATGGGGAGGGAGATTGGAAGGTAGGAGAGCATTGTTCGGTGTTCAGGAATGCTGCAAAGGTACAGGTTTTCTCAGGATGTGGGTATAGGTGGTGAGAGGAAAGGTATGAGGCCAGAAAAAATGGGTCCATAGTGCTTAGCAACTTGAAGGCCATGCTGGTGAGTTTCCCCCTCATTTGGTAGGAGACAGGCTCGTTTGTGTGTGTGGTCATTCTCAAATCAGAATTGTCCCATCATTTCCTTACTTATATCCTCTGGTGCAGCCAGAACCCACTGCCCCTGAGCTTGGTATATAAACCTGTCATGAACAGGCCCCGCCTGCCACTCCTGCTTCCCTTCCACACAGCTTAGGGAACAGCAGTACTCTATAGCCCCACATTTCTCACTCTATCATGCCCTTCCCTGCCTTCACTCATGCTGTTCCCTCTCCCAGTAATGTCTTTCCTCTAATTCCCATGTCTGAGCTCTGCTCAGATGTCACCTCTTCCACAAAGTCTTCCTAATCCTATCTCTTCCCTGTCCTGGTCTCTAGCATTTTATACACCTCTCTTGCGGCATTTCTCCTGCTGGAAGTGTGCTTTTTTTTTTTTTAAAGATGTATTTATTTATGCATACAAGAACTGGGGCACAGGCCAGAGGTGCAGGGAGGTGAGAGGATTCACCAGAGACAGAGTGGGGAACAGAACGGGCAGACTGACAGAAATACACTCCTGAGGGGAGCAGCAGGCAAGACAGGAGAGGTCTGCTGAACCATGTGGGTAGCTCCCTGACTGCAGAGGCTGCAGATAGCTTCACAGTGCTGTGGTTCTTTACAGCTCTGCCTCCCCTTCTACAATGAGAGACAGGCCTGACACAGAGTAGGAAGGAGCCCCTAGAAAGCCAGCGTGAGTCCAGGAGGGAGATGGGGACGTTGCTGAGTTGTCTGTGCTGCCTCTCAGGGTCCGGGACCAGACAGGGCTTGGGGCTTTGGCACAGACCCACAGTCTCAGTGACACCGCAGGGCTGTGTTTCCAGACTGGGCATGTCAGTCTGACTGCATGTGTGCAAGATCGTGTGTATTCACATTTACACACGTGTGCTCATGAAGGCAAGGGACGGGGGGGGGGGTGGGCAGGGCACTGTGGTATCAGGCAACATTTAATAATATGACAAGTACAACTCAAACAAAAATTGCAGTGGCCCTTTTCTTATGCGCATGTGGCTGAGATGGTTGATGCAGTAACTTACTGGAAATGATTATCTAATTCAGTCCCTGGGTGGCCATTTGTGGGTTATCCCTGGCAAATGGTAATCCTGAATGATTTATCCCTTAAAACTCAGCACGGATCCCTGTTGTCTCCTGTTCCCATCAGGCCCACTTGGGACGGGTGAGTGACTTATTGGTTAATACCAGCAAATGTGCAGAATTAGCCGCAGCCCCCACTCCTGGGGCATCTGCCCCGTGTCAGCCCGCGTGGTCGACGTTTCTCCTGCATTCTCACCTGCCATTCTCCAGACACTCCTGCCAGGACTGGGCCTCCTGCTCCGGGCCAGCCCTGAACCCCCACATTTCCCAAAGTGCTAGTGAACCCCAACATTTCTGTCATTTGTGATACTTCCTCTCGCTCCAAGATTAGTCTTTGTGTATTTATTTTGACATTGTCAGTGAATTTTGAATTAAGTTGAGAGTATTTGGAGAAGAAAATTTTGTGACACTCGTTGGGAGAATTACACATACTCTGGGGTGTTGCCAACCCCATTTATGAAGCCTGTTCAGTGCCTCTTATGACACAGTCAAAGAATGCTAATGTTGGAGGCTTTGGAGAAGGGGGACCCACTAGCTTGGGGGAGGTCAAAGAAGGGGGAGTCAGTCTCAGGTCCCCACTTTACCTGCCACCTGGAGGGTTGAAAGATGCCAGTGTGGGGCCCAGCTGTGAGTGCAGTGGGAGTTCTGAAAAGTGGCTTGGGACCCCAAGGATGGAGATGTTAGGTCAGGCAGAACAAGGGAGGAAGAGCAGACGGGCCAGAGAGAAGCCCTGGAGCCAAGGCCCATGTGTGAGGGAGGCAGGCAGACTGGCCCCATCTCATTGACATCAGAGTGAACTGAGCATGAATCAAAACTATCACGTTCAAATCAGAGCAACGTCTCTTTGTCACACAACCCTCTGCCTTCCCCTCTCCCGCATCATAAAGCCCACACCTCCCTCCTGCCTCCTCCCCTGGAGGCCCCGGTCAGTGTGGCTGCCTTCCCCTGACTGAGAATCCCCTTCCAGCTCGAGCCCAGCTAATCATTTCTGCACTTCCTTCTTTAGCTTCTAGTAGCCCCTCTGCCCTGATGCCCAGCCAGCTCACCGCACACCTGCCTTCATGCCTGATTGTCCTGGCCAGCCCTGCTCGCAGCTCCATTCTGCATCCAGCCTCTTGGCTGCCACTGGGCCTGGGGACTCCCTGCTCACCCCTGAGCCATCCTGCTGACCTTTTCACACATGACCTTCAATCTTCCTTGCCTGCGCTCTGAACACAGCCCTGCAGGCTGGCAGGGGTCCCTCACCTTCCGGCCTCCTCACCTCCTTGGTGTATCCACATCCCTGCTGTCCTTCTTGCCTCTGGGCCCGCTTCTCCGCCTCACGCTCACCCCGCCCCGTCTGCATCCTCCGGCTCCTGGGGGCTGGCTGCACCACCGAGCACTTCTCTTTCTTGCTTTTCTAATCTCTCCTTTTTGAGGGACTCTTGCTTTCTAGCTACAAATTTACTCTGGTCCCTCATGCTGTCCCCACCGTCTTCACTACGCTCGGCTGCTTCTCCAGGCCCACTCCATCTTGCAGAACCATAAATCAGGGGATCGTTGACTCCTTGGGGATCCTCCAGCCCTGTGGTTTCCAGATGGGGGCCTGAAGCTCAGAGAGAGCTGGGACTGCTGGCAGATGGGTGGAGGGGAGATGACTGGCTTGCTTTCCTTTACCTTCTAAAGTCTCAAAATGCTCTTGCATTCTCCTGCGTGTACCCCGTTTTCCCCCATCCTTGCAGAGTTCAGCCACCCCCAGGGACTCTGCCTTCCAGAGGTGACCAGTGATGCCAGACCCAGGGCCTTTTCGCAGCCCGCTCATCGTGAGGGGTGTCTGCATTCTCCTTGAAAGTCCTCCTCCTCCACTTCTCCTGACCTCTTCTCCCTGATTTTCATGTGTTCTGGCTGCATCTGCTTTGCCTTCTTCACTTTCCCCTGCTCTCTAAGATCATGGTCTCCCTAAGGGCCCCCTCTTGCCTTTCCTCTCTCCTCTCTCAGCCCTTCACCATCGATGGCCTCATGTGTTCCACCCTTTGGCTATCTCTTCCCATAGTCTGCCCCTTCTTGCCCTTATTCCACATTTGAAACATTCTCTTGCTTTCTCCCCCAGATAAACTACTGCACCTCAAATTCAAATCCAAGTCCTCTTCTCTCCCAAACCACCTGTAGCAGTGACACCACCATCCATGGTCACCCACCCCCCCCCAGGTCTAAGACCCTTCCTCTTCGTGCCCCACGACATGCCTGACCAGTCCTGCCCATCCATGACTCGTGCACACTCCCAGCTCTCTCCAGTCCAAGCCCAGCCAAACTGCGCTCATGTCAGGAGAGGGTTGTCGCCCCCAGAGGTTTTCTCTCTTGCTGCCTGTCATCTTGTGTCTCGTAACATCCAGGGGTTGGTTTGTGTCACCTAACAAAAGGAAGGGGTGGGGGAAAAGAGTGGAATAGAGTGGAGCAGATATGACCACAAATAAGGTGGAGAGGCTTAGACTTGACCCTCTGTGGTCTCCAGTGGTGCCAGATCCAGGGCCCTCCGTATGGTGGGATCATTGCCTATTCCTGGCTAGAGAACTGCCTGGCAGCTGGGGAGGGGAGCTGGTCGCCACTTCCAAAGAATCCCCTCCAAAGACCCAATCCACATCTGCTTCTACTCCATCTCCCCCCGGCTCTGCTCCCCCCCATCATGTGTGATTGAGACACCAGGGCTAAGATGAGAATGACAGCTGCCCAGTTTTGCTGCAGGAAAACCCGTATCTGATGCTGAAGGGGAACCACCAGGAGATGGAAGGCAACGACCGCTACGAGGGCTTCTGTGTGGACATGCTCAAGGAGCTGGCGGAGATCCTCCGCTTCAACTACAAGATCCGCCTGGTCGGGGATGGCGTGTATGGTGTTCCCGAGGCCAATGGCACCTGGACGGGCATGGTCGGGGAGCTGATCTCTAGGGTAAGGAGAGAACAGGTGAATTGGACTTGGGGGTAAGGGGGGAGGGAGACAGAAGGACATAACTCGGTGCTATGTGTTTATAAAGTCTTAACTAATTCAGACAGTCCTGGGTGCATTTTTCATTTATTCCTGCATTCATTCTACAAGTCTTCACTCAGCTGACACTCAGCCAGGCACTGGCCATGTGCATTGGTAAGTGAGGCCACCATGACACCTGCCCCGTAGCCTCCCTGCCCAGTGCTTGTAACAGGTGAAAGGGACTGACCAACTACCATGGGTTGGAGAGTACAGGTTCCATTTTGGATAATGCAGTTGTCTTTTGCTTGTTCAGACCATTTTGTTGCTTCCTGCACCCTTGCAGAGTTTGGACAAGCCCTAGAGACTAGAACACTCCTAGATGACTTGACTTTGACACTTAAAAAGTGCTGTGGAGGGAGACATGGTTAAGTAACAGGCGAAAAGAGATCACCTGTCAGAGGAGTTGGTCACAGTTACGGTTATTTGGTGACTTGTATTATTTTCTGCTGTTGTTAATGTGCTTTTACAAACCCGAGGCCAAGGTGCACTGAGACAGGCTGAAGATTTGCAGGGGAAATATGGAGACTTGATTAAAATGCAGGTGAGCATCATGGAATGTCAGTCATTGTTCGGTGAGAGCAAGGAGATAGAAAGTTCTTCCAGGGGGACAGCTCTTGTTTTCTTGGTATGCGCTATTAACATCTGTACAAATTAATTAAGTCATTACTAATTCACTGTCCATACTTCTATCACCGAGTTTTTGTGGTGAAGATAGATAATGGGTAGCCGATACAGAGAACACAGACCTCGGTTGTCAGTGCGACCTTGAACCAACCCCTCTTCCTCTCTGTTATTCCCAAGTGCAAAGGAGCCCCAGCAGCCTCCCTGCTAGCACGATCCGATGTGCAAGGTGCTTTACATACATTATCTCTAATCCTCTTTAAACATACCTTTTAGCTAGTTGTTATCCCCATTTTATAAATGAGCCATCTGAAGCTCAGAGAGCTTGAATGAAGCCACATAGTTAGACTACGACCAGGCTGGGATTTGAACCCCCGTCTGTCTAAATCCAGAGCCCATGTTCTCCCTGCTGCAACACGCTGCCTCTCCTGGACTTTGATGTTACAGAAATCCAGGCTCTTCACTCTCTCCTATTTATTCTCCCTCCTTTTCATCTTCCTTTTCCTTTTTCCTTTCCCTTTACTTACTGAGCTGGTATGATTTTAGAGACATATACTTAAGATATAAGATACATTTTTAAAGTCTGTTGTCAAGGATAAAAATGTTAGTTGGGCATCAAGAGCAGTCCTTGACAATGTGTTGTGGGAAGTTCTGCAGAGACAAGAGCATGGAAAGGGATTTTAGGAGCTGGGGAGGAGGGTGCTTAGGAGCTCGCCTGGTGGTCCAGACAGCAGCGGCACTCACCAGGCAGGTGCAAGACTTATTCCAGGAACTGGGGACCATCCTACAGTCCCGAGTGAACTGGTTCAGATGTGAGACCTTACCCTCAGGGAGAGACTTGCAAACAAGGGAGAGGCTGGCCAATCCACACAAGGGCACAGAAGGCCTAGGGAGCCCTGGAAGCAACTCACAGGGTCAGGGAGCAGAGGTGAAGACCCTGCAGGGAGCCAGCTGCCATCTTGGAAACCAGAAACTGGAGCCCACTCTGCTGATTATGTTCAGGCTTCAGCAGAAAAGGAAGTGCTGCTTTTCTCAACAGCTCAGGATGCCCCCACCCTCCTTCAGAGAATAGTCTCCTTGTTTGGATATACTGTGGAGGTACAGCCCTGTGGCGAGACCACAGAGAGCTGAAATGCCCTTGTCCTCAGTCACCTTGAGCCCGTTTCTTCAGCCTGGTGCTGGAGGGTGACTTCAGGGATGACAGAGTCAGTGCACAGCTGTCCCCTTATCAGCCCCCTAATGAGCTGTGACATGGACTGGCAGGAGGATAGCAGTCCTGGACTCAAGGACACGCAGCACCATACCAAGTGACTGGGGCGATTTCAATCAGATGGGGATTTTAACATTCACCTGGGGTTGGCTTTCAAGCCACAACACCCCTGCTTTGTTCTCATCAAGACTTGGCTACATAGTACTGGGAACAAATTCATTAACCCCTCTGTTCAATAAACATTTAGTGGACACCTTCCACTGTTCTAGACCTTGGAGAAACTGTGTCCAAGGTAAACATGGACACTTCTGTCATGCATCTTTCCAGTTAGAAACAGATAATGATAAATGATCACATTAATATATAATTTCAATGTTTGATAAATGCAAAAGAAGTGAAATAGAAGCAACTCTGAGAGACACACTAGAGGGGCTTGGGATCTAGTCTTCAAGGCCAAGGGTCGGTGGGCGGGGAGGCTTCCCTTGGGAAATGATATTTGGGCTGACATCCTGGTAGAAGGAAAGAGCATTCCAGAAGGTCGTCTAAATGCCACTGAGGTTAGAGTGGGTAGGAGTCAGATGATTCCAGGACCCAGCTCCCTGAAACACAATGTTCCCCAGAGATTTCAATAGCCCTAGGGCCTGGATCCACCCTACAGCAAGCTGCACAGGAACATTTCAGAGGCTGTAACAGCAGGTCCTTGGGGCTACAGAATGTCCCTGTGGGAAGAAGTCACCACACGTAAATCTGTCACTTACACAGTTGAGGAAACGGAGGGCCAGGGAACTTGAGTAACCTGCCAACAATCACTTAACTGGTACATTCAGAGCCAGCGTTTAAGCCCTGGTCAGACTTGAGCACTCCTGGTCTGAGAGCTCACATTTTGATGTTAGAACTAAACTAGAGTTTCGATCCATCCACTTATAGCTGTGTGTTGAAAAGAAGTGATCTTATTCTTCCCTCAAGCTTCAGTGTTCATCTGGAAAGAATTTTTGGCAAGGATTTAAATAATGCTAATGCACATGCCTACATGTGCCTGCAGGCACACACAGAGCTGACTTCTGGGTAGAAGGAAAGAGCATTCCTGAAGGTCTTCTGAATGCCACTGGGGTTAGAGTGGGCAGGAGTGTTGTCTTGGGCCAGACTTCCTGGAGAACAGAAACTTGCATGCTAACTCCGGCAGTGCAACTCCAAGGCCTCGGAAGTGAGGGAAAGGGGAGGAGGCAGGCAAGGAGGAAGAGCACATATAAGGAACATTGCTTTGCATCAGGCACAGCTGATTGGTCAGTCTTCGGAGAGGCCTTGTGACACTACTGCCTCACCAGTCAGCATAGCAGAGAGGGAGAAAAATGTCTCTGCAGAGTCCCCATCTCTCGATAAAAGTTCACCCCCACAGCTCTCCCCCCATACTCTGGGGTGTGCTCTAGGACCCTGCCTTGAAGAAGTCAGATCCCAAGGCAACTGCTCTCTCAGCAGGCCCCATTAGGTGACCTGGTCCAGAGCTTAGTGTGCCCCTCTCTGCATCCCTCACCCTCCTCCCTACCTACAGCCCTGCCTGCAGCTGGTTGAACCAGTGCTGGCCCAGTTACAAAGAGGCCCACTTTTTCTCACATCTCAGAGCTGCAGGCTAGAAGCACTCAGTGCAAGGAGTGAGGTGAGGTGATGGGAAGGTCAAGGATGGCAGACACAGGGGACCCGCCAAGCAAGCCCAGCCACCCACCACAGAAGACTCAAGACTCCCTTTGCAGATCACTAAGCTGGACTTGATGCCAACCTGGTGGGTTATTGATAACACCAGGTAGGAATCCCCATGGCTGAGTGAACCTGGGCATGAGCATGCACTGGTTTGGCCCGAGAGTGATTCTATTAGACTCTTTTAGGTCCACCAACCTCTCTCTCTGCCCCGCTGCCTGTTGGAGGAGCATGTGTTCCCCAGTGCAGGAACTACAATGAAGCCAATGGCTGCTAACAGCTCAGAGTGGCAGCCATTGTGTGCATCATAGGGGATGTGGTGGGGAGGCTGCAGTTTCATCATGGGGGTCCAGAGGTCCAGAACCAGAACCTCTCTGCAGGGCTCAGGAGTTGTCTTGCAGGCACCTGTGGCTTTTGGGGTCCCTGCTCACTCACACAGGTCACATGGCACTGGGGAGGGGGGAGGGAGCACTATAAGGATGAGGTACTAAGAGTGTGAGTGTGCAGAGCTGCCCCCTGGCCTCCCCTGGAGCCTGAAACTGCAGCCAGAGAAACAAAAGCCTGATTTAAACAACTCCCCCCTGTTTTAAACAACGCTCCCCAACAGGGAGCTGGTAGCAGGCTAAGGAGTCTTTATTTTTTAATTTTTAATTAAAGTATTTGTAACATTGGTTTACAATGCTGTCTGTGTTCTAGGCCTACAGATTTGCACCTTATAAAATGTATGCTACCACAGCACACCCACCACCAAAGCCCCAATAATCCTCCACCACGGTCCACTGGACCCCTTCCTGCTCTGCTCTTCACCCCTCACCCTCCTCCTCCTCTGCCAGCCTCAGTTCTGCAGGCAGATTGCAAGGGTTTGTTTTGGCTTGGTTTGTCGCCCCTTTGCTTTGTTTCTTTATAAGGAATCTCTGAGAGTCTGAAGACCACAGAGGATGTCTGGGTTCCAGGGAGCGAGGCACAGAGGCACATGTCATCTCCAGCAATGTTCTGGAGCCTCATTCTTTCCACGTCTGTTGTTACCTGCTCACCCACCTGGCGGGCTTGGATACAGGGTGCATTAGTTAGAGAAGAGCATTCAAGCATGTTTTCGGCATATGTTTGGAAATCATCAGAGCATGGTTTGGATGTAAATCCCATTAAAGGTGGGCGTGTGCTTGGGAGGGAAAACAAGTGGATGTACATAAACCGGGGCAGGCGGGTGGCCTCCCAGCACCCGTGCTGTCTGAGCCCTGGTGATGAGGAGGCTGCTGGCTTGGGAGGTGCTCAGGTTTGGATTTGTTTCACCCCCATTGTATCCTTCACAATTGAGCCCACAGCAGGCCTGCCCGGCAGCAGTGGTGTCTCGGTGGAGGATAATTGGCAGAGGAAGGGACACTGGAGTAGCTTGGAGGAGGAGACGGCTCAGGAAGCCTCAAGGGCCCAATAAGTTTATTTGAAGTGAGGTTTTTAATTGAAGAAGCATTGGTTTGTAACATTGTATGTTTCAGATTACAGTCTTATAAATCAAAGTTTGTATATGCCCTATACATGATGCTTGCCATGAGAATTCTAGTTTCCATCACCATCCAATTGACCTCTCTACCTAATCTACTCACCCCTTAAAGTGAGTTTTTAACTGATATTGTTCAAGTTGTTTAGATACAAAGATGGATAAGATAGTCCACTGTTTGATGGGGTCTAGTAGAGTAAAAGCCAGGTGGGAAATGCTTTGATGGGAAAGTGTGTGGGTGGGTGAGAAGGCTGGAGAAAGGCTCCCCAGTGTATAATGATGTCTCGGAAAGACAACTGCAACATCCGTGTATGACGTGAAATTTTAAGAGCGAGAAGTTGGCCAGGTAGCAGAGGGCCATGGACAGAGAAGTGCCTGCTGGGAGGGAGGGGACATGGTGTGTGGGGACATGAAAGTGTGTGCAGGGGTTCTGTCTTAGGCTAGTTTACCTGGACCAGAACATAGTGGCTAAATGACAATGTGGACTCCATAGCCTTCTGGCATTCAGAACAGTGATGAATGGAAACAGGTCAAAAGCTCTTGTTATAAGAGATGCTGAGAACCAAAAGTACTCTGGGAGGTAGAGGAAGGTACACATTCAAAGATTATCTTAAGACTGAAGTTTTTTCTTCTAGATATATGATATACATCATATGTGATATAATGTATACAATCCTTTGAAAACATAAGCATCACTGTAAACTCCACCATCCAGTAACATGCATGGTTAACATTTCAGTATCATACTTTCTGATTTCTCCATGTATGTGTATTTTAGACAAGTTCTTTTCATAAAAATGGGATCACAGAATATGTATTCTGTGCAAGTCCTAGAATCTGGAGCCTGTTGAAATTTATTTAAAAGATAAAGCCTCAGGACTCATGGTTTCTGACTTGGGTATCTGGGCAGATGATGGTCCTGGTCATTGGGGTGAAACATTCTGGGGAAAAACAATGGTCGGAGGGAAAAGAAGGATGAATTTAGCCTTAGAAAGGGTAACACTGAAGTAACTTATGGACATCCGGGTAGAGCTACTCCACAGAGAGTTGGCTAGAGTGGCTCAGCAGACTGAAACTACAGATGCTAGAGTAACAGGTGAATAGTAGGTGGCTACAGACATTATGAGTAGGGAAGGAAGTGCCCAAGCAGAAAACTACGTGTTCAAGACGGAGGTAGAGGAGAACCTGTGGAAGTTCTTGAAAGAGAATCGTAAAGAAATTTTCCACCGCTTCAGAGGAAGGACAGAAAAATATTTGCCTATTTAGAAACATGGAAGTCGCTGGTAAGAGCCATTCTTGGTAGATTGAGATCTGATTGCAATGGCTGAATGTTCTTTAAAGAAGCTTGGCTTTTATGGGAGAGCAAGACAAAGGGTTGTAAATAGGGGGAGCTGTGGAGCTTGAGAGGGTGAGTTGTTTGAGAGGCAATGGAGGCTGCTCAGTAAATGTGAAAAGCAGTTTCACCCCTTCCTAGGGTGAACCCCTCAGGGCTTAACCAAAAGGAACACCTCACACACACTTGGTGTGGGTGGAAAGACTCAGTGAGGCTGCTCAGAAAATGTGGGGACATTCACATGCCTGGAACATTGTAGGGGGTTGGGGTGACAGGAGGGAGTAGATGGAGCTGAGGGGAGGCTGCATTCATCAATGGGTTAAGGAGTCCTTGCTAAGCCACCATCACTTCTTCCCACTGGCAATAAATCCATCCCTAGGGTCAGGGTACTTTTGTCCTAGGTGTTGTCTTAATATCCCTTTACATTTGAGTAGTGATTTCCTGTTTGAACTGCTTTCACAAGAGTTACTTCTTTATCCTCCATAACAGCTCTATGAAGTAAATACTATGATCCTTACTTTATAACTAAGCAACCTGCAACTTCCCAATCCAAAATGACCCACCCAGGTTCCATGGCCAGTGAGTGGCAGAGGTAGGATGAGGCTTGGGTCATAGGTCGTGGCCACAACAGCACAGCCACTTCCGACTGGAGTTTCAGCCTCATCTCCCTTCACCCACAGTTGGCATTCACTTCTGAGACGTTCTTATAGGCAAAGGATTTGGAAGATGTGGTGCTCATAGCTGAATCTGGTCCATCAAAAGAGGGTCTTCACCTGTAAAGGGGTTGCTGGACAGACGGCCTCTCTGGAACCTTCCACCCACACCAAGTATGTGTGGCGCGTTCCTTTTGGTGAAGCCTTGAGCATGGGTACCTTAGGAGGGGGTGAAACTGCACTTCACATCCTCCGAACCCAACTTGGGAGACAGCAAATCACATTGGGGAAGAGATAAGGCCCCTTCTAGCATCCAAGTTCAGAATTCAGTACCTCGTTGGTGGTCCTGACCACATTGGCAGAATGACACATTTAAGTTCAAAGAGAAAAGGGCTTTGGAAGACTGAAATCCAAGGCTCATAAGCCTTGGACATCAAATAGCTCTTACCAATGACATTTTGATGAATTAAGTGTAAATGAAGCTGAAATGCCTCATTCCATTTCCCCTCTTGGGCCCCTTTGCAAGAGGATTGCGAGGAGTTTGCCAGAGACCTGGGGGGTGGAGGGGCTGTTGAAGGCTTCAGTCCACTGGGAAGGTTGTCCAGAGACATTTTGCTGAACTAAAGAAAAAATACAACAACTAGTCAAGTCTCCTGGGATTACTTTTCACCTTGAAGCCAGAAACTATTTTAACTGCAAATAGGTCATAAAATTGTGTTCTTTAAAATAAAGAAACTGATCCTGGGGCTAAAACTGAGTCTTCAGCTCTTTCTCTGCATGACAGCTAGACAAATAGAGGGATTTGCCCTAGCTTCCCCATTAAGGCTTGGCTTCTGAACTTACTGAAATCAGGAAGAAATGGACTTCCATGAGAATTCGACCATTTTTTCATTCATTCATTCATCAAAATGCCCACTCTCTGACAAACACTCTTTGGATGTGAGCAATTGCCCATAAGGAAGGCAGGCAGGAGGCAGGCAGGTAAACTAAGAACTACTGCACAGGGAGACACATGCTGTAGGAATAATATTAATAATGATGCTAATGAAGATGGTTAGCATTTATTCCATGTCTCCTGTGGTCCAGGTATTCTAAGCCCTTGTCTGTATAAACTCACCTCGTCCTCACAATCATCATCAAATGCCGCAGAGAAGACTGAGTCACAAACCCACAGGGCGGCGGGTGGTGAGGATGCCCAGCAGAGGAGAGGATGGCAACCGTGTGGGATTCCAGCATGTCATCCTGAGCCCTTTCGGGTGGAGGGGCCCTCCTTTCCTGCAGACAGTTGAGCCCGCGCCCAAGTAGCCCGGCCTTTCAGGGGAGGAGGCAAGACTGCCTGACTTGGGGAAGAGTGTTCTAGATCACGTGGGTCAGGAGTGGCCGGCGGAGGTCGGCTGCAAGTACAGACAAGCTGTGGTAGGGTGTGAGTGGGGAGGGCTCACCCAGAAAAGGACGATGGAATGGAGGGTGAGGAATGAGAAGCATCATCTCTGTAGGAGAGGATGTCCTGGGCACAGCGGATGCTGAGATGCAAGCAGAGCAGGGTGGATGGCTGAGTGTGATGGGTGTCGAGCCTGGGAGGGAGCAGAGGAGAGCAGCGCGGTAGAAAGGGGCCAGATGTGACAGGGTTATATGTTGGGATATTTACACCGTGTCCAGAGAGCTAAAGTGGTGGTGGGGGATGGTCTGTTTTATTCAACACCAAGATGGTCTGTTTTATTCCAAGAGGGGAGTAGCATAATGGGCTTTGTTTCCAGAAGACGACTCCAGCAGGTGCGTGGGTGGATTGGAGGTGGAAGACAAGAGGCAGAGGAGCTGTTAGACAGCCGCGCAGGGATCCAGGTAGATGGGACGGAGCCCACGTTGCGGGCGGCGGGTGGTAAGGATGCCCATCAGAGGAGAGGATGGCAACAGTGTGGGATTCCAGCATGTCATCCTGAGCCCTTTCGGGTGGAGGGACCTCCTTTCCTGCAGATAGTTGAGCCCGCGCCCTAGTAGCCCTGCCTTTCAGGGGAGGAGGCAAGACTGCCTGACTTGGGGAAGAGACCTTTCTGGAATGGCTTTTTGAGGAATGCACGTCGAGTCACCCTCCCCACGTGGAACCCTGAGCCTTGGGCAGGGAGGCAGTCCATCCCTTCATTGTACTTGGGAATTAAAGGTCTGGACCCTGGACTGCATCTTGGGCCTCAAGCACCTTCTCTCTGACTCCCTCTCCAACCCCTCCCGTGGCAGCACGGTCTCATTTTAACTTCTTAGCTGCTTTTCTGTCACGCCAGTCCTTTCACCCACCTGATAAAAAGCCAATGAAGGCAGTTTTGAGCCCGCAGCCACTGTTCCTTTCCTCTGGGATGACAGTATCGGCTGTGGCAAATACAGCTGTGCACTCCAGTCTCCTCTGATGGCCTCCCTCCCTCCACATTCAAGGGCAAGCTCCCCAGAACACTGCGCAGGGCTTGGGGACCAGCGTGAGCCCAAATAGTTTCTGTCGCCTGCTTTAGTGGAGACTCAGTCTGAAGCCATCAGCTTCTCTCCTTCCTCTCAATTCCCTGGGCTTTGCAGAGAATGGGGAAGGAGGGTTCTCCTCTGCTCCAGACACTCGGCACACCTTGCCCTAGTTCAACGCTAAGCCCCCAGGAGAGAAAGGGATTAGGAGGGGAGGAGGTCTGCTAGGTCCTGCCAGGGACGGGGTGCTGGGTAGGGGCTCTGCCATTTAATCCTCACATGCTAAGAGGCAGGGATCATGATCCATTCCACAGAGGAGGATGTGGAGGCTTGTGATTAGCCCAGGCTCAGACACACAGCAAGCAGCCAAGCCCAGACTCATGCATACCCTGTTAGGACACCATCCTGTGCTTACTGGACCACCAGGGGGCACAGGAGAGCTGGTGGCAGGAACAGAGAATGCCATACAAGGGTGGGTCTTCCCACCTCTGTGCCTACCTGCCAGAATAGGGAGGAAGGAATGAGCTGGCCCAGGAGACTAGCAATAGGGAGGAGTCTCAGAGGGACAGCAGATGACACGTACATCCTCAAACCCACTGTGCCTACCTGCCAGAATGGGGAGAAAGGAATGAGCTGGCCCAGGAGATTGGCAATAGGGAGGAGTCTCAGAGGGACAGCAGATGACATGTACATCCTCAAACCCGCTGTCCAGAATGTGGTGTTACTGTAATTACACCTGTTTGCAGGCTGAGAACACGGCCCCAGAGGGACCAATCCCTGGGAATACCAGGACAGGAAACCACTTCCCTTTCCTTTAAAGGCTGTCCAGCTAGGAGGTTAGACAGACAGGCAGAAATTATTAACCCAAGGTGATATGGAGTAAGTGCTTTATTAGAAATATAAACCACATCATACTCAAGTAGAGAGTAGGAGGCAGAAATTACTTCTCAGTGGGGACCCCTGGGGCGGAGTCTTAGTGGAAGTAAAACCCACAGCCCTTGAGGCAAGCACACGGACTCGCTTACTCATCCAGATATCACGATGCACCTGGAGCACAGAGAAATGTTAATAAATAGTTCAGTAGTTACATCGTACAGAGCAGGGCACAGATGACAAGTACTCCCTGCCTAAACTTAGGGAGATGATCCTCAGCAGGTGTATTTCAGCCCAACTGTCAACCCAAGACTGATAAAACCAGATTATCGATTGATGAGTCAATCAAAAGATGTAGTTTAACACCTACTATGTGTCAGTCACTGTGCTCGGGGACTGGGGTAAAAGGACAGATGAGATTTGGTTCTGTCTTTGAAAGTTTACAGTCCAGATGGTATGGAGGCAGGGAGAGGACAGATCAAAGAAATGTTTGCTCCCATGTGGACATGAGAGACCAGGAGTATGTTGCGAGGGGAGCTGGGGGAGGACCAAGGGAAGACAACAAGCATCACATGGAGGGTGCGCAGCTGACATCCTTATCTCCCAAGCAGTTGCAAGCCTGTGGCCTCCCTGGAATCACAGAACATGCGCCCCAGAGAAGGTCAGCTACAGATTCAGGAAAAGACCTCAGGGCTTTGCCTGCCAGTTTTAGATCCTTGCAATAGTTCTTTTCTACCAAAGAAGTTGATTTGGGGAATTGGGGGGTTGGAGTTCAGTTCTGTTCAGACCTCCTTCAGTAGCTTCAGACTGGGAACTCCTCCAAACCCCATGGGCGTCTGGAAGCAGCCTGGGAAATTTGTCAGAAGACGAACTTCTTGGGAATTATTTCTGCCTTCCCCACCGAGTGCCAGCTGTTAAGGGGAGTGAGGGGTCTGCAAAGGAAATGAAAATGTATTAATTAGGCATCTGAAAGCTTTAAGAGATTGGCTTGCTGTTAAAGAGAATAGACAGGCAGTAGAGAATTGATTTGAGAAGTGGTGTGATATCGTCTAAGAATACTCTGTTCTGATTGTGCACCCACAAGGCAAAGGTGAGACGTTACTTGCAGACTCAACTATTCCCCAGGCTCTAGTCTGAGGTCAGGAGTGATTTTGAAAACTCCAATTCAGCATCTGGGCATTTCTGTCTTCTTCTCCAAATCATGTCCTCATCTCTGCCACCTAGTTCTAGTAATTCAGCTTCTGATAATCTCCAAGCATAAATTTCTGATATTGCTAACCCTGGTCCTTGTGCTCCCCTCCCCAGAAGTATGGATCTTATTCCTAAAGCTGGAGCTAGCACCCTATTAACCCCACTGTCCTTCCCCTCCTCAGTCAACATTACCTGTGTTTAGATTCATTGATTGTGGTTTCAGATTGAATAAGACATTTTTTTTTTCCACTGAGTTCACATCTGAGTGCATAGACCCTTCAAGTACAGCTATGCAGGTTGCATATTGCACAAGAGGTACCCTCTCCCTGCTCACCAATCATTGCTTTGGTGTGGTGCCGTAGCCACCTGTAGATTCTCTTCTACAGAAATGCTTTTGTTTGCCCAGCCATGTGCCCACTGTCTTCTGGCAGATTGATTTTTATAATTCGTACAATGCCCCCCCCCAACTATACTGAGAATGAGGCCCAGTGTATAAAAATATCAAGGCCATAGTATGTGGTGTATGCAAAAATGTGATCATATGCAAAACTTTATGGGAACAGAGGAAAAAGCGTATCAATAGCTCATCAGCAGGAAGCCAGACAAGATCTTAGAGCAGAACTAATAATATTAATAGCTATTTTTACTGAGTGTCTACTACTTGCTAGGTATCATGCATCATTTCCTCTCCAACAATAATCTTACAAGATAAATGCTGTTAATAACATTTTAAATGAAGACACTGAAGTTAACTCTGGCTTAACAGAGAGGCTAACTCGGTCACACAGCTAATAAGTGATTGATCTGGAACTCAAAGCCAAGCTTGTCTGACATCAAAGTCCCTGGTCATGGTAACACACTGTGATGTCTCTAAAGGAAGTAACAGTCAAGTTGGACCTTGATGGACAGAAAAAATGTGACAAGCGTCAAGAGGGAAAGAGTGGCAGGCAGTAGAACTGTGTGGGCATAGACACAGAGTTTGAAATAGATGGCAGGTTTAAGGACCCTGGAGAGGGCAATGTGGCCACATCATAGGCTAGAGGAGGTCAAGTGGTGGTAGAAAGACAAATCTGGGTTAGGTTATGAAGATTACTAGGAAGAGTTCAGGCTGTATTCTAATGAGAATAGGGAGTCTGGAGTTTTTATGGGTGATTGATTTGATCTTTGGTATAGAAATAGTCTCCAGAGCAGTGGTTCTCAAAGTATGGTACTTGAACCAGCAACAGCTTCACCTAGGACTTGTCAGAAACCCAAGTTCTGGGGCCTCATCCAGACTTACTGCATCAGAAACTCTGGAATGGGGCTCAGCACTATGCATTTTAACAGGCCCTCCAGGTGATTCTGATGCATGTTCAAGTTTGAGAACAATCTGTGCCCCTGCAGTTGGGTGGATGAATAGAGGGAGAAAGTGGAAGCAATGAGAACAGTGCAGGGACTATTGAATAATTTAAGGGAAGACTTGAATGATGGTAGCAGCAGTAAGACTCAAGTGGCGGTAATGGACTAAACAGACATTTCAGAGTTGAAATGGATGGGGCCTGGTTATGGAATGGAGGGGAGAGGGAAGTCTCGGGGCTGGCTCCTGGTCTCTGCTTTGGATGACAGCTGGCCGGGAGATTCATGAACTAAGTAACAGCGCACAGCAAAAGAGTAGCTTTGGGGCCTCCCCTGGTGGTGCAGTGGTTGAGTGCTGGGTTGTGAAGCTGCCCGCAGCCTCTGCAGTGCCAGTTCGATCCCTGGCTGCCGGCGAGGGTCCCACATGGTGCGCAGACCTCTCCTGCCATGCCTGCTGCTCCCCTCAGCAGTATATTTCATCAGTCTGCCTGTTCTGCTCCCCACTCTGGCTCTGGTGAATTCTCTCACCCTCCCGTGCTTCTGACTGTAGCCAGTGCTTGTATAAATAAATAAATTAATTTTTTAAAAAAAGAGTAGCTTTGGATGCAGTGATCAGGTGGTTATGGTGTGGGTCCTGAGTGCCAGCAGGACTCTGAGGCGGAGAAGGGCAGTAAGGTGAGAATAAAGGTGAGGAGGGCTGGGGGGGAGGGCAGCCCTGGGCCCCAGTGCTGGGAGTGGTCAGAACTGGCCGGTGGTGAAATAGAAGAGTTGACTGTGATCACCCCTGTTTTTACACCTCCTTCTTCCCCTCCTGGCCTCCAGGGTGCAGATTCCTGCTCTCTGAATGGGCTGACCCCCACATCTTCATCCTCGAAATGGAAATGACAGTAACCACCGCTGGTTATCTTCAGAGATGAGTGAGCTATAGCCTGTGGGGTGTGCCGGCACATATTGGACTCTCAGGGAGTGCTAGCCTGTCCTCATCTGTCCTGTCATCTGTCACCCACCTCTTCACCCCACTTAAGCCACTTCATTTGCACTTCCGGGCCTATGGCCCAGTTCCTCAGCCTCCCACCATCCTTCCCCAAATGCGTGCACACGTGTGTGTGTGTGTGTGTGTGTGTATGTGTGTGTGTTTCTGCAGCTCTCACAGATGTGCTCATCCGGAGTCATTCCTCCACTCTCCACGCTGGCCTGGGTTAATTCCTCCTTGTCGCGCCATGTCTGGAGATGACAGAAGCGTAACTGATCCATAAAACTAAAGCACCTCGTCCAGGCGTGCTCTGGCAGCGAGGTGGTCCTCCTGAAAGGGCTTGCAGTGGTGGTGGATTGTTCTGCTGTTCCGGCCCCCTCTCTGTAGGAACACAGGCAGCAGAAAATTCCCTGCAGAAGGAGTGATCCCTGGGCCATCTCTGGGGAAGCAGTCACCTCTGTTAGGTGACAAGGTGGTGGCAGTGCTGGTGAGGTCTCTTGTCCTCAGACTTAGAGAAAAACAGCTTGAGTTGGAAGTC
Source organism: Talpa occidentalis (assembly GCF_014898055.3). Taxonomy (NCBI): domain Eukaryota; kingdom Metazoa; phylum Chordata; class Mammalia; order Eulipotyphla; family Talpidae; genus Talpa; species Talpa occidentalis. Next base: position 20,299,851 of record NW_023601212.1, read on the forward strand.
AAGGGCCGTCTCTGAACCTGAAATTAGTAACTGGATCTTCCTGGTCCACCATGTGTTCCTCTGTTTACCGAATATATCCATTTCCCCATACCCTGCCTTGCATTGACCACATTTTCATCAATATCCCTAAGATGTGAAGAACTTAACAAGGCCCCACTGGGCTCTGACTCCATGTTCCTTGCCCTCACTCTCTGCTATATCCCTACTGGACTTCTCTTAGTTCCTGAGCACAGCAAGCCCACTTCCAGCAGATGACCTTGTCTCTTATGGGACCTGTATGTTTGTTCTTCTATATCAACAACATGTTTCCCCAAGTCTCTAATATACTGCTTTATCATTATCTAGGCTTAGCCAGATCTCACCTCCTCTATGAAGCGTTCTTTCTCTGCCACTCTAAGGGACCCCCCCTTTCCTAGACACTCCCTACCACCCTACCTGTGGATTATCTTCAAAGAAATGATCACCATCTAAAATCATCTTGTTTACTATGGGAATATTTGTTTATTGTCCATTATCCCTCACTAAAATGTAAGTTCTCCGTGATCAAAAACTATATCTGTCCAGGCCCCAGCATATAATGGCACTTAGTAATTATGGATGGATGGGTGGGTGGGTGGATGGATGGCTGGATGGATGGATAGATAGATGGGTGAACTTGTTGATGAGTGGATGGTAGGAAGGCATGTGTAAAGAAATCAACAATTACAGCCCTTGATCTCAAAGAACTTAGAACCTGGACAGAAGAGTTCAATGCTGAGAATCACTTGTAGGTTTTCAGACAGCCCTTTTAACTGGTAAAAGGGAATACAACCAGTGTGTGGTGCATCCAGCAGGTTAGGGCTGCAGGAGGTGTTTCCTATGGGGCTGCCCTCCCACAGCAGTGAAGATGCCCCGCACATGCTTCTATAAATCCCTGCCTCCCCTCCCTGGGCCTGCCCTCCCCAGCTCCACACAGCTGGGCCTCCAGCTCACCCCTCTGGATGCGCAAGCCCACCCACTTGCCATGCAATATTGTCTTCAAAAGAACTTGAGCAACCTCCTCCTCCTCTTCTCTCCTCACGGGGTGGGAATGTGCAGTGTTAGTCATCTGTCTCCAAGACTGAGTCCCAATCCTGTATTTGTTCCACAAGTCACAGCTCACTTCTCTTTGCTTCACTCTGTAAGCTTTGGCTAACATAACTGGCTATCTGTTTAGTCCCCACCACACACACATTGATCCTCCAACTGCCTTTGGGATCAATCTTTTCCTGTCTTGCTTCCTGACTTTGTTTCCTTGAGTGTGTATGTTTGGAGGGAGGCCACAGCAGCCTGAACATCATGGGGCAGACACCCAGCCAGATTGCTGGCCTGGACTCCTGCATCCCCCCAGCTAATACCCCCTTGTGCTGTGCTCAACTGCTCCTGGCTCCCTAGACTCCCCTAGACTGGAAATTGCTCTAAAGCTAGTAATAGGCACCTTTCACTACATGCTTACTATGTGCCAGATGCAGTGCTCAAAGCTGCATTGTAAATATTAACTCATTTCACCTTTAAAGAACCTTACAAGGCAAAATATCATTATTTTATACCATTTTCTAGATCATCAAACTGAAGCTCTAAGGTTGTTGACTTGTCCAGGGTCATGGAGCTGAGAAGTGGCAGAATCAGGATCTGAACTCAGACAGGTCCACACTGTTCTCTCATTACTGTGCTGAGTGCCCTGAGCACATGCTATGCTTCACTTATCTGGTACAACCTCAGTCATCCAAGCCTGCTGCAGTGGCTCCCTGTCCTCCCAAGCAGACAGACCTGATTCATCCTTTGCCTTCCTTTGGATAAATCGCCCTGCTTCAAAGAATCCCAAATGTGACAGTTCCCTCTGTCCTCTGGTCATGCCTCACTCGCAGAAGTGAATTTGTACCAGGTCATGTGGTGTTCAGCTTGCTTGTTGCTATGGCTTGGCCTTGCCAACTCACAGCTTCTGGCCAAAATTATCCTATACTTTGGGGGGCTTATGCACAGACTAGTCTTCTTGCCATCCTATAGCTTGTCAGGAGCAACTGACATCCCATTTGTCAGCATGGGCGCCAGGCTCAGCTCGATCGTGCCAATGGCAATGCTGGCAGCTACCAAGGCAGCCACCCCAGAGCACCGTTCTGTTCCACTCTTTCCAGAACCTATTGAATTATCCTTATTTTCTGCAGCCCTCCGATATGCTCCCTTGCTTGATGACAAACTCCTACTCCAGCTGTCTCTACATTTGCAATTAAGGCGGCGAAATGAAGACCCAGATTCTTTTAAATGGCAGCATGTGGTCCAGTCAACAAATTTGGACTACTTAGAAAGATATGTCAACTCTGGCTAAATGGAGGTTCCTTATCCAAATCCCAGAGAAACCCTGGGTGGCAGCAAAACAGTGGACTGGGAGGCTGGATAGGTGCCAGGAAGAGGCAGACAGTAGAGCACACAGACAGGAGATCAAAACAGAAGGTAGGTGTGGGAAGTAAGCCCAGTAAATGTGTGAGCTGGTCAGTCTGGCCTACAGGGAGGTGAGTCAGTAAGTAAGAACAAATCAGGTAGGGCCTCCCTGGTGGCGCAAGGGGTTAAGACACAACCTATGAAGCTATCCGCACCCAGTGCAGCACAAGTTCGATCCCCAGCCAGGGAGCTAACACACATGGTGCAATAGACCTCTCCTGTCTCGCCCGCTGCTCCCCTCAGCAGTGTATTTCAGTTGATCTTCCTGTTCTGTTCCCCACTCTGTCTCTGGTGAATCCTCTCACACCCCCACATCTCTGGCCTGTACCCCAGTTCTTGTATGCATAAATAAATACATCTTTAAAAAAAAAAAAAAAAGAATGGACCTCCCCTGGTGGCGCAGGCGGTTGAGCGCAGCACTATGAAGCTGTCCGCAGCCTCTGCAGCACTGGTTCGATGCCGGCCAGCCAGTGAGGGTCCCGCATGGCATGGCAGACCTCCCCTGTTGCGGCCGCTGCTCCCCTCGGCAGTGTATTTTGTCATTCTGCCTGTTCTGTTCCCCATTCTGTCTCTGGTGAATCTTCTTACCCTCCTGCAAATCTGGCCTGTACTCCGGTTCTTGTATAAATAAATAAATCTTAAAAAAAAAAAAGAACAAATCAGGTAGAAGGGGCTTGCCCTTCAGAAAAAAAACCCCACCACGCAGGGGGGCAGGTCTCCAGGGTTCAAGAGGATGGGGGCAGGTGTCAAAATCAGAAATAGTGTAGTAACATTAGCAGGGGACATTTATTGTGTGGCTGAGTGGCCCCATATTTGAACTCACTTAATCCTCACAACTTGGGGAATTAGACACAGTTATCTTTCATTTTCCATGCACAAGAAAACAAGTTCAGGGAGGCTAAGTAACTTGCCCGAGATCACACAGCTTGCTAGAGGCAGAGTTAAGTCTAGGGTCTTCTGACAGCTCTCTGCCATAAATACACTGTGAGAGCATTGCTGTTGAGCCTGGGACAGACTGGTCACCCTCCTTTGGGGAGCAGGACCCATCTAGGGCAGGGTCTGACAAGTGCTGGAAGTGATTGCAGCTCCCGCAGGAAGTCAGCTCCCCCAGGGGCTTCGCCTGGTGATCACAACCCACAGAGAGTTGACTCCTCTGGGAGTTCGACCATCTGTTCTGCTGTTTGGGCTAGACGGGATTTGGACTTTTCTCCATCCAGATGCAAATGCAAATCCAGTTAAAACAACCAGATGTTCCTTGTTGCCCTTCTTGAATTAGAAGCCATCCAAATGTTTAAAGAGAGATGCACAGAAGACAGGCAGGCCTGAGCGTGTCTATCTCACGTGTGTGAAATTAGCAGACATGGCACCATAAATGCAGCCACCACAGTTCCTTCTGTAGCTGCCAGGTTTTTTTACCTAGAGAAGGTACCAGGTGTCAGGCTTGAAGTTGGCCATTCTCCCTTCTACTTGGGCAGATCACTTAACTTTTATTAAAAAACATTTTTGTTGAAATACACATGTAGAGAAGCACATACATCGGAAGTGTCCACTTGATGAATTATCACAGAGGCCTCATACCCTGTGGTCCCCATCCAGGCCAAGAGAGACACCAGAACCAGCACCCTGAGGACCTTTGTCTCTGCTCCCAACAGTTCCCTTTTACTCTTTCCGCCCTTCCTTCTCTCCAATGGCAGCTGTTACCCCCAAATTTAACATCATGAAGCTTTGCTAAGTCTCATTCTCTCTCTCTAAATTGACATACTGCTAACTGGGAGGTGGTTGTGGGGCTCAAATCGGTGTATGAGGAAGAGCTTTGGGGGTGTTTTTGTTGGTGGAACACCAACCAGGCACACTTCCCTCCCTCATAAAGAGTGGCCAGAGGCTAATGACTAACCCTCTGACTCCCTTCCTCAAAGAACTTCAGGGGTCCCTGAGAAAATGCAACCCCCCTGCCCTTTGCAGTAGTATAACTTGCATATTCTGATGAGACATGAGGACAGGACTAGATGCCGTCCAGGCCAGGGATCTGCTTGGCTAGATTGGCCTTCACTTCCTGTTATCATGGAGCAGCTCCGGCCAGACACAGAGGCAACACCGGGGCCCCCTTCCATCCAGCAGGACAATAGGGATGGGGAAAGCAGCTGAGAAGGTTCATTGACTTGCAGTAGAGAAGGGGTGAGGGTCGGCCTCTGGCCGTGGAGTAGAGAAGGGGTGAAGGGAGTCACCATTCTCTGTGACTCTTAGCAATGCTCCCAACAACTGCTGGTACTTTCACATTCCTAATTACTGGCCTGCGAATCACAACATTCCTAATTACAGGCCTGACAAGTGGGAAGGGAAATAAGAGAAAGACAGCACCAGAAGCTGGTGGGACTGTCAGGTTCCTCCAACAGCAGAAGCCACTTGCCCGAGTCTGTGGAGCATGCTCTGTAGGACACCCCTCACCACTACCTGGCACGGGCCTGGCACTCGTAAGTGTAGAGTAGAGCTGGCTCAGGCCTCTTGATCAGTGCAAGGTTAGGGCTTCAAGTTTGATCCCCAAATGGGCCAGTTGTCCCAGTCTCATGTCAGGGCCCCATGATTGCACCCCAGACCTTAGCCAGCTTTGGGGGGCAACCAGCAGGGACAGGAGACTGGAGGAAGCATGTGAATTCACTGGTAGAACTTCAGTGCCTGTTTTCACATGGCCTGTATATACCTTCACAGTCCTAGGGACTAGAGGGTATATCACTTTGGGGGGGAAGGGCATATTTTGATTAAAAATGGGCATATCATCCAGAAAAATCAGATAGGATTCTAATTTCTTTGCTGTTGGCCAATCCTCAGAAAATTGGGTGTGAGGATGATGATGATACAGGGGCGATGAGTCCAGACCCAGCTTCTCAAGGGCCACCCTGCCTTTGCCGTGTCCATCCGAGATGCAGCCTCCCATGCTGTCTCTTTTTCACACCTCAACAACATCAACACCCTACAACATACCTAACACATACTGGTTTTCCAATTATGGGATTTCTTTGCACGCGCTTCAAAACCTACATTGATGTTTCTGAAATAATAACTATTTTCAAATAAAATTGAAATTGATCTTTTCACTAACAACAAGATAACAACTTACACTTGTGTAATATTTCCTGTTCCAGGCACCGTTCTAAGTGCTCTTTGTACATTAATTCCCTTAGTCTTTACAACATAACTGTGAGATATGTATTATTTCTGCCCCCATTTTCCAGATGAGGAAACTAAGGTACAGAAAGGTTAAGTGACCTGGTTTAAGATGACTTGCCTAGTAAGTGTCAAAGCTGGCCCTGGCTCTCAGTCATAACACTGTCCTCCAAAATTCTCCCCCATCTCAGAGTGAGGGTAAAAAAATCAGATAAACTAAGCTCCTACTGTCATTGACTCATCTATTTAGTCACTTGGTTATTCTGATAAATAGTCAGGATATTTATTTTGCTTACTTAGTGCCTGCCTCAGGCCAGGCACTGTTCTAGGCTCTGGAGCTGTATGTAGCTATGCAGACAACAGGTGCCTGCTGCCTGGAGCTTGCCTCCTGGACAGATAATAAGCAACTAAATGAATAAATGAGCAAGGCAGTTTTAGATGGTGATTTTTGCTGTGCTGAAAATAAAACTGAATAATAATAAGGCAGAGAGTGTTAGGCAGCGATGGGCTTCAAGGGAGGGCACTTTGAGGTCTGCACAGTCTGATGAGGCCCACCTAGCTCGGCCAGGGCAGAGCATCACAGCCAGAGGGAAAAGTCAATGCCAAGATCATAAGGTGCAAATGAACTTGGCATGTTTCAGTACCAGGACAAAGGCCGACATGGCTGGAGTGTGGTGAGTGGCAGCAGGGTGCTGCTGGGGCTGTACTAAGAAAGACAGTAGCCTGGGACATCTCTCTGGGGTCTTGTCCTACATCCACTCACGTACAGGGAACTGAAGAGGCCATTAGGTGGGCCCATAAACTTATGAGGGAAAACCGTCCTTCAGTTATGAAGGTGGGCAGCAAACTGTAGTGACCATGGCCGTGACTTTGTCACCAGCGGTCTGCTTAGAGCACTGCTGTTAGACCCAGCTCCAGCTCTTGTTACGTCACCATCACAAAAAAGTAATTGTGCTAGCTGTTTTGCTGTGTAATAGACTAAACGTAATAAACATTTAAAAAGAGGTTTTAAAGACCTCACCAGACTGCTCTGGGAGTCCGTGGCATAAAAAGATTAAGACGGCAATACAGAGGAAAATAGCACAATCTGCTTTGGTTTTTAAAAGCCCCCGCTGGCTCCATTAGGGAGAGGTGATTGTAAAGGCGGGGCTACACCTGAGTTCCATGCATGAAGGTTATCGGATTTAATCCTCACTGTTGCAAACCGTAGACATTATTTCACCCACTTTAGAGATGAGGAAACTGAAGTCCAGACTTGGGGTCATTTGCTCAGCTGGTGAATGGCAGAGCACCATCCCACCCCAAAGAACAGGAAGGTTCATGCCAGTGAAAGGGAGTGTGTGTTAAGAGGTCAAAGGTAAACATTATCTGCTTGACCTCCTGACTGAGCTTGAACCCCAGGGCTGCACCACTTCAACTGTGAATGGATTGTTACCCCTTTTTTTCCTTAAACCTTGGCTGCCTCCCCAAACCTGCCCACATCGGCCCTTAATGCAGGCCTGAGCTGAGTCAACTAAATATTTCATGGGTTTTTAATTTAACTCTAAAGAAATTCATTCAACCCTGAGAGTAGACTGCCACCTTGAGAAATAGCACCAGGAGACCTTGGACCTGCGGATGACATTGCTGCCTCCCCAGGAATGTTAATACCCTCTCGGCCTCGCTCCCTGGGGATCACGGGGCAACTGGTTCAGGTGAGCCTGGGTAAAGCCTGCAAATGTGGGCTCAGATTGCTTTGCAGAGGCTCTGGTGGGGCCTCCTTCTGAACAGGAAGCAGGACTTCTTTGGGGCCTAGTGGTACAGGCTGGATTGAGAGAGAGAGAGGAGTATGACTGGCTGCTATTCTCTGTTCCCTCCTCCTTGTTCCTGTGTTGGGGTGGGGGGGAACTGGTGCTCTTTGCTATGCCTCTATCCTTGTTCTCATTCCTGGTCTGAAGGAAGGGAGAACTCACTGGGCTTGGCATCTGGTCCCCAGTGCCCAAGGACAATAAACATTTTACAGGTGCCACGTGACCCCGGCTTATCCTTGGCCCCAGCTCACGGTGGGTGGAGCAGGAAGACAGGCTGCCTCGCGTGGCAGGAGAGCAGATGTGTGCGTCCCTGAGCCGTGTTATTAGAAAGTCTAAATGATGACTCTGCCGATGCCCGCGCCGGCAGCAGGAGTGAGCGGCCCGTCTCCTTCAGAGCCCTTGCTGCTCAGCTTGGTGACCCCGGTGAGTCATGGAGGTATCCTGGTCATCTCCATAAGGGAGGGGAGAGAGAAAGACATCCAGCAGGTAAATCGATCAGAAGACAGGAAGTGAGCAGATAATCTAATTTGAAATGGGCTGAGCTGCAGATGTTAATCTGCTCCTCTCCTCTGTGCAGCATAAAAAGACTGAAGACTGGGGAGAATTTGGAAGCCGCTTCATGAGCCTGTTCTCCCTCTTCTTGCTGGCCTGGAGGGTGCGGCCTCCTGGGCACACTGTCCAAAGTGTCAAAGAGAAGAAAATTGGGAAGAGGGTGAGAGGAGAAAGGAAGCCTCTAGCAAGAATCTAGGCCTCAGATCTTCCTCAGGCTGGAGGATGAACTGTATCAACCGCGTCAGGAGCATGACCTGAATCTGGTTGTAACATTCTGGCTCCCTGATGAAACCTCTTCTGCATACAGGCATACCCTGCGCTGGGTATTCATTAGGGACTTACTGTGCATTCACATAGGGAAAGTCATGATGAACAGGAGCAGCCATAAGAAAGCAGAGTGCGGAGCCCTGGGGCTCTAGCTTTCTCCATAGCCTAGCTCTGTACACTTCAGCAGATTAATAATCTCCTTCAGCCTCAGTTGCTTTGGCTCTAAAAGGAGGCAATGACAACTTTAAAATGTGATATACATTAAGGCTTTTGGAGATCCTCTTATAATAATCTAATGGGAGCTACCACAACAGTTCAGTAATGCATCTCTTAGCAGGGGGGATGTGTTCTGAGAAATGTGTTGGGATTTTGTCTTCATGCCAATGTTAGGGTATCACAAGCCTAGATGGCATTGCCTATCAGGATCACATTGTGTATGCATCCGTCACTGTGCTAAAACAGACACACAACTACAATAGTAAGAGCCAGTGAGGTTCCCCAAGAGTTGTTCTGTGGCAGGGATAGGCTTTGCATGGATTGTTCATTTAATCCTCACAGAGGCTCCATGAGGTAAGGGCTGTTGTTATGCTTCACTTTATGGGTGAGAAAACTGAGGCTCGGAGCTGTAGCAAAGTACAATGTGCATTTGAAAGTCAGGTAGATTGGCCAAAGGGGCACCGGGGGAAATTCTGGAACATTTTCTTAGGCACCTACTATATGCCAGGTTCTATGCTTTGTGTGTTATCTGTATTATCTCATTTATCTTCGTAACAACCCTGAATTGGTGATTATTATAAGTGAGTTTGGAGAAGCTGCAAAACCTCCCTGTTGTTATACAGTTAGTAGCTGGAAGGGCTAGAATTGGAACCCAATTTGTTTAGGTGCCAATGAGACAAAACAATGTAGTCACAAGGTAGAGCAGGTGGAGATCAGGACAGATGTGTTCTTGGCATTAGGGTCATTCACATAAGCCAGGCAGGGACAAAAAAAAAAAAAACGTGGCGGTCAGGAGGTTCAGCAAGAAGGAACTGGAAAGCACCCCTTCAACATTGTAACAGGGAGGCCACTAATGATCAGCTGGAACGACTTTGGTGGAGTGGTAGTGTGGATGCCAGTGTCCTGTGTGGAGGGCACAGTGAGGATAAAAATGAGGATGGCCCTTTCTTTTCTCTCTTGAATCTTTTTTCTTCACTAGAGTAAACTGATTTTGTTACAGGTTCAGGATGCAGGTTGGAATCCTGGTTCTGCCACTTACTTACTGTGCAACCTTGAGTGAATTACTTAACCTCTCTGTGCCTCAGGTTCCTGAACTGTCAAATGGGAGTAAAATAGTGATCAACCTCTTAGGAGTATTGTAAGCCCTGAGTTCAGTGCCTGACACGCAGGTGTCAGTTGTGTTAATAAGTGTTAACCATGTTAATATTATGAATCTGATCCTATAGGCTATCTACTATTTAAAATAATTTAGGGCCTTCCAATGACTCTTAAAGTCATTGCATCTTCTGCCAACCTCCTCTTAGAGCATGTTTCCCAGCCTGGTGTACTTCAGTTACTCGCCTTCTTCCAGTCCCTGGAATATACCAAGCCCCCACCTGCCTCAGGGCCTTGGTACATGCTGTGCCTTCAACTGGGAATGCTTATCCCAGGCCTTCTCATAGGACTCGAGTCTCATTTAGGAAGGCTCCACGGGCCTCCCAGACTCAATCCTCTGCTGTAACTTCTCATGATGCCACTTATTATTCCCTGATGACATTTACTATATCTTGATAGTCTGTAAACCCTTTCCCAGCAGTGACCATGCCTTGTTTGCTCACTCCTGTGTCCCAGCGCCCTGCCCACTGCCTGGAGCAGGGCAGAGTCAATAAAAAGAATGAGAGCACAGTGAACATTAACTAGGAGGGGCTCACTGGGGAGGAGGCAGTAGATGCTGTAGACATCCCCTGCCTACCCTGAGATCCCACATCCGAGGGCAGAAGCCAGCACACACCAGATGCCCTCAGTTGGCCCCATGTCATCCTCAGCCAGAGTCTCATGCACATTCTCCCTCCCCCCAAACCAGGCTCTCTGGATTTGGAGCTCCTTCCTATCTGAATGTTTGGGGATAACGCTAGTCTCCCCCATTCCTCCTACCTCCATTCTCATAGCCTCAGATCTGGCCTTGCTTGGAATTCCGTAAGCCTTTTCTATGTACAGGGGATCTCCAGAGACAATTACCTGGGAATGAAGGTTTCCAGGAATGCTCACTACAACCTCATTCTGTGTCGCTTTTTTTCATTCCAACTGTAGCCTCCCAAAGCTTTCCAGAGTTAAGTAACACAATTACAGAGTTAAATAAATGACAGCCAAGAACGGGCGGCACCACAGGGCCCGAGCAGCAGGTGAAACATGATCTGTGCAGATGTGACTTGCAAAGAAACGGAAAGCTGCTGGCCTGGAGGAGCAGTCGACCTCCCGAGGGACGGAAAACTGGGGGCTGGGGTGGGATGGGGACAGTGTAGAAAAGCCAGTGAAAAAAGATCTGGAAGCTGATCAGAGATAGCATGGTGGATCCAGGAATTCAAAGGCAGCTGGGGAGATATTTTAACCATGCTCCCCAGAGGAGAATCAGGTAACAAGAAAGAGACTATGAAGAGGACTGGGTTTGGTTGCCCATCGGGGGGATCAATGTTTCCTTCAGTTTTCTGAGTGATGGCAGAGTGAAGCCTAAGCGAGTCCCTACGTGGCTCTTCAGAGACAGGCAGCCGTACCACATTGTCACACTGTGTGAGTTCCAGCTTACCTGGGAAAGGCCACCAGAAGCCAGGTGTCCAGGGGCCTCCGTGAACAGAGCCAGCCTGGCGTGGAGGTAGATGGGGCTGTGGGTCCCAGATGTTCCTACAACTCATCATGGGTTAAGCTGTGCCTTATGGGGATTGTCATCATCAAGTTCATCCTCATCCTCATCCTCCTCCTGACAGCAAACGTGTTAGATACTTACTTTGAACCAGGTCTCATGCTCAGAATTTTTTTATTTTTATTATATTTTTTATTTTATATATGTTTTTATATCGTTCTTCATTTTTGTACAACGTATGCGAAATCATCTCGGTTATAGTCCCCGTGAAATTCCCACCACCAATTCACCCGTGTGCTGTCACCATAGTCCCTTGTGCTTTTTCCACCCATTTTGATCCTATTCCTGCATTGTCTCAATTCTAGGAAGCAGCTACTATTTTTAAGCGGAAACTTTGGCTCTATAGAGAGGTTACATGACTTGTCCAAGGTCACACAGCAACTAAATAACAGAGTCTCACGTCTCAGCCACCCACTCTCCCACCTCCATGTTACTGGCCCGGCAGAAGTCTGCAGAATATAGTCACGGAGCTCGACCTCACACATCGCCTCTCACTACCCTGGCATACTGATAGGTGGGCAGTGCCCCCTGCCATACCCGACTAAAATGAGTCCCAGAGGATAGTGAGCAGCTGTGGAGATATGGCCTTCTCACCCTTCAATCCTCTCATTAGCTGGCTCTGTAAGGAAGGGGCTGCCAGGCACATGGAAGCAGGGTCAAGGCAGCTGGAGGTCACCTCAGAGGTACTGGGATTGGTTTTTGCCTGAAAAGGTGCAGTTATTGTCTAGAAGAGGAGGAAAAGAGGTTGAGGAATTGAAGGTTTTGCTTCCGTTCTCTTGGACCTGGTGCTGCCACCAGACTGCTCCTTGATGGTGGTCTCCAGGGAAGCATGCTCGGAGCCCAGATGCAGACCAGAGCCTTGCTGTGCACCCCCTGCCTTCCTCCCAGCCAGGCCCCAGATTCCAAGAGGAGAGCAGTGGCTATGCAGAGGCTTTAGGCTTTTATAGCAGTGGTGGCAGTGGCGTGACCCCTGTTGAACTCCATAAGGCAAAGGATAGTGTGTTTTGGAAGTCACCTCCAGTAGGGCTCCAGCCTGCCCACCCCTTGTAAATTCCACAGACATCCAGGAGATAAAAGAGGGGATCTCTCAGAGGTAGAACACAAAGCTCTTCAAAGAACACTTTCAATCAGAAATGAGAAGAGAGGGGTCCTTCTCAAGAAGGGGCTGTATTTATATATCATTGCGTGCCTGCACACTCACACACATGCACACACACTCTACACAACCAGGAACATCGGGATGCATCTAGAACTCTGCCCATGCCCCTTTACCTGTCCTACTGCTCTTCCAACAGACCCTAACCTTGGCTCTGGGAGCCCAACCTTCGCTGGCTTCCCAGCCCCCTGGTTGTACCGCCAGACCTGCTCTCTCCCGATGGGGCTTCCTGGCCTATCTGGATTTTCTTCCCTAAAATAAATTGCCCCTGCCTTGCGTCTCTGTTGGTGGTTGCTCCTCAGAGCTCATTTCCCTGGATCACTCGGTAGCATTTGATCCTGCTGGGTATCACATCGAGCAAAATAAGGGCAAATTAACCTCTTTGATCCAGGCAAAATGGAGACAGGGTTTTAGAGCTGTAAGGAGCTTAGAGGGCATCTGAATGACCCCTTTTTTTAAAAGTTGAGGAAACTCAGGGTTAGAGAATAGAGTGACTTGCCTAAGGTCACATGACTGTGTGGCCCAGCCGTGAGGGCAGTCAGGTCTCCCCATGTCCTGTCTTCTGCTCTTCACACTGGAGAACACAGACCCCCTCGAGTGGCTGGAGAAGCAGAGGGCTCGGATGAAGGGCTGTCACCCTTCTTCCTCCCACACCAGCAACCTTTGCATCCCAGCCTCCTTTGGTTGTCAATTTGGTTTCATGGCACATTATCTCCTCATCTAAGATGGCTCTATAGCATAATGTCTTTTTAACAAAGGTAAAATAAAATGAAGGCACGTTCTTTTGGAAGAGCCTGATCCATTGACATCGTTGCTGATACCCCAGGAAGCATCCAAACCAAGGTAGAAAATTACTGTTCTATAGAGAGTCAATTCAACATAAAAAAACAACCACCACAAAACCTCCATGGTTTCTTTTTGCCTGTCACTGCCCTTTTCCTTGTCATTCCTCCTTCCCAGCCCCCAACTTCCTCTTCACCGGACAAAGGAATGACGGACAGGCTGGGGGCAGTAGAGTCAGCATGTTCACATAAAGTGGTGTTTCTGCATGGCCAGACTGGGCAGGTGTCTATTTGTAAATAGACAGAAATGTCCAAGCTTGAGGCAAACCCTCTCCCGGGAGTGTGGTCGTTCTATTTGTATCCAGGAAAGTACCTGCAATGCTGTCCATTTCCAGCTTTCTCACCATATGGAATTGTTTTATCATAATGTCTTTGTTGGCCAACTTTTATAAATAGTGAAATGATTTCCAACTTTCAATCCAAAGTTTGCTGTTTTTGTAGGAAAGCTGTGAGGGGATGTGGAAAAGAAACTTAAAGATAGAGTTGTTGACTTTGGTTACCTAATTTGGGTATATTTTATTGACTTCTGGGATTTGTCTTTTTAATTTATTAAGGTACAAATTAAATAGTGTAAGTGTAAAAGTCTTAAATGTTCAACTCAATGAATTCTTATCAATGCATCTATTACTACCCAGATCAAGGTCTAGAACATTTCCAAAACCTGGAAAGTTCCTTCATGCCCCCTCCTAGCTTTTCCTCCCAGCAAAAGAAATCAATCTTTGTCACCCAAGAGTAGTTTTGCCTAATTTTATTATTTTTGACCTAAATGAGACCATTTATATGTGGTGGTTGTCCTTTGCAACTGATTTCTTTTACTAAGGTTTGCATCTATGAGTTTCATCCCTGATTTTTCATGTAATTATTAATTTCCATTGTGATGTGGTATTCCATGGTAGGTCTATACTGCAATTTAGTATATTCCTAAATATACTACATTCTCCTGTGATGGACATTTGGCTTGTTTCCAGGTTTGGAGTATTTTGAATGAAGTTCTGATGAACATATATGTACGTGTGCCTTGGAGAAGATACTTACTCCTTCCTCTTGAATATGTATCCAGGTGTAGAGGTGTTAGAACCAGCTTTTACACTCCACATTATTAGCAGTAGCTCTCCCTGGAATGTGTTACTATGGTTCATTTACCTTCTGTTCTTTCAATCACATTATTGTTCATTCTGCAGAGTGGTATTTTGGTTGTTTCCAATTTTTTGTTTGATTTTTGCTATTTTGAACAGTGTTACTAGGAACATTCTTGTAAAGTCTTGTGGTATCGGTCTACTAAACTTACTTTTGAGTATGAACAAAGGACTGAAAATGTTATATATAAGGTATGTGAGTATTTAATTTTGCAAGATGACAACAAATTGAATCTATTTTTACTAACCAGAAAGGGCTTGTTGTATTTACCTCTTGCTCATTTTCATAATTAAGTGTTCCTAATGTTTTCTTTAAGTCCTTCATTCCAACACAGTAACTTTTGTCTCCCTGAGGTTTAGGCAGGGCTTGGCTGCCATTTGTGGTAAACCCACACATAGGGCTGGCACTGTACCTGCTGGGCCTTTGTGGCTGCCGTTTTCCCCCTGTGCTCATGCTCAGACCTCAAGTTGCTGAGGGGGTGAGGTTCTGAGAGGCCCAGACAACCCTCAGAGAGTCTCCCAGTCGGAGGTACTAACAATCTTCTAATCAAACTGCACTCTCTCGCCCAAAGGCTCATTCATTTGCTAACAGTAATCAACAGTCTCTTGGAGAAAGACAGTGAGCACAATGAATCATTCCCATTTTTCACTTTTTATTTAAAATCTCTTATATCTGCACTCTAGTTTCTTTTAAGCCTGGCTTCCCTTTATTAGACCCCGAGTTTGTGAACCTTTTCTGGATCATGTGGCTTCAGCAGATGGAACATGAGTTGGAAATAGAGGCTTGAGGGTTCAGATGTTGAAACCCACCTCTACCAATGGATGTATGTGTTCTTCTTGCACATGAATTATAAATTCCCATGTGTGCAAAATGATGGCCAGTATATTTATCTCCCTACTTTCTTTGCAATGATTTAGGAATCACCACATTCCAAACTGATTGGTCTGTTTGTAGACTGTTAGGCATTTCACTTTTCCCCATTTCTTTCTTCATTTCATCAAACCACCCACCAGCATTAAAGAAGCAGTTAACTAAGCTGAATGTAAACTGCTGGCAGCCAGTGTGAACTATATACCTCGGTTGTATAACATGGTTTTTAAATATTAGTCTAAGTCAGAATCACCTCAGCAACTTCGTACACATTGATACTCAGGTCTTGAGAACAGAGAGCCTGATTCAGGGGGTCTGGGATGAGAGTCAGGAATTCACAATTTAATACACCCTGCAGGTGACCATAGACCACATTTCGAGAATTACCATTAGAAAATTGCTGGGAAAGACCCTTGTACTCTCATAGCCCCTCACCTGTGTGAGGTCAAGGAAACGCAAGGAAGTCAAATGACTGGCCTGGCTTAGTTGGGCCAGAGTGTGGACCAGAACTGAACCCCAGATGTGGGCTCTTCCCACTGCTCCATGTACAGAGCAGCAGACTAATAGGAAGGAAGCTGGCTTTGCATCAGGATGGATTGAAATCAGATACAAGAGAGAAAGCAACAGACCTGCCAGAGAGAGCTTCCTGCCAGAGAGGTGTATTGAGAAAGCCTATAGCACCTCCTTCCCAGAAGGCCTAATTCATGACATACTTTCATCAGATATGAGCACTCAGGTGCAATGTGGGGGACTGAGAGAAAGAGGGAAACCTCTTCAGAATAAACTCTAGTGATTTTGCGTGAAAGAGACCCTCCTTTTTACTTCTCTTGTGGCACCTAAATTTCAACCTTCACAGCATTGTGAATGGCCAGCGGTCCAGTCCCATTGCCACAAGGACAGGCTTTGCGATGCTGGGCCACTTGGTCAGTTTCTTGGTCTCCATTTCCTCACTGTGAAGTGAATGGGGGGCACTAGATTGTTTCTAATTGCTGTGGTTTGACTGTTTTTAATTTTCACTGTAACCCCTCCAACCCCACCAAAGTATCTTACACCACACAGGATTCAGAGAAGTTTTGTCGACTGAACAAATTAATCTGAATTTTTTTTAAAAATGCTGCTTAATGTTACTTAATATTGAGAATCCAGGAGCTCTACCTATCGATTTTCCCTTCCCGAATCTCTCCCCTAGGATATTTTGAGACTATCTCTGAACAGTCTATAGTGATTGCCCCTTATTTGTATAGTTATTTATCTAGAGGAACCTAACCCCAAGTGAACATGAGCTTTAGCTTCAATATCGATGTCCTTCCATAAGTGATTGTTCGATCTTGAATATGCTAAGACTACTTAGTCACTCCCTAAGCAGAGAAGCCAAACCAGAGTAACTTCCAGTAATAATGATCTCTGATTACCAGCCCTTTGTCCCCCAACTGTCATCGCCACCCCATTGATGGGCTCGCTCTCCTTTTCAGAAAGCAGACCTGGCTGTGGCTGGCCTCACCATTACTGCTGAACGGGAGAAGGTGATTGATTTCTCGAAGCCATTCATGACTCTAGGAATTAGCATTCTTTACCGAGTTCATATGGTAAGAGACTTATTTTATAAGCATTTATATCATTAAAGTTATTTGCATGCAAACACTGAGTTATATGGTAATAATGACTGACTCACAGAAATATTTAGATTTAAAGACTTAAATGCAAATATGCTGGGCTATTTTTTCCCCCATCAGCTGCACGGACTTGCAAACAAGAAGCCTGGAAAAGTCACACTGGCAGACTTTTCAGTAAAAATTGCCTCTGCCTCACTGTATAGGGCTGGCCGGGAGTGATGGTGCAACACTTAGTGTGTTGGTGATTGACCTCACTGGTCAGTGCTGACCCCCAGCCAGGATAAGTCACCCCAACATTCTCAAGGACTTCACCGACTTCCAGATCCCCCTCTTTTCTCTCCAAGCTTTGCGTCTGGTGAGGAATGTAGTCTCCTTCCTCTCTTAATAAAGGGCAGATAATCTAATGTCACTTGCACCGGGCCCACTCCCTTGTCTGCATCCCTTAAAAGAAGAAAAGACTTCTCTGGTTAGGTTGGCTAGAGAGAGTATTAACATGAGTTTGTGAGCGGGCAGCAGAGGGTGGACATGACTTCCCACTTCCGAGGACAGATATGGTTGATGGGGGAGCACCAGAAGAGTAACCCTGGCTGTATCCCATCCACCAAGTGGCTAATCGTTGCACTGCCAGTACATCGTTGGCTTTACCTTGTCTGAGCCACTGAGCCAGAAGAGCATCTCTCCAAACAAACTAAGTGCATGGCTGTTATGTGGATTTCCCCAACACTCTAGTCACTGTAGATGACCAGTGGCAAGCTAAGGTGGCATCTTCCAGTACATAATCTGGCACCAGAAGACTGCCCTCCAGAGAAGGAATCCCACGTACCTGCTGAAGAATTGACCCTCCAGATAACCTGCCTTCGCAGGTGTGAAATCCCACCTGAGGGCCTCCCTCATGGCGCAGCGGTTGAGCGCTGGGTTGTGAAGCTGCCTGCGGCCTCTGCGGCTCCGGTTCGATCCCCAGCTGCTCCCTGGCCACCGGAGAAGGGTCCCACATGGCGTGCAGACCTCTCCTGCCGCCCACTGCTCCCCTCAGCAGTGTACTTCAGTCCTTCTGCCTGCTCTGCTCCCCGCTCTGGCTCTGGTGAATTCTCTCACCCTCCCGCGCTTCTGACTGTACCCAGTGCTTGTATAAACAAACAAACAAACAAACAAATAAATAAATGAATAATACATACCTCTTTAAAAAAAAAAGAAATCCCAACTGAGAGAAAAGGGATTGTCTATATTCGCAACCTCAGCCTGGACTCACAGCTGTGGTCACAGTTACGGGTGCAGTAACTGTGTCCCTGCTTCTCCAGAGAAAATCTCCTTGTCACAGAGCCTACTCAGGCTGCTCAGAGAGTCTTTCCTGTGCTGGACCTCGCTGTCCGTTGTGATCACTGCCTGACTTGGGAAGGGAGGCCGAATCAGCTAGGAGGAGAGAAAGCATCAAAATCACAGGCTTCCCAGGCTAAGACAGAAAGAAATGTGAGGATTTGGTCATAGTCGATGTTGTTATTGCTGTGTCTGTTTGTGGATTAAGGGGGATTTGGATTGCTCCTCCTCTTCCATAATGATGATAACTTCCATTCATTGAGCACCTCCTGGGGTGCTCTTTCAGGCCCTGAATGTGGGCTTGTTGTTACACTTTGAACTGTGTCCCCTCAAAAGATACATTGAAGTCCTAAGCCGCAGGACCTGTGAATGTGGCTTAGTTGAATGTAGCCTCTTACAGAAGCAATCAGGTTAGGATGAGACCATGTGAGTTAAGGTAGGACCTAATCCAGTGATCGGCGTCTTGATAAAAGAGGAAAACTTGGACACAGACACGTGGGGAAGAAGACCATGTGAAATTGCAGACAGGGTTTGGAGTGATACATCCACAAGCCACGAAACACCAGGAGTTGCCAGCAACTACCAAATCTACAAGAATCAAAATAGAATCCCATATGATCTGGTAATTCCTCTACTGGGTGTTTACCCAAAGAGTATGAAAACACATAGAAGAGATTTATGCACCCCTAGGTTCATTGCAACACTGCCCACAGTTGCCAAGTCATGGAACCAACCTACGTGCCCAACAACAGATGACTGGGTAGAGAAATTGTGGAAAATAGACTCAATGGAATGTACTGCTCAGCTCTTACAGGAAATGGAATCATGCCTTTTGGGACAAAATGCATGGACCTTGAGGTAATTATGCTAAGTGAAATAAGTCAGAAGTTCAAAGTCATATATTGGATGGGTTCCCTTAACTGTGGAATAGAAATAACCAAAAAACATATACTGGCGAAGTATAACAAAAACAATTCTTAGACTTAGTGAAAAATATACTAGTTACCAGTGGGAATGGAGGAGGGAGGTGGGGATAGGACAAGGGAGGTTTGGGATGGGTGAGTGGAACGTGTACCTATAGGGAGTAAAAATGTACCCCAAAGTTAAATAGACATGTATACAACGGACAAATTAATTATACAAAAAGGAGGAAAGAGGCAAGGAAGGAGTCTCCCATAAGCCCTCAGAGGGAACATGGCCCTGCTGACAACTTGATTGTGAACTTCTTAGCCTCCAAAAGTGTGAGACAATCGATGTTTGATGCTACCCTGTGTGTGGACTTTTGCCATGGTGGCCATAGAAAACAATATAGTCTTGTTCTTGGTTGAGTAATGAGGTAACGGGTGCAGTCACTTTTAAGACCCTGGCCAAGGCCACACATGAAGTGGAAGAGCAGAGTTCAACTCTGGAGCGTGTGACACACTGTGTTCTCTCCGCCACAAGACCGCCACCCTCCTCTGTGACCTCTGACCACCGTGTCCCGCATGGGGCTCTGTACACCTTTCATGGTTTGGTTCTCAGGACTGTTCTGTGAAGAGAGACGAGGTTCTGTGATTCCCATCTCAAAGAGAAGGAAACCGAAGTCACATGTAGCCCTACTCAAGGCTGGGCCTGGAATGTGGGTCTCCTGACTCTTCAGACAGGGCTCTTGTCATTTAACCTGCCCCACTCCCTGGGCATTTTTCTAGCCACTACCATTTCCTGAGCCCCTGCCTCCTAACTGAGCCCCACAGGGCTTCCAAAAGAAATAGAAATACACAGTCTTTCTCACAACTGCTCTCTACAGCCAGGCAATACAACTAGGCTCTGGATTTCTTGACCAATGCCGAGGGGACAAGAACCCTACTCATGACCTAATGGGCTTTGAGGAAACACATGGGTGCAGGTTCCTCATCCCATGTCTATTTCTTCATCCCAGGGTACCCACCATCTGGGACTATCAGCTCCTGGGCTGCTCTCATTACCTGGGCACCCGTCCTGAATATCAGCTCTCTGAAATGAAACTCCACCAATCCTGTGGACATCTTAAATTGGATCAAATGTTTTCTTACCACCCCCAAATCTACACCTGCACAAGCTCTCCTGCATTACTCCCTGAGATATGATATTTCATGCATCCCCTTAGCTAGACTATGATACCCAGATGTGTGGTCAATCACTAGTGCAGATGTTGCTGTGAAAGTATTTTGTAGATGTGATTAATAGCTATGAACAGTTGCCCTTAAGTAACGGAGGTTACCCTCGATAATGTGGATGGGCCTCACCTACTCAGTTGAAGATCTTAAGAACAAACACAAGGTTCCCAAAGGAGAAGGAATTCTGCCTCAAGACTGTCATGTAGAAATCCTGCCGATTTCCAGCCTGCTGGTCTGGCCTACAGATTTTGGACCTACAGTAGACACTTTAATATGAGCCAGATCACATGAGCCAGATCACATGAGTTCCTTAAGATAAATCTCTCTCTCACATACACACACACTCAAACACACACACACACACACACACACACACACGCATGCATGCATAAACACCCTACTGGTCTGTCTCTGCATAACCCAAACGGATAGTTCCCCTACTTGCCAGGCTTCCTCCCCTCTTCTAGCCTCCAAACTGAGATACTCACATGCCACATGGCTGCTCAGAACTGATTTATAACAGGGAACCAAACTGAGTAGAAATTGAGTGCTGGCATGAATAGCTTACACTAAGGAGAACTGACAGTTTATGCATTTATTCAACAAATATTTATCAAGTGCATTCTGAGTCTGAGGCAGTATGCTTGGAAAGTACCAAAAAGTCAGCTGGGGATAGAACAAATCTGAATTGACTGAATCAAGAGAGACCTGATGAGCAGGAGTCTGAGATGAACTCAACTGTTTCTCAAACAAAGGTAGCATTCGCAGGAACAGCTACTGTTGCTGTGGTCTGTATCCTCCCTGAAGGTGGCTGTTCCTTATCCATCACTTTAACCCCATCAAAGGTACATGGTAATTATAAGTCTTCACTAAGAAGCAACAGAATGAAAAATCATGGACTCGGGAGCCAGACTGCCTGAGTTTAGTCCCAGATCTGACATTTACTAACTTCATGTCATATATGTCTATTTCTTCATCTGTAAAAATGGATTGTCATGCAAATTTGATGAGAATGTCTTTGTAAGATGCTTGTAACAGTGTCTGATAGATGCACACTGAAGTATTAGCTATTAGGTTTAATAAACCTATATGAATTGCTCCCCACTGCAGTCCAACCTGGATCCATACTCCAGCCTGAGAGTTGTTTTTAAAATTTATTTAAATTTTATAAATGTGATCATATCAGCCTTCTGCTTAAAATAACTCACTGGCTACTCGTCACTTACATGACAAAGTTCAAGCTTCTTAGCATGGAAAATAAAGCCCATCTTACCTGTTCCACTTCCAGGTCTTTGCTGCAGGCACTTCATCCCATACTGTTCACTGCTTTCCCCTCATGTCTGCTTTTTCCCGCCTCCTTATCTGGATTCATACTCATCTAATTGCCTCCCAACCACCTAAAAAAACTCATCCCCAGCCTTATGATAGGCAAGATCTACAAATAACTAATATAACTCAACAAAAAGAAAACAAACAACTTAGTTTAAAAAATGGGCTGAAAGATTAATAGACACTTCTCCAAAGAAGACATACAGGTGGCTAATGGGCACGTGAAAAAATGCTCATCATCACTTATCATCAGGGAAATGCAACTCCAAACCACAGTGAGATCCCACCTCACATCTGTGAGAATGGCACCTATCAAGAAGACCAGAAACAATCAGTTTTGGCAAAGATGTGGGGAAAAAAGAAACCCTTGAACACTATTGGTGGGAAAATAGACTGGCCCAGACCCTCTGGAAAATAGTATGGAGGGTTCTCCAAATATTAAAAGCAGATCTACCATATGATCTGGCAATCCCACTTCTAGGTATCTACCCAATGAATGCAAAAACACTAATTCAATGGAATATCTGCACTCCTATGTTCATTGCAGCATATAATATCAAAGTTACAGAAATAACCTAAGTGCCCAGTGGCAGAAGAATGGATTAAGATGTGGTATATATACACAATGGAATACTACTCCGCTTTTTTAAAAAAGAAAAAAGTTGAAATCTTCATTTGCAGCAACACAGATAGAATTGGACAGTATTATACTAAGCAAAATAAGTCAGAAGGAGAAAGACAAATACTGGATGATTTCACTCATATGTGGAATATAGAGAAACAAAACAAAGGAACAGATAAAACCAAACCAATACAAGCCTTAGAAACCTAACTGTAGAATTGAAGCTATCAGATGGGGAGGGTAAGAGTGGGAAGTAAGAGTAAGAGCAGAAGGGGCCCAGTGGACTGCTGTGAGTACCATGGTGGCTAGCATGGTGTGGTAACATACATTTGAAGAGTATGAGCCTAACCTCTGAATCATATACAGTGTTGTATGCCAATATTACCTCAATGTAATATAATACAATTTCAAAAAGGGGGAAAAATTATAACTCTTCCCTAGCTTTCAATACCCAGCCCAAATGGCATCTGCTCTTCAATGTGATTCCCCTAAAGGCACCGATTGCTTCCTTCTCTGAGCTGCAGCCCTCTGTCTATACCTCTAATCAAAGCACTTATCTACTGCATTTTATTATTACTTATTTATCTTTCTCTCCTTAAATAGATCCTGATGTGAGATCCATTGAGGAGAAGGTGCTTTCTTGTCAAACCATAAATTTATAATAATATATTTTGGTATAGAAAATGTGCTTAACCTGAACATGCAATATTTACTTGATAAGTATGGAAAGTAGAAAGCAAGAGAAGGGGAGCGGGAACAGGTGATATTATGAGCATCATTTTTCTCTATGGCTCCTGGGTGGGCAGCATTGAGCCCTGGGACCCTGAATGTCTGTCTGGAGACCCAGTACTCCAGGCAGCAGGATGAGTGACCTAAATAGTCTTCTTTTAAATTTTTTTTCTTGTTCTTTACCCTGCTGGTCTCAAAAACAAACAAAAAAAGAATTGGAAGGCAGATGCTTCAGGCAGCCCAGGTACATCTTCTGCTGGGGCCTTGCCATGGCTACCTAGCAAACTCATTGATCCTCCTTCCCTGAGGCTTGCATATCCCACATATAATGGAGCACCCTCAGAGAAGTCATCAGAATTCCAGTCTGGGACCAGAGAAGCTTTCAGGCCATACATAGAGATCCAGCCTTAAGAATCTGGGACGTCCCCTGGCATTCCAAGGATAGGAGTCAACTAATAGGACATCTGAAGTTCAAGACTCTTTGCCTTCATGGTCATATTAGCTCATTTCTTCCTATTGAAAAGTACAGTATGTGATACAGCAGTGTAACCCCAAGGGCATTTGCAGCCAAGGGTTTTATGATATCAAAGCATATGGTGAGCTTTCAAATATCTGTGTGAAAGGAGGGGAGAAAAGCATAGAAAAACAAAAACATTTATATTTGACATAAGAGGATATCATGTAGTTTTTCTCTTTTTTTTTTCTGCAGCAGCAATTTGCCTAATGATGTTTTGCTCAGACTAATATTAAAGTAAGTTTGTATTCCTTGAGCACACACTGACTGCTGTAGCAAGGCATCAGCAGAGTGTGCCAGAAGCCAACCTGGGATCCAACATTTGGCACATATCACCCCCAACTGGATAATCATGTTTTTAAAAATTCAGTGTCATATTCAAGGAGGCTGGGTATATGTCCAGGTTATTTGTGTGTTGACTAACATCTGTCTGGCATCTCTTTATTTATGACATGTTTTCACAGACAGCTTCTGGTTTCCTCTCCTGAGGCAGTTCCTATGATTCCCATTTTATACAGAAGGATTCTGAGGCTAGGGGTAGCTAGTGGTTTAGAGGAAAGATGGTGTAATAGTGGAAGTGGTATTGAACCCAGGTTTTCTGTCTCCAAGTCCATACACTTCCATCAATCTGTCCTTATGGCATAATAGGTACGGTTCTCTATGTCAGGGCCGCATAGATCTTTCAAGATCCTTTCTAATCAGAGGATACTATCTATGATCTTATACCAGCCTGAGCATCTAAAACTTTCCTGAAAATATGAGTTTACTAATTTTGCTTTATAATGTCCTGCTATACCTTTGATTGACAAATGAGAGAGTTTCATACCCTGTTCTTGTTTTTCCCCTTAACTCTTGGCTAGTGTCTTCTCTCTCAAGAAAAGTTAAAAAAAAAAAAAAAAAAACAGACAGCGATTAAAAATGAGAGAAATAAATGCCAACATTAAATTAATGCCCACCATTTTTGCTGGATATATGACCCGTTTTTCAAAAAGGTTTGTTTCATTTCAGAAAAGACTGTCTAGAAAAATGGAGAACAATTCTAAGCAAACCAGTGAATCATTTCTAATACTGCTTAATACTCTGTTATGTTATAAGAGAACAGAAAATAATGAATAGTGTTCTAGTCCTTAACACTAAGTAACATAATAGCCCATATAATGGAAATATGACTCCCTAAATATAGAATTTTAATATTGGTTATTTATTGAGCATTCCACTTCCAAGAAGCTCAAGGTGTTTTATCAACATTACTTTGGTAAGTCTCACTTTTCTCCTTCGTATTGCTTGTGTTGTTCCACTTTATAGAAGAAGGAAAGTGGCAGCTAAGGCCACTCAATAAGTCAAGGTCATTGCCAAGATAGTACTTAGTCTCCTCATACCAGATTTCCAACCAGCCAAGTGAAAGTCGATGTGTTAACATCTGGGTTGTACAGGCAACAAACCCATCTGGTTGTTTCGTGTGGAGAGGAATTCATTGCATATGTCTTTTTTCCTCTTGGAGTCTGAGGTGAGAAGTGCATGTTAAACCAATGATCATCCAGATAATCTATCGTAGACACACTGAGGGAGGCTATCTGAGTGTTCCTGGGGCGAGACAAAAAGAAATTACCTCCTTCTGCCTCTCCCAGAAGGAGTCATGGAAATTGTGTTCTTTTATCTTTCAGCCCTAGAGAATGTTTTATTGAACATTGATCCAGCTGGGAATTGAAAGTAACTCTCTATCAATTGCCAGTTAGTTCCAAAGATTGGCAAAAACCACCTGGAGGAGAGGATGAGCCTTTGTCATTGGTTCTGCTGGAGAGGGAATGGGGTGTAGAGAAGGAAGAGAGTTGACATCACTTGTTTGTATGTAGAAAATGGTTTCTAGACTCCACATTTCCCATTCACAGACATAGGAGAACCTATCACACATCTGACCTACTCTGTCTATCTGGGGAGAGTCAGAGGGAACTGAGTTCCAAAGGTTGGATCAATGACTTCTAACAGTCATCTTTCCAGAAGAGAGCCTGATGTTACCCAAATAGCTTCCCAGGGAATTCTGGGGGAACCCTCATGATGCATGTATTGTAACTCACAGAAACTCTAGGAATTATGGAAAGTGACTGGAGCTAGATGACTTTCTCCTTATAAGCATCTTTAACGTGTGTCACTGGAGGACAGAAAATAGTATTTCTTGTCCACTGAGGGAGCATCCATATAAAAGGAGGCTGCCTCCTTTGTCACCCACCACCAACCCCTCCCCTTTCACTCATGGCTACCATCATTAGACAGGGAGCGAGCAGACACATATGCAGCCCTTACTGTGTCTAAACTTGGTGAGTTTAAAAAAAATGGGATAGATTTGATATTATTCTCTTGTTACCAAAGAGCAATGGGAGTGAAGAAAAGCTAAGTGACTTGCCCAGAGTCCCATAATTCATAGGTGCTGTAGCCAGGATCAAACCCTGGGAAACCTGGCTCCAGAATCCGTGTTTTCAGTCACTACCTGTACCTGTATTCCCTGACTGTGTTATCCTTCTGCATTTGGCTTCAGACTCTGGGAAAGCAATTAATTCTTCCTATAATGTTATTTCTCCTGGTACACATAGAATGGAGCATCAGTGGATTAATAAGTTCTTTTTAAGGATAAGAGGAATTTTCAACATGCAAGGGGTGTGTAGTGGCAGTTGGCAACTCTCTGAGCAACTCCACTGCCAACATTCAAAGGCTCTCACCACACTAAGATCATGGTTAGTGGGTATCCAGCCCTTTGGATCTCTCCCACCATCAGACAGCATCAAGGATGCTGGCTCGGACGTTTCATTCTGAAACACTGTACAAAAGTCAAGGGCACCAGTTCTAATTTTGGTGCTCTCTAATTTTCAATTCCATCTGCAGGGCTTGACCTATCCTAGATGTTAGGGGCATAGAATCTATATGACCAATTATCTACCTTCAAAGTGGTTGAATTCACCAGGAGGAACTAACCCAACTTGCAGTCGACAGAGATGCATATAAATCATACAAATACCTATAAATACAACAGAGTCAAGTAAATGATGATGGGTCATAAATAAAAAATGTTTAAGAGTAATTTAAGAGAGCGAGAAAGAGTAGGTTGGGATACTGCTAGCTTTGGGGAGGAGGCGTGGGATTAATTAGGAAGTTTATTGGAGCAAGTTGTGAAGCTAGAAAGGAGAGGAAGATGCGGTACAGCAGTCATTTAAATGAAGGAGAGCTTGGCATCTCCACGGCATTGCTTGATGAATGAGCACCAGAGAAACTGAAGACATCGCCAATGATGTGAGCAAAACACTCCCCTCCCTGATCTCAGTTCTTCCATCTGTAAATATGGAAAACTGGGTATTGAAATCAATATAGCAAGCATTAGTTCTTCAGAAGAAAAGTGTCACCATCGTAGATCCTTTGGCTTAAGGAAAACCTATTATTTGGAAGAAATGCCTGTGGCATGATACCTTATTTGCCCTAAGCGCCAGTAGTAACTTGGGTGTCTTTTGGGAAGAAAGCAATCAAAAGCCTCCACATAGAAAAAATGGTAGGCGGTCAGAGTGTTGCAAGTAACATACTTCTCTTTGGCATCATATAAACAGCTTGGGCTCAGCCCACGCCAAGGCAGTATAAGCTCAAACCCAAATCTCAAATCACTGTCCATTCCTTGCTCTTCTGGTTGGCGTCAGTCAATCACAAGTGGAATCAGATGTTGCCTTGCCAACGTGACTGATAGGTTTCCAGCAGAGCTGGCTTTATGTCTTGGTCCTTGTTTGTGTGATGTTCTGCGTTTTATAACCTGAGTCTCCAGGAATTTTTCCCACGCCTGTGCATCATTCCTTATCATCCATAACCAAATAAGGCAGCTTTAAATAGTGCTGTCATTTTCCTCAATTTCACTCCTGGTGATATAATCAGGTATAGATTTCTGACATTGAGCATCTAATGGGGTTTCAGATTCAGAAAGCAACAATAAAAGATTTTTTCTTTTGGATATCTCTCAATTGAGAGACACAGTGAAATAATCATGTATGACAGGGCTCATGGAAATCATGGGGTCTGGAAGGACCCAGGGAGTGAACAAGCTAGTGTTTTCTGCTGCAGCAGGTGGTAAGACATGATCAGCTCCTTTATATTTTTCCGGACTCTATGCGTGCATCCTCTGTGTCTTCCTGTGTCTGCCACTGGCTCTTAGGATAACAGTGAAGACAATGTCAGCCCGTGACGGACGGACGAGGGAAGGCCCAGCAGGGGACTCTGATTCTGCTGCTCTTGAGTCCTTCTTCCTATAAGAGAATCTACAGAGTGATGGACCAGACATGCTCAAATGGGCTTTTCTCCCCATCTCTCTTCTGTTCCCCCAGGGACTGGGCTGTGTGCCTCAAGTTGTCTCCTGATCCCAATAAATCCCCTGAGTGCTCTGTGCAGAGCAAGCTTGAATGCCCTGTGAGGCAGAGAACTTGCAGCTGGTATCAAGTTCTCATTCATCATATCAAGTTCCTGGCCCATACTGGTTCCATATTGGGAAAGAAAACCAATTTCTTTTCTTTTTTTTTAAAAGATTTTATTTATTTTCATGTAAAAGAACTGGGGTACAGGCCAGAGCTACAGGGGGGTGAGAGGATTCACCAGAGACAGAGTGGGGAACAGAACAGGCAGACTGACATTCACTGCTGAGGGGAGCAGGGGGTGAGACAAAAGAGATCTGCTGTGCCATGTGGATCAGCTCTCTGGCTGGGACACCATGGCAGCCCTCATGGAGTAGTGCTGAGATTTTAACCCCTTGGCCACCAGGGAGTTCCCAAAGAAACCAATTTATGAAGGACCACCTAGAGGTCACTGTCACACTTCTGAAGGGCAAAAGGGAAAAAAATGATAACCCCATTGGCAGAGAGTGTAAGCTATTTATTTCTGCTCTTTGACCTGCTGGGCTGTGTCCTCAGGTGAGAATGTACAGCTGTACCCCCTTGTGGTTCAGGAATATGTCTATGAGGAGAAGCTATTTGACTCCAACAGGATCTTGCAGAACTCTCCCCCTCCCCTGAACCACCACCACTGGATGCTGCAGTGGGAGTAGCCGGTGTTACTTCAAGTTCCTCAGTGTGTTCTGCATGTCTAGCTGCCAATGGATAATGAAATCTCAAAAAACTGGTTAGAAATAGCTCCGCATTGGCCTAGGTATTTCCCCTTTGTGTTTCTGGACACCCCATATAAAAGCAACATTCCTTGATATTCACAGTAGGTCAGGCCATTATGGAAATGACCTTGAGTTGGAAAGTATCTGTTTATGGAACCCCTGAGCTTATGATTGCTTTTCAGTCCCAGGAATGTACTTCCTGGATACCTGAAATCATAAAAGCATATCATTTTCAATGGAGAATGTTCCTTAGGAAGCATCTAGTCCAGTCGTTCCCTAGTAAAAGAAACAAACCTGAAGCAAGACCCAGGTGGCAACGGGAAGCAGGAGAGAGCAAGCACTTTCTAAAATGGCAGCTCCCACTCAACTCCAACCCATTGGAAATATAGCCCAGTCATGTCAGCTCACCCCATTTTTTCACCCCATTTTAGCCAGAAGTCCGGATTTTTATATGTCATCTCCCAATCGTTTTAATGTGGGCAACTAATCCAATATGGGTAAACATTGCAGGGCAAACAAAGCAGAGTTGCCTGTGGATTACATGTGGCTTGGAGGCCACCCATGATCTTGGCCCACTCCAGTCAAAGCCAGAAAGGGGTGCGGACTTGCCCAAGACACACAGCTAAAGACTGCAGCAGATTGTTGAACTCGATGCTTCTTATTCCATTTTGCTTTTCTGCAGAAAATGATAGGGAGCTCGGAGCCCAGGTTTCTGTTCCTGGCTCCACCCTCAGGCTCCTACGACTCTGGCCAAGCACATCCTTCGTTTGGGGACAAACCAGGTTTTCCCACAGCATCGTGGGACAGCCTCAGGCTTTGTGTTAGAAAACGTCCATTTGAGTCCCAGCTCTTGCACTTATCAGCTGCATAACCTTGGACATCCCTTGACTGGCCTGGGTTTTGATATCTTCACCAACAAAATGAATAATCATCTGGTCTCATGGCACCGTGCTGAGGTTTGCACGAGAAGGACTCACTATGTGTGAGATCACCCTGTGGAGGGAAAGCCAAGGCTGCCTGTTGAGTGAGCATCCTTTGGAGAAGACTTGAGTGCCAACGAGGGGTGCTGCTGTGACATCGACATCGTTGATGCATAGGCACTTCTGAGCCGACACATGCCACCCTGGAGGACCTGGGGCTGCATTTGCGGGGCACTGAGGGCTATTTGCTTACTTAGCAC
The DNA here is from genome assembly GCF_014898055.3 of Talpa occidentalis. NCBI lineage: Eukaryota > Metazoa > Chordata > Mammalia > Eulipotyphla > Talpidae > Talpa > Talpa occidentalis. Next base: position 20,329,538 of record NW_023601212.1, read on the forward strand.
AAAGCCTCCCTCACCCCAGGAAGTGATGTGGCCTGGGCTATCTTTGTTACGCCTGTCGAGATCACAGCTGGGTGGGCTTCCCCTACACCTTCAAGCCCCAGTATCATTCAAACCAATCACCCAGAGCCCAAGGCAATGCTATCTAGAGCCAGACCCATACTCACCAAACCTCTGCCCTGCCCTGCCCAAGAGTCCACCTTGACTGAACATGTACAGTGAATTGTGCTTTTATCTCTGTTTCCAGGGACGCAGACCTGGCTATTTCTCCTTCCTGGACCCATTTTCTCCGGGCGTCTGGCTCTTCATGCTTCTAGCCTATCTGGCGGTCAGCTGCGTCCTCTTCCTAGTGGCTCGGTACTCTCCTCTCCCCTTCCCTGTCCTCACACGCCACCTCGTGTCCACCTCAGGAAACTGCAGGGGAGGGGGTGGGGAGCCGAGCTGGGCGCGTGAGACCTTGGTGCCAAAATAGAGAGATGGGAGTGGATAGGAGACCTGACAGCTCTCTGCCAGCTGTCTACCTGGCGCTTCCCACCAACCAGTAGCATATTCCCTCGTGCACAACGTGGACAGGTGAGCTTGTTCGAACTTGCTTCTGTCCCCTGCCTCTTGCCCTCCAGCTGCCCAGTCTGGGGCCTGGGGCCCCTTGCTTGTGTAGGAGCCAGGGGGTGGGGGTGGGGACAGGAAGATCCCTCTGATTAAGCACAATGTGTCTGGCTACCCTGGCATCTGCCCTTGCCAGGATCTGCCACAAAGTGCTGAGTGACAAGAAACAGAGTCTGCAAATCTGGAGCGGGGGTGGGGGGGTGGACCGGAGGCCTTGGTGGCGCAAGTGAGGGAGAAAGCCTTCCCGGCAGAGGACCTAGCTCTTCTGCAGCCAGTATTTGGTGTGAAAACACAGCACTGTGTCAGATGGGAACCACGTGGAAGGGCAGAGTGGAGAGAGGTGTTTGCAAGTAGAGTTGAGAAAAATGGTTCAGAACAGAGGTTGGGGTGAATAAGGCCTCTCCTTTTACTCTGCCCCTCCACTCAATAAAAAGAGACTGTCCTGGCCCACAGAGGTACCAGAGGAGCGTCCCATAGTTCTGGCCTTCTGAGAATGTGCACTGAGAGGGCTGTTTGTGGGACCAGCTTGGGTTTCTGGAGAGCCAACTTACTCCCCAGAAGCAGAAGAAGCTTTAGCGACTCATCGGTCATTACTCAGAATCCCTGCTTCCTGCTCAGCGTTTATTTGCCATTCTAGAAGGCCAGAAAGTACAGAAGCAAGGAACTGAGGATGGCAAACATCTGAAACAGTCAGGGCCAGCTCTCTAGAAGCATGCCTTCAGGGGACAGTGATAGGGCCAGCTGATTCTACAGTGTGCACCCCAACTCTTCTGGTGGGGTCTTCTCCCAAGAACTCACCTATTTGATGGCTCCAGGAGATTGTGTGCTCATCCAGTTAGAACTACAGGGCATCTAATCTAACTGCAGAGCTGTTTTTACCCTACCGAGGGGACCTTCAATCACCCAATATCTGCCCTTTCCAGGGGAGGTCAAAGCCAAGTTCAGGGAAGTCATCCACTAGAGTTGGCAGAGAAAGACCTCATTTACAACCTGGAAGTCATCAAAGCCTGCTGTGTGTGCCGCTCAGGTGCCATCTTCCTTGTTGAGTTTGTGGGCATCATCACTGTCAAGTGTCTGTTGTCAGTGATAACTGGCGAGCCAGGCAGGAGATGGCATGCTGTCCACACTTCCCCTCTGCACTTCACCAGTCTGACTGCTGCCGCTTTTTGGAAACTGCCTACTTGAATCCTGGCCCCACAGCTGTGTAATTCTCTCTTGCCCCCTGTGATTGAGCCCCTGTGTGTAGCAGGCCATAGCTCCCAGGGGATCTCAGGGGCCTGGAAATGGTCTGAGACCTTGGCTACAACATATATACACATAAGCCTGCTTTGCCCTGTGGGCTGCAGCCTCAAGCTTTTTCATCAGCCCTGAAAAGTTTAAGTCTCCTTCCCTACCTGTCATACATGCACACCTGACCCCAGGATCCAGAATTAACAAAAAGATTCCCAAAAAATGCACTAAAGCTTTAACCGTACATGTCATATATATAGATATGACATGATATATACATATATAGATAGATAGATAGATACACACATATATATGTGTGTGTGTATCTATCTATCTCTATATATATATATAATGTATATATATATACATGATAGCTGACCCTGGGTTCTAAGAAGCATGAAAGTCCTGGAGGCACCAGTGCTGCCATGGGGGGTGGGGGTGGGGTGAGAAGAGGTAGGGCATCCATAGCTTTATCCAGCTCAGTTCCACTTTTATCTCTTAAATTCTGTTGACCCTTGAATAATATAGCGAGAGGGGAAATAAGGGAGCTGACCTATCCAGTCAAAAACCTGATACATCACTTTTGATTTCTCCAAAACTTTACCAAAATACCAAGTCATCCCTTGGAATCTGCACGGGACTGGCTTTTGGAACCCCCCAAATCCCCAAAGTTACCAAAATCCACAGGTACCCAAATCCCTTTTCTATTGACCTTCTGTATTGTCTCTGCAGCCGCGGATTCAGAAAGCATCATCTGCACCTCCAAAACCATTTGATCAAGGGTCAGCTGTATTATTTGGGTAAAATCTGGATATAATTTTAGAGGGAAAAGTTTGAAAACCCCTGATCTAAGGCAGCCATTCCCAAGCCAGCTACTATCAGCATCACCCAGGGAGGAGATTTTTTAAATTTGAGTTTCCAGGTCCAGTGGTCTCAATCTCTAGGGATGGGGCCTGGGAGTCTGTATTTTTGAAGCTCCCTTCCAAGGACCAATAGGCACCTCCAGTGCCAGCCAGCTCTTCAGGCCATAGGGAGAAGGCACACATCTCAGGACACGGGGCCAACGAGGACACATTGGCAGTGGATCCAGGAACAAGTGCCAGCGGTGGGAACACGGACGACACTGTAGGGACAGCCAGTGCACATGAGGCTGAGTGAACGGACAGGAGCCCGGCAATGAGGATGGTCACGCCCTGTGAACACGCAGCACCTGCTTTCTCTGCTCGTGCTCACACCCGGCTCTCTGGGCAGAGCTAGAAGGCTCCAAGGTGGAGGAGAGCAGAGGAAGGAAGCCTGTGTGTGGCTGGCAGGAAGAAAGCGCCTTCTAGACATCAGAGGCACTGCTCACAGACAGGCTGGCGTAGGCCAGGGGGATGGGGGAGGGAGGCTGCCCCCTGGCCTGGAGACAGGCTGCTCTTTCAATCCTGGGTGCCTGCTGACTCACCGAGAGTCTAAAATTACCTCTGATGTCCGGGCTTCCCTGGGCAAATCAGAGCAGAACCTGTAGGAGTGGGATCCTGGCATTGGCATTTTTGTTACGCTTCCAGGGGAGTTTGAAATGCAAGGTTGAGAACCACACATGGCCTTAGGGAACATCTAGGCCAGGGGTTCTAAAAGTGGGGTCCCTGTTTCAGTGGCATCAGCATCACCTAGGAATTTCCAGATTTGTGGGCAGCATCCAGACTTCCTGAATCAGAAGCTGGAGGGATGAGGCCCAACAATTTGTGTTTTAACAAGCCTTCTCAGTGATGCTGATGTTGGCTGATATTTGAGGACCACTTTTCCAAGCTGAGGGTTTTCTGTGTCTTAGGGTGGTGGTAGGGAGGAGCTAGGGTCACTCTGTGATGCCTTCACAGGGCTGAAAGTGGCAGAAGAAGCTACTTGTCAGCTGTCTATCCCTTTGCACTCCCAACTCTTAGTCAGGGGGTTCCACTTTCATCTATTTGGTATATGGAAGCTCCATATCAGAATTTATTTTGAAAAAATCAAAATGTTGCTTTGAATAAAGAAAAAGAGTTCGAAGATCAACAGAGAAGTCCAACCTCCTCATTTTTTAGTTGGGAAAATCCACATCCAGCAAAGGCCACAAGGCCAGTGAGTGAGGTACAAAGGTGAGCCAGAAAGGACAGCTCCTGGGTGCCTGCAGAGCCCTTTCTTTCCACTCACCCTCCAAGGCACTGGTACATGTTCCTTTTCTCCCACAGGTTGACCCCCTACGAGTGGTACAGCCCCCACCCATGTGCCCAGGGCCGGTGCAACCTCCTGGTGAACCAGTACTCCCTTGGCAACAGCCTCTGGTTTCCCGTCGGGGGCTTCATGCAGCAGGGTTCCACCATCGCCCCTCGCGCCTTGTCCACCCGCTGTGTCAGTGGTGTCTGGTAAGATCCCCAGCAGAGAAGGGGCTGGGCCAAATGTGGGGAGGATAAAAAGGGGGTCCCCTGATAATCCTGCTCTGACTGCTGGTAGCAGGGTCCCTAGCACCTGGCTGCTGTTGCAGAGCCAGAGCTTCTGCCCTTCAAAATTTCCTCACCACGAGCAAGTGACCACATGCCATGTCCCTAACAGCAATGCCAGCTTTCTTGGCATCCAGCTCCTTTCACATGGGCAAAAGACCATGTCCCTGACTCTTCCAGAGAGAGAACCATAAATCACACCAGCTCAGAAGGTTTGGGGGCAGTGGGTGTCCATCTTGGAAGTCTAGATGCAGAGGAGAACCCAGGCAGAAAGGGAAAGACCTGAGAAAATGACCTTGAGTCCCCTCAGCAAAGCAGTCATGACTTCCTGACCTGAAACTGACCTGAGGTTGACTGGCTGGGCTTGAGAAGGCATATGCAGATTTATGCAAAATTATATGCAAATTTATAAGAGCCTGGGCTGCAAGTCCCTGCATGGGGGAAGCTAAGCCCTGGCCACCTCCAGCCCCATCTGTCCTACCTGCTTTCTTGAGCTGTGTCTCTGCACCTGGCTCTGAGGCCTGCCCGGCTTGCCTACCTCAGCAGGTGTGGGAAAATGCAACCTCTTTAGTCCTCAGAGTTGGATGGGATTTCCCTGGTGAGTTGACAGCAAGTCCAACCTCTGACCACACTGGCTGTCAGCCATCTGGTCTCTCTGCCCGAAATTTCCATCTCCACTTGGTTCATCTGGGCCAGGGTGGGGGACAATGATTGAATGATTCAATGTGTGGAAAAAGTCTTTGAAAAGTTGAAAGTGCTACATAAATGTATGGACAAATAATTTCTATTAGACCATTATAGTGGGAAATGAAATATATATATATATTCATATATATATATTTTATATTCATATAAAATATATATATTCATCCTTCATATATGATTAAATGAGATATCTAGATAGATAGCTGGATGGATGGATGGATGGATGGATATCTCCAGGAGAGGCTAATTTGCAGAGTACAAGTTCCTCATCATCACTTAAAAGCCCACTGTTGGGTTTGGTGGATGCAGGTCAAAGCTCACAGCTTTGGTTCTCTCGCCTCCGTCACATCCCGTGCAAGCCAGAGGAAAAGTAGTGGTGTTTCCACCCTTGGTCAAGGCAGCCAGGCTCAGAGTTCATCTGGACAGTTACTGGAGGAACTGCTGGGTTGGAGCTGGCAGCAAGGCAAAACACCTAGCTGGGGTGTTTGTTTTCCCTGCTAAGTGATCAATACAGTCACGTTTAAGCTGTTTGGGCAAGGTGTTCACCCATTATCAGATCATCGAGTGGGTCAGCATGGAGAACTGGGTCTCACATTCCCCAGAAGGGCCAGTCCTAGTAGGAAAGTCACAGAGGACCCTCAAAATCATGGAAATCTGAGCAGGAACCCAGAGACCAACAGAAGTCAGCGCAGGTTTTGATCCCTTCTACCTGGGGCTTTTCCTTCCAGTTCCCAGGCGCTGCAGAGGGCCCATTGCCTGCTTCATCCACCTGTCAGGTCCCCCCCAGGAATTCCCTCCTGCAGAGTGAGGAGGGCCCCCCTCCCCCGCCCAGTGTGTCCGGCAGACTGCTCAGCCCTGGCCCATGGGCTCAGCAGGGCTCAGAATAGTTGGCCCCATGGGGCTTGGTTTCTCTGTTCCAGTGCATGTGTGGGAGGGGGCTCAGCCTTCCCCTGCCCTGCCCTGAGTTGCCCATGTGCCCCTCCACCTCTCCAAGTTCTTGGTTATTAAATTCAGGCCTCAGTTTGGTCAGCTCCCTAGGGGAGCGGGAGGTGTCAGTAGACGAGGCTGTCATCGCTCACCTTGGCTTCCTCACCATGAGCAAGTGACAAAATGTCATGTTGCTAGCAAGAATGCCAGCTTTCTTGGCATACGGCTCCTTTCACATGGGGAAAAGACGCCCCTGACCCCTGCTGGAGAGAGAGCGTGGGTATGATTTGCTTTCTCAGCAGAGGCCATGGGCTTCCACCAAGCTACCTGCCCTTTCGCACCTGCTCCTTGTGATCAGTGTTGTAAAGAGCCACCCAGAGTGGAACAGATGCCAGATTGTAGCCATGGGACTGAGGGAATGTTCCCAGCCAATTCTGAGGTCATGTCCACACCCAGGGCTCATTAACCCTGAAGCTAAACAGCTTCTAAACACTGGCCCCTGAGGATCATTCACATGCACACCCACTTCCTTTGGGAGTGGCCAAGAGGAAACAACTTCCAACAGAGTGTAAGAGCCAAGGCGGGAGCCAGGACAACAGGTTGAGGCTGCAGACACACCTGGCACTTAGAGGTGACAAATAAGGAAAACAGTCAAGTGATTGTCACCCCATCTTCAGCCTGAAGATCTATCACTCCATTTCTCTCTGTCTCATTCAGCTAGTCCTTTACCGATGATGGAGTCACCAGTGACATATCTCATTTATTCTTACTCTCTGAAGATAGAGCAGGCCTGATTGTCCCGATTTATTAGACAAGCAAATGAGCTCAGAGGAGGTACTTAGGCTTTTCCACGGTCGCTGTGGCAGGGAGGCTGAGGGGGGCAAGGGGGGACAGTGAGGGGGAAGTAAGACTGTCTTCCTGCTCTTGAAAACCCACCTGGAAGCTTCCAGCTGCAAATGCTAAGCATTCATTGGCAATGTCTTCATAATGAGTAAAGCCTCATTAATTCGGACTTCACTGGTTCAGGATATGTGATTATCCAACCTCAATTATGCTTAGATATATGTTTGAACTCCTATAAACAAGTGGATTGGACAGCAGATCCTTTCTGCTGACCAGATGGTAGAAGGCTTGATTAACCTAAGTAAATGAAAAAAAAAATAACTAGATTTAATGGCTTTAGTTTATATGCTGCCTGAGTTGCAAAATTACTCTCATTTTAAATGAGTTCACTTTACCCAGTAAACAACCTTCTATTTTGAAATCACATAGCCATTATAAGAGTATTTTCCAATTCCAAGTTCTCAGTAGTTCAAAGGTGCTTGTCATCAGTTAGTCTTTTAAATAGTCTCTGCTATTACAATGTGTAGACATGGTTTTAAAATACTTTGCTTCTCTGAGCCTCAGTTTCTCCATCTGTAAAATTAGGATAAGACTTTTACCTCCCTGCATTGTAGGGGGATAGCGGATGGTATACTTGAGATAGCTGATGTAGTGGGTGACAGGTGCTCAGCTCCAGTGATGCTCACCTGAAGGTTGGCTGCACCGTGAGGAGCAGGGGGGCCCTCCCAGCGCTCATGTGGGACAGAGCCCCCAGAAGTGGCACCCTTGGTTCATGAACTAGCTCATTTTCAGTCTCCAAACTGTCTCATGTGCATGGACACACCCCTTTCGAATAACAACCAAAGAATAATCACCTCCTTTAGGAAATAAAATCGTCTTCTCCCAAGCAACCCTCACAAACTGTCCATTTCTGTTGATATCATCTGCCCTGCCTCCTTTCTCTTCCCCCCACTAAGCTGGGAGCTCCTTCAGAAGAGGGATGCCTGGTTTCTCCAATGTCACAGCAAGACTGGGATGGGGGTTAAGACTCCTGGGAGTGCCCGGGCAATGATGACTTCCTGGTCTTTTCCTACATAGGTGGGCATTCACGCTGATCATCATCTCATCCTACACGGCCAACCTGGCAGCCTTCCTGACCGTGCAGCGCATGGATGTGCCCATTGAGTCAGTGGATGACCTGGCTGACCAGACCGCCATTGAGTATGGCACAATTCACGGAGGCTCCAGCATGACCTTCTTCCAAGTAAACTCATTTGGTTGCTCACCAACATCGGGAATTGGGCAGAATACAGATGAGATGTTTATCTGCTGGAGATACAAACATCTCTCCTCATCCCATTATCTTTTTTGAACATCTTGTTTGGAGGTTCACATGGGGCTCGTTGTTCTCCTGTTCCATAAAATATCCCTGGAATGAGGTCCCACAAGCACTTTGGGTTAAAATCAACCTGTCCCAAAATATTGGGCATGAACAACCGTTAGTGGTAGTTGTGATGCTTTTAGGTACAAATCAGTTCAGTGACTTAACTATTTTATATTTATTTTATTTTTATTTACTTACTAGGTTATCAGTTTAATATAAAATGACATAGTTCAGAAACAGGCAGATGCAAGAGATTGGGCAAAGTATGGGGAAAGGTGTATGCAACTTTCATGCTCTCTGGGGGTTCCCTATTTTCATTCATATTTATTTTAATGGGTATTAGAAAAATATAGATACAGTGAATTTAACCTTTATTTTTATTTCTTTTACTACCTAGGGTGAAGTTAATGTATGCATTTAAATTTTTTAAAGTGGGTAAAATTTTATAGAGTCCTCAGACACAGCAATATTAGACTTATAAACGATGGCTGAAATGCGATGAGCACTAGTTTAAATGAACTGGCTTCATTGATTATAGACTAGATAAGTCTCAGATCGGGGCCCTGTTGACTTTGAGGTCCTGCCACCGAGCTCTGTAAGCTGACACACTGGACCAGACGGAGGAGTTAATAGGTGTCTAGCCAACCTGCGACCCACGAAGTTTATTTTCACATGAGACAAGTCCAAGGCTTTCATTTTTCTGTTTTCCATATCGGCCTCAGTGCCTGTTGGCATGGAGATCCACAAAAGCACTATGCAAACACGGAATCTGGATAACCCCCACAATTCACTCAATCTTGTTGTTATTTGTAAAATTGAAGCCAGCAGGGCCTCCCCTGGTAGCTCAGCAGTTGAGCGCTGGGCTGCAAAGCTGCCTGCAGCCTCTGCAGCACCGGGTCCATTGCCAGCCACCGGCAAGGGTCCCACATGGCGCTAAGATGTCTCCTGCCGTGCCCTCTGCTCCCCGCAGCAGTGTATTTCGTCAGTCTGTCTGTTCTGTTCCCCGTTCTGGCTCTGGTGAATTCTCTCACCCTCCCGTGCTTCTGACTGTACCCAGTGCTTGTATAAATAAATAAATAAATAAATCTTAAAAAAAAAAAAATTTGAAGCCAGCATTGGATATATGATCAGAAAATTGGTGTAGGGTTGAGATAAAATAGCCAGCACTATTCCTTCAGATGGTATCTCTCTAAAAGTCCTGAATAAACCCAAGTTCACTGTCACTACCTGAAGAACATGAAGGATACAACCAGAATTTCCATTCTTACTTCTACCAGAATGTGGAGTTTGGCAATAGGAGACCTCTTTAGGGTAGATGAGGCAAAACCAAGGATCAAATCAGCAGGCAGAGTTTACAGTGCCATAAGCCCCCTGTTGCTTCTTGGTCTTCCTGTAAAAGGAATCAAAGGTACAACATCCCCCTCCTGTGGGGACACAATGGCAATCCAGAGATAGAAAGGGCAAAGCATATGGAGTAAAAGGAGAGGATTGAGTAGGGCCAGATTTTTTTTTTTTTTTTAAGATTTATTTATTTATTTATGCATACAAGCACTGGGTACAGTCAGAAGCGCTGGAGGGTGAGAGAATTCACCAGAGCCAGAGTGGGGAGCAGAGCAGGCAGACTGAGGAAACACACCACTGAGGGGAGCAGCGGGCGGCAGGAGAGGTCTGCGCGCCATGTGGGACCCTCCTCCTGTGGCCGGGGAGCAGCCAGGGAGCGAGCTGGCGCTGCAGAGGCTGCGGGCAGCTTCACATCCCAGCGCTCAACCTCTGCGCCACCAGGGAGGCACATGGGCCAGAATTTTAAGACCTACTTTGAATCCCTCTGCTTTCACACCATCATTTCCTTTCTCTTTTCCCAATTCTGCTCCTTGTATTCTTTTCCCAGAATTCCCGCTATCAGACCTACCAACGCATGTGGAATTACATGTATTCCAAGCAGCCAAGTGTGTTTGTGAAGAGCACAGAGGAGGGAATCGCCAGGGTGTTGAATTCCAACTACGCCTTCCTCCTGGAATCCACCATGAATGAGTACTATCGGCAGCGAAACTGCAACCTCACTCAGATTGGGGGCCTGCTGGACACCAAGGGCTATGGGATTGGCATGCCAGTCGGTATGCAGGAGAGGAACAGCCTCCTTGGGTAGCTTCAACCAGGCAGGGTCAGAGTAGCCACAACCTCTGAATACAGCATTGAATTCAACACCCTGTTTCTAGAACCAATTTAACAGTGACTTTAGGTGGGCATTCTTGAGGTTTAAAAAAAACCAAGCCCAAACTCACATACTTTTGCTAATCAGTGATCAGATCTCAATCCTTAAGAATTCAAGCACCAATTGATTAGTTATTAATCAGTTAATTAATTATTAAAGGGCATCTTGGTGTCCTTCATGGATTCTTTACACCTTTGTTCTCCCCTCTCCTGCTTCCTTCCCTTTGACCATTTCTCTGTTGGCTGCCATCTCTACTAGAGTTGAAAAGGAAGAGATGGTAAAACTCAAATGAATTAATTTTGCTATTAGAAGCCCTGGTGAAAAGATTACTACCAAAGCTATGTCATGATGAGGTACATAACTTTCAAAGTATTTGTGGTGCTCACTGATCCCTCTGCCCCAGGTCAGCCTAGGTAGTTTTTGAGAATGGACGGTAAAGTTCTGGTCATCAGCTTACTGAGTGCATCCCATCTGGCTTGTTAGAGGAGGGAAGTGATGTTTGGCTTCCAGAAAGGTATCCCAGTTGCACTTTCTAAAGGGCACTCATGCTTTTGATCTTCTGCTTCTGTAATACTTCCACCAGGAGAGGCGAACACATTTGGCTGCCCATTGAGACTGCAGCAGGGCTCTGCCCCAGGGGATTCAAATATGCCACCTTCCCCCCACCTACACACACACATACCCCATTAAGAGCTGGTGTTGTAAAGGGCCATGCCTGTAAAGGGCTGTCCTGTCTATAGCAGCAGGGGAAGGGGCAGGAATTGAGGCCTCCAGGCCATGTGGGGACATTGGTATACAGTATGTGCATCTCTGTAGTTATCTTACATGTCCCTTCTCTTGCTCTTCTCCTAACTCAGAACTCTGTCAACTACAGGCTTCACTTATGTCTGTAGAGTGTACAGAGCATGGGTTTGAAGTCAGGCAGACTTAGGAATGCACCCTTGTTACTGGCTGTGGGACCATGGGTGGATTATTTAACCTCTGTGAGTCTCAGTTATCTCATTCATAAAATTAGGTTTTTAATACCTACCTCATAAGCTTAACATGAGGGTTAAACCTGAGAACCTGGTCAGGTACCTTACCACAACATCTCACATTTAGCCTGTCTTGGAGAACATTAGTTCCTTTTCATCATTTCTGTAGTAGCCTGTTGTTTGATAAAACAGGCAACTTCTTAAAGACTGATCAGAAGCCAAGCCAATGAACACAGGAAATAATATGGCTCACCCTTGAACTCAGTTCAATCGATAGGAAGCCTCATTCAGTTTATTCATAACTCTCATACCCTCCCTTTGCACCATATTTCATTGCTGTCCATTAACAGTACAGATTATGTACCCCTTTGAGAAGCTGATAGTTTGTTTCAAGATGGTGGAGCAAATCAGGAAATTAGAGTACACCTTGATGATGTTCTAGTAGTTCAACAAATGTAACCTGAATGTCAAATATTTCAGATTAACTCTAGAAATTTTCATCAATAGTCAAGGAAATAGGGAGGGAAATATTTTTCCTATATCTGACATGATGCTGTTGTCAGATGTGTTACCTTAATTCTCTCAACTGTGAGGTGGATGCAGTCATTCCCATCCTACAGGATACAGCTGAGACTCAGAGCCTATAAGTTATTTGTCCAAGGTTATAGATTAAGTAGAGAAACTGGACATGAGTCTGGAATGCTTGTCTCCACATCTAGCGTTTCACTTACCAGGCAGAGCGTGTTGCTAAATGGGTCCCACTAGCTTGACAGAACATGCTGGGCGGAAGGTGAGCTGTAGCTAACCCAGGTGCTCAGGCTGGGAAGGATATTGAATAGTCCATAGATGGGGTGGGGCAGAATTCAAGTCCAGTTGAGGTCATGTCCAGGAAAGACAAGTATATATATCATAAGTGGAAGATAAGGGCATACCTATATTAAGCCATGACTTGGGTCCAGGAAAAGCAAGGAATGAGGTAGAAACTAAGCTGGGGTTTAGGAACTAAGTCGGGGTTAGGAACTAAGCAGGCAAACATAATCATCTTTTCATGACCTCTGATGCGCAGTTGTGGTTGGGTGGCATATATTTAGAAAACTGCTTGAAATGCCCTATTGACTGGACAGTTGACTCTAAACCTGGAGTGTTCATTAGTCTCACCCAATCGCATCTGTCACCCAATCGCATTAGTCACCCAGTCGCATCTGTTCATTCGCATCTGTTCATTCAAGTAGCCATTCATTACAGATGTGTGTTAAACACACTATAGAAGACGTGCTGCTGATGGTCACCCAGATCAGTTACAGGACTTATCTGCTCCAGACGTGGGGTTTGCATAATCGAGTGTTGTTGGATCAGTAGTAGGGAGGGTCCTAGCTGTGGAGTCCTGGCAGTCAGAGTCTAAAGACATCTGGGAGCTGATCTTGTTCCTTCCCCATCAAAGTGCCATCCATGGCCCAGCAGCAGAGCTTGGTACTTGTTAGAAATGTGGATTCTTGGGCCTCACTGAATCAGTCTTCAGTCCAACAAGACCTGCAGGTGATTCCTATGCACATGCGTGTTTAAGAGTACTAACCGATATGTACCAAGCTTCCTCCTGAATCCTTCGCCATAGTCTCTTCCCAGGGGCATCTGTCCCCATCAGACCTTACAGAGCTTGGGCAAGAAGACTGGGCTGCTGAGTTGGTTTCCAACTTCTTGGCAGCTTTTGCTTATTAAGCCCAGGCCTGAGCCTGTGCTGGGACATTGAGCTTTCCACAGTTTCATTTAAGCCTGTTTTTGTGATTAAAAGTAAATTCCAGAACCAAAGCTCCTTGACCATATTCCATTAGAAAAACTTTTAAAAGGATTGCACTGAACAGAAGCCCTTCTGTTTGAGGAGGTTGGGAGGAGCAATGTAATGGAGCGATGGGCAGGTAGGATTGTGGGTTCGCAGCAGCCAGCTGGCAGCTGGTAGGGCTGGGGATGCCTGGGGACTGGAGTCTCCCCAGGGATGAAGGAGAAGAGGCTTCTGTCCCATCCAAGGCGGCTCTTCTCTCAATGGTGACTGCTCTGGGGAAATAGTTGTCAGGAGTATGGAATGAGAGTTATCGTGCTTGAGAAGTTAATCTAAATGCAGTAGAACATAGACAACTGACTGAGAGGTTTATATCACAGAAATTCCCTTCCTGGCCCCCGGATGCAGATGGGAAGCCTGGCACCCAGCTTCCTGTGTGTGGATGGGCAGATCACTTAATCTGGATAGAAAGTGATGGCACCTGGGTGGGGAGGTGGGTGGCACAGCTTTCTGGAAAGCTGTCACTTGACCTATAGTGGTGTTTCAGCCATGGGCCGGATGTATCGGCCGCACGAGAGAAGGAAAGCAGGAGGCCCTGAATGCCCTGCATGAATCCTGGGCATGCTCCTCTCCATAGACAATGCCCAGACTGAGCCAAGTGGAGAGCAGTGGTCCTGGGGGACCCCGCTCTGTCTTGTCACTCCCTCCCAAGTTAAGTGTGGCAAGCAGGCTTCCTGGGCAAGGGAGCAAAGTGGGCCTAGGAGGGCACTCACATCCTATGTTCTGGGCTCTCCTGTGACCCCACAGGCTCGGTTTTCCGGGACGAGTTTGATCTGGCCATTCTCCAGCTGCAGGAGAACAATCGCCTGGAAATCCTGAAGCGCAAATGGTGGGAAGGGGGGAAGTGCCCCAAAGAGGAAGATCACAGAGCCAAAGGTAAGCACGGGCAGGGCCTTCCCCTTCCTGCCCCAGAGGACCCAGGCAGCTTGTTTCTGGCATCCATGTTCTAGCTGGTAACTTCTAGGATGTACTAAAAACCAGTCGTGGAAGGGACCTCCGGCTGGGCCAGGCTGGAGGGGTCAGTCTTGCCCCAAAGTCTCAGATTATTGCAGGTACCCAGTACCTACAGCTCAGAATTTCTGGACGCCCTACTTCCACCTTGTCTCCTGGGTCCAGTCACCTCTCACCCCCAGCACTGCCCCTTCCACCCTGACCCAGACCCCCATCACCTCATAATAGTCTGGCCTCCTCTTCCCACTCTATTTCCTCTCCAACACCCATAGCCAGAGGGGTTCTTTTTTAAAAGTGAAGATTTCAGCATTTCCCTAAGCAAACTTTCCAGTGACTTCTCATCTCCCTTGGAATAAACCTCAAGTTCTCTGTGGCTCAAAGCCAGACCTGATCTGTTTCTCCCTCAGCCTGCCCCTTTCCTTCCTGTTACCCACTCCCCAGGCTGCTGCAGCCTCTGGGCCTATGCACTTGCCCGCTCTGACCTCCCTCAGTGGTGCCCGCAGAGATGTTTTCCCTCCTTCCCCTCCCCATCACCAGAATCTGGCTTTAGTTTTCTTTTCAGACCTCATCACCACCTGATATTATATTTTTCCATCTGTTTATTTGTTTACTTTCTACCTCCTCTATTAGAATGAAGACTCCATGAGGGCAGGATTCACCTCCTTCATAGGGCCTGTCATCTGGCTATCTGAATGAATGAATGAATGAATGAGTGAATGAATGAATGAATGAACTGAATAGTTAGCAATCACTGACTGTCTTGTGTAGTTAAGGAGTTTTCAGGGTCCCTGAGCTCCCTATATTTTCTGTAGGGGTAACACATATCCTGGTTTGCCCAGGATAGTCCTAGTTACACCTGTTCTAAATCAGTTAACACATGTCAGTTATTTTTAGAATCCCTTTTTGTTCTTAAAATGTCCTGGCTTGGACCATAAATCATATGGTCACTCTAGTAATCTACTGCCGTCTTTCTGAAATATGAAACAAATTTACCTATACAGGCAGCTGAGGAGTAAAATGAATGATACCATGGGCCTCCCTTTCTACTCCGTGTAAATGATTATCCCTGATGAGACAGTGGAAGGGTGACTGTGTTTCTAAGTGTCTCTGTGGATCTCTGTCCTGCAGAGAGAGGTCAAGGGACTATGAACCTATGGGGACCAGCCCTTTGTAATTTAGAGCAAATTCTGCCTCTTCCCCAGCAGGAACCTAAGGAGGCCACACAGTTACTGACTCTCCACTTCTGAGGTCAGAACCGGCCATGAAAAGGGCAGTGAGCATTAGCAGGTGCAGCATGGGCACACCTCAGTTGAATACAAGCTCCACCAATTGCTGTGCTGAGCTTAGTACATGAGTTAATGCTGCTGAGTGTCCGTTTCTTTATCTGAAACATAAGACTGGCAGCAGCACACTGTAGCATTACTATGAAAAGAGAGTGAGTAGCTCAGAGATTGGCTCCTGAAAACAACTGAGAGTCCTCACTCAGGCCATGCTGTGCTGCTCACAGGATTTCAGGGGAGTTTGACCCTGTTAGCTGGCTGCAGGAGAGTTACATTCAATGATCAGCCAGCCATTCCGTCAGTAGGGACTGTTGAGTGACAGCACCATTTCATAGTCCGGGAATAAGAGAACAAAGACTCTAAGCTTACCATCAAGGAGCTTAAAGTGATTTCTGGAAGTAAAACCAGCATACTTGAAATGATGAGCAAACAATTCTAGATACCAGCCAATCCACAATTACAGACTGGGGGAGGGGAGTGAAGTAGAAGAAAGTGGCTGTTTGTTCAGAGAAAGAAGTAGGGGAGTTGCAGAGAAAAACATCAGGAAACTTGTGGGTTGGATAGAAGGAACTAGAATTGGAAGATGCCCAGGACCCAAACAGGTAGGGGGGAGGGAAGGAGGGCATTACTGGCCAGAGACAGCTGGAGGAAAGAAGTGGGGGCCAACGTGTGTTGAAGAGCTGTGAGCTGGGACTGTAGGTGGGGCCTGTGGGGCTGGGCCTGATGCCCTGGGGAGGGCTGGATGGCATAGAGAGCTTGGCCCGGGGTGGGGAGGCAGCAAAACGCTCCTCCAGCCCCTCCCCAGGAGCAGCACACATATTGAGAGCAATCTGAGCCTGACTGGACCTGAAACAGTCAAAATGAAATGTATTAATTGGTAAATCAGCATGAATTCATGCTGTCCTATGGTAACAGTTAACTTCAGAGTGGTGGCAGACAGCACCATCTTGCCAAGGAGAGGTAGAGGAAAGCGATGCTGGCTTTTGATCTGAAACAATCTAAAGTAGAAATGGAAAGGTGAACCTGGGACCTAGAGCAAAGCACCTTAAGGCCTTCCTCTGACTGATGAGTAAAAAGGGAGAAATATCCAGGTATCTGTCTCCCTAGAAGCCCCAGCCCCTCTACCCACAGAGGCTCGGGTGCCTTGCATTACCCTGGACAACTCAACACACTATATTGTAACTCTTGGTATCCTGTTTGTTGGATGGTACATTACACCAGGACCTGGGCTCACTGGCTTCTATGTCCATAGCCTCCCCTACAGAGCCTGGCATGTAGTAGCTACTCAATAAATGTTGTGGGGTATGTGATTAGAGCTACTGGCTGAGACCTGTCAAAATCTGCCAATTACCAGGTTCTTTTAAGCCAGGTTAAAGTGACTCATGAAACTGCTTTAATCACTTTCCAGACCAGCCTTCATGCCCAGAGTCCCCACTCAGTCATTAGTTCCTGCCTCTGAACAGCTGACTAAACATACGAGATATTAACAAAGATACCACAGATGAGGAGGCTGGAGCAAAATGGGGGTGGTTGAGAGCAAGTAGAGCCTCCCAGGCTCCTGACGTTATCCCACCAGGCCCAGGTTGCCAGCTCTGCTCCTCCCCACCAGGTGCAGAGTCCCCAACTTTCCTTTCCAAACCTGATCCCCTTTGACCCCTTGGAGCTCATTCTCCTGGACTCACTACTGAGTTGAGCCCATCCTCCAGTCCCATCCCTGACCCCTAAGGCTAGCCATGGGCCTTTCCCTTTATGTAGTTCTTTATTTGTGTTTATTTATGTATACTGCTGATTTCCAGAGAAAAACAGTTGGAGGGGAGCAAAATTGGCAAGCATGGGGATGAGGACCCAGGATCCAGATACCTTACAATTTCCACTCAGGGACCTCCATTTAGAACATCTCTCTCACATTCTAGATATTACTAAAGTCTGATGGACTCCTCCCCCCCCTCCTGTTAAGAACTCATCAAACTTCTACCTCCCTGCATACCTGTTTGCTCTACTGCCAGCCCCTAGGATGGCTCCCCTCCCTGGGGCAGCTGGCATTGGGATTTGAATCCTGGGCATTGGGGCAAATGGACTTCACTCCATGGGTAGCCTATGATAGGTCTTTGAGCCTCAGTTTCCTCCTGTAGAGAATAAAGATAATAGTAATGCCACATGCCCATGGCTATTGTGAAGATTGAATATGACACATCATGGTAAACACTCGGCAATATGCCAGAACAAGAGAAATGAGAACAAATATTATTCTAAAGTCTAGGCATAAAAGTACGTTGAGAGGGATGATTAATGTCCACAAACCACAAGTATACCCACCCACACCAAGCTCCTCGGGGCTAGATTACTCTTCTAAAATCAACTCTTAGGATATTTATTTTGTGCCAGTTGATATTTGTGCACCATGGATTGTGAGAAACTCAAAGGCAGGGCTGGATCTTATTTATTTTTGTATCCCAGGAACCAGCATAACATCTGACATTAGTATTTGATGAAAGGGTGAGCAACAAATGAATGGATGAATCAATGAATGAGTGAGCAAGGTGTCCAGGACTTCTAGCCTGGTATCACTTCTACCCTCATCCTGTCTGTTCCCTCCCAAACAGGAACCCTGATACCCCAGGTGTTGACAAGGGCCTCATAGCCCTCATTGCCCCATAGACATTATAAACCTATGGTAGGCTCTGAAATTGTGGCTTTCCCCTCAAGAGGTTTAGAACCTGCAAGGAGGCACACATGTTTCCATAATGATTACACTGTAGGACTACTGCTTTGTTCGAGTCCTAAAGGAAGTGTTATGCAGCCCAGAGGAGGAAGTGATGGATCTGAGCAATGGAGGGCCTTATAGAGACATTTGGCTGAAGCACAAAACCTGCATCAGGAGTCCATGCTTTAGGACTGTGGTGGAGCATAGTTGTTATGCTCAGAAATTGGTTTGGGTAAGTAGGATGAGGTTGAAGTTATGAGGGTATTGAAAAGTGGAGTAGAGGTGTTTGGACTATAAGCCAGTATGTCCCAAACTTTCCTGTGGAAGGGATTAATATTGGAGGAGCTGGAGTGTGCGCTCTGGGGACCTGGGGACATAGTCCAAAGCGGGCCATCCTTAGAATTGCTTTAAAGTCTTCTGTTTTATCCTAAAATGCATGTGTATTTTGCATCTTCCAATATAAAAGTCATGCCTATTCAATGTAAATATGCTTTTCCTACCTCAACTCGAAGTAAAATCAGTGTCTAAGGAAGATACCCACAAACACCCTTATCCATGCAAATGCCTTGGCACACCGACAGCACCCTGGACTCAGTTGGAGTGTGCTAAGTGTCCAGAACCTTAAAGGTCTGGAATGATGGGAGCAGGTGCTGTGGAGTGGGAATCTGAACTTGTCCTGGCCTTCCTGGGCCCAGGGAACAGTCGTGGCCTCTGGAGGAGCTAAGAGTTAACGTCATTGGCTCTGAGTTCCAAAAGCAGTTCATACAACTCATAACAGAGACAACCTTCTTGGCAACAAAGGTTTTGATTTTCTAGAGAAATCTTTTGGATTACAGAAGGCTACTTAATTCCTGAAAGAAAGTTGGAAGGACGTTGACACTAGAAGTTAGAAGGTGGAAAAAGAATAAAAGGGCCAAGCCCCAGTCTGCAAACCAGATGAGAAGATGCCCTGGCCAGGATGGGGAGCTTCTGAATGGAAAAGGATTCATTCAGTGGGACAGATCCTGAAAAGGAGCCATGTGCCCTGATGGGAGATGGAGAGTGGCAGAAATAACCCCTAGGTTAGTTGGCTATTCCCAGCTATAAAGAGGTTTTTCTTGCTTCTGGAGTTTGACAAAATCCAAAAATATGGATGTCGTGCCCTGGTGCAGTGGGAGCATGAGAGATGGCACTTGGGGGTTCAGGGAAGAGAGGGCCCAGTGGCAGGGCTTCATTTCCTGGGCCCCAAACAAGGACACTGGCCATCTAGTGGAATCCAGCATTAAGACCGAACACTGATCCCCACCCCATGTCCTGACACAGAACCTCCTTTCCAGCATCAGCACTGAATTGCATCCTGGGGTAAGGGGGGACAGAGGAAACACTGTATTTATCAGAACCTGAACCTGAAGTGACTGGACAATATCTACCTTTTGGAATCAGGTGGAAATGGGAGTTTGAGGTAGAAAATTAGGTACATTTGCAGAAAAATTTAGTTATGATTTTTGCAGAGTGGTTGGCTTTGGAAATTCTTCCATCTTACAGAGTTTTAGGAGGACCAATGTGATAGCAGAGCTCAGCTTGGAAGGAGAGGTGAGTCAGGGAGATCAGGTTCCCAGGGAAGATGGGTAGAAGCAGCCAGGAGTCTTCGCTCCACTCTGCACTGTGGGGCCAAGTGTTCCCTGGCACAGAGAACTGAACAGATGAAAAGGGTAAATTCATCGTGGAAATCATTATGCCCAGCTCCCAAATGCTTCAGCAGACACTAGGCATCTATCAACCAGCAAATGTTAACTTGCCTCTATGTGGTTGTCCTTTGGAACAAGAGGGTGACCTGCATTAATAAGCAGTAATGTCGAAGATGGGGCTGTCTGGAAGATACAATCACCATCAAGAGCCACGGCATCGACTCCATCCCAGCCATGGCGGCAAGTGCCAGTTTAATGCAGTGGCCTCATTTTGGCCATGGCTGAAGCCCAAACAAACATTACTCAGAAAGGCTAAAAGGCTTCCTGGCCGAGCAAAAGTCCATGTGACACACGGCCCAGCCAAGTGGGAAGCCCTAGTTTGGCTGAAGGGGGCCATTACTGGTCTCTCTCTCTCTCTCTCTCTCTCTCTCTCTCTCTCTCTCTCTCTCTCTCTCTCTCTCGCTCTCTCGCTCATTAGCCATCAGACTTTCTGAGTATAACTCTTCACTCAAGACCTCCTCCTGTGGCAGAAAAACAGGACCAGCATGACCTGAAAGAGCTCTTCCTTTAAGTCTTTAGATGGTCTCCAGGAACAGAGTCTCAGGAATAATTTTCCCTTGTGTCTTAATTTGAACAAAAGACAGTCATTTTAATTTACTTTCCAAATCAGCTCCTAGGTGAACTTTCTTCTTTGTGATTTAAAGCAGTGGCTTTCACACATGCCTAAAGGAGTGTTGTGCCAGTGAGCACAGAGCAGGTTCATGGTCTATTCGGGCAAAGGCATAAAGGGAGTCCCAGAGACTTCAGTGGACTTTTCAGGCTTTAATGGTCTCACAGGGAACCAGGTTCACAGGCACATCAGGCAGGGAGGCTGGCATGCAAGGAGGCAGGCACAGGTCAGGCAGCAGGGCTGGGAGGCAGGCAGGCAACCAAACTTCCCAGTGCTCCCATGAATCTCTACGCTCTTTCTCTGGGCTCTCTCTTGCACGTCATCTTGTGTTCTCACCTCTTCTATAGTCACACCGCTTGTCCTCTCACTGCCACTACTTTTATTCCAGCCTCTAGGCTCAGATGTGCACATTTACACATATATGCACATCCATACTCCAGGTATTCACTAGCTACAGGGCTAGTGACATAAAAAACCTGATTAATTCATTCACCCTACAAGGATGGAGAAAAATATAGAGCAGGCAGAGAGGAATGGAGATGAAGGAACTGGAGCTGGGGTCTGGGGGAGATTCTTTTTTCAGAGATATCTGAAATGGAAAGTGGCTATAGGCACTCTGGTTTCAATTAGAATGTACCAGACAATGCGCTGTGCCTAACATAGGCCTTTTCTACTTTGTTATCTTGTTAAAGTTGAAGAAATTTCTAAGAAATGGATCTGGTGCTACCCCACTTCTAATATTGCAGCTCAAATGTCCCTGCCAGATTCCAGAGAAGAATCCTAACATTGGGAGGAAGCCACCAATCTGGAATCGAGTCGTTTGGCCAGGTCTCACTTGGCTCTCCTAGGAACCACAACACATCAGCCCTTTCTTCCTCTTCCCTGCTCCCCAGCTCGGTGGCCACCTACCTCCATACACAGCCATAAAATGAAATGGCCGATCGTGTGGAAGACTGGAGAATTACAAAAAGAAGCAGGCTTCATTCCAAGCTGTTTTATTTTCTTCTGCCTTTTCTTTTCATAAACACTTATTTTATTTATTTTCTCACTCAACTCCTATAAAAAGAAGTATCGCTAGCCACTCACAGATGCCGGCATCCCAATTCAAAGGGATTGGATTACCGAAGCCTTTGCAGAACAATTGCTAGACAAAAAGGTAGTGGGTGAATTCCAAGGAAATTAAATACCTTTATCTTGAATAAAAACAAGCCCACAATCAAGCTTCAAAGGAGCAGAAATACACCACCAGGCTGTGAAAATCAGAGTTGCCATTCTGGGATAGAAAAGAGGCCGGTGGCATTGACTCATAAAATCCTTCGACAGCAGGAAGTTTGCTGTCTGCACAGTGAGAAGGAAAGTGCGAGACATCTTAGCAAGAGTGGGGGTGAGCAGTGGAAGAAGGGGGTGATGGGGACATTTCTCTCTCTTTCTTCTCAGGGAGCCCCAGTTGATCATCTTGGCTCTCTGGTTTCTCTGGAGAGAACTAAGGCTGGAAACCCGAATATAGGAGTTTAGAGAGTGTGTGGGAGAGATGCTTGCAGAGGAAGCCTCTCCCTAATCAAGTCAGATTGATTGCTGAGAGCTGGAGGAACTCCAGGACTGCACCAGAAAGCGTGATCGGGAACCAAGGTGATGGTGGTCCACTGTGTCTTCATCAGTGAGGTCGGAATTACAAAGATTGTAGCCCAGTTTGGTCAGCAAACAGAGCTGAGATGAAGTCAATAAATCATCGATTCAAACATTTGATACAATGTTCTCAAGGAGAGAAGGGGATTTTGTAAGTTGAGCTAATAACCCGTACACAGGGCCCTCTTCCCTATTCACCTGGCTTGTTGGGGTAGGGGTGTCCTCAGGAATGAGTCCAGGCACTGGAGGCCAGATTGAGTTCAGAGCTCACACCTGTAGTGTGAGGGACCCACAGTTGGGAGAGCTGGTGTGATGTGGCGTGGCGTGGCGTGGCGTGCATGGCATGGGACTCAGGCTCCAGTTTGGATCCAGACACTTAGCCTCATCAGCCATGGGATCTTGGGCTGATTATCTGACAACTCAGTGCCTTGGTTTCCTTGTCAGGAAGCTGGAGGGGAAAGTAGGGTAGATTTCACAGGGCAAGGGTTAGGATTGAATTAAAACGTTAGCATGGTAACCTTGTTCATAATCAACGCTCCTGAGAGGCAGCTTTATTTGTATGAAGAACATTCGCTTGGCAGTAGGATTTTTCTAGATTTCACATCTGAGCTGTGAAAACTTGGGCACTTACTAAAGTTCTCTGAATTTCCGTTTCTTTTACTGTAAAATGGGAAGAGTGGCCTTCTTTAAGTGTTTCTAATGGTAATTCAAATGAGATAAGGAACAGGAGGTGCATCCAGTCCAAAGTTTGACAAATTAGGAAGTAACTTGTGTTTTGATACATTGCAAAATTTACCAAATGCCTCTCCTATCCCCATTCTGTATTGAGTCCCTTTCTCTGCTCTTCTACCAAAATTGCCTCCAGAATCTGCTAGGTCTAGGTGACAGATGTCACAGTGAATACAAGAAACATCAGGCATACGATTTCGCAGTCGTCAGCAGTGCAAACACGACAAAATCACTTCCTATTTTCTGGGAAGGTCACACCGGTCAGCTCACACGTGGGCACACAGAGTTGCTATTTACAACAAATGAGTCTGTGTTAGTGGGACCATTTAATATATTTGCATGGATGTAAGTGAATATGACTCTGAAATAGAAAGTGCTGGAAAGTCATATTGGTCAAAGAATTCTCATTCTTGTCAAATGTTTTTAGCGTGGCACATTGCCCAGAGCTTCAGCAGCTAGCGCAGAGATCAGCTCATGGAAGCTTCGCAAGAAAGACTTGTTGCCTGGCATCAAGGAGCCCCGCTGTCCCTTGATGAGACAGTGGCACCGGTCTGTCCTCTCTATGTCTGCCTCCTTGGCTCCTGCGACCTCTGTCTCTGTCTTCCAGACTGTACTCACCCCTTGTTCAAAAGGCATGTCCCTGCATCTCAGTTCAGAGTTTGCAGTGTTACCTGGAGACACGCAAGGGTTTTAAGATCTGAGACATATGTGTCCTTGAATCCAATGAGTGATTATTTGCTCATCAGAATTGAAGGCAGAACCAGTGGGTGGGTGGATGGATGGAGATTCTAATCTATTCAAACTTACACTCTTAGGTTGCTTCTGCCCTCTGTAATACTAGCGATAAAGAAAGTTATTGCTTTGGATTTATCTGCTAACATTTGAATTTGTGGTCAGTCTGTGTGTGACATCGAACTTAGTATTTTACCATTCAGGTGTGTGTGTGGGGAGACCTCGATTCAATTTCAGTTGATGCAGTCTGATTGCTGGGATGTAGTGAGGCTCAAATGTTGGGAGCAAATCCTAGTTTGAGGCCCATCTGTGTTGATGGCTTCTGTGTGGTTCTCTCTGAAGAACGGAAGGGAAGGCGTGAATTCATGGCTTCCCCTTGCAAGTGCTGGGGCATCTGTGAGCCCAGAGGGGGCCTTGTGGCTGGAGGGAATCCACACCAAAGACTCCTTCTGAGTAACAGCCATGTGCTGGGGAAGGCATTTGCCTTCTAGGAGAATGACTGATGACGGTGTTAAATGCAACTGCTGTGCTCTCCCACCGCTTGCTCCCCGCTCCATCTGTTTCTCAACTCTCACTCTGCCAGCAATCTATTCTTGCTTCCACTTTCCAATAAGTTCCTCAAGGCACGAGTGGTATAAAGGCCTCGCTCCTCAGGGGAGGAGGCCACCCAGCCAAGAATCAGCACCCATGATAAAGGTGCCGAAATGTGAGAAGCTGGGAAAGGAAGGTTGGGGGTTGCTTGAGTGACTCACAGTTTCCACCAGCATCCTGTTAAACCTCAGCTCCTCCAAGAAGCCCTCCTTGATTGAATCAAAATGATGCCAGCACAGATCATGTGTCCCTTTATAACCCTTCCTGTCTGCCCCAAAACCCACCCAGGACCCAGCACAGTCAGTTCTCCTTGTAGATTATTCATGTCACTGCCCGTCAGTCCCACTCTGGCCAGACACCAGTTCAGCCTGGGCCATCTGCCTTTGTGACTAAGCTGGGTGTCCTCAACAAGAGCTGTCACACTTTACTATTATTTCAAACAAAATTTAATTAGGAATTATCCATATCACAGTATGAATCCAAAGCTTTTGATAATACGGGCTTCTATCTCTGGGATGTCTCTATCCTTTTTCTTTCTGCTCATTCTTTCAGTATTTATTGGGCTCTAATTCTGGGCCAGGCACCAGGAGGTTACGGAGTTGAATAAGACATGGCTCTTCTCAAGGAACTCAGAGTCTAGTGGGAAATCCAGGTCGGTCATGTGTCACTTATTGCAGATGCATTCTCAGAAATGCATTATTAGGCAGTTTCATCTTTTTGTGGGGACACGGTAGAGAAATACACAAACATAGATGTTGCAGCCTACCACCCACCTAGGGTGC
Organism: Talpa occidentalis; assembly: GCF_014898055.3. NCBI lineage: Eukaryota > Metazoa > Chordata > Mammalia > Eulipotyphla > Talpidae > Talpa > Talpa occidentalis. The sequence goes on from NW_023601212.1 coordinate 20,354,414, forward strand.
AGTCCGTCATTGACTGAAGCATTGTTAAAATTAGACAAATATTTTATGCAATGCTACAGTGACTCATGATGCATTATCAGTGAAACACAAAATCAGTACATCTAGCAGGGGCAGGTTCATGTGGACAAGACAAGGCAGCCTAGAGGAAGTGACTCCTGTGTTATACTGACAGCAACGTACTGGCAAACGGGAGTCATGTAGCAAGATGTATAATATAGGATGCTGCCGAAAAGGCAAGATCCTGGCCTTTTTATTCTTACAATAATCAAGCAGCATCAGTTGTGTGGGGAAGGTGGACAAAGAGTAAGGGGAGGGGTGAAATTAGAAAATGTGCTATGTCGTCTATAGTATCAGGGGTTGTGAGTCTGCCCCACCCCGGGCACTTCTCATCTGCTTGCTGACTTAGTATTGAGATTGAAATCAAGCCCTACTTCCCCAGCCATGGTTTCAATCTTATCAGCTTCTGGGGTCCCTTGTCATACATCAGTCAATGGTCCCTCCTCCCCAGGTGTTCCCAGTCATAAATCGTGATGATTACTCATCCTAGGGTGATCAAGAGTTTTGCTTTTGATTGATTTGAAAGGCACCTTGTAGGCTTGGGCTCCTGTAACTAATTGACCAGGCAGTTCTGACCTTGTATGGGAATGCAGAACCATAGGTAACAAAAATGGTGGTTGAACAGGCCACTTAGGATTAGCAGACCCACACTCTGGAGCTAAATCTTAAAAGAGAGGATGGGGTTAGCCAGGTGTGTCTGGGAGGTGAAGTGGGTTTCAGCAGAGGTTTTAACACAGGAGGAAAGGTACAGAAGGTCAGAGCAGGGATCAACATTTCTGTCACCTGAGATTTTGCATTTCAGAAAGGTCATTTAGGCAAGTCTGTGGAGGACTTGCTGAGGAACCACAGCTACTAGCAGGAAGACATTTGGGAGGCTACTGCAGCTGTCCAAGCAAGAGATGGTGGGGACCTGAGCTAGGGAAGTGGTAGGAGAGATAGAAAGAGTAAGAAATTAACATGTATTTAGGAGGTAAAATCAGCAGGACCTACCTGATAGCCAGTGTATGGGGGAGAGGCTAGACACCAAAAGCAGGAAAATGATGAGAGAACATGCCCCAGTGCAAGTCAAGGCAATTGAAAAGATTAGAAGGGAACAGAGATCAGTGGCTTTATCAGAAGCCAAGAAGGGGGCGTGGTTGACAACTTCAAGTGCTCCAAGAGGGCTCTTGAGATCAGGACAGGAAAATGTCCAATAGGTTAGAAAGTAAATGTTCATTGGTGACCTTGATAAGTTGAGGTGGCTTTAGTGGCGCAAGACAAAATTGCATGGTATGAGTTGTGAATTGGAAGAACAAAAGTGAGTTCAGAAGATCACTTTAGCCTTCAGATACCACAGACAATACCTAGGGCCTAAAAGCTTTTCAAGCATCCAAAATTATGTTCGAGGTCTGAGAAATATTATTAGCTACAAAATGCCAAGAGAAAACTGCAAAATTAAATTAAGATATGTTTAATTAAATATCTCCAAAATGCAACATTGTTTCAACTTCATTAATTTTTAAATTTAATAGTCATAAAAACTTCATTGCATTTAGAAACAAATTTTTGGGTTAGATTTTTCTCATCTTCCAGACATTTTTTGTATGCACAGTGATAGCTGAGAAATCAGCCAATTACAAATTAACTATTTCTTTCTGCTCAGACCAGAAACAAAATTTTTAAATGCATTTAACATGCCGTGTGGGTGCATTTTCTTCTACTTGCTTTCCTGTGAGATGAACCTCCTTAGAATATCTTGAAAGAGTTCTGTTATAAACAACTACATCTAAAAGCTGGGCCAGGGGAGAGAGGACAGGACTGTTCACTAAACAGTGTCAGAGAGAGGAAGGAGGGTTTTTAATTTTCCTTTAAGGAGTAAGAAATGTGAGTGCCTGTCTGTGCTGAGGGAAAGAGCCAGTGGGGAGGAGAAAATTGGAGGAAGACAGGTGGTACCTGGATGACAGAATGGGACCTGGTGAAGGGACAGAAGACCTCTTCTGCTGAAACACACAAGCAGGCAGAGGTCCTTCGAGGGGATCTTAGTTCTACTTTCTATGCCAGGCAGAACTATCCCTGTTAGTAAGAAATGGTAGGAGAGTTTCATAATGCCTTGGCGGTCACTTGGAGACCCCCTGGGGGCCCCCCTTTACCTGAGCAGATGGATACCACTAGTATCACCAATCACTTCCCTGGCACTGGGGTTCTCCATTCCGCCTCCTCTGAATCCTGACTGGAGAAACGAGTTCATCCTTGGTGTCAAATGCACATCTCAGTACCCCAGTTCTCACCACCCCTAAGCCTGTGACTGGAGCATCTGCCAGCATACTCCAACTAGATCCTTGGTGTAGTCTCTCTTAGGGTCCCCTTTGCTTCCCCTGCCACACACACACACACACACACACACCCCAGATTCCTATGAATCATGAGCTCCTGTGGTCAAAAGCCTTCTCCCCAAAGGGTTCCAGGTGAGAACCAGGTGTTCAAATGAACTGCAAGCACCTTCCTCCTGGAAGTAAAAATCTATTCCAATTATAGAATTGAGTTTTTGGATAATCCCCTGTCTTTGCTTATTCAAAACAGAAGCCCTTGCCTTCACACAGGTAGTACAGAGCTATCTGTGTGTAGGCTGTAGTACAGAGCTCATTATGTGAGCCCTCGGACCTATGCTAGCAGACTGCTGCTGTGGACAGCACTGTAACATGCTATGTTATTTTAAAAACAAACCCCAAAACCAACAAACATCCACCTGAGGCTTTGTGAGGGACAACCCAAGGCTTCTTGAATAGCTAAGCAGGACTAGTTGCCCGGCTTTCCAAGGTGCAGAAAATAAGGTCAGATTTCTGGTTTTCTGTGACACCCACACGACATAATCTCGTGGCAACACAGCTGATGCAACAAGTATTCACATGTGCTAGTCCAGAGTAGCCCAGGACGGAAGCCACCCTCTGCGTGGATAAGAGATGACTTTTATTTATGACTCTGACTCCTGTTGAATCAAGGTTTCACGTGTTTATGACTCGCCCCTACAATTTGGGTTTCTCTGTTGCCTACCCCCCACCGCCAAAAAAAGCCACTCACTTACCTAGCTAAACTCAATGTTTGGCACAGCGGAAAATGAAACCACCGTAGCATCCTACAAGTAGCTGCTGAATGTGTACCATAAGCCAGGAATACAACCAGAACCTAAGTCTGACTCCCGGGCACTTACTGTCAGGTATAATGCTTCCAAAAATACCAATTTGCAAACTAATTTTAGGCCAGGCTGGAAAGGAGTCACCTGTGAAAGGTCTTTCAAACCTGGGCCCCATCTCCAGAGCTATTGATTCAAAATGGTGGGGCAAGGATGGGGATTCTTTTTTTTTTTTATTTTTTTTAAATAATAAATTTTATTTTTATATTCCCCATACAATTGCAGCCCCCCCCATTCTGACCCCAATCCCTCCCCTCCCGCCCCCGCCCCCCTAAAAATGTCTCTGGTTCATAGTTTTTTGTTGATTTTGATTTTCACTTTCTTATAGTTATTCATTTTCCTGGTCCCTTATTTAAGTTTTCTAGATTCCTGCTATGAGTGAGACCATCCGGTATTTTTCTTTTTCTTTCTGGCTTATTTCGCTGAGCATGAGCCCTTCCAGCGCCATCCATGTTGCTGCAAATTGCATGTGTTTATCTTTTTTGAATGCTGAGTAATATTCCATGGTGTATATGTACCACATCTTCTTGATCCAGTCATCTATTTTTGGGCATTTGGCTTGTTTCCAAAGCTTAGCTATTGTAAATAGTGCTGCTATAAACATAGGGGTGCAGGTGTTCTTTGGAATTGATGTTTCTGTGTCCTTTGGGTAAATACCTAGGAGTGGAATTGCTGGATCATATGGAAGCTCTATGTTTAGTAGGTCCAGAAATCTCCACACAGCTCTCCACAGTGGTTGGACCAGTTTGCACTCTCACCAACAGTGCAGAAGAGTTCCTTTTTCTCCACACCCTCGCCAACATTTGTTGTTGCTAGTTTTTTTAATATGTGCCATTCTCACTGGTGTAAGATGGTATCTCATGGTAGTTTTGATTTGCATTTCCCTGATGACAAGTGATGTTGAACATTTTTTCATATGCCTTTTGGCCATTTGCATTTCCTCTTCAGAGAAGTTTCTTTTTAGCTCTTCTGCCCATTTTTGGACTGGGTTATTTCCTTTGTTGTTGTTGAGTCTCATCAGCTCTTTGCAGATTTTTGTGATCAGCCCTTTATCATTAGTGTTGGGTGCAAAAATGTTCTCCCAGTTGGTGGGGTTTCTCTTTGTTTTTGTTATTGTCTCTTTTGCTGTGCAGAAGCTCTTTAATTTGATGTAGTCCCAGCTGTTTATCTTTGCCTTCACTATCACTGCTTTGGGTGATGTGTCTGTAAAGATGTCTTTGATGTGCAAATCACGTAGTGTTTCGCCTATATTTCCTTCTATATATTTTATGGTTTCAGGTCTTATGTCTAGTTCTTTAATCCATTTTGAGTTGATTTTTGTGTATGGTGTGAGGTAGTGGTCAAGCTTCATTCTTTTGCATGTAGCGACCCAGTTTTCCCAGCACCATTTATTGAACAAACTTCCTTTGCTCCAATGCATAGTCTTTGCTCCTTTGTCAAAGATTAGTTGACCATAAATCTGTGGGTTTATTTCTGGATTTTCTATTCGATTCCATTGGTCTGTATGTCTGTTCTTGTTCCAATACCATGCAGTTTTGATGATTATGGCTTTGTAGTATAGTTTGAAGTCTGGGAGTGTGATGCCTCCATTCCCTTCTTTTTTTTTTCAGTAGAGCTTTGGCTATTCGGGGTTTTTGGTGATTCCATATGAATTTCATCAGTAATTGTTCTATTTCTTTGAAGAATGACATTGAAATTTTGATTGGAATAGCATTGAATCTGTATATTGCTTTTGGTAGGATGACCATTTTAATAATGTTTATTCTTCCAATCCATGAGCAGGGGATGTCTTTCCATTTCTTTGTGTCTTCTTCTATTTCTTTTAACAGTGTTTTATAATTTTCTTTGTATAGGTCCTTTACCTCTTTTGTTAGATTTATTCCCAAATATTTGATTTTTTTTGTTTCAATAATAAAAGGGATTTTTTTTTTTATTTCTTCTTCTTCAGATTTATTGTTTGTGTATAGGAAGGCTACTGACTTTTGCGTGTTGATTTTGTATCCTGCCACTTTACTGAATTGATTGATAAGTTGAATTAGTTTTTCTGTGGAGTTTTTGGGGTTCTCTATGTATATTATCATATCATCTGCAAATAGTGATAGTTTGACTTCTTCTTTTCCTATTTGGATTCCTTGTATGTCTTTCTCTTGTCTTATTGCTCTGGCTAGGACTTCCAGTATTATATTGAAAAGCAGTGGTGAGAGTGGACATCCTTGTCTTGTTCCAGATCTTAATGGAATTGCTTTCAGCTTTTCACCATTGAGGATGATACTGGCTGTTGGCTTGTCATAGATGGCCTTTATGATGTTGAGGTATGTTCCTTGTATCCCAAGAATTTCAAGGGCTTTTATCATGAATGGGTGTTGCACTTTGTCGAAAGCTTTCTCGGCATCTATTGATATTGTCATATGGTTTTTATATTTCTTTTTGTTCATGTGTTGGATAACGTTGATTGATTTTCTGATGTTAAACCATCCTTGTGTCCCTGGAATGAATCCTACTTGGTCGTGGTGAATTATCTTATGGATACATTGTTGGATTCTGATAGCTAAAATTTTATTGAGGATTTTTGCATCAGTGTTCATTAGGGAGATTGGCCTGTAGTTTTCCTTTTTTGTGTTGTCCTTATTTGGTTTTGGTATTAGTGTAATGTTGGCTTCATAGAACGTGTTTGGTATTGTCCCTTCCTTCTCAATTTTTTGGAAGAGTTTGTGAAGGATAGGCACTAATTAGTCTCTGAATCTTTGGTAGAATTCATTTGTAAATCCATCAGGTCCTGGGCTTTTGTTTTTGGGAAGGTTTTTGATTACCATTTCAATTTCACTGCTTGGATTCTTTATTTTTAACAGGTTCCCAGGTGGTTCTCCCAGGTGTGGGGAGCTACTGGTTTGGTGGGACGAAAAAAATTACCTTCTGAGAAAGACAAATGCTGGGTGATTTCACTCCTATGTGGAACATGGAGAAACAAAACAAAGGAACTGACAGAGCTAAACCAAAACAAGCTCTGGAAATGTGACTACAGAATTGAGGCTACAGATGGGGAGGCTTGTTGGGGGTAGGAACAAAGGAGAGAGGGGCCCCCGTGTTCTTGGGTAAAGGAATATAAGTGTTACTCTGGTGGGGCTGGGTGTGCTGTGGTGACACATCTTAGGGGGGTGCACCTGTTCCCCTAAACCATAGATGGTATTGTAAACCTATGCTATCACAATGGGGAAAAAAAGAAGGCAAATCAAAATAAAATAAAATTTAAAAAGAAAGAAAAGATTTGCCTTCTAGATGAGTATTTTAGGAATGTGTTGACACAGATAAGTAAACATTATTTTTCCTAGCTGTGGTTTTGTTAAAACAATTGCTTATCATGCAAACACATTAGGATGATGACTAAAATTTGTATGAAGCTGCTAGAACTTACAGATGTTGGTGTCATGTCTCTCTAGGCTAAATAACATTTGCCTGAACCCCTTTTTTTTTTTAAATTTATCTATTTATACAAGCACTGGGTACAGTCAGAAGCGCGGGAAGGTGAGAGAATTCACCAGAGCCAGAGGGGAGAGCAGAGCAGGCAGACTGACGAAGTACACTGCTGAGGGGAGCAGCGGGCGGCAGGAGAGGTCTGCGCGCCATGTGGGACTCTCGCCCGGCAGCCGGGGATTGAACCGGCGCTGCAGAGGCTGCAGGCAGCTTCGCAGCCCAGTGCTCAACCGCTGCGCCACTGGGGAGGCCCGAACCCCTTTCTTAAGATGGCTCTCGCCACTCACCCCCAGGACTTCTCACCATCTCCTCCATTTGCAGCTTGACCCCTCCCCTGCCTTTTACTCTAACTATGCTGCATTTTTTTCAAAGGAATAATTCTAGCTTTTCAAGAAGTATGTGTCCAGAACTTCTACAGGACTAACATTCCAACATTTTTGGTGCAATGACTACAGCTTCTAATCTTTACACTGTTTTTTTTTTATTATTTTTTTATATATAGGACTGGGAATGGAGAATATTGGCGGAATCTTCGTGGTTCTTATTTGTGGCTTAATTGTGGCCATTTTTATGGCTATGTTGGAGTTTTTATGGACTCTTCGACACTCAGAAGCTACTGAGGTAAACCTGCAAAGGGGTACAAACTGTAGTGTTGGCACAACGGGCAGAGTTCACGGGCTCAGGCACATACAAAGTCATTTCAGACAAATTGTCAGGCAAGACAGGTCAATGCAGTGAAGAGAACGCCACTCTCTGGGACAGGAGACCCGAGCAAGGCCCCACCACTTACTAATGCAGCCACAGAAAGGCCACTTAACGTCTGTGGGCTTCAGGTTCTTCTTCGAAGCAGCCTGGCAAATAAATATATGGAAAATATTTTATAAACTATGGTGTCTTATACAACTTAAGACATAGTTTGTTTGATAAAAGAAAACCAGTGACAATACTGAATTATTTATAAGTGGAAATAATGGCTTTAGCGCTTCCATTTTAAGTGTTTTTTTTTTTTGTTTGTTTGTTTTTTTTGCCTTATACATAAAGATGTTTTGCTATATCCTAATACACGTGAGCCCAAGAGCCACATCTTTCTCAGGGATTTTAAATAAGTTTAATTCCCAAACTGGTGACTTAGAAGCTCAGACTGAAGAGTCTGAGAAGAAGGGACATGTTCCGGCCTTCTTCCATTCTGTGTGAAAGAAGGCCCAAAGCCTTACGTGCCAATTGTGTTATTAGATTGCTTAAGTACGTTGACCTCTAGCTCTATCTCCCAACTCTGGATCTTCCTAAAACCTCCTTCCCTCATCGACACTGGAGACACAGCTCATAAGCATCCATAACTGTGTGCTGCGCTGTGAATCCATGGAGTCCAGGCTCCCAGGGTCTTGAGATACAACACTGCCTGCTAGTCCTTTCTCTCCTGCGCTCAGCCTCCTCCCCATAGGACTTCCACACCATCACCCACTCCTCGTGCCCTTTGCCCTTTAAGGTGTAGAGGCTAATTTTACCTCCCACCTCATCAAGAAGTCAGATGAAAAACCCCACCAATAAATTTACCCATAGTTGCAGCCATCCCTGCAGCTCGGGAGATGTGCCTGCCTTGACCCCATCTTTCCTCAGCTACTCTGGGACTATCCTGTTTCTCCCCTTCACCTTTTCTACCTGTCCTCTCCCCGAAACCCCAAAAGATGCCCAAGCTCATTCCATATTTTAAAATCATAGCAATATTACTGTTATTCTTGCCCAGTCCTTGCCCTCTTCGAAACCAAAGTGATCTAATCTGTCCCTCTCACCTCTCATTCAGTCCTCACTCCAGACAGCCTGGCTTCTCTCCACCCCTGCTCTGGAAGGCCACTGCTAAGAGATCTGACCTGTCCCAATGGGCAAAAACTAAGAGAACCCATTGGGCCTTATCGAACCTCAATGTGCCCTCTGGTACAGTGGATGGTTCCTTCCATAAGCTCCTCCCTGTGTTACCTGGTTCCCTTCCTACTTCTTTCTCCAGCGTTACTCGCTTTCTCCCTTTGTCTACTCCTTAGGTAGTAATGCTACTTATTGTATAAGACACAGTTCAGTTCACAGTTCCCCCGTTCTATTGCCTTCTCCACTGGACCAGTCAGGTCGGCCATCCCTCCTGGCTTCCATCACCATTATAATCTGTGCATAGAGCACTCGTTAACTGTAATACAAACATTTTTGTATCAGCTTGGCTAGTAGACATTTGCATTGCCTTAAAATAAGGATGGTGTCTTCTATCTCTGCATTTCCACTGCAAAGCACAGTTCTTGATATACACAGTTGACAGTCAAAAAAGATAGGTTGTTATATTCTTGTCACAGGCAAGGAATCAGGCAAATGCTGTTGCTTAGGTACTTGTAGTTATTATTAGAGCACAGAGAAGTTCCGTGACTTGCCTACAGTCTTTGCTAACTCAGGCCTTAATCCTAACTCTGTAGCTGCTTCAAGTAGAGAATCTGTGTACGTTTGGTTATTCACTTAAGAGTTTATCCCTTGTCTAGATAGACCTTAAAGAACTCAGTGAGGGAGTAAAGTACTGCCAAGAGCTGAAACAAAGATAAAGACTATCAGCTATCCTATCAATAGAACCGAAAGACTGGAAGAAAGAACATGGAAAACACAATGGGCTTCTCCATCATTTCAGAGAAAGTCTCCTTTCCAAAAGAGCAGCGAACTGCATGCTCTTGAAGGAAATATGTGTGGTTTCAAATTTCAGGTCAGCTATTTGTTAGCCAGGTAATTTTTAGCAGAATATATAACTTCTCTGAGTCTCCCATTCCACATCTATGAAATAGGTGTAATACAGTATTAATAGTATAAATTCATTATTTTTAATCCCCAATTCTGTAGGAAAGTTTCAAGTTTTTTTGTCAATTTGTTGTAAATGCATCTGGCCATCATACTTGGCTTGAACTTCAGTGAGGTACCTCACTCGGTGCCAATTTGCATACATTTTGCTACAGATACTCATGTCTGAATATGAGTTCTGCCCCAGATGCCCCAGGGTGTGATGACAATAGATTGTATTACCTTTCTGGAATCCTAAATATTCTGAAACACCTGGACCCACAGGTTTCCTATTAGGAGACTGTAGAGTAGGAATAGTGGTTGCTGTTGTTTTTGTTGTTACAGGTAATTATTAGAATGCATCCTTTGCAGCCCTGGCCAGTTCATTAAAAGAATGAGCATCTGTAGCCTGGGCAGACTATTGATGGAGACATGGTAGCTTTTTGAAACACTTAAAAGACTGCGATGCAAGACAGGGATAGTTGATTTCCTAGACTTCGAGGTCCAAATTTAACTGGGATCAATGGATGAAATTTTCAGGAAGAGGAATTGTTAAGTCAGTAGAAAGAAGCAGCATTGAACCGAAATATACAAAAATGGCATGGGCTCTTTTTCCACCCCCTGCTGCCTTTGTCTCTGAAGGTGAGACAAGAAAGATTAAACAGCCCATTTGTAGGGCTTTGAACATTATTGTATGGGGGAGGAGATGGATTGAAAGGCCTTCAGGTAATCTCCATACCTAAGCTGATATGCTTCCCGCAGCCCCTTAATCACCCCCACCAGCCTCCTCCCTCCACCCCCCCCCAACAGACTCTCCAGGGGTGCCAGGGCCGGTTCTGAGAGCTTGACCTGTGACCTCCCTTCCTGCAGGTGTCTGTCTGCCAGGAGATGGTGACGGAGCTGCGCAGCATCATCCTGTGTCAGGACAGTGCCCACCCCCGCCGGCGGCGCACTGGGGTGCCACCGCCCCGACCCCCATCCCCGAGGAGCGCCGGCCCAGGGGCACGGTGACGCTCAGCAATGGCAAACTGTGCGGGGCCGGGGACCCGGATCAGCTGGCGCAGAGACTGGCCCAGGAGGCCGCCCTGGTGGCCCGCGGCTGCACACACATCCGCGTCTGCCCCGAGTGCCGCCGGTTCCAGGGCCTGAGGGCCCGGCCTTCGCCCGCCCGCAGCGAGGAGAGCCTGGAGTGGGACAAGACCACCAACAGCAGCGAGCCCGAGTAGCAGGAGCGCGGCGCTCGGGACACTTGGCGGCCAGGTGGGGAGGTGAGAGCGGCTGGGCAGGCGCCGCTGTCAGCCGGGAGCCCGGACTTGTACAGCGTCCACACTTCCCTGCGGATTTGGGATCCAGTAACTTGACAAAAAGGTCAAAGAGCCTGACGCCCCAGCCAGAGACTGCGCCCGGGTCAGGGCTCTGGGCCCACCCAGAGACGTTGCACCCCAGGGGTGAAGGGACACTCTCCCCCCGGCCACATGGACTCATCTCCCGGAGGGGCTTTCCCTCGGGCCATAATAACAGTCTGGGGTGGAGGGCCCTGCCCAGACAGGTGCAGTGAATTGGTGGGATCATCAGTCGAATTTCCCCCCTGAGAAGGGGCTCTTGTACCCTGGGTCTGGTTCTTACAGGAAAAAAAAAAAATTAAACTCAACAGGGAAGCTTTTCTTTTCTGGATTCCTATAGCTCTGTGGAATGTTCTTTTCTTTTCTTTTCCCTTTTCTGACCCCCTTTTCTCTTCTTTGTTGTCTTTGCGATTCTATTCATTTGTTTTGTTTTGTTGGGGGGCGGGATGGGGGGTGGGGGAGACTGGACTAGGGAATGAAAGTCTAAATTATCCCTGTTCCTTTTTCCTAAACTTTAGGCTATGGACCGCTGCCAGTGCATCAGATTTCAGGTGCTGAACTCTCCTTTTATGTGCTGATCGGGGGCACTGGAAAACATAGAAGGGTCTTGGGGAGAATATGGTGGAGAGTTTCAAATAAAAGTCCATTCAAGTAATTTTTAAAATGCCAAAAACCAATTAACTCAGAGACCTTGAAATGCCTGGGTTTTCAGGGGTTAACGTGTCTGTCCCTTCTCTTTCTCTTTCTGACTTTCACTATTGTTGGGTTTGAGTTGGCCTTTTGTGAATGTCATCGCTGAAGACGAAAGATAGGGGAGGGGTGCAGAATGCACAAAGGATCCTGGGGCCCTGTGGATACAGGAGAGCCGGGTAGAGACAGTTTCCCATACCATGGCCTTGGCTTCACATTGAACGTGCTGTCCACAGGGGAGGAGGAACAGGGCTACCTGTGGGTGTGGTGCATACTTTGTCACCTGCATCTCTTTTTAACCAAACTCAGTAGCTGCCTATAAAACTGGACCTCCCCACCGACCCCACCCCCACCCCCACCCCAAGGCTATCACAGATTGGGTGATTTCTTGCTATTAGATGTGAAACCTGGGTGCAGGTGTGTGTGTGTGTGTGTGTGTGTGTTTATTAAGTGGAAAGACCTTAAGTAATTAAGAATTTGCCAGGTTCCTGGGAGAGAGATGGAAAGTCTCATTGCCTAGCCACAGGCCTGGGAACTAGAAACTCTTGAGTCCTAACCTCAGCGTGGGCAGAAATACCCCCAACTTGTGTGACTCTAGGTAAAGTGTTTAACTTCTCTTCCATCTACAAAATCAGTTACTGATGTTTTCCAGGCTCTGGGATGACTGCTCGTGACTGCTCTCCTTGTGGGATTTTTGCAGGGCCTGGAGTTTGGACCGCTCATCTAATAGGAGGGGGAGGCTTCCCAACAGCTGCTTGGCCTTTGCTTGGCTTCACCAATTGGGAGTTTCACACACAGAGAGTTTTCATTTTCTGATGGAAAACAAATTCTATGCAATTTCTGATTGTACACTTCGAAAATTCAGAGGGAGAGAGAAATAGCCCCTAATGCCACCTTCATCACCACCTCCACCTCCACATTGAATTACTCCTCCACTGTTCTCACATTATTTCTGTTCTGGAAATAAAGACACCTTGGGGAAATGATGAGCTTAGTTTCATGTTTTTGCCATTTGAGTATCATATCAGCATCCTCTTTGTGCCAGGACAATTAGTTGGAGCTGCCTTCCTGGGGGCCAAACAGCACTCTGATTATTTCTATAAAGGATGTTGATTTTGTCCTAGGCTGACCTCTTCTCTCTCATGAATTTGAATCCTTTTTCCTCTTTAACCATCAAATGATGGCAAACTGCCGGACCTGAGTATTTTTTTAAACCTTGCCTCAAGCCTCTTGGAAGAACGTGGATTTGGTGGGGAAGGGCACCAGAAGGTCAGTTGACTGCAGACCCTAATGGTGCCACATTGCTCCAACCCACAGCTCCATCCCTTGCTACTGACAAGTGGTCCCTCTAGTCGGATCACATTTGGGGCAGGAAGAGTTGCTTTTTTTTAAAAAAAAAAAAAAACAAACAAACTCGTTTTTATGAGCAGGATATGTTGATCAATAGCAAACTTTTTTTTTAATGGATTAGTGAAATAAATGTCCCCATGAATCATTTATCCAGTCTTTCTTTCACCGTGTGGACAAAGATAAGACTGACAACACTAGACAGTTTCTGTTAGCTGCTGAGACCATTGCTGTACCTCAGTCCAGCGGGTGAGTGAGGTCACAGCCAGCTAGTTCTCTTCCTTGGTTTGTCTCCACTTTTATCTGTTGGTTGTTGGCTTTCTTTTCCATGCTGTATTTTCTATCTGACTCTGTATACTGTATAAAGCAGTTTTTTCTTGTCTGTTTGTCTTTCTTCAACTGGAATATTTACAATAAAACAGAAACAAACCCTGAAATGTTAGTGATGGGTGAAAACTGTTTGGGTTTGGAAAGAATGGATGGGTGTGTCTCATAGCCAGGAGCTCTAAAAGCAAATAAAAATATCAACCCACTTTGTGTCTTCCCCTCCACCTGCCCTTCTCTTTTTCTCCCTCTCTCCACCCCTTCAGCTCTCTTTTCACGTCTCAGGAAAGTCTAGGTGGCTTCTTTCCATTCGTAGTACTGGGAGTCGGAGGCAACCCCTCCCCCCATCACCCTTCCCCCCCTCCCCCATGGATACACATGTTAATGAAGTCGGGAGGGTTTTGTCTTCCTAAATGCACTTTCACAGAATAGCCATCTATTGATACCTAGGGTAACTCTAGTCAGATATCACCCCAGGTAGTTTGAAGATTACATCAATTAAAATATAATACTTTGCTTTATTTCTTTTAATTGCCTTTTAGGGCCCCATCCGTCACAAGATCTCTACCTCAGAACCCAGGTGGGGTGTAAGTTGAGCATGTAGATGGCCGAAAATCTTTTGGCTTCCTCTAATCCAATGCTCATAGGAGAACATTCATCCTGGGAACTTGCCAGCCGCCCTCTTATTGGTTAGGTGAGACCAAAATATCATGATAACCAATCCCCCTGGGCCCACTCTGTGAACATTTATTAGTTTTGGATTCCAAGGAGTTTAATTTTCTTTCGGAATCCAAGGGGGACTTCCCCATGGTACAGGAGTCAAATACATGGGGCCAGAAAGAGCTGGGCATTTCAGACCCTGCAGATTGGTAGTTGGAGTAAAGCTTGAGAGAACATTTGTGGGCCTCCCACCAATGGGGTGTGTGCAGCAAGGTAAGAGAGTCTGGAAATGATAAGGGAGATTTGATTCCCTCACTGGTTGTCAGCTCTCTTGGGATAATAACAAAGAGTCCTGTTTGGAAAAATCAAAGGAATTCTTTCATAAAGATTTTGCTTTAAGCTAGTGCTTCCTATGGGGCCTTCTCAAAGAGAGAAAATAAAGTCTCTTGCCCTTTTGTGAAACGTGACATTCTCCCTATCGGCAAGTCCCCTACCATCACCCCAACAGAAAGCACCCTCAGGGGCTGATGACCTGGCCATCCTCTGTGCCTCAGAACTGAAGGTGTCAATAACCCCATTGAAGGGCCAGCTGCACATAATCATCCAAATTTCAGTAATTTCATACTAATTTCTGAATCTGAAAAATGAATGAGACAATGTTACCATTAAACAATTTGTAGCAGAGCTAGTGCTGAGAGCAAGCAGGCAAGCAACTGAAAACCACCTCTCTGATCAGACACAGCAAAAGAGCTGAGTACCCAAAACAGGCATGAAGAAATCCCCCATGCACTCTGCCCATCTCTTAGCTAAGAGCATGCATCCAAATATTTCACTGGCTAGGTTTACTGAAGCGTGCCAGGGAGCGGTACGTTGTGACTGATGCTGGGTCTGAGGACTTGACCCCACTTACAGATTAGACTGTGTAGAGGATACTGGAGGTCAAACAATTAAGTGCAATGACCCACCTGCTAGGAAATTAAAGAGCCTTACCCACACGGCCTGTGCCCAATGTCATGCTCTCCCTTGACAGTATCGGAGAAGTTAAGAAGAGAGCAGGGATCAAAAGATCTCTCGTACTGCAGGGGCTTTTTCATAGCTCCATGATATGACCTTGAGAAGGGATTTCCTAGCCCTCAGCGCCACGTTAGATTCCATGGGAAGTAATGACCAAGTATAAGAAATGATCTGGTCTCTGGGAAGACAAAATTTACCTGTAAGAGACAATGAACATACTGCACAAAATAACAAAGCGCTCGAGTCAATGATTTCAAATATAAACCACGTAGAGATTCCGAGGGGCTAAAATTGCTAGATATTTGAGATAAACTGAGTGGAAGAAATAAAACTGTTGGTGCCTTTGGGTTGCTAATTTTTTGCTTTTTTGTTTATTTGTTTTTGATGTTTAGAAAACCAAGATTTTGTTGATGTCTAGAAAACCAAGATTTCCCTTGGAGTGAAATATGGTTAATTCATGTTGATGAATTCAGTGCTTTTCTGACAAAAGATGACTGGTTGACACCCTTGTTTTGTTTTTACCCTCAGCATTCCTTTTTGGGGGATTCTGACTTCTCCCCTATGATGCTT
Organism: Talpa occidentalis; assembly: GCF_014898055.3. Classification (NCBI taxonomy): domain Eukaryota; kingdom Metazoa; phylum Chordata; class Mammalia; order Eulipotyphla; family Talpidae; genus Talpa; species Talpa occidentalis. The sequence continues at coordinate 20,369,861 of NW_023601212.1, forward strand.
CTTCCTGCTTGCTGACAACACTGTTCAGAGATTTTCACCACTGTCTCAGTCCTGGGCTTCTTTTAAGTTGCATTAGTGGGATTACCTGCAGAGACAAAGAGCCTAGCCCTAAAAATACAGAAAGCTGAACTGAAATGAGCAATGAAATAGTCTGAGGTGGATTATGAGCTCTTAAGAAAAAAAAAAAAGATCAAACATGTCTTAAATTGGGGCGAAGAAGTGTGAATACAAAACTGCGAGTGTGTAACCAATGTGAAAAATTAATACAGGCCTAAAACCCTGAATTTTTGATGTACAGGAACATTTAGAACCATTTTCCTTTTTGGTCCATTAAGCCCTCTGGTTACCCATAGCACAAGGAGTCTGCCTGGGAAGTTATTCTACTTGGATTGTTCTGATTAGATTCTTAGTAGCTTTTCCATTAAAAATAACAGAATGTAACTTCCATTTCCACATCGTCAGTAATCCTATAGCACCGAGTGGGCATAGGAAAGCAGTTTAAATCGCCAGAACTTGGTCAAATGTGAAGGTCAAAGAAGAGAAGTTACAAGTAGGTAAATAGCACAAGTGATACTACTGAAAGAAAGTGTGTGTGCCAGATGCTCCGATGTGACAGGACTTTAAAATGTAGCTTCAAGAGGATCAGATGAAAAATAGTTCTATACGGAGAGACCTGAAGTAATTTCGTTTTGCTGCTTTTCCTCCCTTTTTATATAAGTTAAATTGGGGTGTGTGTGTGTGTGTGTGTGTGTGTACACACGTGGTTAGTACAGACCTGCAGGTTATTGTCAGTGCTCCTTACATCCATTTCAAAAGAAAGAAAACACCCTCCATTATCACTTCAGCCTTTTTCTGTGCTTCTGGATAACATTGCTGGGTTTAGTATTCAGGCTTTGAGTGGCTTAGTTCTCAACGAGTGGTCTTTGATGTAATTTATTTCTAAGCCAAACGTATATGTAGATGCATGAAGTAAAAGGTGTTTTTTTTTCCTCCATTCCCAGGTGAGTGATAAGATGCCTGAGCTGACTCCTTAACTCTTTCCTGCAAAGTCAAGTTCCTCTAGCATTAAATGGCCAGACCAAAGGCTCTGCTGATAGTGTTCTTAAACAGTCGCTACGTACAAGAGCAATGCAGGCTGACTTTCATTTATACTCCATGCTTATCAGTAACTTGTCCATTTTCGGCAGAAAACAATTTTCAAAGAGGTCAGACAATGATACTGTCAACATTTGAGTGGTTCGGTTGGCCGGTAATCTACAGAACTCAGAAACAGTTCCTTTGTTTCAATTAAGCAGCCGATCTGCTGAGACTGCCATTATTTTTCGAGGATTAAAGGACCTGCCTGATCCAGTCCCTGCTTGGTCTTTCCACCTTCTGACACTTTTCTCACTCACCTTCCTTCACACAGCTACTTTCTATGTATCCTATTTGTCCAATGCTTGTTGTAAAGGCAGGACATGGCACAGTCCAGGTTTTCTGATCCCATGCAGACCGGGTAAAGGAGGAGTCAGAGTCCTCAGTAGTTTTGCAGGTTTTTTATTTGGGGTTCACCAGGCATATGGCAGGCAGGGGTGCTGGCCTGCCAGCCTCCCAGCCCCCAGCGAGTCTTCACTCTATCTGGACTCTCTGGCGTTCGTTCTGCTGCTTCTCGGCTTCTGCTTCAGGTTCTGCTGCTGCTGCTACTGCTGCTGCTGGCGTCCCCCCCGTGACGCCGCCCTTAAAAGCACAGTCTTAGCTCAGCTGAATAGCTGAATCTCATCTACCTATGCCCACACCCTATTCCAGGTGCCCGCCATCAGGCATGCATTCAGGACAAGGATCCATCATCTATCCTGATGGCGGAAGGGCAGAAAAGCCTGATATTTTCTTTACCCTACACTTGTCTTCTCTGTCTTTGCTTTAGCGGTTCCCTCTTCCTGGAATGCCCATCCTGTTCATCTCTACATTGCCCAAGCCAACCCGTATTTAAGATCCAGCTAAAAAATCATGTCATGTGTGAAGTCTTCTATGATCCTCATCCCCCAAGGGAGGAAGGAAACAATCTTGCCTCTTGAACATTCCCAACCTTTCTTTATGGCCCTTATCACTTTGAATTATATCTACATTAAATTATATGTACTTGACACATAGTTTTGCCCCTTATTCCAATCTAGCTGAGTAAGGCTCCTAAAGTGAAGAGAAAATGCCTTTTCCATTACTTATTCTTTCATAGTGCATAAGATTCCTTGCACATATTTGGTTCCCATGAATGAATGAGGCAAATTCAACTAAGAGCAAATGTACATAAAAATGCTGCAGGTATGAAATTGAGTGACAGGAATATGCTAATACACCCTTGATTTAAAGCAACCTTGCATACAACAACTTAATAATTTACACCAGGCAAAAACATGACTTCATTTATTTTACTGGGCATGAACCTAGTGGCGAGCTCAGGTTGATAATATTCATCTGCTGATGGGGAGTTGGTTCCAATCAGCAGGTATGCTTCTTCCAGCTGTCTACCTGCCTTTTATAAAGGTTAGAAGAATTCAACCTCCTGACTCCTCTACCAGCTTTGTAATAATCAATCAGCCTTCTCCCTTCTCTCCTCATTATCTTCAAAAAGTGATTCCTGCTCCAAAATAAAATTACCAAAACTTGGTGTGTGGTCTATCTATTTCAATATAAGCCTGTCAGAGTGGTACTTGCACAGAACAAATGCGATCTTCCTTACCAAAGTACTCAAAATCAAATGCAGTTTCCTCTTTACGGGCCAGCAAAACTGAAAATATCCCCTTGAGAGTTGGCTTTAAAAATGTGAAAAAATTCCTAATGGTTTGAAGGTCAACAAATGATAGCTCTATATGCAGATTGATTATGATACCGGGAAGTCTAGACAGTTGTGATGGGTTTACAAAAATGTTATTTTGGTGGGTGTTAGTTAGTATTTAGATCAAAGAGAAAGAAAGGGAGAAGGCCAGACACTGCAAATTGTTTATTTAATCCTCTTAATAACCCTCTGAATTAATTATTGCTATTTTCAAGGGAGAAAAAGAAGACTTCTGGCAGTTAAATAATACACCCAAATTCCACAGCTAGTGGAAAGGAAATCTTCCATAGTGAAAGGGAAAGATTCAAACCCAGTACTTTCTGCCTTCCTTGCCAGGATAGCTCCCATTATATTGTCATCTAATGCCGTCTCGGGAAGAAGGGACAAAAAAGGACGAAACACAAGCAGAATTCTGTATGTGCTGGGTTTTTATTAGCTTTCTGCTCTTGGAACAGAAAAATCACTTTGATTCTACAACTTTGTTCACCTCTAATATTTGAATTGACTTTTGAAACAAGCTACAAAATATAAATGCTCAGAAATTATCAGAGATGCTAAATATATTATTTATGAGGTAGAATTTTACTCAAAGGGTTTTGACTAGGTTTTCTGAGTGTTTATTATTACTAACAGCAATGAGATCTGATGGCCTGAACATAGCACCTACCGATAGCCAGAACACTCATTTCGTTGTTGGTGTAAGCATCCAGCTGCTGGTTTTTCTTTCAGAGAGAATCCTACGTACTGATCAGAGATAAAAATCTAGATGAGGAAAAGTATAAGTAAGGCCCTTATACATCTAGATATTTCCCACCTAAACGGTAAATCCAGAAGGCCCCTTAGCAGTCAGCACTCCACTTCAGTTCATACCTCGACCATCAGGATTTTACCCAAGCCACTGGGATCCAAGAAGTCAAACAATTCAAGCCAATAAACCTGTACCAGCAGCTGCTTCCTTTGGAGGCAGGAAGGGGGAGGTTTTTGGATCAGCTGAGGGATATGAAGATGGATGAGGTCATGTGAAAAAGAAAGTAGGCTTTTTATTCTGTGCAGCCACTAGAACTAATTGTACATATTGCTGATATACAGAAAAGAGCTCAGTTAAAGGAAGAATTTTCAAACAAAGCAGCATGTTCCCTATTACTGTGAGTATGCGGGTTAATGTCAGAGTTACCCTAACAAATTAAGGATGTTAGAGAAGATTCTTACATTTGGTGGGAAGTCAGAACTAGATGAACTAGTATGGTGGTAATTTTATTATTTTTTTATTTTATTTATTTATTTTTAAAGATTTATTTATTTATTTATTTATTTATACAAGCACAGGGTACAGTCGGAAGCGCGGGAGGGTGAGAGAATTCACCAGAGCCAGAGCGGGGAGCAGAGCAGGCAGAAGGACCGAAGTACACTGCTGAGGGGAGCAGCGGGCGGCAGGAGAGGTCTGCGCGCCATGCGGGACCCTCCTCTGGTAGCCGGGGAGCAGCCGGGGATCGAACCGGCGCTGCAGAGGCTGCGGGCAGCTTCGCATCCCAGCGCTCAACCGCTGCGCCACCGGGGAGGCTCTATGGTGGTAATTTGAGAAGAGTAATGTAACAATATTTATATTATCATTAAAAATCTATGATTATTTATAACTATTGTAATAGTTATTTTTAATGAGCACTGAGTAATTGCCAGATAGTGTGGTATGTTTTATCTATGCTATTTTTATATTCATAATAGTGAGGTAATATGTTCCTCATGTTACAGAGAAGGAAACTCTTTTTCTTAGCTGGCAACAATTTAGAAGTCAGTCGTGGGGCTAGGACTTGAATGCAGTTGTTTATCTCTAAAATCTTGTCTATTTTTAGTGTAGTTCTTTTCATTCCAACATTCACCTCCGATGACTGTCAGGTATGGCCTACAAATTCTCATTTTAAAAAGGAGATAAATGTATTTAACTATAATGCAAGGAGGAAAGAATATATAACACAAAACATCCAATTGAAGAGATATGAAACACAGCAACAAAATAACAGAAGAGATTTATTTAATAATGAAAGATAAGATTACAAAATACCTGACAAGGAATTATGTCTTCAACTAACAAACTTCATACTTAATAAGCATTTATTATTACATAGTTAAAAAAAAAGTTCCTTCAACATCTATCATGTATACATTTCTCTGTAGATGCTAAGGCATACGATAACAGGCACTTGAAACCAAAAGAACTTCCTGGGTCTCTCGTCCAGCTCTGAAACTATTTCATTTTGTGACATTTCTGTAACTGCATTATTACGTAATGCACTTAAGATTTAATTTTTTATAAATGATAATACACATACATTATAGAAAATTTGGAAAATCCAAAAGGGCAGAGGAAAAGTCAGTAAGTATCAGGAATGCATTAAAATGTGCTTCTAGTCACTTTTGTGTTTTTGAATCATTGTGATCTTACCGAGTGCTCCTGCTTTGCTAACTTTCCACATGCCTTGAGCTTATCAGGAAAGATTGTGAAATACTGGATTGCAGAAATGAGGTACCACACTTCTCTGGAGTCCCTAGAAATAAGCTTTGCATCGTGTTCTTTTTGTTTGTTTGTTTTAAAGATTTATTTATTTATACAAGAACTGGGGTACAGGCCAGATGTGTGGGAGGGTGAGAGGACTCACCAGAGATAAAGCGGGGGAACAGAAGAGGCAGACTGATGAAATACACTGCTGAGGGGAGCAGTGGGCGCAACAGGAGAGGTCTGCCGCGCCATGTGGGACCCTCGCCGGCCGGCCGGGAACAAACTGGTGCTGCAGAGGCTGTGGACAGCTTCACAGCGCGGCGCTCAACCACCTGCGCCACCAGGGGAGGCCCTGCATCATGTTCTTAGCATAGTAGGTGCTGGAATAATGAGATTAATTGCTGATTCATTTATCAATCAATAAATGAATAAACAACAACAACAACAAATAAAAAACAAGATTCTTGCCCTGGAGGCATTTATAATGTGTAAATGGTAAAAACCAAGTCTAATTGCACAAAGCATTCTAACCTAAGACAAGATATGATTAAATACTAAGTGAGAAACTGTAGGATTCTTCTTAGAAATGTGATACCCGATGGGGAAGGATGGCCTGGGACACACCTCAGTGGTGGTCCCGGGAGAGTCTGAGACTTTTTTCTCCACATCCAGTGAGCCCCTAGTAGAAACGGGCTGGTTTATCTCCAGCTAGTTCCCATTATGCTATCCAGCAGCAAGAGGCCTCTCCATCAGAGAACCCACTATATTCTATGCAAGCAAAAGAAACCAGAGCTCCTCTCTTCACATAGGGAATTACCCAGCTAGTGTTTCCTCTCAGTTCTGGGACAAGGAGGGAATTCTAGGCAACATAGCCATGCTGTGTTCTGATACATTTACACAGGTAAATGTATGAGAAGAAGTTTTTATAGTTTGTATAGTTTTTTTTTTTCTCTTTTAAGTTCAAGTCTGCTCAGGTGGAAGTGCTGAAATAGTACCCTCCTGCCTAGTTATCTGATTGTGTGGTCTCGGGGCCCCCATTATACGGCTCAGGCAAAAGTGTATTGCAGCTGGGTAACTTGTCTGGGCTCTGATGGGGGCATGTGAGGGACACCCCAGGGACCTAGGGGCTTCTCAGATGGCCTGAATTCAATTAATAGTTCACAGCTAATCAATAGAGACATAGCAATCCGGTGGGTCTAAGTAGGGCTAAATTTGAAGGATTTTCAAGTAATCATACTGGAGAATTATCCTGGGTAGAAAAAGTGTGTAATAGTATCAAGTCACATTTGGTAGTTTCCAGCTAAGGCCGGGGCAGCTTGTCTGAGAGCATGCACATGCCTTCAACAGCTCTTTTCATTCCAGATGAAATGAAAATTCTCTCCTTACCAGTCATTAAGTCTCCAATTTTGTTTCTCATTATTAAAAGATGAAGTTGGCCAAGACATTTAAATTAGGCAAAATGAAGAGATTTATGAGCAAATTGGAGTCTAGGTGAAAAACTAAAAGCGTAATCACCAAAGATTAAGAAAGACACAACAGCTACACTATTGAAGAGAAGCAAATCTCAGCATAAACAGGAGGAAAGGTTCCCCTCTTATTTTTCCCAAAGAACTTTAAAATTGAGTTTTTAGATGATGATTGCATGCTTGGTAATACCCACATGATTTGAGAACTGTTGGAATAAGACTTAAATGGTGTCTCAGTCTCCCTGCGGAACTGAGAGGTATGTCAGACTGATAGCCTCCGCGGCCCCTGTGGAGAATGAACATGGTTTTGAAAGCAACAGGAAGCACTTCAGATCCTCCTTGCCCTAAAGCCAGAACTCTGCTAGGTGGCCAGTGTGGGGTCAGAGATTAGACTTGTTTGATCTTTAGTTTCTTCACTGAGGCTGCCTGTAAAGGGCTGTAGGGCCAGAGGGAAGGAAGATTCCAGTCTGCTGAGTGTCCATGGGTAAGCAACAGGCCAGAGTTTCCATTTGAATTCCATTATCTGAGGCTGCCTTCTTCCTGGAGGAGAACACTGTTGCTGGGGCAATTTGAAATGGCAACTGAGAGATGAAAGCTTCCATGGGGCTGGCACCTAAGCTGCCCACCAACTGTTAAACTTTTAAACTGAAAATCAAAGAGTGCCAGATAATCATAATCCCATCTATTGCTTTTAAATCTCTTCCAGAGGAGAGGCAGCTACCTTAAGGGTGCAGTAAGGACAATGACTGTTCCCTGGGGGCTTTCCACGAAAAGTCCATTCATTTCAAAAGTGAGCACCAAGACTTGTCCTGAAGGTAAGTGGTATAATACGAAGGTTAGTGTTAATTACTGCAAGATTCCAACTGCCCCCAAATACCACATCTCTTCCATAAACCTGCTTTGGTACCTGAAATGGTTGATGGAGTGATTTCTTTGGGTTCAGGAGGTACAATACTGAGTTCATCATTATAAATGAACTGTTACCCAATAGTAGGGACATCTGGAAGAGGTCAAGTTTTAGGAAGGTTATGGAGGTCACCCAAGGTCTGGTGCCAGCAGACCTATCTCGCAGGATCCTGATGGGCTGAAATGCCAGGGGCCCTGGAGTGTGGGAAAGCTGGTCCCAGAGATAGACGGGTGCAGGTGGAAGGAAGAGGGGGAGGGGACTAATATTTCACTCATGTCTTGACTTCACACAGGCTATCATACTTCATATAGGCTATCACACTTAATCCACATAGTAACACCATGGCAGTCACTCTTACCCTCACATTAGAACTGAAGAGTTGGAGGCTTAGGGATTTGAAGTAATTTGCCCAAGTTCACAGACCTCTCCCAGAATGGCTGTGAACTCAAGTTTGCCAGCTTCAAAGATCATGCTCTCTGCAATATCACACTGACTCCCTGGAAATGAAGGAATAAGGGATTTATTTCACAATCGGGTCAGCCAGAATTCACCTGCTACTGCAGCCTGTGTGGGAAATGAAGTATAAGAAACCCCACGAGCTCCCTTAATCAAACCTTCCTTAATAGAATCTTTGAATGTTGAAATGGAGGTAGAAGCTCTACCTGAGACAGGGATACTAGATTGGCAACCGACTTCTTTTGGAGTCTTTTGGAGTCCAGTCACAAATCACTGTTGTCTCTGGGGCCACTTTTGCTCTTTCACAAATAATATTCAAGTGGACTTCAGACTCTCCTTGATTCCATGTCACTGATTTGCATCAAGGCTAAAATGATGAAATAGATTTGACTAAAGGCTCAGAGATAACAAAGGGGGAGATAAACATGGATTAAGAGGCAGCCAATCAATCAGGCTCAGGAGTTAGGGCTGCTCGCCTCTAGAACATGGCTAGCCCATCTCCATGGGGAGTCTTTCCAGCACCTCTCTGCCCAGGTTCCACTCGACCCCCTCCCCTGACCCACTTCTCCTCACCCCAAACAGCAAGGAACATCTCAAAGCATGTCTACGGGAATTCAGGCCACTGCCTAAAGTCAGCCTCCACATTTCTAAGCCACTACTTCCCCCATGCACCAATCTTGCCATATTTATTTGTTGGTAGTTCATACCCCAATCTGAAAAGAAAAAAAGGAAATAGCATAGGAAAGGGCAAGAACTTTTTACATTTTGTCAAAATATGAGTCCCAGGGACATTTTTATTTTAAATATAGCTGTTCAAAGCACTGACAGCAATTGACCTCCTTGACCACAGCCACTGGGAACTCATTAAATGAATTCTTCCCATGCATAATCCACTTCCCTTCCAAACAGGGCTGTTCACAGACATCTAGCAAGTCAGCTATTTTTCAAACACTTGAGAACCTTTAAAACCGCAATAAATAATATTTCATATCCATCAGGTATGCAAAATAAATTTTTTTAAATATAATAATATCAGGGACTGGTGAGGATGTGGTGAGGATGTGGGTAAAAGAAAAACCTCACATAGCCAATTCACTGCTGGTAGGAATGGAACACAGAGAACAACTTGGCAATATCTAGTGAAGGTAAAGATGAGGTACACTTTATGAATCATTAATTCCATATCTTAGTGTATAGTCCAGACAAATCCCTGCAAATGTCCACAAATAGACATGAATAAGAATAGTCACTCCAGCTGTTTATAACAGCAAAACATTTTTTTTAAACTGGAAAAAATTTAAAAGTATATCAATACAAGGATTTTTTTTTTTTTTTAGTTATGACTTTAACAATAGACTGGGGGCCTCCCTGGTGGTGCAGGCAGTTGATCACAGTGCTGTGAAGCTGTCCGCAGCCTCTGCAGTGGGGGTTCGATCCCAGCCAGCCAGGGAGATACCCACATGGTGTGGCAGACCTCTCCTGTCTCGCCCGCTGCTCCCCACAGCAGTGCTTTCGGTTTGTCTGCCTGTTCTGTTCCCTGCTCTGTATCTGGTAAATCCTCTCACCTCCCACACCTCTGGCCTGTACCCCAGTTCTTGTATGCATAAATAAATAAATCTTTAAAAAAAATAAACAATTGACTGGGCCAATTTCCAGTTGTAAAAGTGAACAAACCAGCTTTTCTGATCTCCATATGGATAAGACTTGACAATAGAATATTGAGTAAAAACCTTCACATGTCAGGTGAACTATGCTGTCTCTCCAATGTAATCATTGACCGTGAAAAACACTTGCTCAACCATTCTTTCAAAGCGATATTCTTAAATTATACGGGTAAGGCTCAGATAGGTATTTGGGGCAATTGAACAATTTATTGATCTTAAGTCAGCCAGGAAGGGTCTGGGGTTTGGATGCATCTGTGTGGGAGGCAGGGCCACAAGGACGTTCCCTAGCTTCAGTTTGCTGTGTGCTGATGAAATGAAACACATACAAGCAGGAAAACAAAACCAAAGAGTAACTCCCTGTCCCAAAGACTCAAAAGGGGCAGCAAGCTATTTAATGGAATGCAGATAAGCAGTGTTTAATGAAAATGTGTTAAGACAACAGACATCTGGACCTTATTATTGGAGAACTCAGATTGCACTGTTGCAACCAACAGAGTAAAAGGAGTGAAAAGTGGTTCCCCCCCCACCCCCATCTCTTTCTCACTCTCTACTGGAGTATAAAATACACTCAAAAGATCAACAGAGTGATTTTTTTTTTCAAGTGACTTTTTGTCCTATGTGCCATTTGGAAGGAAGTCATACAAAATAGAGAGGGATTGCAAGATATCAGGGGAAAACAAACTCCTAGTTAAACATTAGAAATATAAACGCCGTATGGTGTGATGCAAAGTCAGAACTGGAGTTAAATTGTGGTTCTATCACTTATGAACTGGGGACAATTCATGAATGGTTATAATTGCCAATGTCTTTTTAAAAAATAGCTCCTCTTGCAGTGTTGCTGAATGATTACAGACATAACACATTGAAAGTGAGTGTGTACAGGGTTTAATAAATAAAGGTCCTGGAAGAGTAGAGTTTGTGGTTTTGATGATGAAGATACAGATGACTGTATTACCCTTTTCCAGGCTGTTGCTGCTCACTGCTCTCAGCTACATTCTCCTTCTGATGCTTGTGATACTTATGGGGAAAGCATAGGACACTTTCCAAGCTGATTAACAAAATTTTTTTTAAGATTTATTTACTTTTAAGGGCCTCCCTGATGGCCCTTAAATTTAAAAGTATATCAATACAAGGATTTGCGCCTCCCTGATGGCGCAAGGGATTAAGACGCCACCTATGAAGCAATCAGCAGCCAGTGCAGCACAAGTTAAATCCCCAGCCAGGGAGATACCCACATGGTGCAGCAGACCTCTCCTGACTCGCCCGCTGCTCTCCTCAGCAGTGTATTTCAGTCAATCTGCCTGTTCTGTTCTCCACTCTGTCTCTAGTGAATCCTCTCACCAGCCCTCCCCCCACCTCTGGTCTGTACCTTGGTTCTTGTATACATAAATAAATAAATCTTTAAAAAAAAAGATTTATTTACTTTTATACAAGAACCGGGGTACAGGCCAGATGTGCAGGAGGGTGAGAGGATTCACCGGACACAGAGCGGGAAATAGAACAGGCAGACTGATAAAATACACTGCTGAGGGGAGCAGCGGACAAGACAGGAGAGGTCTGCTGCACCATGTGGGATTCTTGCTGGCCAGCTGGGATTGAACCATGCTGCAGAGGCTGGGGACAGCCTCACAGTGCAGTGCTCAACCGCCTGTGCCACCAGGGAGGCCCAAGCTGATTAAGTCAGTAAAGCATCAAATGGCAAAATGTAAATTTTTATACTCAGATGGTAACCAACCCGTTTATTAATATAATGTTTTCAGGTTTCAATTTATTTTATTGTTTGCACTTTATTGACCAGCAGAGAGGTGATTCTCTACATTACATTATATTGAGCCCCTGTAGAATTATTTGTATGGTAAGATGCTATTAGCTGAGAAAGAGGCTCTTCATGAGTAACAGCCCAAAGAATCTCACTAACTCTTGCAAAGAATGGTTTTGAGAATAATGTTCATGGCGTCATACAGTATCTATTTCCCCCAGGCCTCTACAGAGAACTCCCTAGCTGACCTTGGTGCTAAAATGAGCTAAAATTCCTCTGAGTAATGGGGTTTTTTCCTCTAGACATTGTGAATGGACAAGGCTCCTGTCCCTTTCCCAGTCAGCATCCAGAAAGCTCAATTTGAGGCCCATCTGTGAGCCAATCATCAATGTACACATCCACCAGGCCTCACCTTGGAGTATCTTTGTTCCTGGCCTTGGTTTTCTCCATTCACCCTGCTTGTAGCTGAAGAAACACACAACATACATATATTTACACTGAGACAATATAGTGCTCCACACTAATCTATAAAAGAAATTACTCAAAGAGTGTTATCACTCTGGGTGGTCTAAGGATAGATCAGTGTGAAGCAGACTAGTCTAAACCTTCAGATCCACATGTTTAAATGCAGCTCTTAAAAGGGCAGTTCAATTGTTAACTCCCATCTACATGCTAAATAAGTGTTCTTCCTACTCCATCATTTATCATATGCCCGCTGGCACCTCAGGAGTTGAGGTGTTAGAGTGCTGCTTGAGACATGCTGGGAAAACTCTGGAAAATAACTTGCTAAGAGAAAAGCAGTTCAGGAAAGCAATTTTATGTTCCATTTTCCTGGTGGGATGCTATCTGGGATGGAGTGTTTATGTGTAAGCACGAACCTACTCCATATGCTGAAAGAAAGACAAAAGTAGTGTCAATCTGAGGCATTAGGCAGTGGCACACGGGAGCTAATTTATGGGGCAGAGAGTCAAGGACTTGTACTTTTGCAATCACTGTCATCTTTATGCATGAAGGACCACAATTATACCTTTGCCTTCCTTTTTCTCTCTGGTGTGTTGGTTTGCCAAAGGTTCAAAGATAGATCTTATCTCACTCAAATCACATGCCTGGTCCCAGGCTGAGAAGTGTGCACATAATTTAGCATTATTATCAGAAGTGAGGTGATGAGCCCCAGTTTGAACCATATCCATTCCCCTCTTTTAGGAAAGTCTTCCTCCCCCAGGACCATTTTACTTTGTAACCCTCTTGGTGATTCTCTCAAATTTTGCTGTTTTTCAATTCTCTTTAAGGTGCTACGGAGATAGCTTCAACCCCACAAGGGACAAGTGTTCATTTTTTAGCTGAAAAGAAAGGTGAGGAAAGGTCCCTTCTTCCAACCCTTCATTGTCCTCAAAATGCTGAATTGCATTTCTTCCTTTTTTAGTCATAGAATTAATGAAGAAAAAGGAGAAAGACTGTGGTCGTGTGGAGAAGAGGTCCTTCGAGAAATTTCTTAGGGATTTGGAGAAACAGAATTAGCTGCCATAAAACAGGACACAGAAATCTCCACTCTTCCCGAGGAAAGCTCAAATGCGTGTCTGTGCCTCAGCCCCTTGGGATGCGCTGCCTTGACCAGGGCCACACAGTCGGATGGTCAAGACTCAGGCTCTGGGATTCAAATCCCAACTCTCCCACTTCATGATGTGTGACATTCAACAAATTGCTAAACTTAATGCCATTAAGCCTCATTTTTCTCAACTGTAAGTGAGATTCGTAATGAGTACAGCCCTCAGAGGATTGTTATGAGGATTAAATGAAACAATCGTTATACAGCACTAAGTACAGTGCCTGAGCCTACAAAGCACCAGAAGACATCAGCCGTTGTTACTTCTAGGTCAAAATCATTTTGACGATGGTTGAATCATAAACTTTTATTTATAGAGTCCTTTTTAATGAGAAAATTGTCTTCATGATCCCACATAATGGGATCACAGTTACACATTTTATATGGAGTGGTTAAGAATTAGTCTTTTTTAAACGACAGGTGTTGGCACATTATTTCAAGCAGCACATATATATTTGAAAGCTGTTGTTTCTTCAGGGTTTGGAATACTCAGGGATTTGCAGACCCTTTGTAAATATCTCTCCGGAATCCACAGTCTGTGTCCAGGTTTGGGATATATTGTCTCTCTGCAGTCCTGTATTTGCTGGGACAATAGGGATCAATGACATGTTAAAGATATACCATGATAAAGGGCCCTGAGGACAAACATGTTTGGAACATGCATGAAATAAAGTTAAGCCATTTTCCCTACTGTAGAGCTTCTTGGAGCATTAAAAATGTGAATATGGACAGCGATGGTCTAGGAGGGGGATAGAGGATGTGTGGGTATGTAAAGTGCCTATTGTAACTCAGGGGCATGAGGGCTTGGGAACTCACTGTTACAGGACTTTTCTCTGACAGGGCCCTAAGCTCATACATGTTCAGTGGCTTCTGGTCATCCTAGAGCTTTCCTACCACCACTGACACTGCTGTTGATCTCTGTGTTCATCCTTTAGAGCTGCCCCTCTTCCAAACATGCTACAGTTCCTTCAGTGGGCTCTCCAAGCGTTGACTCACTCTGTGAGTTTACAAACCCTTCTATGAAGAAAACTGAAGAAAGTTCCCAAGGTGTGGCCTAGCAGGGTTTGGTCCCTAGCCTATGTGAGTCTTTCTTCCCGCACACCCGTGTATGTGGCCCCAAAACAATCTGGGCACCTTGACTCATCTACCCGTAGGTAGGATCCCTTCCTATTCTAGAGGCTAGGGAAATCTTTTTCCTACTTCCAGCGTCTTCTTACCCTGTTCGCAACAAAAACACCAATTTCTCACACTAAGACTCCCAGCAACCTGCTCCAGAGTACCTCAAGTGGGCAAACAAAAAATTTTTTCCTACTTGTTTGCTCATTAAACAAATATTTATTGAGTGTCTCTCTTCAAGCTGGTACCTGTAGAAATAAAGATAAGCATATTTTAGAGGTAGGCAGCATTGGGAAGAGTCAAGAATGAATTCCATGATACTGGCCTTAGCAACTGGTGTGGAAAGCAGTGCTGTTTACTATGATGGGGAAGACGAGATTGAAGGATAGGGAGGAAGCAGAGTGAGTTTTCTCTGGTGCATGTTAATTTAAGACGTCCAGCAGCTATCTACATAGAAATATTTACAAGGCAGTTGGAAATGCAGGTCTGGGGCTCAGAGATGTCTGGGCTGGTGATTTAGAATTTATCAGCATAAATATGTTATTTAAATCCAGGACAATAGATAACATGATCTAGGGAGAGGCTAGAGTGGGAGAGGAAAGAAGAGACCTTGGAACTGAACTCTAAGAATCCAATATTTGGAGGTAGGGCAGAGGAAGATAACTTAGTCAAGGAAACTAAAAGAACAGCCAGTATGAAAGAGGAAAACGAGAAGCAAATGATGTCCCAGAAACCAAAAAGAAGGGAGAGGTTAAGTGAAAGAAATGCTGCTGGGAATTTAAAATGAAAGCAGAAGCATCCATCTGTGGCCCTCACAAGAATCATTTCAGTGGAGAGAGATGGGTAGAGAATGCGGATTGCAGGTAACCAAAGAGTGAATGGCAAGAGAAACAGCAGAGACAACATGTGTAGCAACTATTTTAAGGAAATTTTGCTGAGAAGGGTGCACAAAAATATATCTGTAGGGGAAAGGATATAGAAAGTAAAGTCAAGAGGTACTAAGCATGTTAATGTTGTGAAAGGAAATGTTCCAGGATTGAAGATGAGATCGCTGAAACCTGGAAAGAAGGGGAGCCCGAAGGTGGAGGCCTATGGATGTGAGACTAGAAATCCAGAACACAAAGGGAGGAACTGGCCTTTGATAAGTGAAGGGACATGTTCCCTTTCAAGAATAGAAGAAATGGGGACGAGAGCAAGTCCATTTCCAGGGAAGGTAGAGGAAGATCACACTGATAGTATTTGTTTTCCCAGTGAAGTCTGAAGTGAGGTTGTCTACTCATTAGGAAGGCACACAAAGGATATAAGAATTTGGAGGGAGAGGGTCCTCCCTGGTGGAGCAAGGGTTGAGACCCAGGACTGTGAAGCTATCTGCAGCCTCTGCAGCATGAGCTCGATTCCACATGGTGTAGACCTCTCCTGTCTCACCTGCTGCTCCCCTCAGCAGTGTATTTCAGTCAGTCTGCCTATTCTGCTCCCCACTCTGTCTCTGGTGAATCCTCTCACCCCCCCCACCTCTGACCTGTACCCCAGCTCTTGTCTGCATAAATAAATAATGCTCTTGAAAAAAAGAAGTTTGAGGGAGAAAGCATGTCAAGGAGTGGGGACTTAGAAAAAATTCAGTAAGGCGGGGAAGAAGTACTCCAACTTGCAGTTGGAAATGAAGCTAAAGGACATCCAGACTGCATAGTTATGTGATTTTTCTCTTGCGCTTTCAGCCCTCTAGTACTGGCACCCTTAGATTCATCCTTGGGCTTCCATACAATAAAGGGGCATGTTTGCAAGAGTGAGTAGATCACTAATAGACCATAGAGTTTGAATTGTATAGCACCCACTACAGTGGTTGGTATACCATGGCAATAATGAACTAATAATAATGTAAATCTCTGCCATCATGACCTCAATAATATACCTACATATCCTAAACAAAATTGAAAACTTTAAGTCTTATGAGGGGAGAGAGTATTTGATCAGGAACCAAGATTTTATAAATTCTCGTCTAGCCATGTAGTCATCTAACCAATTCTCTACTTCCCTTTCCCCATTATGACATTTGATGTCTATATATACTATACGTGTGTGTATGTGTGTGTGTGTAAGTATACACACACTCACACAAGAGACAAGGACATTCTTTACTTCGAGACCTTACTCTTAAACCCCACCCCTTTTTATTTTCTGAGGAATTAGGATTTTAATGGAGGTCAAATATATAATATGTTATTTGTCCAAAGCTATAATAGAAGATGTGAAAAGTACTTAGAAACATAATGAAAGAAGCAATTTAATTTGCTGGTAAGTAGGAATATCTTCTTAGAGGAATTGACATATGAGCTCAGTCTTAAGACAAAAGTCTTAATTTAAGACTTGATTGGTCAATAAAAATTCACTTAAGAGAATAGAAAGAATTTACAAAAATAACTAACATTTATTGAGTGTTTATTATGTACCAGATAATAAGTACTTTACATACTTTAGTCATCTAATCTATAAATAGGTCTTATTCCCTGAGGCTCAGGACGAAAAATAGCACCAGCAAGAGCCCAGAGAATGTGAGAGTGCATGAGGGGCTAAGGTCAGAGAGGACAGACTGGGCAGGGAGGGGGGCAGGGGTGGAGCCAGGAGAACAGAAGAAGATTCCAGGGGTAGGAAGAGCAATGAAAGATGAGCCAGGAACATCAGGCTGTGCTCAGATTCCAGTCAATGAGTGAATTCCAGATGTCTATTACTGTACAACAAACTACCCTAAATTTAGCGGCATAGGACAACCTTTTTATTACGTTCTGGATTTGGAATTATTATTATTACTGTTATTATTTTTTTTTTTTTTGCTACATGTATCAATTAAGAATTCAGAATTTTCTGTTCCATGATGTTTGAGGCCTCATTTGGATATACTCAGAGGCTGGAGGTGGCTCAGTACTGGGGCTGGAAATATGTTAAGGCTCATTTACTCACATTTTTGGTTGTTGGCTTAGCTATTGGCTGAGCTCTTAGCCAGGGTTTTTGGCCAACGTGACTGGAACACCTTTCACGACCTCTGCATGTAGTGACACTACCTTCCAGTGCTGTGGCTGAGTCCTAAGCACAAATGTCTCAAGAGAACAAGCTGTAGTACATGGCAATTCACTCCACCAACTGGGGCAGTGAAGTTCCATCCAAAGGCAAGAAAAAAAGCACACAGATCCCACCACTCATTGGAAAAGCTGTAAAAGAATTTGGGACATATTTTATAACTACTGCATAGTCAATGAATCAGGTCATTAAATAAGGAGAGAGCTTTCATTTTATGGAAAGCTAGCCTACCAGCACCGAGCTGATATCCACTGCTATATAACTTCTTCATGTACAATATGTGGATTAGCATTATCTGCTCTTGCAAAGTTCCCCTTCACATTTTCATTTTCTCATTTCATTTTTCCCTTTATGTAGTCTACCTTACTTCCCTATTTTACAACTTTATATAAGAAGAGTCAAGTTTAAAGGAGTCATATGGGAGTACTTAATGATTTTTACAGAAAAATACCTATAAAATTCTAGCAAATATATAATGGAATAACACATAACAGAATTTTATATTGGAGAGAATTCTCATTCTGGTGCCTCAAGAGTTGGCTGCATCTTTTGGACTAGCATCATGTATAATATTTTTAATTGTACTCAGTGTTATTTCAAAATTGGCACAATTTTTTAAAATGACAGATTCACAGAGTTCAACGGAACCTCCTGAGGAAGGTGAACAGCTAAATCTTCCAAGACAGATGGATAACTATGGGCAATATTTAATCTTAATAGCAAACCAGGTTGACTTATGACAAGCTCCTGGCTTGAAAGCAATACTTAGGGTAACACAACTTTGCTGAGCTAAATGTTTACAGACAGTGAAGAACAACAAGGTAGCTAAGCAGCAGCATTATTGTGAGCCAACACTTAAAGCATTCCCGAGAGCACTTGATTAGATGCTTTGATTATATTTTCAATTGGGCCTACAAATGGTTCTTTAAAGAGTAACTCAATAACACAATCACTGTTCAATTATGTTTCACTATTATTCATTAATTCATTTATTCCACAAATTTTGTCGACAGGCTACTATAGCCAACTTTGAGCTAGTCTCTGAATGCTAGCAGCAAACAGTTCTAAAAGTACTTTAGAAAGATTTGAAGAAAGATTGTTCTTTAATGATTAATCCTGACTGGAGAAAAATACCTTGAGTTTGCATAAGATGCATTGTTAGAAGCCAAATGAATAAGTGTATGAAAATCTAAGAATAATACCTGGCACAAGCAAGAGCTCAATGCATGTTTATCTACTATTATCATTTAGCTGAAAACAGTAACTCAAATTCTCTCAAGTTTCCATATTCATTTTCACTATATTTCTTGAATGAGGTCAGAGATTAGTAAAATACTAAAAATGACATAGTAGAAAAGAAATGGCAATTCCCATTTCTAGTATGAACTAGATAATATCAACTAAGTTTCTTTTTGAAGACAACTAGAAAAACATATTTATTTAAAACTTTGTTTGTGGCCATCAGATAACCAGTAAGGCAAAGAAAGAGGTCAAAATCCAAAGGAAGGCAGAAACTGGAGAGGCACTAAGGTTGTTTTCCTCCTAGTAATGTCTGCTGATTCAGGGAAAGACAATTAAAAGTTTGATACCCTGGGCAGTTTCTGACAGCCTTCTGGGTCTAGGATGATAAAACGAAGACAAGGAAGGCCTTGATAATCCATCATGTTTTGGTTAGACTTCTAAAGGGCTACTTTAGAGAAGAAAGGATGAACTTGAAGTGGATTAGCTCACAAAGATTTTTGAAGTCCAAAGGCAAATAACATATGAAATTGCTTTAAAGAGTTCAGAGATTATTGGTGCCCTAGTTTCTGTCTAAAGCTAATATAAATTCTCTCTGGGGAAACACGGCCATTTTTTTAGGTACTAAATACTAGTACAATGTTTATGATACATGTCTTCTAATGAAAGTTAACCAGGCATATGAAGAGACAAAAAACCAAGAGAAGTACTGTACAATTGAATCAGATTTACACAGACTTCAAATAATAAGCTATGAGACATAGACTTACATATTAATAAGCTATGAGACATAGACTTACATAGACTTACATATTTTACAACCTTACATATTGAGATTTTGGGCAGATAACTTATAAATTATAGAACTCAAAAATTAAGAACTCAAAGGATAGACTGTAGGGTAGATTGCAGGTAGTTGAAAAGAGAATAAATAAAGTGGAAGATAGGTTAGAAGAATATACCAACAGTAAATTTTGGAGTGAAAATAAATGAAAAATTTCTAGGTAAGCATAAAAGACATAAGAGACACATCAAGAAAGTATTACATACAAGTAATAAGAGTCTCAGAAGGCAAGCACAAATGGGTCAAGAGAACTATTTGACAGTATAGTTGGCATAAATTTTCAAAACTGATGATCTTTCAAAAGAAAGAATGGAAACTAGAAGTTAATGGAATGATATTTTCAAAGTGCTGATAGTAAATACTTGCCAATCTATAATTCTAAACTAACAAAAATATTTTCTTGAAATATTAATATTAAATACTGTTATTTAAGAGAAAAGTGAGAGAATTAATCACCTCTACTCCATTGCTATAAGAAATATTAAAGGGAGATTGTCTCACAGAAGAAAAATGATTCCAGAAGCAAGGTTGGTGACAACAGAAGGAATAAAAAACAATGAAAATCAGAAAATAGGAGACTAGGAATTTTGTAGGAGTTTTGAAAACAAAGGTTTACAGCAAACAAGTATGCCTAATCAAGAAAAAAATTCTCAAAACCTTAGGAAAGCTCTGTGACACTTTTACTCATCCTTGGCCTTCACCTCTCTGATGTGGTGGCAACTCTCTTGGTCATCAGCAGCAGCAACCAGTTCCCAGTTCCATGACTTGAACCAAAGGGAACAGAATAGACATTATTTGAAAGTCATTGTGTACTCTGTGCCCACACGACTGACTCATTTCTGTCTTGTATAACTTGAAAGGTAGGTTGAAAAGAAAATCTAAAGCCACCATAGCAAATCTAAAGCCCGGGGAAAAGCTAAGGTGCGACTCTAGAACATTCAAAGGCAACTATGCATATGGACGACTAGAAGTTAGACACATGCTCATATAAGATCCAGTCTCAGAGAAGTCTTTAGAAAACCTTAAGTCTTCACCTGAGGATGATCCCTAGACTCAGAACAAGCAGAGTTAATCTGTGAAGGACTGCCCTAGCAGTCATCTGCAAAGGCTGAGTTGTTCTCTCCTTGCTACCCGCCCTCACACTCTTTCTCTTTCTCTCTGGCTAGTTTGATAAGAAAAAATGAGTGAAGATTCAAATAAATAAAATCAGAAATATAAATGGGGACATTTCTACTGATTTTACAGAAATACAAACAATTATAAAAATACTATAAACAATTATATACCCATATGTTGGATAAGCTAGATTTTGAAATGGAAAAATTCATAGAAATATTCAGCCTATCAGGAATAAATTTTGGTGAGATAGAAAGTCTGAATAGGCCTGTAATTAGTAAAGAGATTGAATCATCAAATTAAGAACCTCCCAACAGAGACAAGTGCAGGCAAAATAATCTTTATAGCAATAAGCATTACTAGAGATAAGTGGGATAGTTTATCATGAAAAAAGTTCAATTTAAAGAAATATAATTTAAATTGTGTATCAAAACACAACATATATCAATAAATATATAATATATACACCATATATTTTATAGCATTGTTGCAAACATTTTCAGAACTGCAAGGAAAAACAAATGCATAGGGGCCTCCCCGGTGGCGTAGCGGTTGCGCGCTGGGTTGTGAAGCGGCCCACGGCCTCCGCAGCGCCGGTTCGATCCCCAGCTGCTCCCCGTGCCACCGGAGGAGGATCCCACATGGCGCGCAGACCCCTCCTGCCGCCCGCTGCTCCGCTCAACAGTGTACTTCAGTCCTTCTGCCTGCTCTGCGCCCCGCTCTGGCTCTGGTGAATTCTCTCACCCTCCCGCGCTTCTGACTGTACCCAGTGCTTGTATAAACAAATAAAATAAAAAAAAAAAAAGAAAAAAAACAAATGCATAGTCATAAATTTTAACATACCTTGCTCAGCAGTTAACCCAACTAATATCAATCTGCTTGTAACAATGCTGCAAAATCAATTTGTCACAAAAAGTCAGTAAGAATATAGGAAGCTTGAACAACACAATAAATTTGATCAGGTTGCTTATATCAAACAATGAACTTAACAACTGTGGTATAGACAATTCTAAAGGTCTATTTTAGGAAAGAAGAAATTAGAGAAAGAACAGTAAGTTATACCCAATAAGAACAGAAGGAAAGAAATAATAAGAATAAAAGTAGAAAATAATGAAACAGTCAAAATTGTAAGACAGATTCAACAAAACAATCAATTCTTTCATACAAACAAAATTGGTGAGATTAATCAAGGAATAAGACATGACATACATTCTCATGATCTAGAATAAAATGAGATGTTACTCCAAATCTAGCTCTGACAAAGGATATTACAAACAACTTTATTTGAAAATTTATATGGAGTCAATTCCTAGAAAAATACAACCTACTAAAATTGACAAAAGGAGAAATTTGAATAGTGCTGTAATTATGAAATAAATGGGTGAAATAAACTTTAAATTTTCCATATAGAAACCTCCAGCTCAAAATGGCTTCATTGGAGAACTCAAACAATCATCTAAAGAATTAATACTGCCAATATTATGCAACACTTTGTGGAGAATGGAAAAAGAGAGCACATTTTTCAACTAATGATATGAGATTAATAAGACAGAACAACTCAACAAAAAAGGATTCAGACTCTATGAAAGAAAATATCAATTGGCCAATAAACATGTGAAACTCTACTTAACCTCCTAATCATCAAGGAAATGCAAATTAAACCAAAATAAGATATTATTACAGAACCATCAGAATGGCTAAAATTAAAATGACTTATAGTACCAAGTGTTGACAAAGATGTAGAACAATTGTAACTCTTATACACAGCACTCATGAATGTAAATTAGCACAATCATTTTGGCAAGCTGATAGTATTATCTAAAGCTGTACTGTTCATATATAGCAGTTAATAATCAACATTTGCTTATTGAGCATTTGAACTATAACTATTGCTATAAATGTAAAATATACATTAAATTTTGAAGATTTAATATTTTTTTAAAAATGTAAATATCTAATCAATTATTTTCATATTGATAGCATGTTGAACTGATAATATTTTAGATTTATGGGTTAATAAACTATATTATTAACATTCATTTCACTTTTAAAACCTTTCTTAATTTGGTTACTAGAACATTTTAAATTCCACATGAGACTTCCACTGTATTTCTGATGAACAGTACTGATCTAAAGCAATGATCCATTCATTTTACTCTTCAGGATATTGCCAACAAAAATGTGTATGGATGTTCACTAAAAGTCAAACACAAGAATATTCATAGTGCTGTTATGCATAATTAATAGTAAAAAAAAACTGGAAACCACTCAAATGTCTTTCAAGAGTGGAGTGAATAAATTGCAGTGTGATTATAAGTGAAGTACTATTTAGCAACAAAAATAAATGAACTATAGCTATTTACAACAACAAGGAGGACTTTCACAGTGTTGTGAAAAAGCATTACATTTTATTCCATTTATGTTAAAGTTTAAAAATGGGGAAGTTAGATACATATTAGATACATATTAGAAGTCAGAATAGTTGTTACCTTTGGAGAGAATGGCTGGGAGGAGATTTTAGAAAACTGACAATCTATACTAGGGGTAGGGTGGTGGTTACATGGATTTTTGCTTTGTGAGAACTAATTGAGCTGTACATTTATGTACATTATAATTGTGCAGTTTTCTGTAAGTTTGTTATTCTTCACTACCACCATCACCAACACAATAACAAAACAGAAGGATTAGTGAAACTCACACTAATTTGTTGCAAATTATTTTAATAAATGGAAGACCCTCTTGATAATAAAACTTCTTGTGATTGATCTAACGATGTAAATTGCAGAAAAGCAAATTAAGAGTTTTTTTAAATATTGCTAAGTAAGGAAATCCTGATACTTTCTAAATAGTTCCAGGTATAAAATTAATATCTCTCCGCCATTTGCTTGGATACTCACTTGCCCTGACTGTGCATTTCCTGGAAAAAGTGTCAATAATGTGACAAAAATAAAATCTAGAATCTCAGAATTGCAAAACTGAAAGTGGTAATGTGGCTTAAATTTTTTTGAGTTGTGATTTCTTTGTGAATCTGATGGAATCTATGACACTTTCAATCAAAAATACATACACACGGGCTTCCCTAAGTGCAAGGAACACTTCCACTATAAAATGAACCTATGTTGAATTAAGGGACAAATAAATATCTGGCTGAAACTTCATATTAGAACTGTATCCCATCCCTATAGGTTATTAGGAACTCAGATTCTGGTGCAGACTGACTTAAAAATGAATCCAACCTCTGCCATTTACTGCCTGTATATTGCTGAGTGCATAACTTAACCTGAATCTCTCTTGGTGAATCTGATGGTACCAAACATACTTCAAAAGATCTTTGTGGGAATTAAATATATTAAGCAGTGTCTGGCACATAGAAAGTAGCTAGCTATGACTGATGTCATAGCATACGCAATCCTGGATGAAAAACTTGAGGAACACAGACTTAGAATCTTAGAATCTGTCTGGTTAACCAGTCCAACAGACCCAGGAACTATTTATACATTGTTCTAATAGATTCTGCTTTTGCTTAACCTCCCAATCACAGGCAACTCACTAGAACCAACTAAAGAAGTTCCAATTTTTCCAAAAGTTCTTTCTCCTTAGGTTGAAACATACAAGATTGCTCTTCATAGGCTGAAATAATTGAAATATCAACAAATTCTAATCAAATCACCCAAAATTAGCCTCTTATATCCTTTCAATTTAGTTTAACATCCACTCTCTCCTTCTCTATGACAGTACTTTAGAGATAACAGGGAATCAGAGGTGACAATGCCTAGCTCCTGTCTTCATTGAGGCTTATATGCTTGTTAAGGAGATACTAAGAATAAGTAATTATGTGTAACTTTCAGTCTCAAGCACTGGAAGAAGAATGTGTCAAGCAAAGGGTTTAGCAGAGCCTGTTTCCACAGATCATATAATGAGGACTTGGTTGTTGAGAGCAGCACTGCCCAACTGAACTTTATGTGATGGTGAAAATATTCCATATCTGTACTTTGAAATATGCCAGTCACCAGTCACATATGGCTACTATGCCCTAAAATGTCACTAGTGTCATAGGATTCAAGAAATGTAATTTTTTTTTTTAGCTTTCGAAAATGAGAAAACGGTTTATTGTCACAGGACAGTTATCTCGGACTGTGCTCCCTCTGACAGTTTTTCCCACTGAGAAACAGCTTGTTTGGACAATCGCAGACATTCAATAAAGAAGAACACGGAAGGCCATTTCTAAATACTTTCTAACACCAGAAATGAAAAGCATTGGGGTGCAGTGGGGGGAGCACATATTTACATCTGGAAAGTGGCAAAAAGCAAGAGCTGCCGGTTCCCCCTTCACCAAGACTGAGCATCCAGCCCCCACGGGATGGACTGGGAAGCCAGGCAAGTGTCCAAAGCCCCAGGGCCCAGAGCAGGCTTCTGAGGGACAGAGAGCTCATGGGACTTGACCAGTTTCACTAATCCAGGGAAAGCTCTGACTCCTGCTCCCAGGGACAGCCTCCATTTGAACTGGTGATGGGAGCTCAATCACCAACATATAATAATGGTGACCTTGAAGAAACATAACATGGAGAACGAGGAACATCAGGAGCCCCCACTGCCACCAATTTCTTCTCACAGCTTTCGTGGGCCCCCCTCCAACAAATCTCTTAAAACACAGCATCCTGCCAGGTAAAGGTTAATACCGGCCCCGAGGGACTGTCCTGGAGGAGGGCCGACACGGCTTCAAGTGTGTTGTGGCAGGTCTTCAACTCCTCGTTCTAAGCTCTGATCTGCAGATTTCAAGATTACACTACAGCATGATACTTCCCCCTCACGAAACCATAGCTTCGTGGAAAGGATTAATATAGCATTTGTGCCAAATTATTTAAAGATATGTGACTCGCGAGCAAAACATTATCATCAGCTGATCCATGAAGAGAAAGTCGCTCCACGCCCGACAGAAGCCTCCAGAAGACAGTGTCTCGTCTGCGGTGCCCACCAGGCGTCTACAGTTAGGCAACTTCAAATATCTGCGATCAAAGCAATGTAATTTTAATTTAACTTCATTTAATTCATTTAAATCTAAATAGCCATACCTGCCTAGTGGCTATGGATTGAACAGAGCAGTTACAACATCACAGGAGACAGGAGCAAGAAATGGGGCTGGAGAAGTTAGCAGGGTCCATCATCCAAAGTCTTGAGGAGAATGTTAACAATTAAGAGCCGCTGAGAGTGTCAGTAGGATTTTGAACTCCAGGCAATAACATGATCAGGTATGAGTTTTAGAAAGATAATTCTGGCTGTCTTGTGTAGATATAGGAAATGGGTGGAGACATTGATCTTGATTTTAAGAGTTTATAAGGAGAGCAATGATACAAAAAGTAAAGTGATTCAAGAATACCTTGAAACAATGAAGTCTATAACTAATCACACTCAGTCACACATAACACTCATGTTTTCACATACATTAGACACAATATTTGTTAACCATAATTATCCACATATCTTGCGTTTTTTACTAATTGCTCATAAGACATCTAGCTTCCTCACGGGCATCAGAGCTCACAGGTGAGTCTATTAACAAAGAATCCATGAAGCACCCACCTTGTTCTTCCTCCTCTCTGTAAATTTTATTCTGTTCTTATGGTCCTGTCCACTGAGGCCACTTTTGATGGTGACCATGTCAGTCATCCTGATGCTCTCAAAGTCATTAATGCTGAGGTAACCCAGAGGTGCTGATTCTCTGCAGAGGAGGAGGAAGAGGAAACCTGGCAACCTAAGCCACCCCACAAGCCTCACCCTCCCCTTTATCCCCAAAGTATTTTTCTTAACCAGTTATTTTTTTCACCTCTCTCCCCTCCTCTAAGTACTACCTATGGGGTAAGACAAAACAAAACAAAACAGAATGAGAGCAATCCCTAGGAACTGATGGTGATAAACTACCAGAATATATATAATATATTATATAATATACAATATTATATATTATATACAATATATTATATTAACATTATATAATATAATTTTATATTATATATACTATAAAATATAATATAGACACATATATATTGTGTGTGTGTGTGCAGGTACATCACACCCCTTCACGTGCTACCTGATACACACTATATGAAAACACACACACCTTATGCACATAGACTTTAATTCCTAGCACTTCTGCTAACATAACCATATAAGGCTGAAACCTCCTCAGCCTAATGTGACTAGTGAAGCATCAGCCTAAGCATCAGCCCTATTCCATGTATGTTCCCACAAAAGAAATCAACAAAGAAGTGTATAAACAGTCACGACCCATCACAGTCAGATATAATGTATATGGAGCTACAGTAAGAGAATAGCAGGTGTGAAGTGCATGGACTTTGGTGCCAAGACCTTTGGATTCAAATATGAGCCTGATTATTTTTACTAACTGGATGATCTTAGACGATCACTTAACCTTTGTCAACCTCAGTTTTCTGTTCTATAAAATATCTGCTTTGGAAAGTCTGTAAAAATCAGAAATGGCATATATACGATGCCTGATATCCAGAAAGGTCTCAATAGAGAGAAGCTGCTATTACTACCTTGGTGTCGGGACATGAACACTCAGGATGCCACAGGTCCTGCAAAGGGAAGGCAGAATAAAGGCCAGAACGCTCCCACATCCGGATGCAAAGCACTCGGATGGTTTTAAATTACAGCCTAGAGTCTACCTACTGATTACCCTGAAGCCAGAGACAGGAAGTGACTCCATAAGTCCACACAGCAAGTGAGTGAGAACCAGGACAAAATTTCAGGTAAGTCTGGAAAGGTCCAACCTAGTGGTCTTTTCGGCAAAGGCAGTGGCCTCTCAGCTGCCAGGCTCTGCCCTGCCGAGCCCCTGCTTCGCTCTGATGGACCCTCCTCTGTACCTGGGCGTGTCCCCTCCCATGACTGGCAAAAGGGAAAAGCGCAGAGGTGAGCTTCCAGTGACCGTCGGGCTGGACCCACATCCCGTCGTCATGGCAACCCCGGTTAGCCTAGGAGGACCGGCGGCTCTGGCGCCCCCGCCCACTCACGCAGCGGACGTGACACGTGCGACGGGGTCACGTGTTGTTGTTGGGCCGCGAGAGCTGCTTCCGGGTCAATGGAGGACACTGGGCTCCGGCGGCCGGAGTGGGGGACGAGGTGAAGCGGAGCCGGGCCGGGCCGGCCGGGACCAGGCCGGAGGCCGAGCGGCGGCGACGCCGGTGGCCGGGAGGGGGGAGGAGAGGCGCCGCCCGAGGAGCCGCCGCAGCAGCTCCCCCGCCTCCCGGGCTGAGGGGTGAGTGGAGCCCGGGCCTGCCGGCTCCGCCGGGCTCTCGAGGCCCAAGGCGCTCCCCTCCGGGGCCGAGCGCCGCTCCTGCGGGGGCGCAGTGTGGGGAAGGGCGGGGAGGACCTCGGAGCGGGTTGGAGCCTGCCCGGGAGAAGGGGAGGGACGGGAGACAGGGCTGGGGCTGGAGGGCGGCCGGGGCCTGGGCTGGGGCGGAGCGGGGTAGGCCCTGGGCCAGGGTGGGGAGTACTGTCCATGGTGGAGGAGGGAAGGGGGTGCTGAGTCGTTGGGAGAGTCCTGCCTTCTCTCTGGGCCCAGGGGCGGCGGTGGAGGGGGTGATGGGAAGATGCTTCCTGGTTGGCAGGAGATGGGAGGCGAGTCTGGGGCTGCTGAGGAAATAGGACATTTGTCTCTGAACCACTGAACCAAAAACGAAAAAAAAAAAAAAAATGACAAGGTGGGGTGGTGGTCGGGAAAGGAGCCAGTGGGCATTAGGCCTGCCCCTTCCAGGCACTGCTAAAAGCATGTGGTAATTTAAAAAGGACTTTTGTGACGATCTCTACGCCAACTCAGGAGATGCTGAGGAATGAGATTGGATAAACATGGGGCCTGGGAGGAGGTTATCCTGTCCTGGGATCTGTGTGGAGCTTCATATTCTGATGAGTATAGAATTCTGGTTCCTCTCCTAGGACGATATCCTGGGAATTGGTAAAGAGAGGAGATTTAATACTGTCTTCTCTTGATTCTAGAAGTTGTAGTTAAGAAAAGTTTCTTGGAAGAGTTCTGTTTACAGTCGCTGGAGGAAGGAGGGGCCCTACTCTGAAGGTTGCTAAGCTACAAAGGAGCTTGTAGGCAATGCCTGGGACTGTTGTTTGGGAAAGTTAGCAATCCTTTCAGGTCCAAATAATGGTTTAGCTGAAGGCTGCCCCAGATCTTTTTATGTTGCTCTGGAGTTCTTGAATTGGTTTCCAGAAGCTTATGAGCAAAAAGATTACTGTACTTGTAGGTGCTAGGGACTAATGGAAACATCCAGCCCTTGGGTCCTTTAGGCTTTAGATCTAGACTTCCAGGTCTAGCTTTCAAACTAGGTAGCTTTATTATTATTTTTAAAATGACCTCCATAGTAGTACATTTTACATCATGATCTGGTACATACCTGCATGGGGAGGAAAAGTACAAGGCAATATTTACCCTTATTACATGTCCTGCATTTTGATCATTTCTACTCTATTCCATTCTCTTTCACTAAAACATGCTGACTAAAATTCACTAAATTGATTTATGGGTCACAGCTTGCAGTTTGTAAAGTACTATCTCCAAGGCACTTTTCTTTCCCTGTAGTGTCCCCATGTTGTATGCTTCTAGAGAGCAAGGATGGTTGTAAGAAAATGGATGCTTAAGGGGTGGAGGGGAAGAACCAACCAGATGCAGTTGACTGCTTCAGTTGTTTATGTATTTATAATATGTAGCATATGTAGTGTCTTCTAAAGTACCTTAATCTTGATGTTTGATATCTAATATTGCCTGATCGTATTTTGACATTTTTGAAATGCGTTTTTTAATTTTCTACATCCTTTGCTGTGGATAATTCCATTTAGTGATTTATCCTCATAAGGAAGTTAAGGTAATTTGATGTTTCAGTGTCGTAAAGATACATTGATTTGTTTTTCTGCTATTTAAAAAAGTCTGATGCTGAAACCTAAACTTGTTACTCCAGTAATTATTATCTGGTCTACTTTTTGATGCATTAGTACATATTTTAACTTACTCATCAACTTAACTTTGACCTAACATCTTAATTGCCCCCATGAAAATGATATTTCCATCATAAAAGAGTTGATGTCCTTAGATGAGTAGTATCATAATATATGTTAATGAGAGTTGGTGAACGAAGTGAGAGGTCTGCATGTGTTACTCTATTTAAAACCCTCTTTTAAAGTCGTAGCTCAGCCTATTGCTACAGGATGTTGAGTGTCAAATGATGTGGTGTGATGTCAGTAAGTAAATTTATAGGATATGTATTTAAGACCAGTTTATAGTAGTGCTCATTTTTGTTGGCGATGCATTCATATTATCTGAATACGGCAATTCAGCAGCCAAGATATGAGGAAGAGAATTACTCAAGTTAAACTTAATCTGTGGGGCCCCATGATTGCTATTTCATGAAAGCATTCTTACATCTTCAAAGTTTGTGCTTTACAAAATATGTCTTTCTTAATATTTGTGACTGTATCCTGTCTGTTGATAAGAGGAGGCTATGTTGGCCTAGATCAGCCATCTTTTCAAATTATATTTTGATCAGGTAAATGTTTGTTTTAAAATATTTAGCTTTAAAGGATGTTTAAAAGTTTTCTTTTCATGGTAGGTATTTGGAATGTTAATGAAGATTCTCATTAATTTTATTTTCTGGGAAGCATGTGTACCTGTCAATAAAAATTTGTGGCGAACCTATCCTGAGTGATTGTGTATGCTTTTTTTGTTTCACTTCTTTTCTTGAACCTGAGACTGTTGAATGTCTGCCTATAGCAGGCTCTTTGCCCTCTTCTAATTTTTTGCTTCCAGACTGCTGTGGGTTTGGAAATGAAATACTTAACATTTGTTAGAATTTTGTATAAAATGAGATTGTGTAACTCTGAATAACCTTTCATTTCATTCAAATACATGGACACATATGTAGAAATACATTTTTTTTCTTAACATATGAGCTATGTGACATGTAGTTTGGCTACTCAGAGGTCTTTTTACTGACTTGGTTTAGACCTTGGCTGTGTTTTTTATTTTTTGTTGTTGTTGCTTATTTAATGAAGTATAACTGATCTGTATTTTGTTACTTTCAGGTGTACAGCATAACAATTTAACCTTTGTATACAGTCTGAAGTGATCACCACAATAAACATTTTCCATTCATCCTTAGCAGTTTTTCAAATTACTGTATTATATTGTCTATGGACCCCATGCTATACACCACATTCCTGTGACTTGTTTATTCCATAAATGGAAATTTGTGCCTTTCTATCTCCTTCACCCATTTCACCCATCCCCAAGCCTTCTCCCTCCTGATATGCAGCAATCTGTTCTCTGTATCTATAAGATTGGTTTTGTTTTGTTTGGTTATTTGTTTAGTTTTTGAGATTTCACATAGAAGTGAAATCGTAACAGTGTTTGTCCTTATCTATCTTATTTCACTTAAAATAATACCCTCAAGGTCATGTATGTTATTACAAATGACAGATTGTATTCTTTTTTAATATTATTCATGTGAGAGAGAGAGAAAGAGAGATCCTTTATCCATTAATCTATCAATGAATACTTAGGTTGTTTCCATAGCTTGGCTATTGTGAATAATATTGCAGTGAACATAGGGGTGCCTATATCTTTTTGAATTAGTGTTTTCATTTTCTTGGAAAACACCCAGTAGTAGAATTGCTGGATCATATGGTAGCTCTATTTTTAATTTTTTAAAGGAAACTCCATAATATTTTCTATAGTGACTGTAAAAACTTGCATCCCCACCAACATTGCATAAGGATTCCCTTTTCTCTACATTCTTGCCAACACCTGTTAAGTGTGTGTGTGTGTGTGTGTGATGATAGCCATTTTGACAGGTGTGAAGTTGGTAGTTGTGATTTGCATTTCTGTGATTACTAGTGATGTTGAACATCTTTTCATGTGCCTGTCGACCATCTGTATGTTTTTGGAAAAAATTGTCTATTCTTATCCTCTGCCCATTTTTCAATGTTTGTTTCTTTGTTATTGAATTGTATGAGTTCTTTATTTTGGTTATTAACCCTTATTGGATATATGATTTGCAAATATTCTATTCAGTAGGCTGCCTTTTTTCTTTGTTGATGATTTCTATCATTGTGCAGAAACTTTAGTTTGATGTCCCATTTGTTTACGCTTGCTTTTGTTTCTCATGCCTTTGGAATCAGATACCAAAAAATCATAACAGTCAAGGAACTTACTGCCTGTGTTTTCTTCTAGGAGTTTTATGGTTTCAGTTCTTATAACCAGGTCGTTAATCTATTTTAAGTTCATTTTTGTGTATGGTGTGAGGTAGTTGTCCAGTTTCATCCTTTTGCATGTGGCTATCCAGTTTTCACAGCACCTTCCACTGAAAAGTCTGCTTTATCCCCATTCTTGTCTGCTGTATGTTTTAAATAAGCTATAATCTATATCTTCACATTTTGGGGGCCAAGTAAGCTGTGTAAGAAGTTCTAAAGAGTAATGTGAAATTGGGATGCAGTTTGAAGAGTGCACCTTAAAGAATGCATTCTTAAAGAATAAAGAAATCATTTAGCTTGATTGTTGCCTTTGCCCTACATGCAATTACTAAGATTTACCATTTCTCCCTTTTTCATCTTTTCTTCTATCCTATTTTGACTTTTATTTCTTTGAGATTAGAATGCAACAGCCTAACTATCTTCTTTGTCTGTTATTCATGTTCTGCTTGATCTTGCATAGCATTGTCAGAATACACTTCCAAAGAATATTGCTATGATTTATCATTTTTCTCCTCAAAAGCCATTACTTGCTTCCTAGCATAATATGGTCTTTATATCTAAAGCCCATACCATTTAGGTTGAATTGAGGGCCTTTTACAGCCTTTACTTTTTCTCTAACATTGCTGTTTCAGACATAATTGCAGATCCTCTGTTCCTGCTTTGTACATGACATTATTCTTGAAAGTCTGCAGGAAATGTTTTCTCTTTATGAAATTCCACTCATCATTTTATTACAAATGACCCCTCTTCTTGAAGTCTTTCTTGTACTTTTCCTATATTGTTTGTGAACCTTGTTCTTACCCTTGTAGATTACAAACTACAAGATAGGAGATTCAAATATCTTCAGGTCTCTAGGACACCTAGCACAACATTAATAAATGTCTAGTTCAGGGACCAAATGAATCAGAATTGACTGAATTTAGGATAAAAATTGTATATCTCTGAATTCTACCCTGAACATACTGAACCAGAATTTCTGATGAAGCCCAGGAATCTGTCGATAGACCATGAAGTTTGAGAGTCACTCATCTAGCATGATGCTTTGAATTATAATAGATATGCACATACAATTTTTGAGCAGATGATATGAATAAACTTAGCAATATCACTTCAGCAAATTGGTTTAATTTTAAGTTGTTGCAGTCAAGCAGCCTAGATTTGAATCCTGCCTTTTTCATTCACTAGCCATTTAACCTTACCCTCGGTTTGCTTTCATTTTCTCATCGGCAAAATGGTGTTAATAATTGTGCCTCTCCTATGGGTGAATATTGAATGAGATAACACATGTACAGTAACAGTATAAGGCATCTAGTAAGCTGAAAAGATTTTATCTGCTGTTGTCATAAATGATGATCAGCGTGCCAGCCATGTTCCTCACGTCAATGAAATAGGGTGAGAGTAGGTTTCATTATTAATAACCAAATTGCTCATGGTTTCAAGAATTCAGGTTTACAATTTTTTTTTCCATTTTAGACTTAACAGTGACCCTTCTGGTATTTAAAGTCATAAAGATATTTTGCTTTCTTAAAAGGATTGGTATCAGATTTTTTTTTTAAGATTGATTTATTTATGCACACAAGAGCTGGGGTACAGGCCAGAGATGCGGGAGTGAGAGGGTCTGCCAGAGACAGAGTGGGAACTGAACAGGCAGATTTACCAAAGTACACTGCTGAGGGGAGCAGTGGGCGAGACAGGAGAGGTCTGTTACGCCATGTGGGTTGCTCCCTGGCTGGCGGGGGATCCAACTGGTGCTGCAGAGGCTGCAGATTGCTTCATAGTGCGGTGCTTAACCCCTTGAGCCACCAGGGAGGCCCAAGTATCAGATTTTTTAAAAAAAATCTCCTTCCCTCCTTGCCCCCCTGCCTTTCCCCATTGCCTGCAGATTAAAAAACAAACTTTTGCACAGAATCTAAGCCTCAAACCAGCTCATACCAGCCTATCTTCACCTTGCAACCCTCCACTCACATACGGCACAGCAGCACGCTGTGTTTCTCCTGTCACTTGTGCCTTACACATGTTCGCCCCCTTTCTTTTCATCCATGGAATTCCTATGGCTGTCTTTTAAACTCGGTTACCTTTGTGGCCAGTCTTAGAAAAGGGTCACTCCATCAGTATTCTCAAACTTATTTGTTGAAAAAGGATTACTTGTGGCATATATTCTATAAGGTTAATACTTTTCTAGTGGTTTTCAAATTTTTTAATTTTCATTGGTGTACTTGGTTTTCATCTCACTATCAGGTGATAATACTTAGTTTTTTCACAGTAAATTCACTTCTGTTCATCTAACAAATTCAGGAGCCAGACACTGCTCCATCTAACACTGAACAAGACTGATGGATCCCTGATCTTGTGAGACTTGTGTTCTGGTAGAGAGGGCCCCCAAAACAAGCACTAAACTCACAGATGGCGTTGAGTGCAGTAAAGAATGAAAGGGTAAGTGGTGAGTGAGTGAAGGTGGCAGTTGTGCTATTTTTTTAATTTTTTTTTTTTTAAGATTTATTTATACAAGAACTGGGGTACAGGCCAGATGCACGGGAGGGTAAGAGGATTCGCTAGAGACAGAGTGGGGAACAGAACAGGCAGACTGATGAAATACACTGCTGAGGGGAGCAGCGGGCGAGACAGGAGAGGTCTGCTGTGCCACGTGGCCAGCCGGCCAGCCGGGATCGAACCCACACTGAAGAGGCTGCGGATAGCTTCACAGTGCAGCGCTCAACCACCTGCGCCACCAGGGAGGCCCAGTTGTGCTATTTTTAATGGGGTGGTCAGGGGCAGCCTCATTGAAAATAGAATATTTGTGATTAAATTTATTGATGACCTAAATGCTGAGAAGAAGCCTGCTAAACCAAGAGACAGGAAAAGGGCATTCTTGTGAATACAATGACAGGGGCGATCAGCTTGATGGTAGGAAGAAACTAGCTGGCTAGGAAAAGTTTGGAAGGAAGTAAGGTGAGAGAGATGAGTGGAGATAGATTAAATGAAGCCCTGAAAACTATGATAAGGAGATTAGATTTTATTCTAAGTGAGAAGGGAAGGCATTGGAGAGTTTAAAAGAAGCTATGACTTACATTTTGAAAAGTTCTCTTGGCTGCTTTGTAGGGAATGAAATGATAGAGGCCAGGGAGGAGGCTGTTGCAGCAGTCTTAGTGAGAGGTTGACGGAGACCAGAGTAAAGTAATGGAGATGAACAGAACTGGGGTGTTTTAAAGGTTCTGTTAATAGGTCTCACTGATTAATTACATCGGGCTGTAAGAGAAAGAATTTAAGTACAACTCCAGAGGTAGGGACTGATGGAGGAGGAGCAGGGAATCAAGTGTTTTTTTTGTTTTTTGTTTTTTTTTTTTTGTCCTCCTGTGCTCCTCTCCCTGATTGCACACCATTACCCTTGAGGGATACCACCATTCCAAGCTTTGTGTTTATTGTTCTCTGACTTTTCTTTTACAGATTTTACCATGTTTATGTGTGAGTGTAGCTGGTGTGATGATTCAAATCTTGTATAAGTGGAATTACACTGTGTATATTCTTAGGATTATTTTACTCATTCAAAATTGTTTTTAAGTCATGTTGATGAGGAGGCAGGCATAACAAGTTATCAATTGTTAATTTCCGTCGTGTAACATTTCATTTTATGAATGTAATGCAGTTTATCCAACTGCTTGCTCTTAGATGTAAGGGGCCTTTTTTATCTCCAGGATTTTTGTAATTTCAAATACTGTTGATACCGGAATTGTCAGGCCTAGTCTCCCAGACAGGAACAGACCCCAGGCTGCAGGGGCAGCGCTGAGCCCCAGCCACTAGACCACCACGGGTTGGTGTCTCACGAAGCCGCAGCAGGAACTTCGCAGACGCTCAGGCAAGCAAGCGAGAAGAGGCAGGTTTGTTTAGAGAAAGAAAAAGTTTATTGAGGAGAAAAGGAACAGAAATAAAGTGGGACTCCCAGGCCAGGAAACCAGGCCAGGGAGGGGCAAGGAAGCCAAAGTGGAGTCATGTCTCAGGGAATATGTAACTCCTTTCCCTCATTAGTCTGAAGCTCCACCAGTCTCTTTGTGATTGGTTAGTTCTCGGCTGTCTCACTTAATCTGCTACTGAGTGGGGGATCTTCACATTCCTTATCTAACAGGTTTGTCTTTCCCCATTTGTTGCACCTTCCCCCTTGTTTGATAAATTTATCTTTATGGCCCAGTCTCCCAGATGAGCACCCCTGCATTTTAGGGAAGAGAAAGTTAAACATTGGCTATTGAAGAAAAACAGGCTGGCGGCCACTGGTGCTGACCCCTTCTCATCTCCCCCTTGCATAAATATCCCTGCTCTCTGACAAAGGGGCGGATGGTGGTCTACCAGACATGAGTCTGCTGCCCTCCTAATTTGTCCATAAATTAAACCACTCTCCATTTCCCCAAACTCTATCTCCCTTTATCACCTGAGGGAAACCAAGGCCAGCGTTAACAATGTTGTCCTTGGTCCTGGGATGTTTGTTTTTCCCAGTGGAATTAGTTACATTCCTCTAGTTGTCCTTATCTCTGAAGCCTTCCTAAACTCTTCAGAGGTCCCTTCCTGCGATGTCCCTAAAACTGCCCAATTACCCTAATTTGCCCTATGTCTCACTGTTATTGTGGATATTGTACTTGTCTCTTGATGCATATACAAGTTCCTGTGGAATTGACATTGAGGAGTAGAAGCTGTGGATCACAGGATAAGTACCTCTTCAGTTTCACTAGACCAGTGCTGATTAACCTGTCACCTGTTTCCCTAGGTATTTGTATTCCTGCTAGCAATGTTAGAGTTCTTCCACACTGAGACATAAGATGTGATTAATTTTTGCAAGTATGACCAAGGAAGTGCAAGGTGAATCTTGAGACATTCTGAAAGATCGGGCTAGCAGGATGGGGAAGAACATTCCAGGCACAGGAAATCATAGACTATGACAAGTGCAAGAGACCTAAAACATGGACTACTAAGTAGTATTGTTAAAACCTCAAGTACATGTGGTGGGGAGTGGCGTTTTGTTATTTTATGGAGAATGACACTATAGTTTTGTCTCTGAGTATTATTAAATACCTTTTACATATATTTATTAGTCATTAGAATTTTATCTTCAGTTAAATACTGTGCATGTCTTTTGTCCATTTTTTTATTGGACTGCTTGCCTTTTCTTTTTTCTTTTTAGTATGTTGTCATATTATTTACATGTGGAACAAGTAAATTTTTTTTTTTTTTCAGTTTCTGACTTGCCTTCTTTACATTTTAGATATTTTTGAACATTTTTTTTTTTGTTTTCCTTGTCAGCTTTTTCTTTATGGGTTCTTCTTATGTTTGTTGATGAAATATTTCCCCAAATCAGAATCTTAAAGCTCTTTTATTAGAAAAAAGTAATTATTTTCTTCTCAAAGGGATGAAGTTTGCCATCTTCATTTTATCTGGAGTTGAGTTTTTTATGTTTTTCTCAGGTTGATTCTTGTCCTGGAACCAGTTATTAAATAGTTTGACCTTTTCCAAATGATCTCGTTGCCACTTCCTGCCTTATTTATATGGCCCTATTTTGGGGCTCTCTTTTCTATTCCATTCATTGATCTATTCCTCTCCTCCCCCCCACCCCGAGATGTTTCTTTTAACAAAGGGCAGTCAATTCCTATTATTCATAATACTTAAGTCAGGTTGCCATGAACACTGAATTAATGGATAGGGAATATTGCTCCTAGGGAAATACAGGGCCAGCCTGCCAGCTCTGGGTACATTTTCATTAGCTGATCAAACTTGTTTTACATACACTTCTATTTGAAGATACCTTATTCAATATATGTTGTTGATGCATTAACATTGAATACGCATGAAGAGAACTGTAGTTCCTGCCAAAATGAATCTTATCTAACACACACTGTCTCCGTACAGCACATCACATCCTTGTGCTTAGAAGCATAATACAATGCTCTAAGGCCACACCTGAGGGCCATTTATAGTAGTGACACCACCAGTGAGAAAGCACAAAAACATGAAAGTCTTGACATTAAATATATTGTGAAAAGAACACTGTTTACGGTATGAGAGTTGAAACAAGAAGGCAGATAGTGCTGCCTTTTTCTGTCTCAGCTGAAAAAAATGCAACTTTGGTGACTCAGTTTTTGTTGCTCTGCAACTATCTACAGATGACTGAAAATACCTCAAGTATTTGGGAGTTACAAATAAATTTTACTGAGTAGGCGAATTTACAAATAATGAATTTGCTAATGAGGCTAGACTACTATGACACCTGGGGAGAGACAGTTTTTCAGAAAACTGTTAACTTTAGCACTTCCCCGCTCATGCTTACATTTATCTTTATAACATTTTATGTTTGAAATGATTGCAATGAATCTCTCAAATGCTAAGCTCTGACTGGCAGATGCCAATATCACAATAACAGGCCTGGCCTATTTCACTTCAAGGTTCATCCTTGTTGTAGCTGGTGTCAGAATTTCTTTTCAAAGTAAAATAATATCCCATTGTGTGTGTATGTGTGTACATATATGGTATGTGTATGTATATGTGTGTATGCCACATTTTACTTAACCATTCATCTGTCTATGGATATTTGAATATTTGTTTCCATCTTTTAGCTATTGTGAATAATGCTGCTGTGAGCATTGGTATCTCTCTAAGTCTCTTATTTCAATTCTTTTGGACGATACCCTGAAGTGAGTGTTGAATCATGTGATAATTCCTATGTTTAATTTTTTGAAAAATTGCCACACTGTTTTCCATAGCACCAGTACCATTTTACATTCTCACCAGCCATGCTTATGTGTATTCATCTTTAGTTATTAAACTGCCTATTGTGAAGTATGGCATTAAATTATTAACTCACATAGACCAAAAAGTATATAATGGATATAAAAATATATGCAGTATTAAATCTGTTGTTTGTAGTTTTGCAGAAGAATTTAGCTAGGTAAAAATGTTTTTGACTTTGTAATTGATTTGTGGCGCTGTCATCTCTTCTCTTATTTTGGAATCCCTATGGAGAGTTAGACATATTATGTATTTCAGTGGTAGCTTTGAAGCATTTTTGTTACTAAGTACTCTGGATCTCTAAATTTGTTCATATTTTATAAAATACATTTGATGCACACAATCAGAAGTGATCGGAAAATGCATTAACACATTTACTCAGTGCCAATTATGTGGAAAGTGCCAGTCCTTGCTAGATACAAAGAAATATGATATGGTCCTCATCCCTAAGAGCTGTATAGTCTAAGGACACAAGACATAATCACATGAAAATCTCACCACTGTGCTTGAATTATATAATAATGTTGTAATAATTAGAGTAATGGTATATAGGACAAAAATGAAAACATGTCATGTTAATAATTGATTAATTGCCCACTGATTATTTTGATGGTAGTTACCATGAACTCCACTCAAAGGAAACATCATTTTGTCAGGAGATGTCTGAAAAGGCTTCATCTCTGAAGTATATTCTGAGTAGGATGTTGAAGGACACACACAATTTTGACAGGTGGATAGAGGAGAGAGGATGCCTTGCAGTTTAGAAGGAATGGCATTATACATGTCAGTCATTTTTGCTGCTTGAATTAACTGACATTAATTAGAATATTGGTCTGGTTTAGACTCTATCAAGAAATTGGATCAAGTCTATTTCACAAAAATTGCATGTTAAGTCCTGCGGCCCTATATTCATGCTACCATGTTTACTGGGTGGTGATGATAGTAGTAATAGGGGTAGTAGTAACAGAAGTTATAGCAAGGTGATATTTATTAAATGCTTTCTATGTGCTACTGTGCTATGTACTTTTTATTCATATTTTCTTCATTCTTCAGTACCCTATACACTAAAATTAGGGGCTGTCACCTCTTTTCACAGGTGAGGCAATGGAGACTTAATCAACCAAAATAACTATTTGCCCACACTGACACAGATTGCAGTCAGTCGTGATTTATTTCCAGGTAGTTTGGTTCTAGAACTAGCACTTGCGACCAGATAATACCATTATAGCACTAAATGTGGAAAAGGCTAGTGATTTTTTTTTAACCACTTGTAAACTTAGCGGCCTCTCTGTGTGACTGATGTTTAACATTCTGGCAAATGAAGGCTGTTTATTAGCTGGAGTTATGAACTAATGGTCTGTTCCTAATGAGGTCTTGTTTTACATGGATAGCTTCTGTAGGTGCTCACACGTAGAGATAACGGGGGTACTTTCTGTAAAGAGCCTTAAGTATACTTAAACTTGTATAGTCATAGCTGAAAGTTGGCATGAATATAAAAATTTCTTCTGATGAAACCTATTCTAGTCTAGAATCATTCATTCATTGCTTTTTGTTAGGAAAGAGAAATGGAGAATAAATTTCCCCCTTTGGTGCCTGGAGCTATCAGTACTGTTGCTTACTTTTTAGTTTCTTTGATGTGGTCACAAGAGTTATCTGGCTGTATGGTTTTCATATGTTTTAATAAGTTGTATTACTATGATTTGAGTGTGCTGCCTTATACTGTTGACATCATATATTCCTTTTCAGTAAAGGCAGCGTGACTTGAAAGATTAGGGTTGCAGAAAGTATGACTTAGCATGCCTGTCGGGCCACAGAAACCTGAGCAAGTCACCTCAATTTTGGGTCCTGCAAATAGAGATAAGTGTCGGTTTGGAGGGTGGTTGTGGAAAATTATTAGGCTTTAAAAGGATTGTTAATCTCAGTGTGGGAACACTTAACTTTTGGGGAACATGGATTCCAGAGTACGTATATCTACTACTGAACTTTGAGTAAGTGCAATATTGAAGCCTTGAGATTTTCCCAAATCAAATCTGGACCATTTATGAAGATAGAGGTAAATGCAAATTTGTTTGTGAAGGGGTTGGGGGTCTGGCATGTGAGGATAGCTTAGAAGCTGTTGTAGTAAAAGATGTAGTAATTGTTTAATGTTTTTTGTTCTGATTGCTGAAAAATGTATGAAAAGTGCCTTTTTGTTTTTCAGAATGCCTAATTTAATAAGGATATAGGCAATTGGTTTAAGCCAACGTTTCTAGATAGGGAGAAGCTATGGAAATCAAGAAAGAAGTGCTTTAAAATATTCATGCAAAGAGGTGCTTCAGTCTAAGCAACAGTATTTTCTTTTTTCCTCTCAAATACTTTCTCATCAAAATCATGCAGTTCTTGCGCTAGTGCGTTTGGATTGTCTATTTCAAGTGCTGTGTTTAGATATAATAAATTACCAGCTTGAGAGGTAGTCGTGTTTGCTAAGGTGCAGTTGTAGATGAGAAAACTTTGTCTAATATCAAATGTGCCTCATATGTGGTATAGTTCCTTAGAAGTAAATATCGACAGCTCTGAGACAGTATTCACATGGAACCACAGTCTTAGACATCTTCAGTGCCATTAGTATAATGAAATAGAGAAAATGGGGTCATTATTTTAATATCTTTGGAGTTTTTAAGGAGAAAGCATAGTGCTATGATAAGCTAGAGCGTGGCAATGCCCTATTAATAGCATAAATCAAGGAATGACCAGGAATTTACAGTCACATTCATTTGGTAATGTTGGGTTGTTATTTAAATCTTCCACCAAGAAAAGTCAATATGCTGCATTACTACCTTTGGGTGTAGTTTGGTAGGCAGTTGAAAAAGAAGCTGAGGAAGGAGTAGGGTAGTTCATAGCAGGGTGTGAAATCATGGTGGCTGGTGTGTTGTGATAATGGACTTATCAGCTACACTCATGTTTTGTACTTGGAATGCTTAGAGTAAATTTATAAACTGGTGAACGATAATTTTACAGAATAGTTCTGAAAGTTTATTAGAATTAGTTTATTTTCCTTATTTCTTATACAAAGAGGGCATCTGCTTCAATATATTACACAGTACTCAGGGAAGGTAAGCTGCAAATACATATACTTTATGATAAAAGAAATTAGAAGTGCCATACAGAATGTGACTGTCTAGCCTAATTATATTGATTGGACAATGTCCCTGAAGTGTTTTTATAGGTGATGTAGCTGTCATTCATGTCTTGAGCCACGAAAGCTTGTTAATGGAACACTCAGCAAACCTTGAAAATGATTATGTAGATTTATATTCGCTTGCATAAAAGTTTTTCATAAGCTATTTAGCAAAAAGGCAACTTAGAAAACTATATATCTAAAAGTAATTTAATCTTTGTGCAGAAAATACATATCTACATAGTATAGTCTGGAAAAAATAACACACCATAACGTGCATCCTTAGGCTTAATCTACTCACTAAATCTGTTGAACAAAGCTTCTTAGTATGCATGTGGCTCTAAATATGCTTCAGATGTGAAAGCTTTGGGTATCACTTATTTACATGCTTAGCTTAGTTATAAAAAGGGAAACTACATCTCCATGGTGGGGTTACTAAGTTTTTGTTTTGTTTTGTTTTTAATGCTTATTTTCAATGGAAATTTTAGAAATTCAAAGTATCTCTTGTATTTTAAAAAAACAATTAGGGGAAAAGTTTATTGATAGATCTTTACTGATCCATTTATGTAATGTTTTCTGTAGGGAAAAATGTGTAGCACACAGATATACTTTCACAGAGTAATTATGATTTGCTGAGGTGTACTTGCTAGGATCAGAAGGATTTAGAAAATAAAGGAAAGTCCAGCTACCTGAAATGTCCAAGAATCTGGCAGGATTTGGGTACAGTAGGGATCTCTCAGAAAAGGAAGCTTTCTGGGCATGAGGTTAGGAATCCACAAAATAGGAATTAAATGGGCTTTTCATAGAAGAACCCGAACCTTAGAAAAATTGATAAAGTTAATAATCCTAAGAGATTCTTTGAAGCTCTCCAGAGTTTCCTCCTCAGACTTACTTTTTTTGGTTGCTTACCTCTTTCATGTCTCCTGTCTCACCCCCCAATTCAGTTATAAATTTATTTTACATTTAAATTTATTTAAATATTTAATTTATAAAAGCTGTCTATCATCTGTCTTTGTCTTTTTAAAAAAAGAACAAGATACAACTCTTTTTGGATACTTGGTTTTTCTTCATCAGCTATTGGATCTTTCCTGCTTTGCCTTCTCAAAGCATGGTTTTCAGTGTCATATTAAGTTCTTTAACTCCTTATATTATGGTTTCTGTCCCCTTGACTGGTACTGAAATTGTGTCCCTTAAGGTGAACACACTCTTGATTGTATAATCTTTAGAGATTTTAAAATTCTCATTATTTTTGACCTCTTGATATTTCAGTAAAGGTCAGTAATCCCCATCATTGCACTGTATTCATAGTGATCTATCAATTTTTTCTTTTATCTCTGTAGGATAAAGTTGAACCTGTGCAAGGTTGATCAAAATCTCCTGCCTCCTCTCCACTCCCCACCACATGTACTTGAGGTTTTAACAATACTACTTAGTAGTCCATGTTTTAGGTCTCTTGCACTTGTCATAGTCTATGATTTCCTGTGCCTGGAATGTTCTTCCCCATCCTGCTAGCCCGATCTTTCAGAATGTCTCAAGATTCACCTTGCACTTCCTTGATCATACTTGCAAAAATTAATCACATCTTATGTCTCAGTTCACTATTGCCTGTGACTTCAGGAATGTGTTATCTTCATGTATTGCTTTTTAGAGGGTGATTGCCCTGATGATAGCGCTTGGATTTGATTCATTCTAATTTTCTTTTCATGCTTAGCATAGTGCTTGGCATAGATTCAGTAGCTGGCTTGTATTTGTCAAATCAAAGAAGGTAAGACTGTAAGCTTTGTGAGGACACACATTTTATGACTATGTGAATGGGCAAATAAGCCTAACTGGAACCCTTTATAAGGTGCCAGAAGGAGATAGCAGAGAAAACTAAATATATTTGTTGTCTCCATTTTTTTTTATTTTTTATTTTTGTAAATTAAGCAGGTGGTAAAGAGATTTTTATTCTTAAATTGTCTGGTGAATAAAACCAGCACCTTTGTGGAGAAAAGTGACTAGAAGGCAATGTTATGTGACCGAAGGATCCTATAGGTGAAGTTGCAGAGCCATTGGATAAAATATATGTTTAACCTAACTTTTGTTTTAAAATATTTGGTAGGAAAATAATGGCAGGTAACTTTTATTAGAGTGTAGTTTTTCTCCCCTTCTTTAATAAATAGATAAGACTGGTTAGTTGTATAGAAATGGGTTCATGTCAGAT
Organism: Talpa occidentalis; assembly: GCF_014898055.3. NCBI lineage: Eukaryota > Metazoa > Chordata > Mammalia > Eulipotyphla > Talpidae > Talpa > Talpa occidentalis. The sequence continues at coordinate 20,413,802 of NW_023601212.1, forward strand.
GACTCAAAATAATTTTAAGCTACTTGAGAGTATCCCTCTTCATTATGTGCTGTGAAAACTCTTCCTGGAGATTTAGCTTCATCCTAAGTTAATTCGTATTTTGAAATATTGTGATTTATTTTTTTAGAATTGTAAATCAGTTCACAGCTATTTACTCGTCCAGTAACTTGAATTCTGTAGGATAAACTTTCCGATGCTGAAAACACCTCTTTTTTCTTTGCTAGTCTCTACAGTCAGAGGTGACAGGGATGCCTGAAGCTTATCCTCAGGCTTCTGGCTTTGTAGCTTCCTCTCTTAGAGCAGTTATGGCTCTAGAGTCCCAATAGTTTGGCTATAATTTGGGTAGTTTGGATGAAATATTTTGGTAACTTTATTAGCACATTTAGTTTGGCTAGCAGAGGAAGTGACAGGCCTGAGGGTGCTTCTATGGGGGGGGGGGAAGGACTAGGGTCAAAATAAGGGGGGGTGCAATTGTATGGGGAATATAACCAAAATGAAAATGCATACATTGTGCAAAGATGAAAAATGATGTAAGAATTATATAAAATAAAATATTTAAAAAAAATAAAAATAGAGTGTTTAGTCCCTTGTACTCTTCCCTCCCCAGTTTTGATCCCTCTCCCTCCTCCTCCCCAGCAGAATGTCCCTGGTTTATATTGATGGTGCACAGGTGGATTGGTGGTGGGATTTTTTTTAATGATTTATTTTTATTTATTTATGCATACAAGAACTGGGGTGCAGACCAGAGGTGCGGGGCCATGAGAGGATTCACCAGAGACAGAGTGGGGAGCAGAACAGGCAGACTGACTGAAATACACTGCTGAGGGGAGCAGGGGGGAGACAGGAGAGGTCTGCTGCGCCATGTGGGTTGCTCCCTGGCCTGGGATCATCTCAAGCCTCAGTGGCTGGAGATTGCTGGAGATTGCTGGAGATTGCTTGATAGGGCTGAGACTTTAACCCCTGTGCCACCAGGAGGCCCTGGTGGTGGAAATTTTATAGGGACTACACCCACCTGAGAGGCGAAAGCAAATATTGTTCAAAAATGAACAGTGATGTAAAATCTATGTAAATAAATACATTTAATAGAGTAATAAAAATAGTTTTAAATTGAGGTCTTACTGCCTTTCATTTTAATTGTAATTAATTCAGTCTCGGGTGTGTGTTGCTCTGCTTTCTTTAAAATTTCCAGTGCTTTTTTTACTAAAGAATCTATTTCTGCTTTGCCATCCATTTTATCTCTTTTCTTTGTCATCTCCCAGTTCTTTAAAATTATTGTTGATATTATATATTCCACATGGCTCAATTTATATTTCTTTTCATAGAAAAATTTGATAATAATGAGGAATTAATAACCCCTTAGGGAAGTTATTAAGTCATTACTAGGTCATTTAAGATGTTTTATACTTGGAAAAGATAATATATAAGAAAAAGATGATGTACACTTTGGTGAGTTCAGGTGATTCATAGTGAACAGTGAAAAAAGAAAATCTTTCTACCTTAGTGCTCATTTCTTTTCTCTAGAGTCAACCATAGGTACTAATTTTATTAATTTCAATTTTATCCACCAAAAAATAACCTGTACGTATATAAGGAGATAAATTTATTTTTATATTATTAAATACTTGGTTTTGGGACTCTATGGGGTAGGAGTTATATTTTTTAAAAGTTGTGAGTGGAGTTAGTAGTACTCACACCTTATGAAGCGTGATACTCTACCATAAAGATTTTTTGTGAAGTAAATAAAGATCTTGCAGAGCAGCATAAGAAAATATTTCTTATGTATCTTCCAGTGCTAGTGGTCAGACATGGTCTATTTTCTGTTTCTAGTTGTGTTGATTTTTATACTAATTTTGATCTCACCCTTTGATTGGGAAAATAAAGAACAAATTGTTTGACAGTAATTGAAGATATTTAGGAGACTGTATGTTCTTTTCTAATATCAATCTGGCAAAAGTGTACTGAGCACCTTCTCCTCCAACTTGTTCTTTATCCTGACTTTATCCAAACATTTTACAAAAGCATAGTATAGTCAGAATTTGAGGCACAGATGAGTTGAGATTTTCACAGTCACCCTCTAGGACTTGATCATGAAACCAGGCTACATTACCCAAGATTCCTGTTCCCTGACTTTTAACCCCAATTTAGAACACTTTCACCAATGCATTAAAACACTGCCAACTGCAGAGATAGTCAGCTATAATTCAATGCCCATTCTTTCCAGAAAGTCATATATTACCCCCTACCCCTCTACCTCCAAAAACCTTTTGAAAGACTCAAGTTAAAGTATTTTTCCATCCTGTATTTCCTCATTTTTTGTTCTGTTTGGTTTTTAGTTTTCCTTTCCCACCTACTGTTCTTCCTCATTCTGCCTCAACAGTTAAGTAGATTTATGTTACTGATACATTTAATGTTCTAATTGGAAGCCCCTGTATGAATGTGTATCCTGTCGCATTCCTGGGAAGCTATTCCAATAGATATCTTGGACGATGACCTGTGAAGGCAACTGGGATTGCTTTTAAATCTTTAGGAAAAAAAAAAGAAGGTGGGTGGGGGTAACTCCAGACTATTGGGAGGAATTGTTAGAACATGGGTATGTGAGGGATCACTTTTTTAAGTTCCCAAGATTCCTTGCTTACTAGGACTTGTTTTGTCTTTAATCTTACCATTCGTCAGTTTGCCTATATTTAGATTGTGTGTAAGAGTAATGCCCTGTATTGTAGAGCAATTAAGTCATTCTGAAACTTCCAGTTAAAAGATGCTGTTTTAGCTCTGACACCGACAGTTCAGCACCCTCCCTACACACTTTTTATTCCTTTGAACTGCCAGTTGCATGGAAGATAGCAGTGTAACATCTTTGACTTTTTATTAAACATTTCAAAAAATTCTGTTGGTGTTCTGCTTGAGAGAGGCCATGTGCCTGTCACTAGTACTATGTTTGCTGTTGGTGATAAGTTTACCTTAACAAAGAACTTTCTTGATGGTTCCTCAAGTCCTAGATGAACACACACAACACAGTTCAGCTTTGACACAGTCAGTGCTGGGACAGAGGATGGTAGCAGACACTCATCACTGTGTTGACAAAAGAACAGATTGTCTTGTACTAAAACTTGCTCTATCCTAAAACTCACAAATGAGGGTCCTGTCAGAGAGCAGTCCTTTATTTACAAGATGACTTGCGATGTACACTCATTATTTTGGATAAATTGTTCAGCAAAACTGTCAGTGTATAGACATGTGCTCAGTGAGTGTCTACTCTGTGATCTAGACATTTATAAATTGATCAACTGGAACTTAAATAGAAATAGGTAGTATATAGTTTTAAATGATGTTTCTGTGGAAAAAGAGGAAAATAGATTTTGAGAAACAAATATCAGAGAATTCATTCTAAATCTTTAGTCTGATATTTAATATATACATTTCTTTTAAAGTCATTTTTCCTGTTACCACATGAACCCTCTGGACCAGCCAAAAGTCTTTTTGTTATCCTTGGTTGGAAATGATTGCTTCTTTTAAATCCTATAGCATTTTTAACCCATATTTCCATTATCACATACTGGATTGCAGTGCTATCTTTTTGTCTGCATACATAGTTTCTCTAAATCTTAAGATACCACCATAGTGTGCATTCCGGGGGACGGTGACCATGTTGTGCATGTCGTTATGCCCCAGCTTGATGCCTTATAAATAATTGGTTCTTAATATGTCTTATGTGAATTACATTGTGAAAAGTAAAACTCACCCGTGCTAATTAATAGTAATTTAGTGGTAGTGAGTAGTTTAAACAAAAAAGTAATCACATAAAAAAAAAAGTCTTATGTGACTCATTAAATAATTTTGATGGTTTCTTGTAGTATTTTAGGAAAGGAAGATGGATCAACCTAGTGGAAGGAGTTTTATGCAAGTATTATGTGAAAAATACAGTCCTGAAAACTTTCCTTACCGCCGTGGTCCTGGGATGGGAGTCCATGTCCCAGCCACACCTCAGGGCTCACCTATGAAAGGTAAGAATGGTGGGGTCTAAATAGCATTCATTTACTAGAATGTCCTTAAGACATTAAACCAGAATAGTGCCTTGTTTAGAAATGATTTCCTTTTTTTAAGTATGGGTCAAATAGTCTTTTTCCCTTGCTAGAATTTCAGCTTTTTCAAAAACCTGAAGGGACTTGTTTTACTCTAGATTGACTAAAAGGCACTTTAGTTGTACTCATAGGGCAAGAAATATGTGAGTGATAATACTCCAAATGCATATTCTTTCAAAGAAGTTGAAGTGTACAAGATAGTTTAAGACTGAGCCTGTGTCCTAAGGACTGTATAGCCTAGCTGGAATGCAAGATACTCACATTTAGGAAGTTAAAACTGTAGTTCATAATTGCAGTTTATGTTGAATCCAATGAATGCCATAGTGATTGGGAAAGAAACTTAGAAGAGAATTAATTATATGATCAGAAAAGGGTCAAATCTATGACACTTGAACTAACCCTTTAAGAATATAGAATTTGGTTAGAGAAGAAATAAAGACATTTTAGGAGAGGGATTATGGGGTGAATAAAGATCTAATTAGAAAAGGGCAGAGTGTTTTTCCTTTGCATTTTTGCTTGCTGTTGTAAGTTCTTAGAAGTAGTTCTTTGTAATTATATGAGGTTAATATTGAACAGTGTTTTGGTTTCTATATCCAAAGGTTACTGTATGTGTGTTATTTCTCGGTGCAAATATATTATCACTTCATATAAACTGGAATGACAGAAAGAACTTCTTACTTGGTAATTTTTTCTCAAGATACATTCCTATTCTGAGAAATTTGATACTGAAAAGTACTAAGTTAAAAAAAACATATAATTTGAGGCCCCCATTAATAAAATATTACCTTTGTGAGTCATTGTTTTATACCAGATAGGGAACAAATGGTTTAATTCTCATGTTTATTCTGAGATAATAAGAGTGCTTTTATTTTTGAATCAGGCAATAGTTTGATTACCCCAATTTGACCAAATTTAGTTTCGGATTCTGAAACACTTTCCCCCATTACCATTATGTATTTTTAAAAGTCTGATTTTCTTAGGGGACAAATTCTATTCTACGTGACTATGAAATGGGAATGATTGATGGACAAATATAAGAGAAAGTGATGTTGATTTTGAAATAGATCCACTTAAGTGAGAAAGATTTCTTAAATAATATGAACTTAAAGAACAGAAATGGCTTAGCAGATAGACTGTCTAATGGTTTGAGATCATTTTCATAGGCAGCAAAAGGTGAAAATACACATTATATGGGGAAAAAAGAGCTATCTGGAGTGATATTTTTGAACTAAATTAAAAAAGAATCGAGGCCAATAGGAGACAATAGTCCAGACATGAATCACATTAATGTAATGTTCAGAGAAGATGATGGCTCTGTTGTTGATGATTGAGATGAACAATCCTGTCAGGAGTTAAAGCCTAGAGGACATATTTGTTGATACTGATCCAGTATTTTTAATTTCCTCCTGGGTCGTATTTGACGGTCTCCCCTCAGAATTCAGCATCCTTGGATCCCATCATAGCCTATATTTTCCAGGTCCTATGCAATTTCATGCCATTTGATTTTGATTCCCGAGGGCTGAATATATGTAGGCAGAAATTAGACTGATGTAGAAAGTGTTTTGTTCCTCCATGATTTAGATCGCCTCAACCTCCCAAGTGTACTGGTGTTGAACAGCTGTGGAATAACCTGTGCAGGAGATGAAAAAGAAATTGCTGCCTTTTGTGCTCATGTATCAGAACTAGATCTTTCTGACAACAAACTTGAAGACTGGCAAGAGGTAAAATTACTAATTTTATTGTTGCATTTTGGTAAAACGAAGCAATAACCATTGTATTATTGTTTATGCTGTTATTCTGCTGAATTCTGGTTCTCACCTGAGATTCTTGTTGTATGTTGCAAGATAAATAATTGACTGCGTCAACTGTTTTTTGGGCACTTAGCTTTGTTATTTCTGATTTGCTTTTCTTTTACGTAAAAAGCACTGAAAAACTTCATTCCAGGTATCAAGAGGTTAATGACACTTAGGTTTCATGCTAATAATGCATGAAATTCACTATTACTATTTCAATATTTATTACTGCAAGTTGACATAAAAATTGCTTGAGCCTCAAACTATTATAAAAATACTCATTCTACTGAAATTTATTCCAAATATTTTAGAATTTTTCCTTAGGTCTCTTTGGTGGTTTGACATGACTGATGTCTTTTGACCTAAGTGTAACTCTATACCAAGAATATAAATAAAGGTATTATAATATTCTGTCTTATAATATATATATAACATTACCTGATAGAAACTACCCTTAAGAATCAGGGAAAAACAGTTCTGCTTGATTTGTTCTCTTGCCTTAATTTATGCTCATAGTTCTTGCATGGACTATTGGAAAACCTTCCTACTAGGTTTTCCTGCCTCTGGTTCCCTTCTGCTTCATCTAAACTATCTTCTATAGCGCTAACAGCATTCTTTTAATAAATGAAACATGACTGTGCATGTTTGAAGTCCTTTAGTTGCTTTTCACTACCTGGAAACTGAAGTCTGAACTCTCTATGGTAGCCCTCCATCATGTGGTCCTTTGCTGTTGCTAGAGCTTTATCTACATCTTTAGTCATATGCTTTTTCTTGCAGCATGTGATAAATTCTTGACACGAAAGCTTCCTTGCTTTTATTCATTCTGAACCTCCTGTTCCCTTTCTCCTCTTTCCTGCCGGCCACTTCCTTTGTATCCAACACTTGGTCCAAGTTGCTGATCCCTGTGAAATGTCACTGGCTTACTTAGAAGAGTCAGATTATTCCAGCACCTGTAAATGGCTGCTGTGAAAGGATTTATCACAACATAGAGCAATCACTTGCTTATTCAAAGTAAAGATTCTGTCATTTTTATCATCAGCATCCAACATGCTAGGCATTCAAATATTTGTTGGCTGCATAAATGAATGAATGATTCTGTCTTAAGAATTTGTTAAGACCACTTGCTCCATTTTTTCCTGTGGTCGAAAGAAATTCACTAAATCCTTCAATGCTTCAGTTTGCTCATTCATAAGACAGGACTGCTGATAAAGTTGAGATACTTTGTAGATGTTAAATGCTACATGAATTCTAAGAAATCTTGGTTATTTAAGAAAGTTTTCTTCAGTTTCTTGTATATTTATCCATTTCATCATCTTATTTAATCTGGTAACTGTGCTCTGTTATATTCCCTATTTTTTTAAGGGTTTTATTTCGTTTATTTATTTTATTTTTTTAATTTAAATTTTATTTTTATATTCCCCATACAATTACAACCCTCTTATTTTGACCCCAATCCCTCCTTTTTCCGCCCCCCACCCCCTGTAGAGTGTCTCTGGTTCATAGTTGTTTGTTGATTTTTATATTTTCTTTCTTATAGTTATTCTTTTTCCTGGTCACTTATTTAGGTTTTCTAGATTCCTGCTACGAGTGAGACCATCCGGTATTTTTCTTTTTCTTTCTGGCTTATTTCGCTGAGCAAGATCCTGCAAACTGGTCCAACCACTATGGAGAGCTGTGTGGAGATTTCTTGACCTACTAAACATAGAGCTTCCATATGATCCAGCAATTCCACTCCTAGGTATTTACCCAAAGGACACAGAAACATCAATTCCAAAGAGCACCTGCACCCCTATGTTTATAGCAGCACTGTTTACAATAGCTAAGCTTTGGAAACAACCCAAATGCCCAAAAATAGATGACTAGATCAAGAAGATGTGGTACATATAAACCATGGAATACTACTCAGCATTCAAAAAAGATAAACACATGCGATTTGCAGCAACATGGATGGCGCTGGAAGGGATCATGCTCAGCGAAATAATAGTCCCTATTTTGATTAAGATGTTTACCAAAAATTTTTAAGATGTATGTTACTTGATTTCTAAGTGACTTGTTAGTATATACAGATTTATTGGACTATTTGAAGAAACAGTCTCTACTTGTACATATATTAATTAATTTATTTACTTATAAGTAACATAATTCACTGTCCAACAAATTACAATCTGTGCCTCCTTGGTCTATTGAAAGGCTTAATTGACATGTGTGCTCTGACCACACTGCACAGAAACCAAAAAAATACCTTATTAGCCCCCCTTCTTCTGATTTCTCACAATAGTCCTACCACTGACCCTTTGGTGAGTTTTTTACCTGCTGGAGCTGGGAGAGGGCAAGTCAGACCAGATCTCCCTCTGAATTATTTCTGCTCATATGTTTACAGGATTTCTCTATGTATGTTTCTTTTGGGAGTAAACAGTTTCACAAAGATTTTTGCTTTGTGCTTTGGTCCATGTTTTGACCTCTTGCAGCTTTTGCTGACTGGGGGAACAGTCTAATAATGATAAAATTGCTACTTTAGAAGAACAGTTTATGTAAATATGAATAGGAACTCAGAGTTTACACTAGGTAAGTCAGTCTTTTCTCTGCTGAGATAAAGACAGGCACTAATTGTTTCCCAGGCCACACTGACATAGATAACCAGAGGGTCATGAATGTTTATTTGTGCTCTTTTGTGCTCAGTTGTATATTCCTTTATGTGCTCAAGAGTCTGTTTCCAGCCAGTGTTCAAGTGAGCGTTTGTTGCTGCTATCTTCAGCTTTCCATTTTTCAATTTATTTTAGTTTTCATCATCCTTTGTATTTTGTCCTTATCCTTAACTGCAGTTGATCCCAATCTTTTAGAGTGTATATCAGAGCATAGAGAGATGGGAGAAATACTACAAAGAAAGAATATTGATTTTTAGGATTGATAAAACCCTGTCAGGCTACAAATGCCTTAGGTCGTGGTTTCAAGACATTGCATTTCAACCCAATTACAATCCATACACAACCCCATTACAACCCATTACCAAAAAGATCACTTGTCCTTGGCCATTAACTAAGTTTGTTTTAGCCAATATTTGATGTAGCAATGTGGAACAAAGTAATATAGTTTGTACTTTTTGTGTTTTGAATGACTACTAATGTTCTGACTATCTAGAGATGCAGAGTGAGAAGTATACTACTTTGGGGGGAGGCAAAGATTTGTCTCTGCCCTTCTAAAATTGGGCACCTATGTCTAAAAATAAGATGCATTTTTTTAGCTTTTGTCTTGAATTTTGGGCTAAGTAGGTTTTTGTATGACCTTTCCCAAGGTATCTCCTTTTTTCCTCTCTTCCTTATCAAAACCATTTTATAAAAGAAATTAAACCAAGAGGTCGAGAGGAAGGTGGAATTAGCCACTCAGCTGAGGCAGAGAATGGCTTGGGTATAAATTACAGATTGTTATCTTAAAACCCTTTACCCATTTTCTTAAAACTTTAGTTTCTTTCTTTTTTAGAAGCCAAAGTAGAGGGTCCTCTGTTAAATCGTAGAACTGTGGGTATCGAAAAGGTGATCCAAGGTCATCCCTGTGTCTCTGCACATGTGTATATGCAATTCAATCCAGCTAGAGGAGTGTTTTTTTTTATTTTTAGAATTTTTAAGAAGGGAAGTTAATGTACTGTCCTAGAAACTCGCCAAATGTTTGTCAGCCTTTGATATTAGTCACTTTTTCCTTTGTACATAAGATTATCTTGTGTAATGGAAATAATATTTCTAGAATCTGATTTATCTACTCAGTAATTTAAAAGTTAATCATTAATTTGAAAATCCTTTTAAATTTTAGCCCTTTGGGGAAAATTTTTATGTCTATCATATGTAACTTTTCTTGTATTTTTACATTATATTCCAACTTTATCATTTTAGGATATTCCAGGGCTATGAAATGAAATGTTATTCCAAATCTTTATTCTCAATGGAGAGTAATATAAATGCAGATCATGAAGATTGTATAACATATCTGCTAGCCTTGGGAATTCTCTCAGAATTGCTTCAAAAACCCCTAAATTTATGCATTTGGGAGTATTTCCTCTTTACTATAAAAAATGAGGGTTGTGGCTTATGTTTTGTTTTGATTTAACTGAGGTTGTACTGTAGTTAGGGGTTACGCTTCATGCAATAGTAGGAGCAAACATTGGGCCTCCCCTGGTGGCGCAGTGGTTGAGCACTCAGCTGCGAAGCTGCCCGCAGCCTCTGCTGCGCCGGTTTGATCCCTGGCCAGCGGTGAGGGTCCCACATGGCACGCAGACCTCTCCTGCTGTGCCCGCTGCTCCCCTCAGTACTGTATTTTGTCGGTCTGCCTGTTCTGTTCCCCGCTGTGGCTCTGGTGAATTCTCTCATCCTCCCGCGCTTCTGACTGTACCCAGTGCTTGTATAAATAAATGTATAAATCTTAAAAAGAAAATTAAAAAAAAAAATAGTAGGAGCACACTTCCTTTTCATCTGTTTTAGCCCTTAACAGAGGTAAAGCATAGTTGGTCATCATCTTCCATGTGAAGTTCCTTCATGTCATCTATGTTCAGGTGATAAAGTGCAGTAGAAGGTTGGTCCCTGTATGGACTATTTAGCTGTTTTTGGCCCCAGACTAAATTCCACATCCTCATCATATGTTGCACAAATGTTTGGTGCTGTTTGATCATAATAAGGATCAAGCAGGAGAATATGTGCAGACTGGTATGAATTCTTTACATTTTAAACTAAAGTTTAGTGTGTTTTCTGTAAAAGATAGCTCATTTCTTCATTTCTTTTTCTATAAGATAGCACATTTATAATGTGAGGATAAAAATGATACCACTTCAAAGGATAATGTTTAGAATTGATAGAAAAATAGGTCCTTGAACCATTTTGCCCAGCCTGCTTCTCAACCTTCTTAGAGGTAATCTACTTCTTACTGATTTTAGAGCTCCAGAACTACACAACACATAGTAGTTCTGATAGAAAGTGCAAATTACTTTTCTTTATACCAGTAGTTCTCAACCTGGATATTCTCTTGGCATTACCTATGGAACTCTAAAAGAAACAGAAAACCAGATCCCAACGAAGAGGCTTCTTATTCGATAGTTTATGGTAGATCCTGGGAATCAATTTACTTCAAAAATCCCACCGATGATTCTGACATATAGCCAAGGTTGAGATACCAGTTCATGTTATACTTGCCAATTTAGTTATAGTTACATTTATTGAATGATGTTGTGCCATTAATTTTTTTAATAAATTAAGTGCTCACTGCAGTAGTGAACTAGGTAAGTACTGTCCTTGATTACATTCTGTTGAATAGTATGTAAGGAATTTCTAAAAGATGTACCAATCATTATGCTAAATGCTTTATACACTTATCTCATTTAATCCTTCCAACAATCCTATAAAATGGATGGGTACTGTTTTCTCTGTTTTACCAATGAGGAAACGAGATTTTGAACAGCTGAGAAGTGTTTGAACCTGGTTTGAACCCAAGTTTTCTGACTCTGAAACTAGTCCTAACTATTCTGTTCTGTTCCTATTTTTATAAGTTTTACTTAACCACTGCTGTTTACTTAATACTTTTGCTGGGCTTCTAGGTTTATTTCATACTTGTTAAGCTAGTTCTTTATTATTTACTGGTTATATTTATGGTTTATTAGTTGTTGTATGTTGGAAATTACAATGGCTCTAATATATTAATCCCAGATCTGACTTGTGACTGTGAGACCCAAACTATTTAACATCTCTGAGCCTGTTTCCTTACTTATTACAATAAAAGTAGTATGAGTACCTTGTAAGTTGTTTTGTCTACCAAGTTGCAAGCTCAATCATTAAATTGATGGTTGTAACTTTCTCTTTCGTTGTATAGTATGGGTGTTTTTTGTATTTGAATAAATAATGTTTTAAAATTTAACACATCTTTGAACCAAGTTGAACTCTGAGTGATTGTAATTCTGTAGTCAATTTTGAATACCTGGATTGTTACCAGGTGGTCTTCAGTAAACTTTTAATTAGCCTTAATGTGCTGAGAATGAGAGGAAAGATATTCAAAGAGATTGCATGACTCAGTCTCAGCTCTTTAAAAATTTGTAGTTTAAAATGTCATCTAAACTATCTTCTCTTTATTTATCAAAGAGAGTATCATATAGAACAGAATCAAAACCTTGCTGAAGGTAACATGGGAAATCTTTCTTTTGTAGTAATAATTTCCAGTGATGCCACTATTTCACAGAAAAAAGATTAAATTACTTGTTAAGGTTTATTGCAATTACTTCTGCATCTCTGTGGGTACTGCACTAAAGAGGACTTCTGAATGTGAATGTGGAGACCTGCTCCCCTAGGCTCTCTTGAGCATGATTACTATTTAAAAACTCTGATAACTGCCTGATGTGTTTTTCTTGTTTTCTTCCTAGGTCAGTAAAATTGTGTCAAATGTTCCCCAGTTGGAGTTTCTAAACCTGAGTTCCAACCCTCTGAATTTGTCGGTTTTAGAAAGAACATGTGCTGGGTCCTTCTCTGGGGTTCGAAAGCTTGTCCTCAACAACAGCAAAGCTTCTTGGGAGACAGTCCACACAATACTGCAGGAATTACCAGAGTAAGCCCTGAGAGCGTGGTGGAGAGAGCTGTGTTGCCATCTGTGTTAGTACATAGAGTTACCGCTGATCTCCCATCTCAGAAACACTAGAGCTGCAGAATGAACAGAGAATGAGGTTAGAAAAACGAAGTAATTAGAATGAGGGTGTGAGGGTAATCTAGTAACATTTTCATTGGAATACTTGTTCAGTGTTGACTAGCTCCAAGACATAGGATATGTCATCCTTTAGCTAGAAAATATTCCTGAGAAGCATTTATCATTTCTAGATCAACCTAACCTTTCTCCATTTGAATCTTCTGATTACCTGATTTCAAATTGGCTTCAGCCCTTTTCTGTGAGAGGAAAGAAAAAACAACATAGTATCTCTAAATTTATAAACACAGAGAAGATTAAGTGTCTGGTTTGCTTGATGGGAAAATGGGCCTGGTATCCTTTTCTATAATTTAAGCAAGAAATTATATTTTTTGCTTGTCAGTTTAGAAATGCTTTGTTATATCTTGTTTGTATCTATCTTTGTATTGGCACATAAGTGTTCAAGGGAAGTAGTTTAAAGAAATATACGATGGTTTTTTCTGACGGTCTAAATATGGAGATTATCAAAGCCTTATAGAATCTGCTTTCACCCTGCTTTTTTCCATCTTATTTTCTACTCTCACTCTAAAAAGGTTGATTTCCTCACTACATCCAACATCTAGCTGGCCTAGAATGAGCCTACAAGCCCCAGTCCACTAACCATGTGGTCTTGGGTGAGCTGATAGCTTCTTTGAGCTCTGCTTTCCCGTCTGTAGACTGGGCACTGTTGTGTCTGCCTTGCAGGAATAGACCTAACACTTTATTAAGGACCTGGCCTAGTCCTGACACAGGAGTTCAATAAATGATAGTTACCATTTCTACTTCTGAACATTTATTCATGGTGTTTCTGGAATTTTCTCCTATCTCCTCTCCACTTATGCAAATCTATCCTCTTTCAAGGTCATCTGTCTTCCCTGATTGTTCTGACTACAGTTTCAGTTCCATCCTTATGTGAACTACAATTATATGTACAGTTAGTATTGCTAATTTGGCTCTTACTTATTTAAGCACAGAGTTAATTTATTACTGGGTTATATCATTCTCTGCTGTTCTTTGTATTTTAGGTTTTATCTTCCCAGTTATGTTTTAGCTTCAGGAAGCCATCTTTGTATTTTCTCTACAGCACTGAGCAGTCCCACAGACAGTAGGCATTTATTTACTGGATGAATGACAATAGATGCATAGAAACTTAACTGCTTTAAACAATGAGATCTTTCCTTTTTTCTCTGCAGTTTGGAGGAGCTCTTCCTGTGCCTTAATGACTATGAAACAGTGTCTTGTCCTTCTATTTGCTGTCATTCTCTTAAACTACTACATATAACAGACAATAACCTCCAAGACTGGACTGAGATTCGCAAGTTAGGAGCTATGTTTCCCTCCCTGGATACCCTCGTCCTAGCTAACAATCATGTGAATGCTATTGAGGAGCCTGATGATTCCTTGGCCAGGTTGTTTCCTAATCTGCGATCCATCAGCCTCCACAAGTCAGGTGAGGTACAGGCCGTGTTCCCCATTGACATGCGAATTGACCGGAGCTTAATCATGAAATACAAGGAAAGGAAATTTCTTTCTGTCATAGCTCTGCCTTCTTATAGGTTGAATTTTCAGGAATCATATGCACAATAATATTGACTATCTAAATTTAAGGCATTTGTTTTCATGAATGCTCTGATAAATATCAAGTGGTATATAGCATTATATTAGCTATTTAGATTTTATTTATTATAGAGATTATGCTACAGAAAGAGTGAAACGAAATGAATGAGTTAAATAGTAAAAAGAAGAGTGAAAAGGTGTAAAGAATGACAGGCTAGAGCAATTTGTCTGGATTTAAGTCAAGAAATGCCAATCTGAATGCCTTTTGAATATGCACTTTCCTTTTCCAGTCTTTATAGTTGGCTGCCAATTTGTTGCCATCTGATGCATTGCTATATCACAGCAATGATTGTTTTCCATCTTTATTTTTTAATTAATACACTTTATTTTTTAGATTCACAGCAAAATTGAGTGAAAGTACAGAGTTCTCACATATCTCCACCTCCCAAATGTGCACATTCCCATCCCCATCAAAATCCTGCACCAAAGTGATATATTTGTTTCAACCAAACCTACATTGACCTATCATCACCCCAAATCCATAATTTACATTAGGGCTCACTATTGTTGTTTTGTATTCTATGGGTTTGGATAAATGTATAATGACTCATATCCACTATTGTAGTATGGTTCATGACCATTTCACTGCCTTAACAATCCTCTGTGCTCCTTCCTGCTCATCCCTCCCTCCCCTCTAATGCCTGGCAACCACCAATCTTTTTGCCTTCTTCATAGTTTTACCTTTTCCAGAATGTCATAAAGTTGGACTCATACAATATGTAGCCTTTTCAGATTGACTTCTTTTACTTAGTAATATGCATTTGAGTTTCTTTTGTGTCTTTATGGCTTGATAACTCATTTCTTTTAGCACTGAATAATATTTCATTGCCTGGATATACCATAGTTTTTCTACTCACAAACTAAAGGACATCTTAGTTGCTTCCATGTTTTGACAGCAGCTATAAACCACTATGTGCAGGTTTTTGTGTGGACATAGGTTTTCATTTCATTTGGGTAAATACCTAGGAGTGCAATTGTTAGATCATGTGATAAGAGTATGTTTAGTTTTGTAAGAAACTGCCAACTGTCTGTCAAAGTGGCTGTAGCATTTTTGCATCTCCAAGAGCAATGATTAAGATTCCTGTTGCTCCATGTCTTGTCAGCATTTGGTGTTGTCTGTGTTTTGGATTTTGGCCATTCTAATAGTTGTATAGTGGTATCTCATTGTTGATTTAATTAGTTATTCCCTAATGACATATGATGCTGAACATCTTTTCATGTGCTTACCTGCCAGCTGTATATCTTCTTTCGTGAGGTACATGTTCACGTTTTTTGTCCATTCGATAGTTTATCATTTTCTTATTGTTGAGCTTTAAGATTTAGATAATTGTTTTTTATCAGATGTGTCTTTAGAAAACTAAGAGATGCAGTCTCTTAGTTTGTGACTTTTCTTTCCATTCTCTTGACATTGTCTTTCTGCCTAGTTCGTAAAACAATGATATAACTAAAAATAACTCTACCCTACAACATAAAAAACATAAACAGTTTAATTCCACATGTAGGTTATTAAAGATGGAAATTAAATTTTAAAAACAGTATGTTGCACAGGAAAGCTGTTTATTTCACAACTTGACACCCCTTGCACTTACTCTGTTCTTCCAGCTGGAAATGCCATTCTGAAGGGAAGAGGACGGCTATGAGTTGGGATAGTTATGCAGCAGGACCTTATAAATCACTTCTCTTCCTCTACCCTTGCTGAAGGTTGATAAAAATAGGAAGGGACTACATTGTTCTCTGAAATGCATTTAATGTGTTGTAAAATTGACCAGCTTCATTATTACAGGAATATTTGTCCTACCAGTGCCAAGTATTGACTTGGATGATACTTTTGCTCAGTCATTGGAAAAGAGTTGTATTAGGACTAAATGATCTTATTTTGTTGTCACCCCTAATCTTCTCAGTGAGGTTCAAGTTTTTTGATTTTTTTTTTTTATTAAATTTTAACTGTTTTCCATGTCCCCCCAAAAGAGGACAGTATGAAAGAGGTAATATTTAGTTCCTGGTTCTATTGACCTTGCCCCACCTTAGAATTTGCTAAGTAAAAATTTGAGTACTATGGTATCTCACTGATCGGTCATTATGTCCAATGAGTCTACATTTGATGAAAGAGTTGGTTACATCACTTTTTATTGGCACACATCCTGTTTATGAAAGCCTATTAACCCCTTTACAAGCCATCTGGGTAGAGAATCAGTGGATCAGTGGATATTGGCAAACAAAGGCCTCTCTTACCACAGGATCACAGGGATAGGAGGGGATAAAGGAAAGCTTTTATGGTGTCTAACTGCATTCCAGTATTTCCTTTGATAAAGAAAAATTCACACTCTTGTTTATGGCCATTTTAACATTTCAGAAAGTATTTATTGAAGTAATATTCTTTGCTGTTTATTTTCTTGTGTGTTTTCTGAATTTTGCTTAATCTATATATTTCTCAAATTAGGTTTGCAGTCTTGGGAAGATATTGACAAGTTAAATTCATTCCCCAAACTTGAGGAAGTGAGATTGTTAGGAATTCCTCTTCTGCAGCCATATACCACTGAGGAGCGAAGAAAATTGGTAATAGCCAGGTCTGTTGTCTTGATATTCTGCTGTCTTTTCTTGTTAACTTGTTGTTTCATTAAAGGGGTGTTATTCTATCAACTATTGAGGAGGGGCAGAGAACACTGTTAGTTTATCTCTGTTTATTGAACAGACTGTGCTTGAAGGAGCTGTTTCTACAGCTCCAATCTTAAGGAAAGGGATACAGTATGATGAGAAAGATGTGAAATCTAATTGGCCTGCCAAGACCACTGAAAAATTCGCTCACAAATTCATTCTATTTTCATGCTTTTTGTATTTACTATATTTGAACAGATAAAGGAAAAGTAGGTTTAATAGGGAATCAATTTTGTATTAATTGTCTGATTTTCTCTGTTAACATAATGGTTACTTAAAATGTAAATATCTGAAAACTGGGCTATCTCATAGTGTAACACTTAAGAAAGCAGAATCTTTGTTTTCTGAAATGTAGACTAACTTATATTTGACTACTATTATCTTCTTTCCGCTCCCCTGACTTTTCATATCTCAGACTCCCCTTCCCACAGACTATTAAAATGTCCCAGGAATGTTTATTTTTATAGGTGCCTTTAGCAGCAGGACATTTTGGCTAAGGTGTACAGGGCCGTGGAGCTTTGATTTGTTCTCTTTGTGAACTATGCATAGCAGTTTTGAAAGGGGAATGGTAGGCCTATGGTTCCCTGAACAAGAGTGGTTCTTTAAACAGGGTATTGATCTGCCTGACCAGCTAATACCTCACAGACCTTCGCAGCTTTCCAGTTGTTAACATATACATTATTATCGCACTGAAGAAAGACATTTTGGCATTCTTTTCTTCTAAGAAGAATTAAGTCTTGCAGCAGGCCTTATACTTTATTTTCTGTACACAGTTCTCTTGTTCATACCTTGAACTCTGTAACCAAATTTTACTGACTGTTTTGTAGACTTGTACTGTTCAATATGATACCACTAGCCTTGGGTGACTTTTGTACTCTTGAATTATGGCTCATCTGAATTGAAATTTGCTATATGTCTGAAACAGAAACAAGATTTTGAACACTTTATATTAAACAATTTTAGTATTTCATTAGTTATTTTTTCATATGGAGTACAAGTTGAAATGATTAAATCCTGGCTATCTTGGATTAAATAAAATATTTTATTAAAGTTGATTTCTCCTGTTTTGTTTTTGCTTTTTAAAATATGACTGCAAAAGAATTTTAAATTACATATGTGGCTTGCATTATATTTAACTTGGATTCTGCTACCTAGAATTTTATTTTGAAAGGTGAGGTAGGTTCATTGCCACAGCTAAAAATGAAACTTTAGATATTTTTGGTCCTTTAATATCACATCAGTTATGTGGGTAGTTATACATAAGCAGAATTTATATCAAATGTGCCCTTTCCAGAGAATAAGACTGAGCTTTAAACCACTCATTTTATTTCTAAAACTAAATGTTTTTAGTATCATAAAATGTCTTTATTTTGGTTTTATTTATAGATTGCCATCAGTTTCCAAACTTAACGGCAGTGTTGTTACCGATGGTGAACGAGAAGATTCTGAGAGATTTTTCATTCGTTACTATGTGGATGTTCCACAGGAAGACGTGCCATTCAGGTAAAAATTACTCATCAGTTTTGTAACACTTTAGTCAATAATGAGGCAATTTAATAACTACTGTTTTAGAGCAAAATCTAATGATATTGAAGTTTTTGGGCCCTCTTAAGAGGACTTTAATTACAGGATATAAAAAAGGAAGAAACACAAAAGCGTGTATTTCTTCTAGCCTTCCATTTGTACTAAGAATGCTTGGGTATGTATTTAACTTCATCCGGCGGTTCCTACTCCATTCTCCATATTATTGATTCCTTTTTGATCTACTTCTCTAGGGACACATTTTCACCTACCTCCAAAACTAATATTTTTTCTTTCACTTTGCATCTTCCTTTGGGATATAATTAATAAGCCCTGCAGTTTGGAAGATTTGTCAAAATTACACTCGATTTACAGAATATGGAAAGAGGGCTGGAAAATAGACTCTTAAGGAAATATTAAATGAATTAATTTTGACAGCTAAATTAGTAATTACCTTTGAGTGTATGAATAGTTAATATATTTGTTGATGAAGAACCACCTGTAATAGTCTGTAAATGTAAAAAGAACTGTAGCAGATATGATATAGGTAACGTTAAACAACCACAGCAAAATATCCCAAAACAGGTTTTCTAGTGTTAAGAAGTAGAATCACTTACCAAAACAGTTATATGCTTTCCTTAATGACTTTAGCAATAATATGAAATCCCATTTGACCAGAGGATTTCAGACAAACAGGATGCAAATTAGGATGAATGTGAGTCAAATCAGTTAGTCCTGCTTACAAATTTCTGTGATTCTAATTCACTCTCACAGAACGTAACTATCTTTTGCCAAAGTTCTTTCTTATCTGTGGACGTTAAAGGGCATCAGCATGGTGTAAAGGCTCAACCGGTGCTGTATATAAAGATATTGTGGTATTACTAGCAGTATTTTAAAGCCAAAGCATTTAAAAATATTAGAGAAAGTTAAGGATTTTGAAGATAGCCACTTAAAATTAGCTAAAAACAGGCAGCTGGGGCAAAATAGATATTACTGTGCCTTTTAACACAACCCAGAAATATTAGGTTAAACTTATGAAATATTTTTTACCAAAAAAATCTAGTTTTATTTGATTCATTCTAACATCATAATGAAAGAAATATCTTGACTTTGAGCATAAATCTGTCACTATATAATGTTTAATTAATTTCTAGTCTACTACAAAATGGCATGTGTGTGTGTGTGTTTGTTTGTGTGTTTGTGCAGTAAATTGTTTTCTGTTCCTGAGGGTGTAATTATCCTAAAGCATTTATACTTCTAGTCAGGGTTCTTGAATGCAGGTCATAGAAATCACCTTTAATCAGGGAAGAATTTATTAGAAGAATATTAAGCTATTATTGTACCCTTAGAATAACAGATGTTCCTCCCCACAGTCTTGGATTTTTCATACTATTGTTTTATTCTTGGCAGCACTTTGTCAATAACCTGGAGTATACCATGTGACCAACAGTGATAATTAGTTATTTCACTACATGTCTGGGACTTGCAGAATCTCTTCCATGCACACTAATTGGATACTCACTGGCTTCTACTAGGGACCAATCCCAAGTTATCCTTAATTATCTGAGGGGACTATGCCTATAAGCCACTTCCTGTGCCAGTTTTTTAGTGTACACAGTAGAAATCAACTCTGTCCAACTTAAGTAGGATAAGATTTTAGTTAAAAGAATGAACATTATATAGCTCACAGAACTTACAAGAAGATTAGAGCACTAAGCTTGGGTTGGGTTGATGGGAAGCAAAGCACATCTAAGACTTCTGTTTCTGGGTAAACAAACAATGCTTCTCACTGGCCATTGAACAGTCATCAGCAAGCTGCTGGACTTCATTGCTCTGAAGACAGTCACAGCCACAGCTTTGAATTCTTGACTCTTCCATATCTGCTATGAATAATCTGTTCAACCTTTAATCTTTCACTATATCTTGAGATTTAAAATTTCCACTTGCAGATATACAGGTTATGTCACCTTCTCATGATCTAGCTTTCAGCTTTCAGTGAATAGAAAAAAAAAGATTCTCTACTCCTCTTTTGTTTTTAGTGGCATGTGGTTCCTTCCTCATATATTTATCTTGGGTTTGTCTCAAATCAGAAAGGCATTGAGATGCTGGAAAAAGTTGACATGTATCTACCAATATACCTGTCCCCTAGTAGATTTCCTTATTAGACCCCTGGTAGAATTATCCATTTACTCAACAAATATATTTTGAACCATTTTGACATGCCAGGAACTATGATAGCCATTTAAAGAACTAGAACAGCATTCCTATTGATAGCAAGATGGAATAGTGAATAAGCACAGAGGAGTTTGTATTAAAATGCCTTCATTATGAATTTAGGGACTATAAACAGGGTATTAGTACTATACTTATCTCTTTAATTGCCTTCCAAATTATATGCAAAATCTCTACCTAAAATACCAATGAATAGTTAATAGCACAGTGCATAGTTAAATTTTCATAGAGGTGAAAATTTAATTCTCAGGATGATTCAGTGTTTCAACAGAATCACATTTGAGCTTTAGTTTCCAAGCAGAATAGACATATTCTTTGTTTTGAGGAAAACATTCTTTTTCATTTGACCATGAATTTTTTGAGATTATTGTTTAAATTGATTTTGCTATATATTCTAATTTCTGCAACATCCCTTAGCTGTTATGTTCCCTGAGCTTTTTCTTCTTTCATTTTCCTGCCTTGAATCGTTAAACATGAAACACCTCTCTCTACTCAACTTAGGTACAAGTAAAAAAGTTAGCCGTTGAGGGCATGGATAAAAAGCCATTAGGATCAGTTGAATGTTCTTTTTGTTAGCAAAAGTATGTTTTGAGTCAGTTGGATGTTCACACACATCTGTTTCCATGTGATTAGTTGTTTGGGTTACAAAGACTTTAAAGATGATCCAGAAAGTTTTGTATTCTGTTTTCCTATGTTAGACTAACATAAAGCTCCATTTACTTGAATCATTTCAGTTTTTTATGATGAACAGAATAAATGTTTAAAGGGAGACAAACTTATTAAGAATTTTATAATGTCTTATAGGTGCTCAATTATCCTTTTTATTGCTTTCTACTGGTAGGTGGAGCTGGAAGTTTAGCCTTTCTGCTGTAGCTCTTTATGGTAATAATAGACTATCACAGAAAAACTGAGCAATCACCCAAATGTTTCATGTTTATTTACTTTGTGAAACAATAGAAGATGAAAAGTCTCTGTTTCTGATTCTTGGCCTTTAAACATCATAGTGTTTGCTCTTCTCAATAATAGGCTCTTTCTCCTAAAGCCTTCATCTGTGCCTTGTCTCCCCATGCTTGTGTGTCAGTGGTGTGTTATTTCAAAACCAGCTCAGTGTGTGCTGCAGGTGGTTGAAAAGATGTCCTCACTGGGCTGGTCATATTTCAATTATTGAACTCTCATATTGTACCAGGAGAACTTCTAGGAAATAATTCTGTATTCTAGCTGGGTTTCAAAGGACAGTTTAATTTATTTACTGAATACTTACTATGAAGCAAGAGGCACTGGGCCAAAGGTGAAGATAAAAAGACAAAAAGAGTAGTGTCTACTCTCAAGAAGCTTGCCATCTGAGCTAAGCTAGAGATATATTTCCTTTGCTGCATCCTCCTTATGTTCCCAGCCTCTACAAATCAGGTTACCCCAGGATTTAGTCCTTGGACTTCTTCTCTTCTCTATTTATCCCCTAGATACTTTATCCAGACCTGTATTCTAATAACTGCCACATTGATCCCTCCAGCTCTGATCCACCCCTGCATTCCAGGCTAGGATTTCCAACTGCCTACTCGGCATCTACATCTGGATGTTTAAACGTAGTGTGTCCCAAATCAAGCTTTTGATACCCTACATTACCCTCCCTCCCCACCTCCCTCACCCATTACCACCACACCCACTCTGCAGGTTTTCCTCCATGTCTCCAGTTTACTAGTTGTTCGGAACATAAACCTTAGCATCATCCTTGATTTCTTTCTCTCACACCCAACATCTAATCCATTTGTTTTTATTCTCTCAGTTCTACATTTAAACATATATATATTTTTTCTATATATATAAAATACAAGTACTTCTTATTCATTTTAGATCAAGCTTTCATCATCTCTTATCTGTATGATTATAGTAGCCTCCTAATAGGTCTCCCTGAATTCACCCTGCCATCTATACCTTATTCTCCATATAGCAGTTAGTTTATAAGGACTCAAGTTTACTAAAAAACAAACAAACCTTCCTTCCTATTTCTCAAACACACCAAGCACACTCTCACTTCAGTCAGCCCTTTGCACTTTTTTCCCTGTTTGCAGTGCACCAAGTTAACTGCTTGACTCTCCCTCACTGATACCTTGTCAAATATTCCTTTCCTGACCATCCTATATAAAATAGCAAACTTGGGCCTTCCCTGGTGGCTCAGTGGTTGAGTGCTGGGTTGCAGGGCTGCCCGCAGCCTCTGCAGCGCCAGTTTGATCCCCAGCCACGGGCGAGGGTCCCACAAAAAAAAAAAAATAAATAAAATAGCAAACCTCTGTCTCCTATGACTCTCTTTTTAAAAAAGATTTATTTATTTATGCATACAAGAGCTGGAGTGCAGGCCAGAGATGCAGGGTGTGAGAGGATTCACCAGAGACAGAGTGGGGAGCAAAACAGGCAGATGTACTGAAATACACTGCTGAGAAGAGCAGCGGGCGAGACAGAAGAGGTCTGCTGCGCCATGTGGGTCACCTCCCTGGCTGGGGATGGAACTTGTGCTGCAGGGGCCTCCCTGGTGGCACAAGGGGTTAAGATGCAGCACTATGTAGCTATCCTATGACTCTCTTTTTCTACTTTTATTTTTCTTATTTATCATCATCTACCTTCTGGGTTCCACTACAATAAATCATAAGCTCTATGAAAGTGGGAACTTCTGCTTTGTACCTTGCTGTGTCCTCTGGTCTGGAGCAGTGCCTGAAAATATAGCAGCTCTTCAATAAAACGAATACTTGAAATATGCTCTGGGAACACAAAGGAGAGATACTTTGCTGGAAAAGGTGTTAATTTGGTGCAGGTTAGAAGAGAATATTCCAGACAAATTTGAGTCTATGGGAAGTAGTCACAGAAGTATGAAATAAATCTTTATGTGTAGTCAGCTATGATGATTTGATATGACCTCGTGAAAAGTGTAAGTGGAAGGTAGTAGTAGTTAAGGCTCGAGAGGACGGTAGGAGCCAGGGCGGGCTTTAAAGAACTTTGGTGTGCAGGCCAGGAGGCTAGGATCGTTTCTTGCCAGCAGTAGAAAATCATTGAAAGGTCTCTACTGGGAAGTTACATGGACATATTTTGGTTTATACTTAGAAGGAGAAACTGTGAGTCCCAGAGATCTAGTTAACAATGGAGGCTTTAATAAAGGAGGATATGTGGTAGAGGTTGTGTCTATCTCTCTACAGTTATAACTTTAGGGCTGAAGTTCACATAGAATTTGAAGTAGTTCTTAGAAAAAAATTCTACATGTGCTTTGATATAGCCCTGATTTCTCTAGGGGTACAAAAATAGGACTTAGAGAAGAAGAAATGTGTCTGGTAGCAGTTAAAATACATATGCTCATTATTTTTGCCTCACTAGTTATCAGATGGCTGTCCACATTGCCTGTATTTATCAGTATCCCCTCTGTTTCGTGTTTACTTTATCACTTCATTTCCTTTGAGAGGTTAAAGTTAAATTCCTTGTTTAGTACTTAACTAACATAGTCTTCCTCTGTTGGGTTTTAAAGAGAGACAAGAGAAAAAGAAAAACCACATTTCTTTTTAGTCATCATATCTTGTATCTTTTGGGGTTCAATGGTTTCATTTTGATTTTAAGGACAGTAAGGGAAGTAAATTCATTGATTTGGGGTATCTTTTTTAGACTTTAAAATTTGCTTTTTCTAAAGAAGAAAGTAAGAGGAATAGCCCCAGTGAACAGTTATTAGGTAGGAGGAAATGCTATTGTCAGAAATTGAGCAGCAGAGCCAGAAATAGGCTTTCTTACAGGCTTGGCTTTGCTTTTACTCTTTCTGAATCTCACTTTCTGTTTGTCCCAAGGAATCCCTAATTTTTGACCTCGGAAAGCTTTATTTATTATGTAAAAGATTATATTAGACATTCTTTAAATGTTTATTTGATAGTCATTAGTGGTATGATTTTTAAAATAGGGGGACTGTTTTTTCCTGCTTAACACTAATGGCTTTTCTAAATGGAGCTGATTGTATCTTCATGTTATTGTGAGAGCAGGGCAGTAGCCTGTATTTGGACACCACCTCAATGAAGGCTTATTTTGTCTTGGATGCTGGAGAAATCCTAGTTTGCTGTGTCCGTTACCTCATATTCCTTCCAGACAGAAGACCTGCTGTTGTAGAGGAACATTCCTACACTGGACATGAGTCTCCTGGGGTTCTCCATATTGCCAGGCTCCATCATCCTCTGACAAGGGCCATGACACAGCACTCCTCACATTCAGATGGAGTCTGATGGGAAACAAAAGGGGCTTTCTCCTGGGTGCACCATGGAGAGCCTCTGAAATGTTAGCTTTCCCTGTTGCTCACAGCCTTTGTCATTCCAATTACCTTGGACCTTATTTTGACTTCCTGCCACTTTCCCAGCCCAGCAGAAGATAAGCTACCTTTCTCATCTTGTTTGGAGTTATATATGTGTATTTGAATGTAACTGCAAAGGAAAGAAAGGATAAGAACCAGTCCACCCATGTCAGTACGTGGAAGGAATTTTTTTTGGTATCTGAACTTTTGTTTGGACCAGGGAAGAGGCCAGTTTTCTTTTTCTTTTTGCTTTTTAGAATTAAGCAAAAATATTGAAAAATACTGAGAAAAATAAACACTTGTATTCACACCGTTCAGAATTAATGATGATTAATATTTTACTCTTCAAGATTATTTTTTAATGAAGGGAAATAATATTACAGTAAAAATCTTTTGGGGTCTGTTCTCTTATTTCTTACTCTAAGGAATTTGGTATCCTTGGTAGCTACTTGTTATATTTTATATATTCATTTAAATATTAGTAAGATTTTCTAATTCTTTGTCAATGTGCATTGTAGTTTCTTCTCAGTCTGCAATTTCTTCAGTCTGGTCTTTTCACTTTGTATTTTGCTGAAAAGAAGTTTTAAAGTGTAGTGTTAAATATATCGTATTTCAGAAATCTTTTCCTTTGCAATGGTTTTTTTAAGATTATATCCTGGATTTTTTTTTTTTCCTGAAAATATTTTCACATTTATGTCTTTGATTTACCTGGGATCCATTTTTGTATATAATATCAGAGATCTGAGGAGTCCCTCCCCCCATGTGAATAATTCATTACAGAGAGTATCACCTCTGTAATGCTACCTCTGTTATATATCTCATTTTTTTATGTGCATGGGTCTATTTCAGGGTCCTATTCTATTCCATTAGTGTATCTGCCCCTCCCTGTACCATTATAGAATAACTGAATTATATTACTAAATTACTTTATTGTAAGCCTGCATTTCCAATAAGAATGAGTTTACCCACCTAAGTATTCCTTAGATTTGTTTGATATTGTAGGCCTTTTTCCCTATGAATTTTAGAATTGGTTTATCAGGGTCTAGAAAAACTTCAGCTATAATATGGGTTCTGATTATATTCAGTTCTCTTACTAATTCAGGAGTCTTTTTGCTCTGTGTCTTCTCATCTGTGAATAAAGGGTATTTTCCATTTAAAGCTTTTTTTACACCTTTCAACAGTGTTTCTAAATCTCTCACAAAGGCCTTTGCCTTTTGTGAATTGTTAAATTTATTTCTAAATGCTTAATATATTTTGTTTCTGTTTTAAGTGAAATAATTTTTTCTGTCACTGCCTTCCAGTTGATTGTTAGTGTATAGGAATGCTATTGAATACATGTTGATCATGTATCCATCAGTCTTGCTGATGTATAGACTAGAGTGTTTAACTTCTTTATGATTTCTTTATAGACAGTTATACCTACAAATAATTTTATTGATATTTTCACATTTTTTAGAGTATCCCCTCAGCTATAATATTAAATGTATTATTTCTAAGTTTAGATGTGAAATATTTTTATATGAAGTATGACTTTTCTATAGGTTTTTGATAAATGCCCTTCATTAGGTTAAAGGCAATTGCCAGCTATGTTTTTCTAAAAGTTTCTTCTATGATAAATAGCATTTTTTAAATAGAATGTTTTTTATTGACATGAGCTTGTTTTTTTTGTTTTGTATATCTAAATTTTAACAATTTTTTTTTAGATATTGAGCCATCTTTGCATTCCTAGAATGCATAGTTTTCATTCCTCTGTGATAAATGCCCATGAATGCCATTGGTGAGTTGTATGATAATTAATTATATGTTTAGCTTTATAAGAAACTACCGTACCATTTTCTAGAATGGTGTGCCATTTTATATCCACCAGTAATAATGAGTAATCATTTCTCTGTCTTTTTGCCAACATTTGGTGTTGTCACTGTTTTAAATTTTGATGAGGTTTAATTCATCAACTTCTACTTTTTATTAATCATGTTTTTAGTGTCAAGAATTCTTTGCCTATTTATAAATCTTGAAGATTTTCTTGTTTTTTTTTCCCCCTAAAATTTTTTGTTGCTTTACATTTAAACTTAAATCTGTAGTTCCTTTTGAGTTAACTTTTGTGCAAGATGAGATATTTAGGTGAAGATTCATTTCTTTTGTCCTGTAATTGTCTATTTGCTCTAGCACCATTTATTGAAAAAGCTATCTTTCCCCCATTTCTTTGCCTTTGTATCTTTTTTTTAAAAATGGAGACTATATTTGTTCTGCGTTCTCTGTTCTTTTCCACTGATCTATATCTCTATAAATAGACATACCAATACCACACAGTCTTGATTACTGTAGCTATATAGTAAACTTCTAATTTCATGTAGAATGATTCTTCCAGCATTTCAAGTTTATTTTAGATATTCTAGGTCTTTGCTTTTCTATGTATGTTTTAGACTAAACTTGTCTCTGTCTACAAAAAAAAATCCTGTTGGAATTTGATGGAAATTTTGTTTAACTTATAGATAAGTTTGGGGAAGATTGACATATTCACTATATTGGATCTTTCAGTGTATGAATATAGTATGTCTCTCCATTTATTTAAGCTTTCTTTGATTTCTTCCATCAACATTTTATAATTTTCAATGTACAAGTAATTTAAGTCTTTTGTTAGACTTACCTAAGTATTTCATGTCATTTGCAAATATGAAGCATTTTATTTCTGCCTTTTCAATCTGTGACTTTATTTCTTTTTCTTATCTCAACGCAGTGGCTATAACCTCCAAAACTATGTTGCATAACAGTGGTAAGAATGGACATCTTTGCTTTCTTTTGATCTTAGGAAAAAAGCATTCAATCTTTTACCACTGAGTATAATGGTAGTTATAGGATTTTTTGTAGAGTTCATTATCAAGTTGAATTAGTTTTTCTCACTTCTAACTTGTTGAAAGTTTTTATCATAAATGGATATTTTATTATTTTCAAATACTTTTTCTTTGTCAGTTAACATATGATGTGAGTTTTCTTCTTTAGTTTGTTGACAAGGGGGTTATGTTGTTTGATTTTCAAATGTTGAGCCAGCCTTGAATACCTAGAATAAATTCCACTTGGTTATAGTAATAATTCTTTTTATACATTGTTGGATTTAATTTACTCATATTTTTTAAGGATTATTGTGTTTAAGTTCATGAGGGATATTAGTATGTAGCATTCTCTTTTTTTAAAAGCTGTATTTTTTATACTTTTGATATCTGGGTAACACTGGCTTCATTAAATGAGTTGGTAAGTGGTCCCTATTCCTTTTTCATTTGTGTGTGTGTGTGTTAATAATAGCCATCCTGAAGGATGTGATACAGTATGCATTTATTTGATGATTAGTGATATTAAACATCATTTCATAAGCTTATTGGTCATCTCTGGAGAAATGTCTATTCATGTTTGCCCATTTTCAAATAAAATTTTTATTTTTACTGATTTCATTATATGCTCTGGGTTTTAACTTATAATGGATTTTTAAAAAATTTATTTTATATATTTTTTACATCATTTTTCATTTTTGTACAATGTATGCATTTTTGTCTTGGTTATCATCCCCGTAAAATTCCCCCCCCCCCTGTTTTGATCCTACTCCCTCCTCCCTCCCCCCATACCCCCCATAGTGTGTCTCTGGTTATAGTTGCCTGTTGATTTTGATTTTTACTTTATTATAATTAGCCTTTTTCCTAATCCCTTATTTAGGTTTCCTAAATTCCTGTTATGAGTGAGACCATCCAGTATTTTTCTTTTTCTTTTTCTTTCTGGCAGTGATATTATAATGGATTTTATTTAGAGAGTCTGTACCACAATAATTACCCAGATAATACAGATATAATCACTTAGTGCGTGATTTTTTTCAATTTCTGGTGGTAGAGTTATCTTTTCACTTCTTTCACTTATACTTATTGCTCTAAAGAGATAGCCTAGGTAGTGGATCTGTAGTAGTTTTTTGCATCCTTATTTCATACCCAGTCTCATATCACCCTAGCCCTACCCCTACTTCAAGCAGTAAACCTGACTTTTTCCTTGCTTTTTCATGGAGGAAGTACATCTAATCTCCTTTGCTCACAGGACTAATACTCCTATTACTGCCTGCTTTGGATTTGGAACCCAGCAGTCCTGTGGTTTCACTTTCACTTATTTTTGTTCAGTTTCTGTTCCATGGAGATGTTTGTTATTTTTGAGTTTGGACCTGTCTTCTTAGAATTGAACCTTTTATATTTTATTCATTTTTAAAAAACTATTCAGAGCAGAAGTTTGTTAAAATATGAATTCATGGCCATTTTGACCAAAGTCCTAATGATACTGATAAATGTAGATGAAAATCATTCTTTTAACTGCTATATGGTATTCTAGCTTATGAGTAGATCAGATTCTATTTATCCTGTCACTAGGTAATTTTGACAAGACTTTAATATATAGTGAGTTGAAACAAAATTCTATGATATAAGCCATGATTTAAAAAAAAAAAACTATAGGGAAAATACTAAGTTCAGTTCTAGATAATTTGCTATGTGTGAAAGGTGAGAATAAATAATTTTGGAGGTAGGTGAAATACAAAAGCTTGAGGAAGATAAGCAGGAAATATCTATTGCTTAAGCTAACTAATAGAATGAGATTTGTGATAGAAAATCAGAAAGAAAATAGGGAAGAGAATCTAGGAGTGAATTGTTAGGACTACCCAAATGTGGATGGTAAAAAAGGAATGAGAACCCATAAGTAGATTGAAAAGGGAGCATTTGAAATATAGAAAGGTAAAGAGAGTTCCTAGAACAGTGTCCATTATTGTAGCAAACTGTTAGGGTTATAACTAAGAAATAATGATGATCTGAGAACAAGACTTGAGTTTTAATGCCTTCCCTTCCGTTCTCTAGCTATTAGACTTTAGGCTAACTAACTGGGCTTCAATTACTATATCTATAAAATAGGTAATCAATGATCTCGAAGGTCCTTACTACCTCTAAATGGGATGTGATGTTTATGTATTTTAATAAATAAGATGTTGGTTGCCTTGAGAAAACTATTTCAGTAAGGTATAAAAGCCTTGTAGAATATCAGGGAAATTTCTTTGATATGCCATGATACAATAATATCAAAACGAGAGAAAACATACTATAAGCAAAAGAGATTAAATAACAGCAATTAGCTGTTTGGAATATATTTAGGAATCTTAATCATGTCCCAGGAAACTAAATTAACTAAATGAATGTTTTTCTTCTATTTATACATGAGTGGTTTGGTTCAACCAGTGAGCCATCAGGGATTTTTTCATGTTTTATTAGTTGCATTCATTAAAAAGAGAGATGTATGTATCAGGGATTTATTTTAGAGTAAGATAGCTTTATTTAGAATAAGACTTCAGTTGATTCAATATAATTCTAAATTCGAGGAACAATAGATTAACAGAGTGGTTAAAGACTGTTTCCTCCATCACCTGTGAGCACATCTTTGGACAGCTGTAAGAGAGAGATAGATCACCTCAGGGATACGTATAACCTCATTGTCGTAGAGACACTTACATGAAATATAAATCCTGTCATTTTCTCTAGAGTGTTCCTTGAGATTGTGAGCTGCTTCTTTTACAGATTTGGAGACATGGGGTCCATATGTGGAAGCTTTGCCATATGAAAACCCCTTCATTCTAGGCCTGCTTTAATTTTCCAGTTTCCCAAGAATTACATAAAATATTTAATGTTTGTAGTATTTGGTTAGGATAGTTTAGAAGGCTACTCAGCTGAGAATGAGTTAATCTTTTGACTTTATCCATCTTTCAGTTTTAGGTTTTATCATGAGTCCACTTGTAGGCTAAGATTTATAGTAGGAACCTGCACTCTTTTTCAAGTAGCGTGCCAAATCTTTCTGGAGTCGTAGACCTGTGACTCAATCATGACTGGGGAAGTGCTCCCAACTATCTTGGGAATCAAGTGTGAAGGGGGCAGCAGGGCAAAGAGGCATACTTCTTCCCACCTGACCGTCATGGTGCTAACACCTGCTCATGTGTCTATCACATTGGGCAAATGTGCCATGGGGTAGGGGTAATAGCATGTAAAGACTTGTTTTCATGCACTGGGCGGGAAGCTACCCTGACTGCACCACAGATGGCTTCACTAGCCATCCCATTCTTTGTTAGCACTACCTTCAAGCCCACTTTACTGGGAGCCTGATTTCTAACTGCTCATGATTCAGGGACCCTTAAAGTTAAAAGAATATTTTCTTTCAGAGGGTGTTTTTATCTAATAAGGGGGGGCGGGACACAATACCAGTTTGGCTGTAGGTAGTGTTTTTCACAAGGTTGCAGTTAGTATTTGGTTTGCGTTGATCATTCAGTTGCACATGTGGTCACACTGGCCTTTATGCGTGTGTTTCTCTTGTGATTTGTAGTTTTCCATTAGTAGTTTTTTGTGGAATTGTGTTTAAAACAAATAAAGTATATATTACATTTTAGCATTTGATTATTGCAATACATCCTTGTCATTTATGTAAGGTAGGCTTATAACATTTTGCCGAGTTCAGAAGTGATGTTAATAAATACTAAATACATAATCAAATGGAGGTACTTATTGGCAGGGTATAAATTCAGATCATTTGTTTTGAAGAATACTTAGTCATCAGAAACCATTTACCTCTTAAGACTATAATTTTGGGAAGAAAAAACCCATATACCTCTTAAGACTCTAACTTTGAGGCCAATGCTAATAAAACCTCAGACAATATAGAGTACGCAAATATAGTTAAGTTTGAATGGACATTTGAATCATGAATAAAATAAGCTGGAAAAGTAGGGAGAAACAGGTTTCTAAAATTTACTGGGCATTGTAAAGTCATGTATTTACTGATTTACCCAGCTTAAAATGAATACAAAATAAGATAATTGCAAGTGAACAGATTACAGATTTTCTTTGCTATGAAAAAGTAGAATGTACCTGTTTGGTATGATTTGGTAGGTTATTTTGGAGGCCTGGGAATGCTATTTCCATTCATTTCTATGCGAATATTTTTTAGCATTTCTAGACCCAAGCAGCAGTCTACCAAATAGGAACATTCTGCTTTGGACAGCAGGGGAAACCTATATTTTGTAATCATGATTTTCACTTGCGTAACTTTAGGGGAATATATTCAAAGTGTGTATAATGAGTAACAGCTCTAATACTTTTTCTTCATTTTTTATAGCATAAAGAGTGAATATTTGTTATAGCCTATATCCAAACTTTTACTCATATATAAAGCTGCAGGCTTTACCTGTAAGTTAATAAGTAAACATTGATTTTCAGACTTAAACAAATGGAAAGGCAGGTGTAGAAAGTAGTAATGCTGATAAAGCAAGATAATACTAAAAAGTTATGAAGGAACAAGATCATAAAGGGCCTTTTATAGTCATTGAATTAGTTTACTTTTGCTGCTATAACAAATTGCCATAAAGTAAATGGCTTAAAACACCTTCTTGTTACATCACAGTTTCTTCGGGTCAGAAATCTGGGCACTGCATGGCTCAGCTGGGATCTCTGCTTAGGGGTCAAGAGACCAAAATCACTGGCTCAGCAGGACAGTTCCTTATTGGAGGTTCTGAAGAATAATCACCTTGCAGGTGCATTCAGAATTCTGTTCCTTCTCATGCTTTCCCTATGGGCTCCTCCAGCTGGTGATTCAGCTGAGCAATGATATGTCAAGTCCTTCTCATGCTTGGAATCTCTCAGACTTTCTCTTTTGCCACTAGCTAAATAAACTTCTCTGCTTGTAAGAGTTCATATGATTAGATTTGTCCAATCTAATTAATCTTATCTTAAGGTCAATTGTGCTAAATAACATAATTTTAAGAATAACACCAGGGGTTGAAGATCATGAGGACCAAAATTCTTGTTAAAGACTTAAGACTTTATTCTAGTGGATCTTGTATGATTGTAAGTAGAGAGTGATGTGATCAAGTGTGTGTTTTATAAGAAACACTTTGCCTGTAATATAAACAAGAGGCAACTTGGGGTCACCCTGAAGTCATGGGAAACTATTTGAAGGGATATTATTTGGGATTCAGTTACAGGTAACCAAAGCCACACTAGCTGTTTTAAGAGGAAAGGAATTTAATAAAGGGGAAAAGTTATTTATGAAATCTTTGGAAGGACTGCCTTTGATTCCCTTTTAACAGGATCACAGAACTAACCCACCAAGGGACTGCTACCTCTGCTAGAATTAGGTGAGTGGAGTCTGAGGATGCTGCTGTCCCTGGTGCTGGATCACACCACCTTAGTGGTGATCTGGACATTGGCAAACCAGGGTGTTGACTCCTGGAACAAGTTGCTTGAACTGCAGTCTGGTAATTAAGAAGCCTCTACCACAACTATTCTTCTAAATACATTATCTCTCCAGAGCCACTGAATCATCTGCAAAGGATTGTGTGAAATGTAGTTTTTCAGCTTTCCAGGAATCCAGGAAGGCATACCTGGAGAAGGCTGGAACAGATACTGAAGAAGCTCATCCAGCTTATGCATCCACAGAAAGCAGTAGCAATCCAGGCTATTAATGCAGTGGCTTGAATTTACAAAGCAAGTGGACAAGACAGATGCAAATCAATTAACTGAATGGAAGAAATGGAGAGGAGAAATAGGAAGGAATCGGGATGACTGTCCACTTTCTGACTAGGGTAATTAGTTAGTATATGGTAGATACTGAGATAAGCAAGACTGGAAGAGAAGGTGGTTGGTGAGTGACATTCAATTCTTTCTGGATGTGTTGATTTTGAGAAGACTGTAGGACCCTAGCTTGTCCCAATTATAAGAAGACTATTTATTTTTTGCACATGGGTCACAATTTTGTGTATAAATCTGTTCATTGTTGAGATTAATTCAGTTGGCTGTAGTCCCAAATACAAATAAACCTAGAATTACACTATTATTATTTTTAAGTTTTATTTTTATTTTTAAATAGGGTGAGGACTTACCACCAGTTATTTAATCTCATTGTTGAATGGTGTTTTTCTTTTATTTCTCTGAAGGGCATTTGGGCACCCCATTCCTTAAGTTCTTATTTCAGAAATCTGCTTGTTAAATTTATTTCTGAACAAAACTTGATGAGGTATTATATTCTTGGGTCATGCTCTCTGATTTATGTGTTTGGTCGGTAATGGTGTTGTTTTGCTCCTCAATTTGTTTCATTATCTCTACAGATTCTCTTTTCAACTCACTGCACTGTTTATCATTTGTCTTTGAGCTCTTGTTTTATTATGTTCTCGCGCTTACTAATTTTTAGGCCTCAAAATATTTATGGGGCATCATCTTTTCCTTTGGTTATGTTTTCTTTCAGATTGAATTTTGCCCCCCACCTTACTTTTCTATGTGTTCCTTTCTTGTATTCTTTTTGCTGTGGTATGTGCTTAGTTGCTTAGTTGTCATTTTGTGTCCGGCTTATGTTTTTAAAAGAGGGTCCCTCTCTCCAGACCATCTCTTGACTGAAACACAGTATGAGTAAACTCTTCTTGACCCCTTCACTATTGTTTCTGCTGACTTCTAGGTGGATTTTGAGAGCTGGGTATTATCAACATAATTCTGCCTGGTTTTCTAGTCTGAAAGGGAAACCTCTCTGGAGTTGGGTTCAGCATTTAATTGACCCCATGGTTTCTGCTCTCTTTTCTAAGATTTGTTCAATTATCATAACCTGGCTTCACTTATTTTAAGGTATATACTAGGAGATGGAATGCGGAAAGACACATTTAGACTTTGAATCCTTCATCTTTTCAGTGTGGAGTCTTGGAAATTTTCAAGTCCTCGTAGTTTTGGTTGGTTTGGACTTTTTGATCTGTTTTGTTTGCCTTTGCTAAGACCCTGACATTCTGAAAGTGGGATGAAGAGACTTCTGATCCCTATGCTGTTTCCTCAGTCTTCTTTCTGTCTGGCTTCTTATACCTTCAGCCCAATTTTCTCTAAACTGGGAAGCATTAGCTGGTGTGCTCAGGATTTTATCCTTATACTCCTTTTCCAGAATGGCTTCTTGGGATCAGGTCAGATCCTTGCTTAGCTGAATCATGTAGTACAGAGTTTCTGTTCCTCTTAAATAAGGCAATAAGGTTATTCCCTCTCTTATGTTAGTTCCTGATGGCTATTTTTTTTTAATCTGTTTCAAAAAAACCTATTTTTGACTCAAGTTCTGGGAGGAGATTCTGTAATCTATTTTGTCATAATGTTACAGGGTAGGGTGAGGGATACCCCAGTACCCCCAGTCTGCCCACACTAAATAGGTTCTGCCATCTACCACATCCAGACAAAACATACTTTAAAGCGTAAGACCTTTAAAAGAACTTTAATACAACTGGTGTGCAATAGAGACAATTAGTGTGTAATAGAAAGAAGAGAAAGAATATAGTTTCCAAGTCAAATACCCAAAGTTACCCATTCCCTTGTGGGCAAATGCCCAACCAAGCAGGGTTGGACCAAAGCAGGGTAGCTGAGGCCTGCAAGCTTGCTGCAGTCTAAAACACCTTATGGTGGGGAACCACAGAAAAGGGGCAAAAGGGGTCAGGCAAATCTGAAAGGAAAAGAGCAAAATCAAGGTTAAGGCTGTCATTTTCAGCCTCCCCAAAGGTCTCTCACTCCAGTCTATGTTAAGTGTCTCCTTCCATGTACCCCAAGTCTTTGGCACAAGGCCAAGGCCAAGAAGCAAGAGTAATTTTTTCTTTACATGTCTTTCTGCTCCATGTGCCTCCTCCAATCTTCCTCCATCTCTGTCTGCTTCTTCTGCTGCTGCTTCTCAGTCTCCCCGCCCCACCCCCAGTCTTTATTACCATCTTATTGTTAAAATTCCTAGCTTCATCCTCCTGCCCAGCTCTGTCCTTCCTTAGGGTGGAGTAGGGAACTTACAATGTTACAGTAACACCACTTTTTCCAAAAAGGTTCTACTTAAGTAGATTTCAGTCATATATTTTCTGAGAAATCTATGTGTTTTAATAATGTAAGCTCAGAATGGTAGGAATGTAACATTAATATTTTTAGTTGTATAAGAACTTAGAATTTATAAAGTCCTTACTTGCCTGTTACTTTACATAATTCTTTTGACTCTCATAAGGTAGGAAGGCAGAACTATTTTGCCAGTTTTACTAGTAAGGAAACTGAGATCCTAAAGAATTGAGTGAGTTCCTAAGTTACACAACAAGTTATAAGACAAGACTCTGAAATCAGTTCTTAAAACTCCAAGACTCTATTTTACCATACCCCCTCCCTCCCCTTGATGGAAATGATTACTTCCATCCCCAACCACAGACCTCTTACTGTGTCTTTGATGTTCCTTCCCAGCCTCATTATAACTCTGATTTAACTGAGTTAAAACCCTAAATATGGTGAGGGAGGTGGTGGAGTTATTTTGTGCAATCATTATATTCTAATCCTGAGCTAACCTCAGTGTGTCTTGGTTATAATAAAGCTTTTATCAGATTTTTTTTCTCCCTCTGGTGTGAAAGAAGCTGTTAGACTTCCTCAGTAAAATCAGGCCTATGTCCTGCAAAGCTAGCAGTGATATAAGCATGAAACAAGCATTCTCCACATGTGGGCCCTAGTCGTAACTTCATAATTCACTCTTCTCTTGCTATCTTTTGTTCTGTATTTCTTTCTTGACCAAGGGATTTGTATCCTTCATTTACTACTTTCTTACAAGAATGTATTCTTTACTTCTACAGGTTCTTTGTATTGTAGCCTACAAAACTAGATTGGAACATTCAAACCAGGTATATCTGAAAGAGTTGGGTTAACAACTAACCTACAACTAGATGTTTCTGTAAGCTACAACTTCTCCAAGGCTCAGAAACTACTGGCCTAATTCTATCTTCCTATCTATTACAAAGGAACATATGCTTAGATCTGTCCAAGAGAGCAACTCTGCAGAGTGGTTACACTTCTGTTATCTTTGTAAAATCTGCTTTTCTAAGTTCTGCTTCCCTCCCTGAGCCTGTTCTTACATAATGATTAACAGCAGGCATGGGGACCATCTTTAGAAGAAACCCTCCCTCTGTCCACAGGATGTGGTTTCACTCTGACCTCAACATACCAGATCACAGCCATATCAGGGTAACAGTAGCAGATCACAGATTGTATAATAGTCATTAGATAGACAGATAGACAGAAAGAATAGGGTATTAGAAAATTGCTGAGAGTAGCAACGTAGCTTCCCTATAGTTCTGAAGAAGTCCGTAGTTCTTGTACTAACGGCTTAAGCTGACACTGTTTGTTTTCCTTTGTAGGTATCATGAACTGATCACAAAATATGGGAAGTTGGAGCCTTTGGCAGAAGTGGACCTAAGGCCCCAGAGCAGTGCAAAAGTAGAAGTCCACTTTAACGATCAGGTGGAGGAAATGAGCATTCGTCTGGACCAAACAGTCGCAGAACTAAAGAAACAATTAAAAACTCTAGTGCAATTACCTACAAGCAACATGCTTCTCTACTATTTTGACCATGAAGCGCCCTTTGGCCCAGAGGAAATGAAGTACAGCTCTCGGGCATTGCACTCCTTTGGCATTAGGGATGGTGATAAAATTTTTGTGGAATCCAAAACAAAATAACCTCTACCAGCCTTGTGAAAACATACCCATGAGGACTTCTTGCAGGGCGTTTATTTCCAATGTGGTTTTCTTTAGGAGAGGGAGAAGGTTGCTTTTGTTGTGTTTTGTTTGGTTCTATTTTCTTTGGCTTTGGGGGGGTTTGTATATTTTGCCCCTAGAATGGATGGGGGCTGTTTTTGGTATTTTCTATCACAGATTTCTTCAGCCACACCTCCAGTTCCTGTGCTCTCCCTCATGAAACAATGAGTCGGAAATCACTGACTTCCTACTGTGCTCATGACTTGTCTATTGCTTGGTGATCATTTCCATTTAGGTAAACCTGTCAGGAGCGGCATGTCCCCCGAGGAGGGCATCCGATAGCAGTTACATCAGGAAACAAGGAACCTTTACTGAAGGGTCAGCCCCTCTCTCCCACTTTCTCCTTCCTTTCTTTCTTTTTTTTTTTTTTTTTTTTTGGTTCAATTTTTCATGTGTCAGCACATGTTTACCTAATATTTTATTCTGTCCATAACTGACTTCTTATTTTTCAACCTGGGTGGTTTTTGTTTCTTCATTTTTTTCCCTTTTAAAATAATTCAGTGTTTGAGCATATTTCAACCTGATTCTAATCTCAGGTACTCATTTAGAACCTATGTTCTGTTAGGATCTTGAAGAAGAGTAGACGGAGAGTTAAAACTGTCTGGGAACAGAGCAGTCTGATCTCCTTGAAAGCAGCTATCTCAAGTTTAATGTTCCTCACACATTGCAGCCACCATTACTTCCATAACATGAAATATGTCCAATTCCAGAGTTCTTTTATTTTTGCTTATTGTGTGTATTTCCTATCAATCCATCTTTTTCATACTTTAAACTATTGGGAATAGAGCCCTGACTTTATGAAGAATCCAATAGATTAATGGTTATTTGTACCAAGAGAGTTGAGAATTAGCTAATAAACTAACTGCAGCATGTGAGGGGGTGGGACGAGGGGCTTGCAGGAGGAAGAGTGCTGTGACTTCCTGCCTCTGTCACCATTTTCAGCCCTCGATCTTGCACTTTGCATTAAAAGTGGGTAATTTTAATCAAAGGGAACTTTGAATCCCAGTTCTTCCTTAGGATTTTGTGATGTAATTGAGTCATTCTTTTTGTTCTACATTTCAATTCAGTTGCTCCTATGGAAGAACAGCTTTGCCTAATCTTTAAGTAAAGTGTAAAAGCCAAAACTTCAGAATTGCCAGCAGGTTCTATCTTTTCCACAGAAGCATATGTAAAGCACTTTCCTTTTAAAAGCTAGTTCTCTACCTGCTCCAAAATCATTTTGTGTGTTCTTTTATCCCTTTGTTAATCAGATGTAGTCCCTTTATATATATCTATATATATATCTCTCTCTCTATATATGTCTTTCTTGGACCACCATGTTGACAGGTGGGAGACCTGAGCATGGCTTAGTGTGCCGAGGGCGGAGGTGTGCACATGAAGTATTTTTTGAAGAATGTAATCATCTGATTGTGTTTGATCTTTTCACCTTCATTACATGATCCTGCCCCTCCTACAAATTCTTTAATTTCTTATGAAATTTTTAGATGACTCTTGTAAATTCTTCATGTGTGGGGAGTTGCGTTTATTATTGCTACTTTTTAAAATTTCCTAAGCTCTAACAAGCAGATGTTTATTCTCTTAATGCACTTCAGGTTCAGTATCTGTTAAGCCTTTGACTCGGGCCTGCTGAGTCAAATCTACATTCACTGTAACATTTAAAGGTGGAAACCAAAGGGTTTGAGAAAGGTGAACAAGGCCTCGTCTCCTCTGCTGCACAGGTATCTCTCAAGATCGGAAAAGTGTGCAAGGGAGACCCGGGCTGGATGCAGCCAAGAGCAGTTATTTTGCAATCACATTCTCCTGACAGGTTTTTGGAAGTCGGGTGCGGGGGGAAGTGTGGCAATAGTGTCGTGAAGATGAAAATGGGGTGCTTGTAGATGTGCGCATGGGTGCAGATGAGTTTGAGAGAGAAACAGTGTCATCGAGCCCGTTGCTTTTGTCAGACTGGGAAATAGATGCACTGTTCTATTTTGAGATTTTATGACCCCTGACTGTCTCACAGCAGAAGGCAGAGTGAACACTTATGTCATACTTTAATCATAAGTGAAATGGTCACAATTAATAAGATATTTTATATATGACAAAGTTTTATGAAATGCTTTTTTACTCTTAGGGACCTGTACCTTCTGTTATCACAGAACAGTGTCCATCAACTGCAGGCATAATGCTTCTATATACAGTTGCATGTCAGGGGAACTTCTCATTTAATTCAGTGGACGTGGGTATTTTTAGAGCATTGCAAGCAATGGTTTTAATAATTGCTGAATAATTTTTGATTCAACCAAAATCTAATACAATTACTGGTCTTTTAGAGTCACAGAACAGAAGCAAATGAGAAATACTAGTTGAGCATGTGTCCCAGTAGATGCACTTGGGTAGCTGAGTAAAGATACTGCTTTTGGGGGAAAAAAAAAAAATTGGTGCTGTGTAGACACTTGCGACTAAAATTATTTTCATAGTGGGCCAAAAAGAAGGAGCAAAGAGACCACGGACCTTTGACTCTGTAAGTTATGCATAATTGATTGCTGCAGCTTGTCTGTATTTTAGTACTGACTTGATCCAGATCCAGTGACATTTAGGGAACAAAGTGCTGTCACCACCAGTGTTACAGATAGGTCGCTGCAGGCACAGTGTACAGAGCATATCTTTTCTCAAATTCTTTTCACTTAGGACCAAGGAAAGGGGTAGTGAAAGAAAGCCACAGGGCCCTTCTACATGTGGACACGAAGCTGCTGAAATCACAATAGAAATCAGTTTTAGAATATGAATTGTTGAAATATCCCAAACTTCAGAGTCATATGTTTTTTCATTGTTAAAAGTTTCTATTGTTTCTGTAACGTGTTGCCACCATTGCCATAAGTACAGAAGAAAGCACCAGATGTTCTGTAATCCCTTGTTTCTTTAAGCCTTTTAGTGAAAATACACCCCAAACATGGGCTGTGTGTTACAGAGCTGAATGTTACGACTGTGCTGTGTTTAAAG
The DNA here is from genome assembly GCF_014898055.3 of Talpa occidentalis. NCBI lineage: Eukaryota > Metazoa > Chordata > Mammalia > Eulipotyphla > Talpidae > Talpa > Talpa occidentalis. The sequence goes on from NW_023601212.1 coordinate 20,454,291, forward strand.
ACTTGTTTACTAAAAGAAAGTTCACTTCTAACCTGTTTCTGTTGTGTTGCTAAATCAGCAGTGTTATGAGCAGACAACACTTGTTGCACAAGTTGCTGGTCTATTTGAGACAGCTGGTGATTGCTGTTGCTAATGCGCACATGAGCGTGACTTTCTACGTGGGAAGTGCCAGCTCTAGGGCATGTAAGACAATAATGCAGAATGCTAGATTGTTCTGAAGAATGCCGTCTCTCTTTATAAATTTGATTTTTCCTTTCATTCCATGTTAGATTGAAAATGCAAACAAACCGCTTTCAAGAACCCCCAGAAGCTATCTGTATTACCAGATGTGTTGTGAACACTCTATTTTCCATAGGTGCTTCCTTAAAATATATGTCCACTGTAGTGATGGAGAGGGACTGGACTCTCTCAGGCTCTTTACTTGCCAGTTGTCTCCTGCAGTTAATGGAAATATATATTTTATTTTAGAATATAATTTAAACATGAAGGTCTATTCTTTGCACTTTTTATTAATATATAGATAATCTTTAAAAAAAATTAAAAATTCAAGTCCACTTTCTCTTTGTGTTCTGATTTTTTTTCTGGAGTTGTGGGGTCAAGGTACATGTTTACTTTTATATAGCTAAAACTCTACATCAGTGCTGGGGCTGAGTCCTCTGGAGAATTGGTTAAGCTGGTAAGAATTCGACCAAACTTAGCTGGAATTTTGCCCAACTTGGAAATGAAAGCTGCAAAATAGACTCATAGGAAATGTGTTATTGCTTTTGTGTTAACAAAGTTTTATATTTCTAACATGCTCTTGCTATTTCCTTTGTATCCCTTTGAGGATGAAAACCTCCGTTTGAGATATGTGGCATCCTCCTTTTTGAGTAAGAAAGCAACTCTCATTTTGATTAATTCAATTTTTGCCAGTTCTAATCCAAGGGAAACTTTTTTCCTTGAAGAATAATTCCTTTAAGAATTAGAGATTTGGACACTTGTTTGGTAGTGATAAGCACTACCTGCTTATCAGTAATTTCTTGGTAAACTGTTATGAATTAGCTTAGTGCCAAAAATAAAGATCTAAGAACTGTGCTTTATTTCTGTATTTAAAAGAGAGTCCACGAACTTCTCTCTCAGTGCTTCAGAAGTACACGAACACCTTGATCTGTTGAAGATTACTTCTACATCATTCAAATCTCAAGGAACTATAATTTTAACGTCTGTGCTAAATTCTATCTAGTTAATATTTCTTGTGAGTTTTTTAAGTGCTAGCAAGGCCGACATATTTCAACACATCAGTATCTTTTGGGCTGAAAAACGCTGACGTTCACCAGTTACTAGCATGCACATAAAACGTGAAGATTAGCCTTTGAAGTCACATTTCTCTTTCCAACTCCTCTGTAAAAGAAGCCACATGTATTCTCCAACTTGACTTGGAACTTAAGATTTCAAATAAAGCCAGATAACTTTTTAAACATATATAGGCCATTATAGATATTAACCTGAGTCATTTCATCTACTTTTAAGATTTTAATGTAACTATGATTTAGGAATTGAGTTAAACCAGTTCCTAATACCATATTATACCTCTTACAATATAATAATACACTTGATATTCTTTCAAAAATTTGGTAACACTAGAAATGTTTAGCTTTCTTTCTTAAACTGATCTGGCAAAATGTTCAAATATATATACACACATATATGTTTATATATGAATATAATATGCGAACATATTCTAGCCTCCCAGTTTACCCTCCTCTAAATGCAACTTTGGGGTTTTTTTGTTGTTTTTTTTTTTCACTTAGATAGTTTAGCATTATTCTGCTGAGTCAGTGGCATTTTTAAAATTTTATTTCAAATCAGTGACTTAAAGAATAATTAAGCCTAAGAAATAAACTAGAATAAAGAAAATATGTTCTCTTTAAATAGGTAAAATAGGAATTGCTAATAGCCACTTAAAAATCTTTGTGTTATGCCTTTAATATGTTTTAGGCACCTGAACAATGTGCTTGCATTCTATTTTAAGGCACACATATTAGGAGGATAGTACAAACATCCCAGGGACCTAGCAGATCCAATTGTTGGTTGTGTGAATGAACCAGAGGTTCAGGTTTGTAATTTTCTATTTTCATGTTTTCTTCTAAATACTAAGAACAAGGATTTATTATCAACCCACTCTAATATTAGACCCATTTGATATTAACAACAACCCTAATACGTTGACACTGCTGTTACCGTCATATTGCTAGTGAGGAAACAGGCATAGACAGAGTAGGTAAACTTGCCAATACAGTTGGTAATGACAACAGAGCCAGGATTCAAAACCATGCAATTTGCAAGATTCCTGCACTTGACAGCAGTACAGTGATACTGGAGTCCTTGCTGAAGTTCTTCTCTGCCCCCTCTACATATACACACTCCTTGAGTGTTAGTCTTCAAACACTAAAATGAGATGTTCCTGCATATCCATTTACTAAATTTATATCCTCTATAACAAAATAACTGATGTGGCTAATGATCCTAAATCCAAATTGGGATTTGTTCTCATACTGTTTCCAGTGTTGTGAAATAGAGTAGATACATATATCTGCTGTCCTCCTGCTTCTCAAAAATGTCACATTGACACTTGTGATGCGTGCTTTTGATAAGAATAAATGAGTCCTCATAATGCAAGAAAACTGATGATTTGGTTTTTAACCTAAGACATTCTAGAATTTTAAAACTTTGTTCAGTAGGCAATCAAAGGGGAGCAAACTCTCCAATTCAGACTTTCATCAAAGAGGGATTGGTGTTCAAGTGAACTTAAATTGATGCTTATGGCAGGAAAAAAAGTTTATAATCTAATAGAGCCTGTATCAAAGGTTTTGTTATGGGAAAGGATGAGGCTGTCACTTATTGTTCCTCCTTAAAATTGAAGAGAGCCCTGTGAAGAATATAAATATCGCTTACATAATAGAGAAGACAGGTTATCTATTATGGTCTGCAAGATCTAGATCAGCCAAAAAATTACAATGCAATTTCAGTTTGTTGAGTCTTTCAGAGACTCCATCCTTGAACGTGTCTTAGTCACTGTGAGTATTCAATTAAGGTGTTAAATAAGAATGGGAATAAGGAATACAGGCTCAAGAGAAAGAAATATATTCTGAAATATCTGATACATTTGAGGGCAGATGCAAACTTTATTATTCGCGTATGCAACTAGGTCAACATGAATCGCTTTGGTTTTCTTAGCATATTGTTTGGTTTAAATTTCAATTTGTTTACCAAAAAAACAAAAAATCCTTTAAAAACCATTTAAACAGAAAACATTCACTTGATTAAAAAATCAAACAGTATGAAGTTTTCCTTAGAAAATCGCACCCTAACTCCTATATGCCATCTTATATTAGTTTGTGTGCCTTCCCAGAGTTTACACAAATAAAAGCAAACAGGAATATATTTTTACTGTTCCCACCTTACAGAGCAAAGTTAATAACACATTATACACTATCACAAGCCTTGCTGTTTTTCACTTAAAAATGTTCCTGGAGATCTCTCTACAGCAGTATGTGGGGAATCACCTTGGCCTCTGCTCAAGGAACAATACTACATTGCATTCCATTTGCAGATGTAATTCATAATCTCTTTGGCCACAATAACATTGTTGATAGGCATGGGAGTTTTTCTCCTTTTCCCTCACCCAGTCCCACCTTTTTTTGTTGAACTCTTTTCAGTTTGCTGCAGTAAACAGCAATGTTCTTTTGCATGTTTGAAATAAATCTATAGAATCCATTCCCAAAAGTGGGATTGCTGGATCAAAAAGGTCGTTTGTTTGTCAGTTTGGAAGATATTGCCAACTTGTTCTCCACTGGAGTTAAAGAAAAAGAACTTTTTTTTAATATTTTATATAATTCTTAGATCATTTTTCATTTTTGCACAAAGTATGCATTTTCATTTTGGTTATATTCCCCTTACAATTCCCACCCCCCTTATTTTGATCCTAATCCCTCCTCTTCCTGCCCTCCCCCCGCCATAGTGTGTCTCTAGTTTATAGTTGCTTGTTGATTTTGATTTTTACTTTGTATTAATTAGTCTGAAAAAGAACATTTTTTCTTTTTTTTAAATTTAAATTTTATTTTTATATTCCCCATACAATTACAATCCCCTCATTTTGACCCCAAGCCCTCCTTTCCCCAACCCCCACCCCCCATAGAGTGTCTCTGGTTCATAGTTGTTTGTTGATTTTGATATTTTCTTTCTTATAGTTATTCATTTCCCTGGTCCCTTATTTAAGTTTTCTAGATTCCTGCTATGAGTGAGACCATCCGGTATTTTTCTTTTTCTTTCTGGCTTATTTCGCTGAGCATGATCCCTTCCAGCTGCATCCATGTTGCTGCAAGTTGCATGTGTTTATCTTTTTTGAATGCTGAGTAATATTCCATGGTATATATGTACCACATCTTCTTGATCCAGTCATCTATTTGTGGGCATTTGGGTTGTTTCCAAAGCTTAGCTATTGTAAACAGTGCTGCTATAAACATAGGGGTGCAGGTGCTCTTTGGAATTGATGTTTCTGTGTCCTTTGGGTAAATACCTAGGAGTGGAATTGCTGGATCATATGGAAGCTCTATGTTTAGTAGGTCCAGAAATCTCCACACAGCTCTCCATAGTGGTTGGACCAGTTTGCACTCCCACCAACAGCGCAGGAGAGTTCCTTTTTCTCCACAACCTCGCCAACATTTGTTGTTGCTAGTTTTTTTAATATGTGCCATTCTCACTTGTGTAAGATGGTACCTCATTGTAGTTTTGATTTGCATTTCCCTGATAACAAGTGATGTTGAACATTTTTTCATATGCCTGTTGGCCATTTGCATTTCCTCTTCAGAGAAGTTTCTTTTTAGCTCTTCTGCCCATTTTTGGACTGGATTATTTTCTTTGTTTTTGTTGAGTCTCATCAGCTTTTTGTAGATTTTTGTGATCAGTCCTTTATCATTAGTGTTGTGTGCAAAAATGTAAAGAACATTTTTTCAATGGTTAAATGGTTTCCTTGTACATACATGCAAAGACTTGATTGCCCTTGGGCTTGATGTGGGTCCCTGGCTATTGCCACCAGGTCCTCATCCTTCCCAGTTAGGTCTGCAAATCCAGGGACTGGAATTCAGCACCACAGATTTGCATGAGCCGTACATATCCTCTCTCTTATGAGCCATCTTTCCTCTGGAATTTGTAGTTTTTAATCACGGGTAAGTGAGATTTCACCTCTTCAGAAGGTATTTGTATTACTCACCCTTTGCAGTGCATGAGCATTTGTTTCAGCCGAGTGCCCTTGAAAAGTGATGGATGAAATCTCGAAAACCCTCTGCTTATTATCTACAGTAAGCTTTAATCAGAGCTGGGTTTTGCCTACCAGTGATTCTTCTAGAGGAATCTATTTGGCGGTACTTGGTGAATAGCAAATATCATATGCATGCCCCTCCACCCCCACCATCCTATTTTTTTCAGCTTTCTTGCTGATATGTTAACGAGAATGATATTGTAAGGTAAATTGTGAGGGTTTTGGTTTATGCTGCTCTGCTTAAAATGAACTATTACGAAGTCCTTGACTAGAGATAGATACTAAAGTTGCTTTCAGGCCTGCTTTTAAAGGGTTTCAAATATCTTTGAGTCCCTGTTAAAATTTCATTAGACGAACATCCTTTATTATTGAGATCTTAGATCTGGAAAATCTTGCTGATTAGTTATAAACACTAGTAAGTCCTTCAATGTGATTTTTAGAGTCAATGCTGTTTTCTCACAACTAAGCTATCTTTGTTAGGTTAAGCCCAATATCTAGAATAGTAAAGGCCAGCACGCGCACACACGCACGCACACACACACACACACACACACACACTTACAAAGAATATTAATTCTTTAAAAAGGCAGATTTCTAAGATATTTGTCTTAAAATTTTTCTTTATTACATATATATATATATGTATTTTACATTCTCCCCCTTTTTTGGGCAACGTATGCTTTTTCCTCTCATGTGTAGTGCCTGTATTATTCCCACTACCAATTCACCCATGCAGCATCACCACAGTCCCTTGTGCTCTTCCCTTCCCTGTTTTGATCCCTCTCCCTCCCCGTCCCTGCAGAGTGTCTCTGATTTATTGTTGCCTGTTAATTTTGTTTTTTAATTTATTATTTTTTTCACTGATCCCTATTTGGTTCTTCTATATTCCTCCTATAAGTGAAACCATTGATGTTTTTCTTTTTCTTTCTGGCTTATTTCATTGAACATAATCCCTTCCAGCTCCATCCATGTTGCTGCGAATATTTGCCCTACAATTTAAATGCCTGAAGCTTGCAGCTTGCAGTTGAATAATTATTGCCATGTTACTAATAAATACAAAATTTTTGGAAACATTACATCAGTTTTTTTTAAAGACCATTTTTAGGAATGAAAAACTAAGACTCCATGACTATCCCATTTTATGAACACTAACCCAGACCTCCAAGAATGAAGATTCCAAGGCAGAAGACACAAACTTCCAGACATAAACTTCCAGATGCGGTGCCCTTGAGAATCCTCTCTGGGAGTGTCTTTACCATTTAGATGTCTTCCGGGGCATATTTGCATTTTCTCCATCACTCCATCCATTTCAAGGAGTGTACTACGGATATCCATCAGTGGATAAGTGGTAGAAAAAACTGCACAGCAAAAATATCCCTAATCGCCAAGGCAGGTTTTACAAGGAAGCAAAATAAGCAGGACTTGTGAATGTCTCCAAGACGCCAGTGTCACAGATTCAGTTCTCTGGGAAGCAGACACCAGGTGGAATTAGGAGTGGGGAAGATGGTTATGGGAAATAATACCTGCGAAAAGAAAAGGGGAGGAAGTAGGACGGGGCAAGTGGGGCCATAAGATCATGTGGCCCTGACAGCCTGCAGCCCCTCGGATGCTCTGGCGCGGTTTCCCAGGAGAGGAGCACTGCCGTGGGCAGAAACGGCCTGGGTCTTTCCCCGCTTTCCTTGGACACTGATTGGGAACCTCTTAATAACATAACCTCATAACATAACATAATAGAATCACACTGATTTGATCCTGAAGGAAAAGAAGGAAGTTGTGAGCTCACCATACTCCCTGTAACTAGAAAGATTCTTGTCTGGAAGGCGGTTCCTGGTGGTGCAGCTGCCACTGACCATGACCGCCCTGTGCAAGGCGCAGGTCCTGTTCTCTATCCATGACCATGAAGCAGCTCCCCTTGGCTTTCGGTGGACCCCTCTTCCTGCAGGGAAGCTTAAAGAAGGAGGAAGGCATGGACTGTCACTACAGCTGATTTAAGGGCCATAACTGGTATCCTCAGCCATAACTATCCATTTATCACCTCGACCATCACCTCTGCTGATCTCAGTGACTTACCCAGTGGTTGCTCCCAAAGCCTAATTCCAGAGCAGTCTGAGCCCCTGATGACCACATGCTGCTCATCTTGCGTTGCTACACTTTTCCATCCCAGTCACAATTGGCAAGGGAGTACCAACGGCCCCAAAATGGCCATCTGAGTCCACACGTTATCCCCGGACCCATTGCATACCAGCAGCCAACTCCCGCAGACCAGGGTCAGTGACTCCTTGCAGGATGGTGGCCCCTCTCACGTTGGGCTCTGGATGCAGGGAGCCCAAAGTGAACAGAAAACGTCAGTTATAACAGGTAGTTCAATGGGGCTTGCTATGTCCCCTCGTGACAGTGTGCTCTCTTGGGGACTGGATCTCAATTTCTGACAACCCACAAAGTCCCTCACTATTCAAGGTGAATAAGGGCAAGTGGAGCCACCCCTGCCCCCACTGCTTGGTCCTTGGTTCATGTAGTCTTCCTATTGTGGACACTGCACCATACAAAAGCTTCTGATTAACACACATACAGTCTCTAGGAGGCCAGCAGCCCAGCCTCTTGGGGTGCATGAGCTGGCATCTTCGGCGTCATATTATTTGTACTCCAACCAGTGCATCCTATAGTCCTGGGCTCACACGTCACAGCTCCTTCTTTGTAAGGTGGATTCCCTAATCAGATGTCCATTTTGCATGGGATTCTATACCTACAGAGCAAACATTCTGTAAGTCTGCCTTTAGTGGTACTGGCTGATGTCCAGGAAAGGCATAGTCACATCCAGATTATGGGTCAATCCTTGACAGAATCACTGGCCCTTCCAGGATGAAAAAAAAAATAATAACACAATGGAGTCATTTTACCTCCTAGGAGCCAGTGGGTCTCCCCAAGGAACATTGACATACTGGCTGAGCTGTGGTCTCTGTTTTTGGCAGGTTGAACATTGAGGCAACAGGAGCTAGATCAGCCTTGCTAAGTGGAAGTCCATGCTACTGGGTCCATTCATTACCCCCACCCCTGCTGCTGTGGCCCCTTCATACATGTGTCCATTGTATCAACACAGACGAAGTCTGCCTCGTATCAACTGGCCAAGTCATTTTGTCTACTCTGTGGTGGATGCTTTCCGGTGGGTGTTAACATATGGTGCAGAGATCTTCACACTTTATGTCCATTCCCATCTGCTTGTCCACATGTCTCTACTCCAGGGCTCCTTGTCACTGATTTTACAACTTTTTCTTCCAGGCTCTAATCCAGCAGGTTATGTGATTCACCACTGCTTACAAGTTTGTACATGTTTTAACCTCACAACACATCTCCTTTGTCCTGACATAGTTGCCGTGACAGAATACATGGCAAGACAGATCACCTGATGCTCTACACAGTGGGGAGATGTTCTCTTCTCATTGTATTTCAAGTCCCTCTCCCCCTGAGTGAGGCTCTCATACATCTACCATCAGCTCTAGACTTGAACACACCCCAAACTGGTTTATATTTATCCAAATTTTAGCTTTATTCCTCCACCTGCAGTTTATCACATACACATAACCCCATAGTCCACATATGGTCAGGTGTGTGAACTGGATTGGGATGGGGGGTGTGGGAATAACCATGGCAAGTGATATGCCTTCTGACTACTTATTGCTCATTGCCAGCCACAGCTACATACATTCTCCATCCTATAGCTACTGTGCCCACCTGACTTTATCACTTGGTGGGTCCAACAAGACCCTGTTCCTGATGACAAGTTGTGAACACATTCTTATTTGGTCAAGTGTACCTTAGTTCCAGCTGCACACCAGGAGCTAATTTTTAGGAGGTATGTTATTCTTGCTCCAGAATTCCAGGCTGCAGCATTGTAGTTCTCCTACTGGGCTTTGCAGTAAACCACACATTCCATCTTTTTCCACAATGTCATCCCCAACAATAAAGGGTGGACTGAACATATGGCTCAAGTGGTAAGCACATTTCTGCCTGGTTTCGTGACAAAGTTTTTAGGCTCTCAGCCCAAGTAAAATTTGGCTGAGTTCCCTATTGCTGGGAATGTGGGTTGGAGTAGTTTCCTAGGTATGGAGTGCATGGCTTCTAGAAACCAAAGAAACACAAAGAGAGGTAGAAGAATTTACTTGTGCAGAGGTTGCAAGATGCAGCAATTTGTTTTGTGTTTAATTTGGAGGGGATATTCCAGGATATCTCTAACTATGAGATTCCTAAAAATAATGTTCTGACATAGTAGCCCTGAACCCTTGAAGGATTTATCTCACACCATCTGGAACACATGTGTCTTTCCAAGGCCTCCAGCCTGCCGGTTACCTCTTGCTCGTCATGCCCAGTTATCAATGCAATGAATCAAGGTGATGTTTGTGGGCTCCAGATGGTTCAGAGTTCAGCTCTGGGGTAAAACTCTAAATGTATATGACTGTCTGTTCCATTTAAATGTGAACTATTTCTGATCGTTATTTGACCCAGAAAGGGGAAAAAATGCATTGCCAAATCAGTTACCTTAAGCCAAGTTAATTGACTATCAAAGTTACACTGTTAACAAAGCAGCTGAAAATTGGAGCAACTTAGTTGAGCTTTAGTCATCCAGCGTCATTCTTCAGGCTCTATGCCTGCCACTTAACTGGAGATATGATAGAATATTCCACTCTTGCTCTTTAAGAGTGACACTAAGTTTTACCATATTCCCCCCCACCCTACGGAGAATTCTCCTCTGTATTTACTACCTTGATTGGGGGGTGTGTGTGTGATAAACTGCAGGTGGAGGAATAAAGCTAAAATTCAGAAGTTTTCCACTTATCTTCCTTGCCACGATAGTTCTTACCCACAGACCAAGAACCGAATCTGCCAAGTATATAAAGCTCAATTGTCTGTTGGGAAGATGACATCCAGGTGGGTCTGCAGCCCCAGGGGACCCCTGCAAACTGGATTTGGCCAAGACTCCTTTTATAACCCAGGCTCTGTATGTTCCCCCTGTAACAAGATTGTTGTTATTGATGTTAACTCAAGCTCCTGTTCAACAGCCCTCAGAATGTGTAGTGTTTCTCCTTGCCCAGGTCTACAGTCTCTTGAGTAATGGCATCATAGGTCTTTTGGGAGAGGCTGGAAGAATCATCACCATTCATAGTCACCACGGTGTTACAGGGCACCTGATTACCTTTTCAGTCTCCAGATTCCAGATTTAAAAACTGATTCAGGTCCACAGATTGAGCAACAGATTGACACTTTCAATTGGGACATCTTCCCTCAGCCACTTGTTCAACTATTCTTGCTCTTTTCTTATTATGTGTAATAAGCAACACACTTGTAGCTGCCCATCTGCTGTGCCCCTTGGGTACCAGACTCTATGAATCATTGCCACAACTCTCCAACGATCACTCTCTCTTGGCTGATGTTCTAGATCATTATGAGGATTAGGAACGCATGGTTTCAGGCAATAGAGTGCTGCCACCTGCTCTTCGTTGTTTTAAGTCCTCATCATCTCACTGCCATTGGATAGTCAAATCCTGCGACCTCTCCTGCCAGCAGCCCTGGTCTGCACAGGGGAATCACCACTGAGCTCCTCCTACTGAAGATGGTGCTTTTCTCATTAATATGTTCCTGTTGGCTTTGGTGAATGATAAGCCTGTCTTCTGGAATATTCCATGGAACATGATCATCTGGTGGTTCTTCCAGACTCACATAATATACCTCATCCAATGTATCCACTTCCAATTTTTTAACCCCTCCTTCTGCCGTCTAACAGAGTAATTCAGCTATTTCAACCTTACTCAGTGTGGGCACACTTTTCCAGGCTGCCAGGAATAGATTTACTAGCAAGCTTGCATCATCCCCTGGGGTCTGTGGCAGTGGTAAAGTCTGCCTCCCAAAACGCTCCCCTTATTCTGTCTTATGGCCCAGTCTCCTTCACAGAGCACACTCACCCTCCAGCCCTATGCGGCATGTGCTGGCTGCATCTTGCAACTCCTTTGCACTCCATTCCCTGTCCTCCCTTATCAGTGCCAGCATGTCACTGGCTGGGTTATGTTGCAACTTAACCTTGATTAAGGCCTAGCAGACAGGAGAGCAGATGGGAGCAGCTTCTGAAGGGGGCAACTATTGCCTTGTGGGAGAGTCTCTCTGTGCTGGGAGAAATTTTAGCTCTTAAGGAGGTGGAAAGGGACATGTTTGAGAGCTCAGAAGTTTTGCAAAATCTGGAGCATCAAAATCTTGGGGAGCATCTCCCCAGATAGCCCCATCCCACCCACACTCACAAAGACATCACGTGTGTGTTCAATCTTGCTTGTACAAAATTACACACAATCTTCATAATAAGCTTTTACAAGGTTTTCTCAACTAGGCTCTGACTTTGGCATAAGAAAGCTGTCTCAGTGGAGCACCTGATATGTAAGGGGAACCCTGCAGTTCAAACCCTAGTTGCTAGTGGGTCAACTGTATTTCTTTGTTTGGTTTGAGATGTTTTCCCTCCTGCCTAGAAAGTAGCATCAGTCTATGCCATCTTTAGAAAGCACAAATATCTTGGGTGACTCCTCTAAGCTACCCCTGCACCCTGGATCTAAATCTTGTCAGTATCTTTGTACATTTCAACTCAATCAGCACCCGCGCTGACCATGGCGAAACAGACTTTAGTCATTTATCTGTGACCAGCGAGTGGACACCCTGAAGACACTTCCTAAATGGCCTCCTGACCCAATGGGAGCTAAGCTGGACCAGTCTCTGCTCAAGTGCTTGCCTCACACTTCCTCCCTTGCCACCCCCCATTCTCAGTGCTGATTCATTGACAGCACCATCTTGTGGACCTGATTATGTCCAGATGGCATTTACTTGCCCCCTACCCCCACCAGCAGCAGCCCTGCCTCAGAAGGATGAAGCATTTAATATGGGTCAAAGAGCTGAGACAGAAAAAATCTTGAGTGCACGAAGAAAAAAGAGCAAAGCCATTATTATGCCTCAAGCAGTTTTTTAAATCAAGCCAACTATTTGTGCTTCAAGACATATAGGTTGACTAAAATCTTAATAAAACTTGGGCAAGAAGAAAGCTTTTCTAGGTGAGTCTTAGATTTGAGTTTAATTTAATTTACTTTTTTAAAAAAGATTTATTTATTTATTTATTTATTTATGCAAGCACTGGGTACAGTCAGAAGCGCGAGATGGTGAGAGAATCTACCAGAGCCAGAGTGGGGAGAGCAGAGCAGGCAGACTGATGAAGTACACTGCTGAGGGGAGCAGCGGGTGGCAGGAGAGGTCTGCGCGCCATGTGGGACCCTCACCCGGTGGCCAGGGATCCAACCAGCGCTGCAGAGGTTGCGGGCAGCTTCACAACCCAGTGCTCAACCGCTGCGCCACCGGGGAGGCCCTAATTTTATTTTAAATAGGCATCCCCAAAATATGTACCTTTTGGAGGAAAATACTCATTTGACATTCATAAGTAAATATATGTGGAGGAGCAGTAATACTGCTGAATATAAGCTTACTATGAAAAACCTACTGAATTAGCACAGGCAAGTACTGGGGAAATGTTGAATCACTTAGACTAAGAAATTAGTTCCCCAAACATCCTTGTTCACTTTTGGATGGCTTGCTCATAACTGGAATTCTGTTTGTTTGTACATTGGCATTTAAATGTCTGATCAGAGAAAAACTTGGAGTAATATTTAAAATCTCACTGATTGACAGAGTTTTTCCTGCTACATTCAGATGATCTCTCTCGAACAAATTTCACTTTAAATATTTTGAATAGTAGACTTTTGTTTATTCTTCACCCCAATTTTTCTCATTCTTCATCAAACCTAACACGTTTGTACCTTGTTTACACAAACTTTCAAATTATGTACTCACTGCAAATGTCAGGCAGGGCAGTCTGTCTCCCCTACCCCCTCAGGACCCTCTCTAAAGATCAGCAAAGGGCCCCAGGGCACTGGGCTTCCCCTTGTGTGGGATCCTGGGATCAGGCCTGCCATTGGTCACCCACTTCAGTGTTGCTGGAAAGCGCCTCGGCCTGAGAAAAGGGAAGGGCTAAAACCTACAAAAGTTTGAGAACGTTTCTTTAAATACTTCATGCATACCTGTGAAAAAACAGGATAGAATCTGTCTGTGGCAACGGTTCAAAACTAGAGAAACAAAAAAAGACTTGAGTAGAAAACCAACTTCATTTAAATGTTGGAGGCAGCAGCTTTGTTTGGAGTTTTAATCCCATGCTGGTGGATGTTAATTCTGTAACATTATACAGTGGCCTTTTTTTGGGTACAAAGGTAGAAGGGGGGGTTTCTTTTGTGTTTTTCAGTGCAAAGTGATTCTGATCAGCGAGGACCAGGATTTCAGCTCCGAGTGCCTGACATTTCCATCTGAATCTACTTTTTTTTTAAGGGGGGAGAAAAAGGTCTAGTTTTTCAGGAAAAGAACCTCTCTACGCAATCCTGAAACTGATCTTTAGATTTACTTTTCCTTAATCAATAGAAAAAAACTTGATTGCAACTCAACACTTATCTGACTCTAGCGCAGGACTAACTGAATTTTTGGTTTTACGAGTAGGGGATTCAGACATCATTTCAGGAATCAGAAATAATTGGCAGCAAGTGAGGGAGAACCGACATGAATTCTTGTTGCACCTAAGTTTTTCCTGGTTTACCAAGATCTGGCTTAATATTTTTGACTCAGTTCCTCCAGTCTCTACAGAACAGGTTAGTGACATTTTTCATAAATGCAAATATTTAAATGAATCCTCCTTATTGCTCTCTGAACTGTTTCCCTAAGGACTCAAGGCTTAAACTTGCTCGGCATTCCCTCTAAAACATGTGTGTGATTTCTGCTTAAGTTTTAGTGTCCTTTTCAGCAGAAGTGACCAATATTGCTGATATACTTGAGATTTCAATGTGTATGGTCGACAACTGGAAATTTACAATAAAATCTTCCCTGGGTAAATTCACTGATTTTTCATGGAAGTTTGGCAGATGAGTTTGATAGCGTCTGTAAGAAGAGGAGGGTTTTTAAGAATACTATTAGCAGACTTGATGGTCTACCCCTCTACTTGGTTCTTATGTAGAACGTAGAACTTGTACCTGTGTGTGTGTGTGTGTGTGTGTGTGTGTTTCAGTGACTGGAGCAGCACAGACCACACAAACTCTTAACAATCCCTAAAGCCACAAGTTCAACTAATGGTAACTTAAATGAAAGCTGAATTCACTTTTGTGATGTTCTTTGTTTAATTGATTTGCTGGGACTAATCATTTGCTGTGCACTGGATTCCACTTTTATTGTTATTCCAGGGAGCTACCCTAATGTGGTTGTTTTTTATGACCAATATCTATCATTCATTTCTCTGTGGACAGTCAGTGCATTGTCTTATATTATCCGTGAATCTGGCCAGTACTTCCAAAGAATCATTGGCTCCATCCTATAAAGGTGATGGCGAACACCAAATCCTCCTGCCTATAAAAACATGGTGGGCATTAGTGCTTTTATTTGATCCTGATTGAAAGCTGTTGTGAAAATTAGGAGAAGCGAGTCTCACAGAGGATGACAAGTGGGCTTGAGAGACAACAGGACACACGTATTTCTAGAGGGGACTCCCATTTCTCAGTGCTCTCGTTGGCACAGATGGATGCCTTTCCCTTGCTCATTGCCACGGTCACTGCTGCTATATAATTTCCTGACAATTTGAATGATCTCATTACACTTCCAAACTGGCTTCTCATGGGGGAGTCTAATTTGTTCATGAAATGTTGAACTTCGGAGGACCTGCTGGCATTCAGGGAATTTCAACCTGACTCGGAACTGTTGATGTTGTTATGTGAATTTGTTCTGTGATGGTTGTGATGTGTCTTGGGATTTGCCACCAAACACACCTGGTGTTCTATTTACTCTGGCAAGCTGGGGATCTTTTTTCTTTTTCTTTTTAAAATTCCAGGATGAATTATTCATCATTACTTAGAATTTGGGTCTCTTTCATCTTCGCACTTGTACGGCACCAAGGTGAGTACTACAGAATTCCAGAAAGCTCTTGATTAGCATGCTCTTGAATTTATAAAGAGACACTTTTGTTGGAACCTTAATTGTCAGGGCAGGTGTACATGTGTCTACAGATACAACAAGAAAAATGTAAATTAAATTCTGTTGTCAAGGGCAAACTGCATTAACTTTGAATGATAGTCACTTACATTCCTACTTTTCCTTATTTAACTTCGAACACATTTGTGTTTATCAGGTTGCCCCAGGTTGATGCAGTCTTTCAGATAATGAAAATTATTTTTATGAAAAGGATATAGAATAGGTGTGTGTACCCCTCCCCATGACTGATAAATGATTCCCATTAAGGCATTTAAGTTACAGCACAGACTTTAGCAAATGCACTTGTTTTAGCCCAAATCAGAAAAGTCACAGTGACACTTATGTAGCAGCCTTTTATAATGGCCAAAAAGCTAAAACTGCAAGTGAAATAAGAAAACCATTCCCCTCGGTAATTCCTTCTTTTCTCTGTGTAGCATTGTCCAAGGTAGGTAGGGGCCACATAAACATCTTTCTGCTATTGTTGGATTTTACACAAGAAACATAGGAACATCTACATAGATATGAAGCTTTTATGGATAAAATACTAAAGCTTCTTCCTTTGTTTTGTTTGTCTATTTCAGCTGGCACATTATTACAAATCTAAATGGGTAAATCTATAAGACATGTGTAGCCCTAACTTGGGTAAATTTAAATAGTTGTAGCATACAAAGTGTTATGAGAAAGCTCTCCGTAGAGTGAGTCCCTCGGACTCCAGCCCCCTCCCTCTGTTCTGGGAAAGTCCTAAGAACACCATAACAGCTACTGTGAAGCCCACAGCCTAAAGACAGCACGTCCCGGGCAATTTTTTTCTTTTATTAATTCCGATGCTATTGCTAGGCCACTCTGTTTGCAAGTTACATTTTTATTATAGTGATGGTATCTAAGTTGGAAATTAATGTAGTTTAAAGCTACTCCTTATTAAGCACCCTTTTTTCACTCAAAAGTACTAAGTATTTATAAAATCAGATACCTTTATTGTTCGAGTGTCTTCTCAAAATTGAAAAATTTTAGCTGTCCAAAATTTTAATTGTTCCTGTTCAAAATCA
Organism: Talpa occidentalis; assembly: GCF_014898055.3. Lineage (NCBI taxonomy): Eukaryota > Metazoa > Chordata > Mammalia > Eulipotyphla > Talpidae > Talpa > Talpa occidentalis. Next base: position 20,470,713 of record NW_023601212.1, read on the forward strand.
TGAATTAGTTAATATCACACATAAAGAGAAGACACTTACAAATGTGCCTCCCCTTTGAAGCAGAGAGACGAGTTAAGACTCCATGTGCCCAGTTTTCTGTCTCTTCTCTGAGGGGTATGGATTTCCCATTTCATAGGCAGATTGGCCACTGCTGCCCAAAATACCAATTAATCTTTCAATGAAAATGATTACAATTCAGTGTGAATTTGAGCCCTTATTCACACTTGGGCATCACTCCTGAAGGATAAATCCATGACATGATTTGATGTATTATTATTAACTTGAGAAAGTTCATCACCCTTAAAATATTAAAGGCCTGTGTATCACACAATGCTAGGGATCATCAAGAGATGTTTTAAAAATCCCTACCTTCTAGGAATTTGGAATTTGTCACTTCTGTGTAAATACAAATGTTTGAGAACCCTTTTTGCCTACTGATTGTGGCATTAAGTGAAGCACCTCAGCAGGGACTTCTGTGATGAAAGTAACTACTCACTTCCAGAAGGTTCAGCTTTGGTTGGCTTCCAGAGACTCCTGGGACTTGGGGAACAACACTTACACACTAATGAACAGACTAGTTTTCCCTGCCTCCCTCTGATGATAGCCCTTAGAAGCAGAGTATTCTCTGTCCAGACAGAGCTCTGCTTGTCCTGCCTCAGAAAGAGAGAAGCTGGCATTGACCAGGCTCGGCTGTGTTGCTCTCTGGCCTCTTTCTATTCTCTCTCCCATGAGCTGTTGTCTGCTCACTAAAGCCTCCCAGAGGCACACGACTGCCCCTGGCCCATCGCTCACCAGTCTATCAGCTCCATCAGCACCCAGCAGGCTTTCCCAAGGAACTGGCTGATGTGGAAAGGAGTGTTAAGACACTGGCAAGCAGGTATCTCAGCAACAGAGGCCAGAAGCCCGAAAAAGGACTTGCCAGGGCCCCTGAGAACTGCCAGTCAATTTAGAAAGAAGACAAGATGATGTTCTATTGTTCTACTTTCATTCCAGCGAGGAAGCAATAGAGGCAGAGAAAAGTGACACCCCCCAGTGTAGGTGACGTCAGAGATGCCTCTGACCCTCATCAACCTGAGGAAATTGTCTAATAGTTCTTGCTAAACTAGATTAGCCCTTGCAAGAGTTTGGATAGGGAACTGCTGAGAAACAAGCCGGCTGCCAGGAAAGGTGGTGACACCGTGACAGGGAGGGAACGGAGTGTGTTTGTGCTGGGAGGACGAGTAAGAGCCCCAAACCTCCTCTCCAAAGTGTCCTCAAGGGTCTAAGCGCCATGTCCACTTTAGGTAAACGAGCTGGTTAGACAGGCTTTTGTAGAGCCGGAGCTCAGAAAAGGTCACTCACTGGCCAGTCACCACAGGCCTTCTCCTCCTACTTTTGTCCCAGTTCCAACTATTGTTTATTCCCTTCTGGGATCTGGTCTCTTCTATTGTGAAGCAGGAGGGAGGCCACTCCTTTCAGGAAAAGACATGACAGAATTCTTGGCTAGAAAGCTTTTCATAGCCATGTCTCTGTATCTTGCCTTCCCATCAAGGATCAGGCCTATCCTAAGTCACGCCAGGACAGAGGCCACCTCTCCCTGTGCTGAGAGCTCCAGACAGAGGTTATTTCACAGCCTTCTAGTCAGTTTGAACCCTCGCAAGAGTTTGGATAAAAAACTGCTTATTCAATTGCTCTCACCAAAATAAAACTCAGAAATGAAGCATGAAGTGCGTTCTCCTCAGGAAAAATGGCATCTCTCCCATTTCCACAGGGAGATGATAAGGCGCTGTGTCCGGTGCCGTTTGGGATAAGCGCAAAGGCAGTCTGACTTGCATTTAGCCTGTGAGACTCATGAAAAGAAGCTGGCGTGAGTGGGTGGGAGGGAGGTAGCTTGCCAAAGGGAAGCGGGTTCTGCTGTCTATCTAACTGTCATCTCTCTTGACAGCTCAGCCCAAGGAGCTCATGTATCCATTTTGGCAGAATGACACCAAAACCCCTAAAGTAGACGATGGAAGCTCATCGGAGATTAAGTTGGCCATCCCTGTTTTCTTCTTTGGCATTCCTTACCGCACCGTCTATGTAAGTGGAGAAGCCTCTCAGCTGTTGCCCTGTGGCCCCCACCTTTGATTGTCATTAAGGAAAATCTTTTAAACACCTTTTTCCAGGGCTCTGAGAATGGAGGATTTACTAGCAGCCAAAATGACAAGTTCTGAGATTTCATGAGCTGATAGGTTTTATGATTAAGAAAGTCAAAGGTATATTTAATGGCTAATGTTCATAGGAGAGGAGTACACAGGGCAATAAATTGCTTCTGTGGGTGATTAAACACAGAAGTGAAGCAGAGGCCCCAATGCCATGAACATTATTTCTGCTACTCGACAAGATAGAAAGATACAGTGAACCACAATAGGAGCAATATCATTTTTTCTTTCCTTTTAGGGGGTGTGAAAAGTTTAGACATCGGCTCTTCGTGGGTTTCCCACCAATTTGGAGCAGAGTTGAAGTAGAGCTGAGGTGTCATCAATTAGTGTCTAAAAGTTGATTTCAGAATTGGCCACCCTCACTGGATCTGAGATGTGCCATGGGGTCCCGTTGTCAAACCCGCAAGAAATGGTACTTTAAAGCACAAACTCTTGGGGTCTTCCTGGTGGCGCAAGGGGTTAAGGCACAGCACTGTGATGCTGTTCGCAGCCACTGCAGCACCGAGTTCGATCCCCAGCCAGGGAGGTGACCCACATGGCGTAGCAGACCTCTCCTTCTGACTCACCTGCTGCTCCCCTCAGCAGTGTATTTCAGTCAATCTGCCTGTTCTGTTCCCCACTCTGTCTCTGGTGAATCCTCTCACCCCCCACACCTCTGGCGTGTACCCCAGTTCTTATATGCACAAATAAATCTTTAAAAAAAAAGTACAAACTCTCGCCCATAATCAGAGCTTTCCTGGGTATCTGTGTTGTCAAGATTTTTTTCTGACCATTTGATGAGACTGTTGCATATTGAGAAAAAGTTTCAGAGCCACTGAACCTGTCTTTATCTTTGCCTTAAAAAGCTGGGCGAGGCATATGTAGATCAAACCCCATTCCGTCCTCTTCTGGGTCCCATGCTGGAGAAAGAAATGAAACTCCAAGCGTGTCCGTCTCTGGCTGTCTCTACATCTGGAACCTCCATCTTTTCCAGCTTTGCTCGATGGCTTAGGGCTGGCTCCCATTAGGAACTAATTCCCTCTTCCATTGCTGAAGCAGTGGTCCCTGAGCCTGTGGCATTGGCTTCACCTGGTGACTTGTTAGAACTGTCACTTCTCAGGCCCCACACCAAACCTACTGAATGGGAAACTCTGTGAGGGGAGTCCAGTAACCTTTATTTTAACAAAGCCTCCAGGAGCTCCTGATGCCCATAAAAGTTTGAGAACCACTGATCAAAACTATAGGATTTAATCAAAATGCACCTGAGACTTCTCAGGCTTCCCCCACAGTCTGTGTGTTTTAATCACACCCATTATTCCATAGTAAGCACATCACTCTGGCATCCTGAAGTGACTTTTATAAGCTACTCTCAGCAGAGCCTCCTTCGTCTATAACAGCTGATTATAAGTTCCAGAATGTGTTGATCTGCTTTTAGAGATGAGTGAGTGGTAGAGAACTTCCATCTGGAAACTTTAGTCTCCCAGACCTCTAGAACAAATGTGTTTAGTTAAGTTCCTCTTTCTCCTCCATTATCCTGTATGACATGCATCTGAATAATTATGGCCCTTGCAAAAAGGTCCTTAATTTGGGGAAGATTTATTTGAGCACAGATTGTTCCCTAGTTTCCAGCATTTTGAGTAATGCCATCTTTTTCAAGCCTCTAGGTTGTTCATGGTCACTCCAGACCATAGATGTGTAATGTCCTCCAGCTTCCTTTTCAAACCTCATACCTGTGCTTTCAAGACAAGTTGACAAACCCTTGGCCCTGTACTGGTAATCTGCCTCTGGGTCTGTTAATGTCCATAATATTACTGAATAATGTAAACATGGCAAACGATTGGTACTTACAGGAAAATGTTTCTAGGTTTTCTGTATCCAGGAATTACAGGTATTCCCATCAGAGGCATTTCTGCTCTTGAAGCCACACAAGTCACAGGGTTAAATCAGTTATCTACCAACATATGGAGTTGCAGACACAAGCAGAGGCTGAATTGTTTATAGGTCCTGAATCAATTGTGTGTGCATATTAGCTGGTGATTTGCAGTAAGGCTTAGTCATTTATTAAGTTTACTAAGCTATTTATAAGTCATGAAGAATTCGCCATAAGATAGTGATGTACATTTACGACATAAAGTATACGTATCTACATTTTTATGTAGCAATTATACAAAGAAGTGTTATCATGGAATTAAGCATTTGTAGGTTGCAACCTTGCGCTTGTTCTAGGTATGGAGCGGTTGTGACCTCAGTGGAAGCCCTCTAAATGTCTCACCCATAGAAGGACAGTGTTCCCTCTGAGATCTGAGTTTGTGGATGGACTATTTGATTTATCTTTTTCTGATCTCCTCTTGTCATATATAATTGTGTTTGCTCAAGATGGGGCTATGGTCTGAGAAATGCTTAGCTAGGTGATTTCATGGTTTGTAAACATCATAGAGCGTAATTGCAGAAATCTAGATGGTACAGCCTACTACCCACCCAGCCAAATCGTGTAGACTATTGAGACAGAGTCATAGGTTCAGATCATTATTGACTGAAATATGATTTGATATATGATTGCAATAGAATCAAGGTCTAATGTAGAACTCCTCAATTTTTTTAATTTAACTTTTGGCCTTCATGTTTCCTGTTTTTTTTTTTTCCATCTATTTTGCATTGGTGACTCTATCTTTATTGCTTCCATTACCTGCTGCCTGGCCCAACACACACACACACACACACACACACACACGGATGCACGCATGCACACACAGTAGCATTTGATAAGTATAACTAGAGATAGAGAACATGAAAATGAGACTGATTATTAATAAAAAAATGAAGCTGACTACAAATTGAAAGTGAAAGAAAACCAATGAGTTTGTCTGGAAATCAACGAACCTCCTAGCTGAGCAATGGAAGCTTGTGTAGGGGGTTCCAATTCAGTAGTTTAAAAGTTGTCTCCATTCAGATGACTGGGCAAATGAGCCTCTGAAGCTGTTGTATCCTCCAATGCCCTGTGCAAAACCTCGTATTTTTGCAGGTCAACAACAACGGCGTTGTTTCCTTCAACGTGCTTGTGAGTCAGTTCACGCCGGAGTCCTTTCCCCTGACAGATGGACGGGCCTTCATTGCCCCTTTCTGGGCAGATGTGCACAATGGCATTCGAGGCGAGATCTACTACAGAGAGACCATGGACCCTGTCATCTTGAAAAGAGCCACCAAGGACATCAGGAAGTACTTCAAAGACATGGCAACCTTCTCTGCCACTTGGGTTTTCATTGTGACGTGGGAGGATGTCACATTTTATGGAGGGAGCAGCACCACACCTGTAATAATCCACATTTTTGCATTTCCATTTCATAGCCTGACATCTAATTCTTGTCCATCTTAATTTCTGTGAAGGAGTCTAATTGTTAGAGCTGATGATCGTCCTTTTCCTTGAGTGAAACTAGGGAGTCTTGTCACCCGTTTTCCCAGAAACAGAGGGAGCCAGCATAGCTAGCCAGTTCCGTCAGTGGGAGTATTTCAGAAGCCGTGTCTTCCCTGTCACTAATCATTATGAATTTCTAAAAATGACCCCTCATGATTTTCTAGGATTAGTAGCATTCCTGTTCTGCAAGACAGTGATGGAGACACATAGGCATCATCCAGGCCATGTGAGTAGGGACCCACAGGAGCCCAAAGTGCTTTTTTTTTTCTAGCCAGAGGCATAAATGCCTCTCTCCATCAGCTAATTTCCCTTTTTTCCCCTCTTTTTTTCCACAAAACTTGGTAGAAAGAGTAAAATAGGTGTGCCAGTTTGGGGCACAAATGACCTAACTCATTTTATCATGTTATGCCCCACCCTTTTTTATTATGATTGGAGCTAGAATTATTCATATGTGATGTTAATTGGAGTGGGCAGTTAAAGCGTATCCTGAGTAAAGTTTCAACATCTGCTCTGAAATCCCAAATGTGCAGTCAAATAAAAGTCAAATCAGAAAGATTATCACTAGCATTATGGTAGAGATAATGAACTTTCCACATAAAGGGACAGAATACAGTTTTCACCAAAGCCTGTGGCTTGTTTGGGTGATGCTGGCAGTGGAGGCTTTTGGGATAACAGGCTTGTCTTCAGCTGTCTAATTTCCAGTTAGCAAAAGCACTAAAAAAATCTGCCCACTGCTTTTTTTAGTATTATTCTCAATTCCATCTGTTTTCCAATTTCTTTGGCCATGCGTTGGTTGTTTCATGGTGGAACAGAAACTACTGAGTTAGAGACAGAGATGGAAAGCACTAGGCTGGCAATTCACTGCCTCCTCGAAGTGAGTGCACAGTGGTTCAGAACCAGCAAACTGAGGCATCAAGGCACACTTTATCGCTAAGAGGTTTTAGAGAACAGAAAGGCACAAGTTTAAACAGTGGCTGCGTTGGCTAGAAATAAGCTCAAAAGAAGCATACATTTCCCTCTGTCATGTTATGGATTGCTAACGACTCCATGGGTGATGTTTTATGTCCTTTAAGGCTCATACCTTGCAGTGTTAGAATGCAGGATGCCAGCGATCAATAAATTTTAGTGTCATTGGTGGGGCAGGGGGAAGAGAAGAAATACCCATCAAATGCTGTCCACCATTTTTTTTTTCAAAAAAACTTCCCTTGGCAATAAAAGTGGCAAGATAATTTAGACACTTTCTGGTTTGTATTTTGGAGCACATTTCTAGACAAGCTGAGAACTCTTTCTATGAGATGGACGAGGTAACATCGAAGTGCTTTGAGCTCCTTGGAGAAAAAGATGATACAATCATCCAGTGCTGTTAATGCATCCATTTATCCCAATTTTCCAAACTTTGTCCCAGGTCTCCTCTCCTTTATAGGAACACATATCATCAGACCAACTTGATGCTGGATTTGAGAGCCCCTTTACAAGCAGAGATTTCATGAAAGCCCAATAGAGGAGGGGAAGGGCATATGTTTATTTCAAGCAAGGATCTTATCTTTACTGAAGGCTTACTGTGAGCCCAGTACTGTGATGGGCTATTTTTGTATTACTTAGCCATCACAAGAATGTTCCAGAATAAGCACTCTCTTTCTACTGTGAAGGTGAAGGAAGGGGCTCAGAGAGCCTAAGTAACTTACCTGAGTGGCAAGAAAAGGGGTTGGAACAACAAAAGGAGGCGGAACAATTTTCCAATGGAATTCTAACTATTTGTTCAGCTGCCTTCTAGGTTGCACCAGAAGTCCTCAGACGTATAAACGGGTTTTGCAAAGAAGATCTGGATGCATGTGAAAACTAACGCTAAAGAGATGTGGTGGGGGTTGGGGGGTGAGTGGGATTGGGTGAGAAAGGGTTGAGAGGATTTGAGGGAAGTTAGCCTCTGAAGTGTCGTTAGGATGGTTTTGAGGTGACTTCTGGGATGAGAAATGGGTTGTTCTCAAGTCTGCTAGGACCAAAATATTTCCAGCTTCATTTTGATAAAGGAACTCACTTCCCAAAGGAACTTCCTGATCTGAGGGAGGATTTAGCTTTAGTCCTTGTGTGACCTTGAGTGGATGCCTGTCCCTTGAACTGGACCCGATAGAGAGCTTATAGAAATCTTAAGCTGGCTGCTCTCTCATCTCTGTGTCCCACTTTCCCCTCTTGTTGAGAGGGGCAAATGAATGAAATCATCTACCTGGTTAACTCTATCAAAACCGCCATCGGCTGTGGCAAGCACTGAGCTGGAGAAGAAAGTCTCGTTTACAAAAAGGGCTTTTCTTTCCTTGTACCTTGTCTCTCTCCCTGGGACCGAGATGGGAGATTTGGGGCTTCCAAGATCCTCTACCCCAGTTTGATTACACAGGATAAGGATTTGTGTCTTCCTTTGCGTCGCAGAGAATGCTAACCAGGATGGTATCAGGCAGCCAGGAAAAGGCTAGGTTTAAATGAAAAGGTCAAAGCAACTTATTTGTTTCCTGAAAACATGTGCCGATTAACAGAGGAAAATAGTATAGAGTTGGCTACAACTTATTTCTGGAAACTTTGCAAGGCTTGTTTGAATTTATACAGCATCTCCTTCTAAAAAAGTATAATATTAAGAGTGTGTGATGACAGTGCACTTAGATATAGACTCGGGGTTCTGGCCTGAGTCTTGTTTTCTACTGCTGGGTCATTGCAAAATTTCTAACAATTTCATTTCCCTTCAGCCCTCGGTTTCCTTCGGTATAAAAGATGAAAATGGGCCTCCAAATCACCCTTCTTGGCATTGGTCTGAGGTACAGATGAGATTTGAGAATTTTGCAGATATAAAGTGATGTATCAATGCTCAGAGGAGCAATTTCTCCCCACAAAGTGCTTTTAAAAAAAATCATTTTCTAACTTCCATTTAAAAAAGAGGGAGACATCGCACCAAGATTGGAGGTTTTTTCCAGCAAGCAAGAACACAGTTTACACCAGCACTTCAGCCACTCTAACTAGCATTTGTTCTCTCCTCAAATCCAAGCCCCACCCAACCTGCTCAGGAAACAGGTGCCTGCAGCCCTTTTCCGGGCTCGCTGTCTCGGATAGTTTATTCTCATGCTGCCATCTATAGGTGGCCGCGGGTGAGGACATGCTCAGCCTGGCCTCTGAATTTTCTGTTGGTGCAAGTCAGATGTAAGAAGGCCGCTGAGTCAGACGCTAGGTTATTCTCAGGCAATTTCTCTTTTAGATGCACAACCCCACATGTCTTCCTTTTCCCGCTGGAGGCGAGAACAAAACTCAGAGAGGAGGCAGAGCGTGACAGGAGCCTGGAGTTGCAGCAGCTCTGAGCCTTTTGGAGGTGGGAGGGTGCAGAGCAAAGAGGCTTCTGGTGGGGTGTGTGACCCGTGAGACCAGCCCTTGCCGTCTTGTAGGTGAACACCTTCCAGGCCGTCCTGGTGTCTGACGGCTCCTATACCTTCACGCTGTTCAATTATTACGAGATCAACTGGACCACTGGGACGGCAAGCGGTGGTGATCCCCTGACCGGACTAGGGGGAGTGATGGCGCAGGTAGGTGTTCTGCATCTCCTCCCCTGCAAGTTTCTGAAGCATCAAACTCTGCCTAGTGGCTCAGCATCTGGAGGGAGTCCTGCCGACAGGTCTTCCCTAGATGGGCTTGTGTGATCTTGCAGGAGGATCGAGAGGCTGGTCTCGCCTGTCTCTTATTTGCTGACCGAAGGGTAGCATGAACTAGGCAGGCCTTCCCCACCTGGAATGGTGGGTGACCCCAAGGACTCTGAGAAAAGGGGGTCTCTTGATGCCGGATGGGCTGGCTTCTGAAAATAAGGTAATGGGGCAGATTAACCAGTGGGCTGGTGTGTGTGCTCAGAAGTCTGTATTCCCTTTGTGCTCTAGGCAGGATTTAATGGTGGAAACCTCACCAATTTCTTCAGCCTCCCGGGGTCAAGAACCCCTGATATCGTGAATATCCAAGAGACCACAAATGTCAACGTTCCAGGCCGCTGGGCTTTTAAAGTTGACGGGAAGGAAATTGACCCAGCCAATGGCTGCACCTCCAGAGGTAAAGACTTTTCCTCTTCTCTAAGGCAAAGCGGGGTTTGTTTAGTTTAGATTGACAGGCAGGCTTTTAAGCTATGGGGGCGGACTCATTCCCGATGCCTTACTCTTTTGACATCTCTCAGCTGGGTAAGAGAGATCAAGGTAATTTTAGCATGCACATTCATCACACTGGGAGCTGAAACCCTGCATTTGCTACACTGTGGTTTTCAAAGTCCTTGCCTGGGGTGTGAACACAACTCCCTGTTCGGAGCGACTCCAAAGTGGACAGGAATCTTGAGTGATTTCTCAGCCAGAGGGACAGAAGGGAGCCCTCCTGCTTAACATTATTTTTGTTGTTGTTATTGCCATTGCCCCCCCCTTTAAATTTTCTTTTTCTCTTTACTCCTGCTCTGCCATCTGCACTTCGTAGATCCACAGGAGTGGGCGAACTTGCACCGTTGCCAAGTCTCCACTAGAGTAAATCAGTACTTCCTAGTATGACTAGAAAGAAGAAAAAATGTGACCCAGTCTTTAGGTAGCATCTCCTAAAATCCTCCCACAGCAAAACATGTAGGAATTTGCAGAGAATCAAAGCTGGCTTTAGGTTTGGGTGGGTTTCCTTTACATTGGCATCTGAAGTTCAAAGCCTTTTTTGAACTATCTGAACCCTTTGGGATGTACAAAACGGCCCAAGACTCTCACAGAAACATCCTAGTTCATAGACTCCTGCTTCTTATGTGTCTAAAAGTATTTAAGAAATAGTATGTCTGCTTCCAAGAATGGAGATGATAGCTACTGCAATTTAGGTCTCTGTGGGTTTCCTTTACAGATGAAATCATTCATACATTTGTCTGTCCATCTACCTATCCACTCATCTATTTACCAGTCTTCTACCCATTCACCTATCCATTCACCTACCCACCTACTATCCATCCATCCATCCATCCATCCATCCATCCATCCATCCATCCATCCACCCATCCACCTATCCATCCATCCAGTCATCCAATCATCTACCTAAACCCAACCCTAACCCATCCATCATCCATTTGCCTATGCACACAACCTGCTACCCACTCACCCATTCATTTACTTACTTACCCACTATCCACACATACTTACATATATACATATATACATACATACATACATACAACCATTCAGCCATCCAATTATCCAGTTATCAAGTCATTACATCTTTCCAAATGCGCTTTGAAAGCCCCAACGATGTGTTTGCCATTCTGTTAGGTGCTGAGATGAAGGATTTCTAGTCTCTTATAACACCATTATGGTAAAAAAGATGCCACAGAAGCAGTGATGATGCAGTGTCAGGCATATTATGATAAACATGAGTGCAAGGTGCTGTGAAAGCTCAGAGGAGGATCTTGGGGAAAATGTTTCCAGATTACTAAGAAGTTTTGGGTTGGGATGAGTTTTCAGGGGATCTCTTGCAGATAGAAAGCACAAACTAGTGACCTACAAAATATCAGCAGTCCTGGAGGCCTCAGAAAACTCTCTGACTCAGTTTTAATTTCTTTGTAATATACAGAAAAGTCACATTCTCCTGGTTTGATGTGCCTACCTTCTGTCCCCTTCCTTGCACTGAAGCTTATCAAACCTCAGCCTTTGCACTAAGAAAGGTCATTTGCGTAGATGGTCTGCCTGAGCATCTTTGCCTCTATGGACTCTGTGAAGTCCTCCATGCTCAGAATAGCAAATAAATGTTTTGGAGTTAAGCTGATATTAAGCTGAATTGGAAAGAACCTTGCTCCAAAGCTCACCATGAATTCAGAGATTGTGCCCTCCCCCCCTTAACAGTGTGAATATAGAGTGTAAATACAGCATCACATAAGGTCTGTGAACAATGCCAAGCCAGTACTCCATTATCTCCCTCCTCTTCGTGGCCCAGACTAGGGACCTACCCGAAGCCTTCCCTGCTTTGTCGGAGCATCACATAGCTGAGTGGCTGTGATCGTGCAGTCTAAGTACCGAGCGACAGCCTCTTGCCTGAGTCCTGGGAATGAAATGCCGTGATAATGGAAAACGTTGGCTTGCAGAGCTGTGGAGTTGGGCAGACGCCAGCTGTGTACAGAGTCCTCACTTTGACTTCATTCTTTTCCTCCTGAGTTATGAGTTTGGGTTGCATGTGCAGGACAAATTCAATATCTTTATACAGACTGTTGTGCATTTTTATGGGCCACTGGACATATATCAATCTAATGAGATTGGGGTTTGGCTGAGGTGACAGCAGGGGAAGTGTTGCATAAAGCTGGTTTATTATATCAGCATTTTGCAAACAAAATGATCTCAGAGAGCCTACCTTTTTGGTCCAAACCTCCTCTATTCAAAGACATTTTCCTCTCCTTAATTGGTCTGCCTGAAAAAAACAGAGAGTGGAAATTATACCAAGTGGAGGCTATTAGAATATATGCCGCCATGGACCAGTGCTGAAGAACGTTCATGATTGAGGGGGCCCATTTGAAGGGCTGAGGCATGTGATTCACTGGGAATGTGAATAATCGATTGTTCCATTTGGGGCCCTGGTCTTAACAGATGCAAAAAAAATAGTTGCCTGTGAGATATAATTGATCCTGTTGGACCATCATCAAAGCACCCCTGCTTTTTGCTTGGGTTGTCCTTAAGACCCTGTGCTGTTCACTAGTATTCAGGTTTATAAACACTTGAGACATCTTTTCAAAATAAAGTTTCAAAGGAGTAACATCATTTCCATTTCTTAATGTGGTGTCTTTTATACTTTCCTTTTCAGACACTCAATTTATAAATGCTTCTGCCTCTATCACTATGTGCCAAATTTATAGTTTCACTGTTCTTCATGAGGCAGGGATGAGACAATAACATTGTCCACATTTTCAGGTTAGAAAACCGAGACACCTGAAATTTAAGTCAGTAGACCTATGTCGATTGCAGACTTGTGACCATGGTCCAGTTTTCTTGACCTTGACCCCTCACCCAGGGCTTTATCACAGCCTGCAGCCTAGAGATGCTTCTATTTTAAATAGAGGTTGATATCAACAACTGGCACATTTCAAAGCTTTTGGTGGGGGAGATTATTTATTGAGGCTTTATTTTATTTTTTAAAAAACTTATTAAATTTTTTTAAGTCGTGGTAACATTGGTTTAGAACTCTGTATGCATTTGGAGGTACAGGTTCATACCTCTTCAGGTGTGTGTTACCACATCACGCCCGCCACCACTAAGGCACCTAAGTCCTCCACTGTAGTCCATTGTACAGGGAAAATGGGCTTAAAGACTGATGTCTACCAAGTAAATAGAAGTAAAGACTTAAAATTAGCACAGTCCGTAAAGCCATGCCCCTCTTCCTTCTCCTGGTGGCTTAGGTTGTATCAAGAAGTTGCATTCAGTGGATAAAGACTTAGGGCCTGGACCAAGAGAAAGATGACTTGAGTAGAAGCGAGCTCTGCCTCTGCAGCATCTGCAGGATTTATGAGCCTTGGCACGTGGCAGGCAAGAAGTCAGCCTTTTCCAGAATCTTCCCCAAGACCTGGGATTTAAATATGTGCTTTTGACTCCTGGTTCATGTTGTTGATCTTTTCTGGAACACACTGGCCCCGGCAAATATTTGTTCAGTGAGTGTATGAGTGAATGAATGAACACAACAGCAAATAAACCAACGGTCTTGCTGAAGGGCCTGGCTAAGTGGGACCTTTGTTTTGGAATTCCCCTTATTCTTTTTTTTTTTTTAAAGATTTATTTATTTATGTATACAAGTACTGGGGTACAGGCCAGAGGTGTGGAGGGTGAGAGGATTCACCAGAGACAGAGTGGGGAACAGAACAGATTGACTGATTGACTGAAATACACTGCTGATGGGAGCAGCAGGTGAGCCAGGAGAGGTCTGCTGTGCCATGTGGGCAGCTCCCTGGCTGGGGATCGAACTCGTGCTGCAGTGGCTGTGAACAGCTTCTTAGGCTGCATCTAACCCCTTGCACCACCAGGAAGGCCCTCCCCTCTTAATCTTGAAAGGAAGGCTAGGGCTGCTGTGTTCTAACCTTTCCCAGGGATTAAGGTGGTATCTTTCCTTGAATGGGAATGTGCTCACCGGCCACGGAGACAACCATGCCAAGAGTGTAGATTGGATTCAGACAGACTCAGCTTGGGATCCTGCCTTCATCCCTGAGCGGCTCAGTGCTCCTCCACAAACTGCTCAACTTCTCTTAAGCCTCAGTTTCCCCATTTGTCCAATGAGGGCAACAATACCTGCCTAATAAGGTTCTTGTGTGAATTAAATGGTATAATGCAAGTACAGCACATAGCCCCCGGATGGCTCAATGTCATTATTGTTGGCTCTGCTGTCATTATTCCCCAGGACAGTTTCTTCGGCGAGGGGAGGTGTTTTGGGATGATCTGAACTGCACCATCAAGTGCCGCTGTCTGGATTTCAACAATGAAATCTACTGCCAAGACGCCTCGTGTAGCCCCTATGAGTCATGTGAAGCCAAAGGCAAATTCTTCTACTGCAGCCCGGTGGAGACCAGCACTTGCGTGGTGTTTGGGGAGCCACACTACCACACATTTGATGGCTTCCTCTTCCACTTCCAAGGCTCCTGCGCCTACCTGTTGGCCCGACAGTGTTTGCAGACTTCCAGCCTCCCATTCTTCAGTGTGGAGGCCAAGAACGAGCACCGCGGAGGCTCGGCAGTCTCCTGGGTGAAGGAGCTCTCGGTGGAGGTGAATGGCTACAAGATTCTCATCCCCAAAGGAAGCTATGGAAAAGTTAAGGTGAGGCCCTCTCTCTCCTCCGTGGGGAGGAGAAGCTGGAGATTCTTCAGCCTGGAACAGACCTTTCCAGGTCTAGGAGCTCTGTTGTTTGCTATGTATACCAAAGAGAGGCCCTGCACTTCTGGCTTTGCAAACGTCATGTCAAATCCCTTATGAGGCTAGGTTTTCTTTGCACAAGAGCTTGCTCCCCTGAGCTCTCTCCCTAGTGTGTCTACTTGCTGTAAAATACACTTATGTTCCAGGTTCCCTCATAAAGGCTGGTAGACACACACTCACATACACAAGCATGAACACACATGTGAGCACACATGTCCGAGCTCAGCAGTAACTGGGACAGGGAGTAAGTGCAGTTTCTCATGGACCTGGCTTGCAACAGGTCATGCCCTCAAGCTGGTGCAAAACCAAAGCACACTCCCCCTCTGCAGCACAGCCTTTCATGAACACCCCTCATCCCTCATCCTATTTGCTTCATTCTCCAAATTGATTGGTTTCTCCAGAGGCTCCTGAATAGCCTCCTGGAGTGGACTTGGAGACTGTAGTGAGGCCGGGTGGGAAGGTCTGCAGAAAGCTGTGCCCATACCTCCTTCTGACAGAACTTGCCCACTCCTGGTGGCAAGAGAGAACATGGGTCTCTAGGTCTGTTTAGCATATGCAAATGGTTCCTGCCCCTGCCCACCTGGATTTCAAGCCTGGGCACTGACAAAAGAGGGAGCGCAAAATGCCATTAGCAATTACTCAATTTGTGGAGGCCCCAATTTTCATAATGTTAATGAAGACCTCGTTGCAACCATGTATTTATTTGAGCAGTAATAATCACAGCCACAAGGGGTTGATTGCTGCAACCCCATGCAATCCTTAATCCCCATGCATGGAGGCCGTTACAGAGATTACAAACCAGAACTGAAGCCAATGCTGGGATTTCTTTCTTCTCTTAAATGTGTGTTGTAGTTTTAATGGATGCAGCATGTCCAACAAAAGGCAGGACAGAGGAACTAATTCCATGTTTCTGGCTCTGCCCTTCCCAGACCTATGTGGCTTTTCAGTGTCATAATTAGAAAAGTGAGCCATTAACGTGGTGCAAATGCCAGTTTTCTTGTTTGGTTAGCGTCTCTAGAGACAGCTCTGTGTCCAATCAAACGTCAGGACGCGTGGGTACAGGAGGCTGCAGTTTTTCCATTTTAAATGTGTAGTGCGCAGTTGAGCAAGATACTTATCTTCGTAGATAGATGCTAACATTTCAGGCCAGAAAAAATGTTCGCTGGCTGTTCCCTACTTGCCTGTATTGTGGAGATGATGTGTATGATATCTGCAGTTGCAAGAGGAAGCTCCATGCTTCGTTCCTACTTTCCATTTTGATTAAAATTCTTTCGCGCTCACAGTCAGACTTTTTCTTACAGAAGGAAAGGGACACCGTCATTGCTTTCGGGCCCGGCAGCTCTGCTAATTTCGCACGGCTCTTTTCCACCGTCCAAGCGTAGGGCATGGATTCTTCAATTTTCTGTGGTGACAGGGAGATGTGGATGTGAATGTAAATGTTACAGGAAGAAAAGGTTATGTGACTCCAACAGCAAGCTAACAATGGCTTCCTTTTCCTTTTGCCAAATGGCTTCCAAGTGTCTCTGCACACACCTGCTCTGCTGGGGAGGCTGGCAGAGCCTCCTCCCTGGGTGAAGTGGGGACAGGCAGGGAGAGGGTGGGAAGCAAGCAGGAGCCCCATATACCTGTGAGGCTGCCGACTTCCTCAGACATGCTGTGGCCACTTAAGTCTCTTTTTGCTAATTATTGATTGCCTTTCTCCATGTGCTGGGGTTAGGAACTGGGCTCTGTATATATTTTGTTCCCCCTTTCATTATTCCCAAGTAACAAAATCAATGATTGGAAGTTGTATATGTTAATGGGGGTCACAGAAATCGGCTAAAATCTATATGTAAGAATCATCTCCTTCTAGCTAATGCTTATCAGTTTTCATATTTCTCCGCCAGACCAACCTGAATAGTTTAGGTGCTGCCGTGAAAAAATTGCCAAGGCCAAATAATCTGTGGTGACGAAGCGCTCAATTAGGGGACACATCTGCTCAGCCCCTGTGTCACCACTGCCAGTTGATTTGCCTCTTTAAGTTTCATTTTCTTCTCCTGTAAAATGAGAAACACTGTCCAGAAGACAGGGCTTCTGGGTTGTAGCTTGGACTTGGTTACCTCCACTCAGAACTGGGTTGGAGGGAGCAGGGAGCAGTGGCCAGACATGGTTTTGCAGCTGGTAAAGGTCAGGCCCTCTTATGTACAAGTTCACAAATCCTAAATCTCAGTTTCCTCGTCTGCAAAAGGAGAAAAGGATAAGAACCTTCTAAGGTGGCCATGAAATTGAAATTGATTTAGTACAAAATCCTGGCACACAGTTGGCACTTAATACATTCTCATTCCACATTGCCATTCCCATTGAAATCTTTTAGTTCTAGGATTTGTGCTTCCATGAATCTACTTCTCTCTTCTTACCTTGTGCCTACCCGTGTCCTGGGACAGACACTGACAAAAGAGAAACAGCTAAAATGCAGAGAGAAGGGAATGCAAAGAGGTGGGATTCATCAACCTTTGGCTAACCCAGAGCTGAGGAAATAAATCATCCATTGGAGTAAAGTTCTCTGGAACTCCCACTCTGCAATGTGGGGTACAGATATGGTGACTCCATCCCACGTGGGTTAACTGTGACACATGTGCAGTGAAAGGGGAAGCAATGAGCACTTTAACCAGGAAAAAGGGGCATAAACTGTAAAATACCAGTGCTGTGATCAACCCAGGTCTAAAGTCAGTCTGAGGGGGCGCAGAGGGTTGTTGCAACCAGAGGGTTGTTGCAATACCCAGAGACCACCAGAGACCACCTACCCCTGGCTTTGCTTTCAACACAAAATGACAGTCCTTGGTTAGCAGGAGCTTAAGAGAGAGGAGAGGAGAGGCGAACCCTAGCAATGACTCTATTTGGCATTTACAATTATACCAACCTTGGGGAAGATGTCACTTTCTGCATCTCGGCATAAAACAACATATAATAGTCATCCGGTGCTCCTGCTCGCTGATCTCCTCATAATTTGGCTTTTCTTTCCCTTGTTGGTTAACCTGCTACCTAGGAGATAAGGATAAATCAATCAACTCCTAGGTTTTTCTTTCTACTTCTAGCTCTCTGAATGACAGTCTGTTTCTCGAGCCCATTTTCCTGTCCTCTTTTCTGATGGAGTCTTACTAATCTCAAGACACAGAGCATTGCACAAGGTAAGCCCTGGAGGCAATGCTTGGACAGCCTATTGTCTCACTTCCTAGATGACTCAGAAGGCAGCAACAATGGGGACAGTAATCAGTTGGTGCCAGAAGCCAGCATGGGCCCAGGGCAGCCTGGAGAGCACGTGCACACCACAGGCAAGCCCAGCGGGACTTTTCTAGAACAACCATTCCATCCTGGCCACGGATGTGATGTCTGTACGTGCCAGGCATATTCAGTGGGACAAGAAAATGGACTCTCCATTGGAAGTACATCCAGCCTCCTCCTCAGATGAGCCTCACATTTAGGACTCATGCTCACCTCTTCCTCCATTTCTCAAAGCCAAAACCACCAGGTCCTGCTGAAGGCACCCCATAATTCATCCGTCCCCTCCCTCTTCACATCTGTATGTGGCTTATGTCCTCATCCTCTGTTGACCCCAGACTCTTAAAGTAGTTGCTTGTCTGGCTTCTCTGCGTCTAATCTTGACATCCCCACTAATGCAGGACAGAGGGGACTTTGTAAGATGCAAATCTGACCATGTCCTTCCCTTGCTTAAAACCTTTCAGGGCTGTCCCCACCCAGTGGAAATCCAAGTTGCTAGGGGGGTTTGTTTGTTTGTTTTTATGGGTGCTTTGTTTTGATTTAGAATATGGCTTCCAAGCCCCTCAGCACAGAAGCCAGAGCAATTCTTCTCCATGAGAAATCAGGTCATGCTGATCTTTTGCTCTCGTGGCTGCTTGGTTGTCTTCAGAGTTAAAGCCAAGGTGCGCACAATGACTGACGAGGTCCCACCTTTGCTGGCAGTCTGACACCGACTTCTGCCCTCCTCCTCCCACCCTCATGCCCCCATCTCCCCACCCCCACTCCCAACCCCTCGAGGTCCTGCGAGTACCCACATGTGCTCCTGGCTTTGTCCACACTGTCCCCTGCATGAGCCACTCTCATCCCAGAAAATGGACCTACAGGGCATGCTCCCTCATCTCAAACACCCTCCCTGGTAAGGACTTCCCTGACCCCTACTTAAAATTACGAACTCTCTACCCTAGCACTTATGAGACACAACTCCTGCTGTATTTTTTGCATAGCACTAATCTGACATATATTTTGTTTATTTTGTTTGTCATCAATGAAAATATAAACTCTGCCACCATTTCTTTTGCTCATTGCTAATCCTTAGAACAGTGTTTGACACACAGAGAGGACTTTTTGTTGATTGAATGGACCTTGCTTGTGTCCCCAGCTTCATCTTTGGCCACCCCTTCCCTCTGCAGTAACACCCCATAGCTGTCCCTGTACCCGCACAACTCTTTCTAACCACCTGCCTTTATTCTCTCATCCTGAAATTCCCTGCTCCCATCCTTCCTTTGGCTTCTTCTGTTATCTTTAAAGATCTGGATCAGACTTAATTGCCTCTAAAAAGGCTGATATAACTCCCCTAGGCTGGATTAAGTGTTAATTTACTGTTCTCCCTGTTCATTGTCTATTAATGTGTATTTAAAACAGTATACGATAAATGTCTCTGTCTCTCTTTCTCGGCAGACTGAGTGCTCCATGAAAGGCAGGGACAATTGCTTATTTTAGCCTTGATTCCTCAGCACATAACACACAGTAGGTGTTCAGATTTGTTGTTGAGTGATATCATGTCAGGAAGTGACAGGGTGAAGCATCAGAGGACGATACCTGGGCAGCCTCAAAGCTAAATTGTGGGAACAGTTTATAGTACACATTTTAGCTTGAAGGAAGAATGCTAATGACTGGGAAGGGGTCTTGGGAAATATGTGACTTCAGTTGAGACATAAAGAATGGATTTAGAATAGCAGGTGACTTGTCTTTCCGGAAAAGACCTGAAGTTAACCCTAGAGCCAGCCAGGAGGGGTAGACAGCCACCTGTCCCCAATGGTGTGGAGAGTGCCGCCAGCAGGTGCCATCCGTCTCTGCTTACGGGCACCAGGCCAGCCGGCTCATGGTAGACCCTGCTCTTGAGGCTTCCCCCAGGCCTCTGCCTAAATAGGAGGCAAAACTGGACATTTTCAGGTCATTTTCTCTGGAACACTGAGTTGCTTTGCTCCCTTCCCAACCTCAGCTGGACCCTTGCCTGTGCACCTGCTCACCTGCCTTTCACTGTTACTGTTGTTGGCAGGTTAACGACCTAGTGACTTCTTTGCCTGTCACCTTAGACTTGGGGGCAGTGAAAATCTACCAGAGTGGCATGTCAACGGCCGTGGAGACAGATTTTGGGCTCTTAGTGACATTTGACGGCCAGCACTATGCCTCCATCTCTGTGCCAGGCTCCTACATAAACTCCACATGTGGGCTCTGTGGGAACTACAACAAAAACCCGCTGGATGACTTCCTCCGCCCTGACGGCCGGCCAGCCATGTCTGTCCTGGACCTGGGAGAGAGCTGGAGGGTGTACCACATCGACTGGAAGTGCGGCTCGGGCTGCGTGGACAACTGCACCCAGTGTGACGCCGCCACCGAAGCCCTCTATTTTGGCTCTGACTACTGTGGCTTCCTCAACAAGACAGACGGCCCCCTGTGGGAGTGTGGCACCATGGTGGACCCCACGGCCTTTGTGCACAGCTGCGTGTACGACCTGTGCAGTGTGAGGGACAATGGGACCCTCCTCTGTCAAGCCATCCAGGCCTACGCCCTCGTGTGCCAAGCCCTGGGCATTCCGATTGGAGACTGGAGAATCCAGACTGGATGTGGTAAGCTCCCATCCAAACAATGCAGGGGGTACAGGAGAGGGTGGCAGGACTCCTTGTTAAGACCAATTCCCTGAGTGAGGAATTATAAAGAATTATAACTATAAAAGGATTTTTACCATTCTCCCCTTCCCTACTATATCATAGTTAGAAAACAATAAATCTGTGATAAACATAAATCACTGATAAACAGTGGCAGGAAATGCTTGGCTAGAGGAAGGCCAGGTGGCTGGAGTGGCAATCCCAGAGCTGAGGGAGGAGGTAGGGTTTTCAGAGCTGGAGGCTGTTGAGTAAATGCAGAATTCAGCCTGCTTTATCAAAAAGCAATCTCTGGGAAAACAATGCACCTTCCTAATGGAAGCCACAACATCTGCTTCCTGCTCTTTCCTCTCCACTTTGTGTTCCTTTTGGTTTATTGTCTCTTGCTCTTTGAGCTGGCCCCCTGCTGCTGGTGCGTGAAGGGGCTGCAGAGAAGGTATAAATCTTTTCTGAAAGGCCCGATGGTTAACAAA
The DNA here is from genome assembly GCF_014898055.3 of Talpa occidentalis. Lineage (NCBI taxonomy): Eukaryota > Metazoa > Chordata > Mammalia > Eulipotyphla > Talpidae > Talpa > Talpa occidentalis. The sequence continues at coordinate 20,491,563 of NW_023601212.1, forward strand.
AGCCCCAGCAACTCCAGTGTGAGGTAACCCAGCCTCTTCTGAATTAGACTTTTGGACTAAGATTTGTACCGCTGAGTCTAACCCAGCCTCTTCTGAATTAGACTTTTGGACTAAGATTTGTACCGCTGAGTCTCGTACCATTGTTGTTTCCTCCTATCCCACTGAAATTGCTCCCTCTTTTCCTAGTTATGAAAAATTTAAAAACAAACAAATAAAAAACAAAAATCTTTGCAGAATTTCTTAATCCTTGGTTTTCCCCATAGGAGTAAACAGAAAATTAGAATCCATGCACATGAGGGTGCCTTGAAGTGAGAAGTTTTCGATGTTTCTTGAAGTTCCAAGGCCAGAGGAAGATTATTTCCTATCAGTATAGGTTCCATTCACATAAATCATCATGTGTCAGATCCAAGTCTTAGACAATAGGTCAAATTACTAAGAGACACTGTATTTTGTATTTTTATTTCTTACTATTATGCTCAGAGCATCCAAATCCTGATTCAGGTTGACATAGACTTCCCTTTGATCAACTTGTATATTCTAATTGCCTAAGTAATATTTTGCCTATAATGGCAATTTTTTCTAGTGTTACTATTTTCCTATCCCCCCCACCCCCTTTACTGGGATGAATTATATATAACTGAGAGTGCTAGTTTACTATGCTGCTGAGTCCCTGCTTACTGGATTCAACTACACTAAGACATTTATGTAGATTCAGATGTTCTTAAAATAAGAACTGAAGGTTTCTAAGTCTCGAAGGATTCCTGGAGGAATAAGCACACACATTCTTTTCAGATAGCCAAGACTTCTGATTTTTACTCTCTCAGGAAATTCATTTGCAGTCTTTTTGCTACTGCTTAGGTATTTTAAGTACCTCCCAATTACAAATTTCGCATTTTCAAATTACTCCTCTTAACAGCCACACTTTACATTTCTCCTGTCAGTGGATTTGTTTCTTTTTAAGAATGGATCATACTCTTCAAAATCAGGGGGAAAAAAGGTACATGTCCATCAATTGAAGATCTTTTTTTTTTTTTAAAAAAAAAGTTTATTTATTTATGCATATAAGAACAGGGGTGTAAGCCAGAGGTGCCAGGAGTTGAGAGGATTCACCAAGGAGAATGGGACGCAGAATGGGCAGATCTATTGAAATATACTGCTGAGGGGAGCAGCGGACTAGACAGGAGAGGTCTGCTGCGCCAAATGGGTAGCTCCCTGGCCCCACCAGGGATTGAACTTGCTCTGCAGTGGCTGGGGATGGCTTGATGTGCTGTTTTTAACCCCTGCACTACCAGGGAGGCCCTCAATTGAAGATCTTAAATCATCTCAATGATTGTATTATTTCACCAAATACTGAATCTATATTGAATCAGTCTAGCCTAGATAGGATAGTGGCCTGAAGTTTAATTTCTATCAAGATGATCAAATGAGAGTCAGGGGTGACCATTCCATCATGTGACTCAGCAGTTATCAGAGATAAAATTGCGCTCATTTCTACCAACACAGCCTCAAATCCTCTTCCCAGGGAGTGGTGGCTTAGGCCTCACTCTGGCGGTAAATGCTCCAGCAGTGTCCTTCTGCCAGGTCCCAGTTCTGAGTGGATTCTGGCAGGTTGGCGCCTGCGTCATTCATATGCTGTTCTCTTCTCTCCCCTATGTCAGTGTCCACAGTGCAGTGCCCAAACTTCAGCCACTACTCCGTGTGCACCAGCAGCTGCCCTGACACCTGCTCGGATCTGACGGCCTCGCAGAACTGCGCCACGCCGTGCACCGAGGGCTGCGAGTGCAATGAGGGCTTCGTCCTCAGCACCAGCCAGTGTGTCCCGCTGCACAAGTGTGGCTGTGACTTCGATGGTCACTACTACACCATGGGGGAGTTCTTCTGGGCCACGGCCAACTGCACGGTGCAGTGCCTGTGCGAGGAGGGCGGCGAGGTCTACTGCTTCAACAAGACCTGCCGCAGCGAGGAGGTGTGTGCGGTGGAGGATGGCTACCAGGGCTGCTTTCCCAAGCGGGAGACCGTGTGCCTGCTCAACCAGAACCAGGTGCTGCACACCTTTGATGGGGCCGCCTTTGCCTTCCCCTCCGAGTTCTCCTACACCCTCCTGAAGACCTGCCCTGAGCGTCTGGAGTACTTGGAAATCGACATCAACAAGAAGAAGCCTGATGCAGAACCAGGTTGGCTCCGGGGTCTTCGGATTCTAGTGGCTGACCAGGAGGTCAAGATAGGAGGAGTTGGGGCTTCGGAAGTCAAGGTAAGACCCCTGTTGCACTTGAGGGTTTTCCGATGAGCCCCACCAAGTGAAGGACACTTATTCTTCTGGTCTGCCTTTGGGCCTCTGACCACAAGCAGACTGGAGAAAGGCAATGACTGCAAAACTGGAGCACTTTCTCACGATCAGCACCAAACAAGAGTCTATTGGTTGGAGACATTGAGTGAAGCCGTAATTTTTCAAATTAGCTCTAGCAAGACTAAGCCAAATTGCAAATAATTAAAGGATGCTTATGTTTTGGATAAAAGGTATCACATTTCATCCTATGAGGTAGATAATAATATTACACTCACTTTATAGATGAGAAAAACTGAGGCACAGAGAGGTTAAGCAACTTCCCCAGGAACACACAGCCATAATGTGGATCAAGGCAGATTCTGTGATCTTAAACTACACTGATGCTTCATGGAAGTCCACCTGGGTCCATGCAAGGGGTGCTTGCTATGGTGTTTCCTGACCCTCTGACCAGCTCTACCATACCACCATTAGGTATCCAGACTCAGATTATTAGTTCTAGAAGGAGTCTTTGGAATCATCTGGCACAGCTCTTTGTTTTAACATGCAGATTCCAAAGACCTAGGTGAGGGAAAGAGGCCTCACAGCTAAGTCATAGCCAAGCCAGGAGGATGCGGAGGAGGAGGAGGTCTCCTTCCCCCTGCCTTACATGTCTTTTACCATATTACATGAAGTCTCATTTAGAAAACAAAAGTCAACCACTGCTGACCAAGGAGATAATAAAGCACGCATCCACAACCGAAAGGCTGTGCTTTCATTCCTATTGGCACATTGGCAGAGATTCCTATATTAAAAAGAACAGTAAGAGGTGAAAGGATGGCTATATAATTAGATATACTCTGTATGCCTCCAGGGACTGGGAGATTTGATGGGAAAGGAAGGAGCTGGAAAGGTGGGGAAGAAGAGGTTCTCTTTGTGAAAAGATGTCAGGCAGCAGGAAGGAGCTCATATTTCAATTGGTTGGGAGCTACCCCAGTGTGTGTGTGTGTGTGTGTGTGTGTGTGTGCGCGCGTGTGCGTGCACAGAGCAAATGAGTTGGGAGTCTGGAAAGAAAGAAACAAAGATCCCATGTAAAGCTGTTGGTGTCTGTGTGGCTCACATAGACTGCTGATTTCTTGACATTTCTGAAAGGGCCAGTCATGGGCAGAACCACATCTTTATTCCATAGTCTAGTAAATTGTTGGTGCTTTGTGTGTTTCTGGAATTGATGACAGTGATTTGATTTTTCAGTTGAATGGTCAGGAGGTGGAATTACCTTTTTTCCACCCGTCGGGGAAGCTAGAAATTTATCGAAACAAGAACAGCACGACTGTAGAGTCCAGGGGTGTGGTGATGGTCCAGTACTCAGACACGGGCCTGCTGTACATCCGGCTCTCCACCGCCTACTTCAATTGCACTGGAGGCCTGTGTGGCTTCTTCAACGCCAATGCCAGTGATGAGTTCTGTCTCCCCAACGGCAAGTGCACTGACAACCTGGCGGTGTTCCTGGAGAGCTGGACAACTTTTGAGGAGATCTGCAACGGGGAGTGTGGGGATCTGCTGAAGGCCTGCAACAATGACTCAGAGCTGCTCAAATTCTATCGGAGCCGGGCCAGGTGTGGCATTATCAACGACCCCTCCAACAGCTCCTTTCTTGAGTGCCACGGGGTGGTCAATGTCACTGCCTACTACCGCACCTGCCTCTACCGCCTGTGCCAGAGCGGGGGCAATGAGTCGGAACTCTGCGACTCTGTGGCCCGCTACGCAAGTGCCTGCAAGAACGCTGATGTGGAGGTGGGCCCCTGGAGGACCTACGACTTCTGCCGTAAGTTGGAGTGACCTTATGGATGTGTCAGCTGGGCAGTGAGGGAACACATGAGACATTGGGTCTTCATCCTCAGGATTTCTCTTTCTATGGGAATTGAGCTCACAGACTAATTACCGTGTATTCTTTCCCTAATCGGATGTGTCCTCTAAAAGGGCCATCACCCTAAACCAGATTTCTTCTCACGTTTGTTTGATTCTAATTACACGACAGCTCTCCATTGTAGAACACTTGACCTTCCCCTTGTCCTGTGTGGTTTTATTTAGCTAGTGAAGGGTACACATCCTGTCAAAGGGCTGGGAATCTTTGTGATCCTTAATTTGGTGTTTTCACTCTTGGCAAAGAAGGACCTGGATCATTCACTAGAAGGTGATGGGTTAGAAAAACATTTACATTGTAGAGATGAGTGCTGCTTCCCAGGCAAATCTGGCAATGGCTATTAAGAGAGTCCTATGTTGCTGGTTTTTCATTTTGTTCCCAGAGTTCCTGACCCCTCCCAGTAGGGCAGTGATAGTGTGAGCAACAATTAGAATAATGACTGTGAAGAAGCAACATATAGTACCCTTGGTTATCTGGTTTTCAAGGAGGCCCCGGGAGATGCAGTGTGGAAGGGTAGAATGAGTGACTCAGGGGGTGGGACCCACATCTGGAGCAAAGACTGCCTTTCTGGGACTCCATCCCCCATCTCTTTCCCTCCAAAAAGCTCAGTTCTAACCCAAAATCAGTGCCACCAGTAAGAGTCCATCCTTGACAGTCATTACATTTCTTCCTTCCTGTGTTATTTTTTAAACTTTTCATTTTGAAAGAACTTCAAAGTTGAAAAAAAATTTGCAGGAATATCTGTGTACCCTTTAACCAGAAGCTGGCATCTGGGTGAGCTTTACCCATTGCTATTGGGGTATTAGTGTTTTGCCTCTTTGAGCTAATAACACACACATACACACACACATGCACAAATGCATATATGCATATACATGCTTGTCTTTTTAAGTCTCTGGTGTCAGAACATGAGTGAGGTTGGGTGGCTGTCACTCAGAGATGAGTAGTCACACCCCTGCTGAACCTTAAGCACAGTGGACAGAGATCAATAGCAGATACTCTGAATCCTAAAGCTGGGATTCTGGGAGTCTGCTCTTTTCATAGTCACCTTAGGGAGGGAGGCCCCAAGCTTCCTGCGTACCTCCACATCTAGTGGGACCTTATGATACTTTCCCAAGGCGGTTCTTTTAATCCATCCCCCACGTCCTCTTTTGACCTCTCGCCAGCTTATCTAATACGGTCTCCATCCCTGCTTCACACTCAGCTCTTTAGCTGTAGTTCATTCATGCTGCAGGATCCACTCTGTGGCCCGGCATGTCAGTGCGCTCCTGCTAGACTAAGAACTCCTACCCAGCAGGGAAAGTCTCTGGCTGGTTTTCATGTTGTGTGGAGCACAGTCTGGTGAAGAGTGAGTGCAGGGGGAGGATGATGATTCCCTCTTCTTCTGGGTGTGAAGGCTGCTGAGAATACCTTCTCAACTGTCCCTGATCTGGGCCTGGAGAACTGGAGGAAGTTCTTGCAAGTGCCTCTTTTAGAGAAAGACACATGTGCAGAAGCAACCGCATGGTACATGGCTTCCTGGGGCAGGGAAAGAGCCAGGGCTCAAACTTGAGACCTCTCCCCAGGATGTGTGGTTGTGGGCTCTGGTGAAAAGGATCTGGAGCATGTTCTTTTGCTTAATCTTGTCTGCAGGTACTAAGGGGTTAATCTGGCTGGGGTCCTGCAGAGTGGGGACTAGATTGTGCAAAAGCTGTAAATCAGGCACACAATCTTCTTTGAACCTAGAAAGAGACAACCATTGCTTCTGTCTTCAAATATTTCAAACCAGCCCTCTGGTTGACAGAGCCAGGCTGCCCAATTAAGTAATTTCACAGAGGCATTTCAGGGGCCAGGGGAAGTTTTATTACTTTACGTCGGTATGTTCCAGACTTTCAGACAAATTCAGACAACACAATAAGTCATAAAGCTAGAGCCATTTAAATAAGTCATGTTATTTGCTATCACCATAAACCTGCAGTCAGTGTTATAACATTCATAATTTAGAGACAAATGTGAAAATCCCGCTACATAGACATATTTAATCAGTGCAGAACTAGCCTTCAACTCCAAAGCCGTATGGTTTTGTAGTCAATAGGAGTGGAGAAAGTCCTTTAGCCTGGGGGGGAAAAAAATTGGCTTCCTATGCACAGTGCAGAACCATTGAGTTGGTACTTATGGGCAGAGCTATTATTGTCATGCAATTTATTTCTCTGTGGTGTCCTCCATGTCCTTGGATTATAGAACATGATTAAGGAAATGATAGTATGCATAAGAGCCAAAGAAAGTTTTAGAGGCAAGATCTTATTCTCCCAGGAGATGGTGGAGACCTTCACAGGTCTTTACGCTACACAGACTTGTAGATTTCCTCCATGCTCCTGAATTCGTCCCTGTCCGTGTCAAATTTTGACAAACTAAAATGATAATGAGAAACGGGAAGTTTCCTGGCACTGCACAGTGAGCTGCTCACGCTATCATCATATCATGTGCGGTGCTTTGTGACTCGGAAACTAGGCCTGGGAAGGCTGCTGGGTGGAAGTGCAATTTGCATGAAACTTGTGAGATGGTAGGATTTGGCTGGGTGAGGGCCATCTGGTGGGGGGGGGGATGTGAGCAAATGATGCAGTAGCAATCCTGTGCGGGGGTGATGTGGGGGAGACTCCAGTAGGTGGGGGAGGCCAGAGGGCACCAGCAGCAGAGAAACGAATGAGAAGAGGAAGAGCAGTTTATAAGGTAACAAAACCTAATTGACGCCTGTCTGTAGTAGACGGAAGTGTAAAGAGGAGACAGGGTGTACCGTTTATGGAGACTCTGCTGTGGATTCCGTATATCAGGTTATTACTCCTCAGAATTACCAAGCTAGGTAAATATTGATCTGATTTAATAAAGGAAGAAACTGAACTTCAGTGATGATATCCACAGTCTCTATGACCTCAGGACACTCTCCAGAGTCTTTGATCAGATGAATTGAGAGTCTAGAGATTTGGATTTGAATCTCTCTTTCCAGGACTTATTAGCTGTATTAAGTTAAGTCTCTGAACCTCACATTCCTCACCTGTAAGACAGGGATGATAAAACTTCCCTTACCTGCCAAGCTGCTAACAGAAGTCGCACAGATGTGCCTAAAGCAATGGCTGGCATGTAACTGTTACTCAGCCCAAGCTCATGGTCTTGGAACCTTCTGCATGGAAAGTGCACTCAAAGTACACAAGAGTCAGGGGTTCACTGAGCCTTTGTGCACCCAAGATGACAGTGGAGTCATTCACCTGGACTTTACCAGCTCTCTGAGCTGCACTATAGATATACACGTGCATGCACACGTGTGCTAATGACGCACACACACTGTCTTTAGCTTGTCCCTTTCTCAAGCCTGTCTTCTCCTTGCCCACCCTCAGCCCTGGACTGCCCGGAGAACAGCCATTTTGAGGAGTGCATGACGTGTACGGAGACCTGTGAGACCCTGGCCCTGGGCCCCATCTGTGTGGATAGCTGCTCTGAGGGTTGTCAGTGTGACGAGGGCTACGCCCTGCAGGGCAGCCAGTGTGTCACTCGGAGTGAGTGTGGCTGCAACTTTGAGGGGCACCTACTAGCCACCAATGAGACCTTCTGGGTGGACCTGGACTGCCAGATCTTCTGCTATTGCAATGGCACAGACAACAGCGTCCACTGCGAGACCATCCCCTGCAGGGATGACGAGTACTGCGTGGAGGAGGAGGGCCTGTACTACTGCCAGGCCCGCACGGATGCCTCCTGCATCGTCTCAGGCTACGGCCACTACCTGACCTTTGATGACTATGCCTTTGACTTCCAGACCAGTTGCCCACTCATTCTGTGCACCACAGGACACAGGCCAAGCTCAGATGCTTTTCCCAAGTTCATCATCACAGCCAAGAATGAGGACCGGGACCCATCACTGGCCTTGTGGGTCAAGCAGGTGGACGTGACTGTGTTTGGCTACAACATTGTGATTCACCGGGCCTACAAGCACACTGTGCTGGTGAGTAGTCAAGAGCCAGACCCCACAAAGGAAGACTCAGGGGTGTGAAAACAGCTGGGCTACAGCAGAGTCAGGCTGGCCCAGAATCCAGCAAAAAGCACAGGGTGTTAGAGTAGAGGTTCTGTGTCCTTTTCTCTTATAGATAAGGAAACTGAGCCTCAGAGAGAAAAATGATCTCTCTGAGTCAAAAGTACCAACTTAGAAAGATCCAGTTGTTGAAATGTTATCTTTTCAGCGAAGCAGAGTATTTTGGGGAGAACACAGCCCTGGATCCAGTCCCAGCGCAGCTGCCACTGTGTGCCTAGGACAGTCCCTGCCTTTGTAATAGAGAACACAGGCCTAGCACAGAACTGCCTATTGCCTTAATCCTCAGAATAGTATTTGCCTACCTTGGCCTCCTCCCACCTCCACAGTCTCCCCAGGGACTCCAGGATCCTGGGCTCAGCAGTCCTGAAAGCACTGGGAGCAATCTCTGCTCACCTGGGCCTCAGTGCCCCCTTTGCACCCCCTTGACGGTGAGGATGGGAGCTAGTCAGGGTTGGGGAGTTCCGTGTGCCCTTAGTCCAGCCTAAGGGCCTTAGCCCCAGCCCTCCTTATTCCACATCTTGCACTGAGCATAACATCAAACACTAACAAGCCAGCCACAGCCTCTGCTTAGGCGTTTTGTTGGAGCCGATCTAGGGTGTTAGCCTTTTAGCATCATCCTCCCCGGTCTGTGGCATGATTTATGTCCAAGGGGACTCCTTTTCATCTTGTACACATTCTTTTTAAAATTCTGAACTGACACGAAAGAGTTCCCCAGGCAACTCTACTGATTTCTTCCTTAGGATTTCCTGAACCTCCTACTCTGACAAAGAGAGGTCTCCAGGCTTCTGAAACTGTCTTCCCTTTCACATTTATTGGAAAATGTACCTTCTTAACCTCTAAGGTGAATGTCTCTCTCTGCCCATTCTTCTTTCCTTTCTTGATTTTATACCTAAACCCCTGATTGCTTGCTTCTCAAAAACAGTGTGTTCCTGTATCCATTTCTGCATTAATCACATTGTAATTTTTCCTGATGTTCGTGTTTAACCCACTCAATATTAATCGTGGGCCTTTTCAGGGCAGGGACCATGCCTAATTCATCTTGATATTAAATGAATACACAGTGCCCTGCATATAAAGACACTCTAAACATTTGTCAGACAAATGGATGAAATGACATAATAACTCCTTTCTTCTAAAGTTCCTAGGACTTTTATTTTGCTGCCGGTCACCTCTTTGGCGATCCAAGAGATTAAGCTGTCACTGAGGCAAGTTAGGAATAGATCAGATGTACTGCTTTTAGACATGTCAGGTTGCTGCAGAGGTCTGCATCAGTGAAGCAGCTCAGTCTAATAACGCCCTGCTAGTCCACTGTCATCATATGTGTGAAAAGGAACGTAGCAATCATTGTGTCTGTGTGGCTTGCTTGCATCATATTTGTCCTTTTCTCCTCCAGGATATATTTCTACCCTAAGATGTATAAATGTTCAGACAGTTACTTATGTCCTTGACATTCAACATTCTTCTACCTTCCTACCTTCCTGGTTTTTAATTTTCTTTTAAAATAGAATTTGTTCCAGGGCCTCCCTTGGTGGCACAGGCGGTTGAGCGCCGCACTGTGAAACTGTCCGCAGCCTCTGCAGTGAGGGTTCGATCCCGGCCAGCTAGTGAGGGTCCCACATGGCATGGCAGACCTCTCCTGTCTCGCCCGCTGCTCCCCTCAGCAGTGTATTTCAGTCAGTCTGCCTGTTCTGTTCCCCGCTCTGTTTCTGGTGAATCCTCTCACCCTCCTGTGCATCTGGTCTGTACCCTCGTTCTTGTATAAATAAATAAATAAATAAATAAATAAATAAATAAATAAATAAATAAATAAATAAATCTTAAAAAAAATAGAGTTTGTTCCAGGTCCTGTACCATCCAGAGTGTCATGAAATCCCACTCTCTGCCTTGGGTTATATGGTCTCAGCATGGAGGTGTGTAGACATCTGAGGCTCCACTCATGAGCTTTCTCAACTCTTCCCAGTGATTTTCACATAAAGGCTACTGGAGCCTCCTGAATGCTTATTCTTTGTGTGTTCTCCCCTCTTCCCTTTGTGGTAACTGACTCCCCACTCTTGCTGGGCAGATCCCTCTCTCCCTCTGCTGTTTGGTGAAGGCCCTGGCGGGTCAACTCCCCTTCCAGGCAGGAGGGCTATTCCAGTCTCACAAGATGCCCTTGTGAGAGCATCTTGACTTTGGCTGAAGTCAGAACTGTGAGAACCACACAGCTGGTTCCTCACATAAAGATGGCGAGGGAAGAGTACTCATTTCTCAGGGCTGCCATCACAGAGAACCGTGGACCAGCAGACTGAAACCAACAGAAACGTATTTGTCATCATCCTGGAAGCTAGAAGTCTGAAATCAGGCCATCAGCAGGGACTCTCTAGGGCCCCAGTTCCAGGCCCCTCTTCAAGCTTCTCGAGATTGTAGGCAATCCTTGCAGATCCTTGCTTTGTGGCAACACGGCTTCTTGTCGCTGCTATGTCTTTGCATGGCTGTCTTCCTCTGTGTCTTCTGTTTCTCTGTCTCAGATCTCTCTCTCCTTTCAAGGACACCCGTCATTGGATTTAGGGCCCACTCAAATCCACTATGATCTCATCTTAACTTGATTACATCTGCAAAGACCCCATTTCCAAATAAGGTCACATTCACACGTCCTGGGCGTGAAGACTCCAACCTGTCTTTGGCGGGGGACACAATTCAACCCACATCAGAGGGTTATCAGAAAGCGATGAGCATCAGAGAGCAATTGATTGATTAAAAGGGTGGGGCGCCCCTTGCCAGTGCCCATCTTTCTGAGTCACTCAGAAGTCCTAAGTGCCCAAACTGGGAATAAAGTATATCACTTTTAAATCTCTGACAAGAAGACCAAGTTCAGGATGCAGCAAAGGTTCTTTTGGGGCCTGAGGGATAGATTTAGCATTTACTTTGAATTATTAATATGCATTACAGGATCTGCTTGTTCAATGATTTGCATTTGTTTTTCCCATGATGTTATTATTAGTCACCATCTCTCCCTGAGAGAAGAATAATGGCTGTCATAATGACAGTGTGCGATGAAGTGCCGGACAAAACACAGCACAGAGCCCGGGGTCACAATTGGCACTCTCAGAAAAGGAGGTGACAGGAAAGTGAGTCCTTGGGACACAGGGTCGCTCTCTGCCTCTGACCTTTCCCTGCATTAAGCAGTGCTGGAGATGTGGGAGGATGCGCTAAGCCACAGGAAACTAGAAATAAATCTGCTGTCTCTATCCCAGCCCGGGTCGCGGGGGCGAGCAGCAGAAGGTGAGCCTCTTCAGGGCACTGCACACCCCCGACCCGTAGCTCACCAGAGACAGCTTCGCTCCTGCTGTCTCCCCCAGGCTTCATGGTCCAGGCACAGGGACGGGCTCCAGGACCCTCAAGGCCGGGCCTGTCACCCACTGCCCATCTTCTGGCTGGCGGGAAAGAGGCTGAGTGTCATTCCAGCTCAGTTTAGTCTGCTGAGCATGTGTCGGCACCTATTCTGTGCCATGCCCGAGGGGCAGAAAAATGAGTGACTTCTGTCCTAAGAGAACTCAGTGTCAGGAAGAGAGAGATGTGATCACGGGTCATGCATGGGCAGGGCTACAAAAGGTGATGCATGAAGATGAGGCTTGTGAGGGCAGAGAAGAGGGATTGCCTGGGCCACCTGAGCTTTCTGGAAGCGCTATCCCTGTGCTGAGCCCCGAGGACAGTGTCAGGCAGGCTGAGAAGGAGTGAGGGCCTTCTAGGAAAAAGAAGCATCAGTGAGGACGGAGGCCAGCACTATGGGGTGTGAAGGGACATCAGCTCAGCTGAAGAGGCTTTAGAAGCAGCTCAGGGCTGGCGTTTTCAAGGAAAGCCGTCCACTGAAACTCCAATATGTCTTCTATTTCTAATACTTAAATATTTGAAATCACTGTTCCCACACATCCCTGTGCCTCTCCTCTTCCTCCTCTGCTCCACGCCTGCGCCTCCCTCCAGCAGGCTCTGCTTCCATACCACCCTCTCCCTTCAGCCTGTTTTCCTTCCATTTCTCGCGTACAGAGGAAGACAGAGCAGTGGTATTAGATGGAGGAGACATTCGGGGCCTCCAGAGACGGAGAAAAGCCAGACCAGCCGGTCTGAATGCTTTCTAGGGGTTCCCCTTGGCCGTGACAGAGTTCAAAAGCCCTTCAGCTTTCATCCAATTGTTTTGCCTTCCCAAGATCTTGCCTCCTGCATGATATCTGGTAGCCAGGAACATGGAATACGGGGAAACTGAGAAGGAAGAGCAAGCCGCTGCAGGAGCCTTTGGGGGCACAGCTCTTGGTTTATTAATGAGTCCCCTGGCCTCCCCACCCCACAGTGACCCACTGTGTCTGTGCTCCATGTGTAGAGTCCAGGACTCCATCTCTAGTCCTCCAGCTGAGAAAGTTGTGCTCACCCGCATGATCTCCCTCTTCCTTCCACCTCCCTCACCTGTCACGGAAATGACCCATCACAGTATCCTTCCCACCACCTCCAGGTGCAGAGCTGAGTCACCCTGCTTCTCCCTCTCCACCCCCCGCCCACTGGTGTCACCTTCTGTGCCTTTTCTGGGATGTTCCCCGTCTCTCATCGCCTCTCCCTCCTGTGTCTCAGGGTCTTTAATCCACGAACACATGCACCCCAGCTCACCATGAGCTTCCATCCAACCTCTCCCCTTCCCTCTGTGTTCACATTCTTGGAGAGGGCTGTCTCTCCTGGTTGCTTTTTAACTTCTGCTATATTACTTCTGGCCTCCTCATTTGTTGAAGTTCTCTAATTAAGGCCGATGATGACTCATTTTTGCAAATAATAAAAAAAGCTTCAGGTTTTATCTCTCAGACCTCCCTGCCATGTAATGTTGCCTCCACAGCCCTGGGCGGGCCAGGCCCTCCCTACCTCTCCATTTTCATCTCCCACCACGCCCAAGGCCACGTTGTATGCTCCAGCAACACTAAATTGCTGTAATTCTTCATATTTATCAGATTTCCTCTTTCCTCTTGGCCTTTGCTTGGGCTGTGACCTTTTCTTATGATTCCTTTTTCTTTGCTCTCATTCTTCCTCAATGATGAGCCCAAACCTACTCACCTTAGGAGGGTGTGTGGGTATCAGCTTCTGCGGGCGTTCCTGATGCTGTCCCCAGGCTGTCTGCTGCCTATCCAACTGTTTATCTCCATCTCTGCTTTCATCAGAGGATGTTGTTATTATCTGATTATGTACTTTGCCACCTGCCTGTGAGCTCCTCGAGAAAGGGCCCCCTGATTTGTTCCAGCACGAGCACAGTGCCTGGCGCAGAGGGAACCAGATTGAAAGCCACTGGACAAACAAATGGGGAATTCTGCCTAGATAGATGTTCATAGAAGAGGAGAGGGTTGAGTTGAAACCTGAAGGGTGAGTATTGCCCCAGAGAAGGGGGGCTGAGGAGAAAGGCATCACTGATGCATTCTGTCCATTTTTCTTTTTCTTTTTTTTTTTTTAAAGATTTATTTATTTATGCATACAAGAACTGGGGTACAGGTCAGAGGTGTGGGGGGGGGTGAGAGGAGTCACCAGAGACAGAGTGGGGAACAGAACAGGCAGACTGACTGAAATACACTGCTGAGGGGAGCAGCAGGTGAGTCAGGAGAGGTCTGCTGTGCCATGTGGGTAGCTCCATGGCCGGGGATTGAACTCATGCTGCAGTGGCTGTGGATAGCTTCATAGGTTGCGCCTTAACCCCTTGCGCTACCAGATCTCTAGAGCAAATCCTGAGGGGGATTCTTGGGAAATGAGGGAAGCACGAGCACATGAGCACTCAGCAAGGATAGGTCCAAGCCAAGACCAAGGTCAGCCTAGGGGCCTGCACTGACCTGCCCACAGAATTGGCCCCCTGTGTGGTCAGTCATCATCAGTGCAGGGCTGCCCTTGGGATGGGTGGGGTGGAGGGGTCCTCGCCTCCTGGGCCAAGTGGCTCCCATTGGCCAAGGCCCGTTGCAAGTTATCATAACCCGCCATCACAGCGACTGAGGATGGAGTCCTAGGTGAGCAGGGAAGACACTACTGCGCCCCTCAGCAAATGAAATGGCATAGTCACATGACATGTCCATTGGGGATTGCATAGGGTGATGGATATTCTTGGGGTGGAGGAAGTCAGTGGGGCCAGCCCCTGGTGAGACCTGTGTGATATGCGGAGTATGACATTTTATCACGCCGGGAAGAGGGTGGTAAGGATTGGATTCACTGCTTTCTGTTGCATTAAGAAATACTGTCATAGCAGTAGTGAGTAAATGAAGGACAGGGGTGATGCCAGAGTGGGCGGACCCGTCAGGAGAGCATGCAGTAGCCAAGGAGGGAGGTGATGACTGTCTGAACTAAAGCCGTAGCTGTGGGGACAGAAGGGAGTCAGATTGGAGAGCAATTAAGGAGGTCAGGAGGGAGGGGCTTTTGGGTCAAAAGAAGACCAGGAGAAAGACCAGCCCTCCTCCCAGATCTCCCTGCAGGCACTGTTATCCACGTGCACGCATCCAGCCAAGGGCTGTGGAATTTGGCTCATCTGAGTCCAGTGGAGTAGGGTGGTCCGCTTGGGTCAAGTGCACTCAGCGTGAGGCATTGTGCTGGGTGCAATAAAATGTCCTTCCTGCCCTCAAGTTGCTCATAATCTAGGAATATAGCAATGCAGGCAGCCAACCACGCTATGAGGCAGATTGTGATGTGTGCTTCAATAGCAGGACATGTGTGCTTGATCTTGCCCAAAGGTGGAAGCTGCAAGAGAGTATAAATAACATTTTGCTGACCCAGACAAGGGAGTGATTCATTCCTACCACATGCTTAGAAAATCTTGCTTTACAGAAGAGGCGATGTTTGAGCAAGTTCTGGAGTAGGAGAGGAAAGTTGATGGGTGAAGAATGGCATCCTAGGGAGAGGGACGAGCAAAGTCAAGTCATTATTCAAGGAGAAAAAAATCCCAAAGGAATTACTAAATTGGCACTTGCCCCAAATAAATCCACAGTAGAGCTAGAAATGGAAACACAGGAGTTCTAGGTTTGTGTATTTTAGTCTAGACTTTAATTGAATTCTTATTACCCTCTCATTACCTTGGAGAAAACAATTTGAACTCCTGGGGGAAATAATGCCAAGTAAACAGAAGGCAGTGAAATAAATAGGTTTATTAGTGCACAAAAGAGTCATTTAAGTCTGTTCAAATCCTAATAATACTAGTTGACTGACATAAACGACACTAAATGCAAAGATTGTGCTGAACCTCCTCAAACCTCCCTCTGGGCTGCCTCTCTCTTGAGGCTCGTCATTAGGGGAAGCCTTGGGAAGTCTCCGGGCTGACTGTATTTCTCTACTTAACCCTCTTTCTCTGGCAGGTCAACAACGAGCGGCTGTATCTGCCATTGAAGTTGGGACAAGGGAAGATAAACATCTTCTCCTTTGGCTTCCATGTGGTGGTGGAAACTGACTTTGGCCTGAAGGTTGTGTATGACTGGAAGACCTTCTTGTCCATCACCGTCCCTCGGACCATGCAGAACCACACGCACGGCCTGTGCGGCCGCTATAATGGCAACCCTGAAGATGATCTGGAGATGCCCATGGGTCTGTTGGCCTCCAGCATCAATGAGTTTGGGCAGAGCTGGGTGAAGAGGGACACCTTCTGCCAGGTTGGCTGTGGGGACCGCTGCCCTTCCTGTGCCAGGGTGGAAGACTTTTCCAAGGTCCAGCAGCTCTGCAGCCTGATCCCCAGCCAGAGCTCTGGCTTCACCAAGTGTCACAGCAAAGTCAACCCCACCTTCTTCTACAAGAATTGCCTGTTCGACTCTTGCATTGATGGGGGTGCAGTGCAGACTGCCTGCAGCTGGCTGCAGAACTATGCCAGCACCTGCCAGACGCAGGGCATCGCTGTGACTGGCTGGAGGAACTACACGTCCTGCTGTGAGTCCTCTCCCTTCTCTCCTTATATCTTGATGGGTGCGGGCAGGCCTTTCTTCCAGCACCATAGAAGCCAGGGCAGATCGCAGAGAAAACTTCAAGGACATGCACTTTGGAGTTGAGTTTGCTGACAAGGTGTGTAACCTCCCAGAGCCTCCACTTCCATAAAGTAGGGTTCATGCCGATCAGTCCTTGTGTTACTCTGAGAATGACATAAGGTTATGTATCAAAACCACAGAGTAGCATGTGTGGATTTGGACTTAGCGAGTGTATAGCAAAATTCCAACAAAGCCCTACTGTGGAAGGGTGAGTTAGTAAGTTAGTTATTGCTAGGGCCTCACGGGACCTCCATTGTGCTGACCGTTGACAAGCTTTCTTCATATAAGTGTGTTTTTCTCCGTGCATGTATGGCGTTTATCGATCTTGTGTTTATGAGGAGCATTTGAGAAAGAATTCGCGTCTCTGGATCATAGCCTTGTTCTGTCCTTAAGGACCAGTGAGATCTTGGCGCCTCTCGCTTTTTCTCTCTGGTTCTCAGGTTCTCCCTGATCATGTGCCGCCTACACCATTTTTGCTACACAAACATCAGGAGGATCAAATTAGGTAATTGAAAGCTCAGCACGCGCTATGCATACTAAGTGTATTGTTGTTATATTAATGGCTTGCTCTGAGCCAAGCCCAGTGCTAAACGCTTTATCAACATTATCTCACATTTTCTCCTCAATAACCCAATTCATCAGGGAGAAATTGAGACTCAGAGGAGTTAACTATCCTATCTTAGGTCATACAACCACAATGGCAAAGCCAGAGTTGATCTAACCCCAAAGCTCATACTTTCAACCCATAGGCTATTCTGGAATAATTTGCCTGCATTTAGTACATCACAGTAGGAAAAGATTGGGGAAAAAAAAACACAATTGGTCTCTGGCCAGTCTGGCTTGGTCTATTTTTCTCCATCTCAAATCTCATTAGCCACAGAAAATTTCTTTTAGACACAACTGTGTGTAAAGGCTGCAAATTGATACTGAATGTACAAAACTCTCAATAAGTGATCCAGTGGGGGGGCCCAGAGAATAAACTCCCTTTTCATGCTGGAAAGGGTGGTTTGGATGAAAAACCAGAAACAGTGGTGTTGTTTAAGCTCACGCAGACAGTTTACATTCCTCATAATTGGATTTGCGTAGACTGTGGGGCAAGGTTGGAGGAACTGGGGAGGTGGAGGGAAAAATGCCAATACTGTATCATCCCAGCTCAGTCCCTGAGCAAGTGGTTGAGAGGATGATGCCAGTGGGGGGTGACTGTCCAGGCTAACTGGCCTCTGGTGACTTTAGTAAAATAAGTTCACCCTATAAAAGTCAGGGCCTGGATCAATCCCTAGAGTCGCTCTGAATGTGCTGGGGTCAGCACAGTGGGGCAAGAGAACTTGCCTTTCTCTGTATCAGGAAACCAGGGTCTGTGCCCAGGGCCTGAAAATGGTGCAGGATGGGGAAACTGTTTTAGACACCAACTATGGGGAGTTCCCTCTTCCCCTGAGCCTGGCCACAGAGGCTGCCCACTCTCTGGCCTGCCTGGGATGGGGGCATGTATCGGAAACTGGTCTCCGCAGCGGTCAGCAGGGCCAACACAGGTAAGGGCTGCTTTTAGAGGAGCAGGTACAGAACCCTCACCTTAAATTATGGTCCTAAATTTTGTCGCTCATGAAGGAGGTGGAGTTGAGTTAGCCAACCCCTAAACCTTACTTCCAAGGATGAGGTTCCTGCTGCCCCCGCAGAACTTGCTTAAAGATAAAGAACTTAAAGATGATTTTTCTGTCCCCTCCAAGAGAAAGCTTTTCCTCTTCCCTCAAAGTTCTGTTCAGACATTGGCTCCTCCTCCTTCCACAGAAATGGGGGGCTTTCTCCAAGGCACCCCTGTCTCCTTTACTTTCGGCCATGAGTCACATCCCTGGCTCCACCAGTTGCCCACCAGCAAGGCCTCGCCCAGCATCAGGGCCAGCCATCCCCATCACGAGAGTAGTAGCACCCCCCATACCCCCCACCACCTTGGTATTTCAGGACAGGGGAAGTGATCCAAGGACTGCACCTGAGGAGAGGGTGGTAGTGACTGGAAAGCTAAAAAAAGAGGAAAAATTATACTTTAAAGACGGTAGGTGGGGGCCTCCTTGGTGGCGCAAGGGGTTGAGACGCAGCCTATGAAGATGTCTGCAGCCTCTGCAGCACGAGTTCGATCCCCGGCCAGGGAGCAACCCACATGGTGCAGCAGACCTCTCCTGGCTCGCCTGCTGCTCCCCTCAGCAGTGTATTTCAGTCAGTCTGCCTCTTTTGCTCCCCACTCTGCCTCTGGTAAATCCTCTCACCCCCCACCCCGCATCTCTGGCCTGTAACCCAGTTCTTGTATGCATAAATAAATAATTCTTTAAAAAAAAATAAAGATGGCAGGTGGGTGTGGATGGGAGTGAACACAACTGGAGGCAGCTTGGTTTTGCATTTTGAATTTCGGAAGCAGAGAAAAGCTGTGGGAGACTGGGTTCTGGCTCAGCCATGGATCTGAGAGAACAGAGAACATGACCCAGAAAGCGGGTCTTGAATGCGATTGTCGCCCTTTGACGAGACTGAAAGCTCAGAGACATGAGGGCGGGACTCACATTCCCCACCCCTTCTTCTGAGCATCCAGCAACTCAGCATGCCCCTGTTGACACGGAGAAATGGTGCTTTTAGAAGAAAGAGAGTTAAACCAGAATTGCCCGTTTGACTTAAGCTTTACTGGTTACAAGGTAGCATGTGGTGTTCTTCAATGATATTGGCTGCTCCTATCAATGGATAATTTATTATGCAATTACCTTATTTCTAAATGCATCAGAATAGTTCTTCACCCAAGTTGAACAAATAGGCTTACAGGGATAGGCAAGTAAATTGTTTTAATTATTAACCCCTCCTTAAATCGCAATTAACTGAGTCTTTCATTCTCCCAGTCCCTGAGCCGGGGGTGTGGCAGGGGTTAAATAAGAGTACTAGGGGTTGGGAGTACAGTAAGAGATGAAAATAATAAATGCATGATATAACTTGGCTCTGATTCTGTGCCAGGCACTCCTTCCTCGAGGAGTATTGGTCATAGCTCCTTCTCCCAGGAGGAAAACAAAGTTCAGAGAATTAAGTCACTTTCCCATTCGGCTTAGGTGAGTTGGAAAGTGACTCCAGAAAAACTGTGTCTCCCCCTGTGTGATTCTGACTCTCTGAGGTCAGGGAGACCTGGAGAGCTGGGGAGGTCCTGGGTGCTGCAGAGGGTATATAGTGCTGGAGGACCAGGTCTGGGGAGATTCTTACAATCTCATCAACTCATTGTGAGAATTACATCTGATGCTCTCTCATAACCATGCCGGCCAGTGCCTGACACCTGTGGTCAGTTTAGGGTGGGTGTCCAAATTGGTTCCCCTTTTATCAGAGCTGGCTTTTGCTACTTTGGAGTCCCGTGTCCAAAATCTGGCAACCAGGGATTTTCTTGCATATTTCTCTGCAGATTCATAAATTCTTGTTGAATGATTTTTAAAAAAAAAAATCCCTACTACTACCATTATAGCTGATCCTATTATTAACAGCAGAAGTACCAGGCGTTGTGCTTGTACCATCATTGAATTTCCAGGCACTGTGCTAGACACCTTGTAAAACTATGCTTCGTTCTAGCTTAACATCTGCTTGATGTGGGAGACATTATACCCCCCATTTCAGAGATAAAGGAACAGAGGTTTAAAGAGAGTAAACTCCCAACCCATGAAGACATTGTTAGTGGCAGAACCAGGGTCAAACCAGGTCAGTATGATTCCAGCGTCCTTGTCCATTCAATTATACTACAACAGATTGCTTTCAGGACGATGGGTGTATCCTGCCCTCCCCCAGGCTAAGTCACTAGCTATAGCAAGAGACACATTTGTGACCATGGTTGAAATCCAGACGGAGAATGGACATCAGTCACAATTCTCAGTACTTAAGTGGAGAAATTTTAAAGTTTTTCCTCAGGAATCAAAGGTTTGTGAACCAACTACCATATTCTCAGCACTATCTGGGGTGCCACTGGAGAATCACTATTTAAAAATATGGAGTTTATAATCTGGTTGGGAAATAGAAGCAGCATACTTAAAACAACAACCACCACTAAATCAGTAGAATCTCTTCCTGAATATTAAGATGTATTGTAGAGCTTCAGTAATGAAAACCAGATAATACTGACACATGAACAGAAAGACCAACCAATGCAAAGGTGACAAAGTCTAGTAATAGACTCAAACACTAAGAAACACTAAGAAATTAGTGAATAGTAAAGCTGGCATTTTGAATCACTGGGAGAAATGTATCCCTCAATAAACAGGAAAGGACAAGCTACTAAGAGAAAATAGTTAAATCCCTCCTGCATTCTTTGCTCCAAAATAAAATCGACACCAAATCAAGACTTAACATAAAAATTCAAGTTATAAAATATGTATACAGATTATTATAAATATCAAATCATTATATTGCAATACCCAAAACCAATGTAATTGTGCATGCCAGTTGAATCTCTATTAAAAAAAAAATAGGGGGCCTCCCCGGTGGCGCAGCGGTTGAGCGCTGGGTTGCGAAGCTGCCCGCAGCCTCTGCGGCGCCAGTTCGATCCCTGGCTGCCCCCCTGCCACCGGAGGAGGGTCCCACATGGTGCGCAGACCTCTCCTGCCGCCTGCTGCTCCCCTCAGCAGTGTACTTCGGTCCTTCTGCCTGCTCTGCTCCTTACTCTGGCTCTGGTGAATTCTCTCACCCTCTCGTGCTTCTGACTGTACCCAGTGCATGTATAAACAAAACAAACAAACAAATAAATAAATAAATAAATAAAACATGCCTCTATTAAAAAAAATAAAATAAAATAAAAAAATTTAAAAAAAATAGGTACTAAAAGAAAACAAAGGAGTTCTGTTTGGGAATCCTGCAGCAGAGAAGGCCTTTTAAAGCAAAACACCCAAAGCTATAAAGGAAAAATCTATAAATCTGACCATTTTAAACATTTTAATTTCTACATTGGAAAAAACACATTGGAAAAATCACAAAAAGAAAAAACACACTCCAAAAAAGAAAAAAAAAAAAAAAAAACCCAGCCGCAAAGTCAAAAAAAAAATGGTGAACATTTTGTAATACACGACAGGCAAAAATCTATTTTTAATTTATAAAAAGCCTTTCTAATTTAATAAGAAACTTTTTCAACAACACAAAATGTGCAAGGGACATGAAAAGGGAGTTCAGAGAAAAGATGAATGCTTATAAGCAAATGAATAGATTACTAGCCTGAGAAAGATTGCAAACTCAGAATATAGCATATGGAGCACTTTCTCTGCATTTTTTTTTTTATTGTAGGAAAATATACACCACTGATGTTTATCACCTTACCCATTTTTAAGTGGCATGGCATGAAGTACATTTATACTGCTGTGCAGCCATCACCACTGTCCATCTCCAGAACTCCTTTCATCTTGCAAAACTGAAACTCTGTCCCCAATAAACAGTAAGTCCTCATTCCCTGATTCACCCCCACCCTCAGTCCCTGACAACCACTGCTGTAGTTTCTGTCTCTGTGAACAGAACCACTTTAGATTCCTCGTGTGAAAGGAATCATAGTTGGTTTTTTCTGTGTGTGTGTGTGGATGGCTTATTTCACTTAGCATAATATGCTTAAATATTATCTGTATTGAAGTATATTACAAAATTTCCTTCCTTTTTAAGACTGAGTAATATTCCATCAAATGTATATAGTCAGGCATTGCTTAACAGTGTTTTGGTTTTGGTCAACAGCAGACTAAATATGCAAGGTTGGTCCCAATAGGCCATACCATATAGCCTAAGTGTGTGGTAGGCTATGCCATCTAGATTTGCTTGACCACACTTTATGATACTTGCACTGTGATGAAATTACCTAATGACACATTTCTCAGAACACATCCTCATTAAGCAACACATGACTGTGTACACATTGTGCTTATTCATTCCTCCATTGATGGACACTTGGGTTGCTTCCATGTCTTAGCTAGTTCACTAAATCTTGCTATGAATATGGGTGTATAAATACCTCTTTGAGACATCCAAAAGTGGAACTGCTATGGTAATTCTGTTTTCAAATGTTTGAGGGATTGCCATACTGTTTTCCACACCAGCAGTTCATTTTACATTCCCTCCAGAAATGCAAAGTGTTCCAATTTTTTTCACATCTTTGCCAACACTTATTATTTTCTTTCAAAAATATTATCCACCCTAATGGATGGGAGGTAGTATCTCATAGTAGTTCTGATTTGCATTTCTCTGATAGTTAATAATGTTGAACATATTTTCAGGTGGTCATTGACATTTCATGTATCTTCTTTGGAGAAATGTCTATTCACATCGTTTGCTCATTCTTGAAAAGGGTGGTTTAGGCTTTCTGTTGTTGAGTCTTAGACGTTCTCTCCATATTCTGCATAGTAAACCCTTACAGATATAACATTTTACCTTTCAGAGTTCCAAGAACAGAAAGTTTGGTGATAAACAATTAGTAAGGATATAGGAAAATAAACCTCATGTAGCTCTGATAAGAGGATAAATTGGCACAGTTTCTTTAGAGGGCAATTCATTTGTATCCATTAAAAATTTAAATGTCCATACTCCTTGATTCAGTAATTCCACTTCCAGAAATTTATTGTACAGATTCACTTACTCATGAGGGCAAAGATATATGTACAGGGAAGTTCACTGCAGTATCATCATAAACACATCAAAAATGCACACTATGCAGCAGTGTGAAAACAGTAATTAAGGCTAAATGGAAGAAATATTGTTATGAAAAAGCAATGAGCAGAAAAGTATGTATATTATGCTCCCACTTATGAGAAAATGGGGATGGATTCACACAGGCCTGTACACACACGTGCACTAGGGGGCTTGTATTTGCATAGAAAATTTCTGGAAGAATTGACTATAATTTTTTATCAGAGATTACCTTTTCATTGCTCTTTTACTTATATGGTTTGTATTTTCCCCCCATGTAAGCAGTATCTTTTAAATTAAATGTTTAAAATATTTATAGCGTGTTATGGTATTGGTTACACAAATCTGCACGTGCTAAATTCATAGATGTATGCACTCAAAAAGTAAATTATTACCATTAGATAATTTAAAAATTAAATAAACAGCAAAATATATGCTATAGATGATATAGAGTGGTAGTGCCCACAAATAGTAGTTGTGCTTTCATATACATTGATTAAAATAATAACTTCTATATAATTTTTTTCTGTTTTATTTATTTATTTTTGAAGATTTATTTATTTATTTATGCATACAAGAGCTGGGGTACAGGTCAGAGATGCAGGGGGGTGAGAGGATTCACCAGAGACAGAGTAGGGAGCAGAACAGGCAGACTGAGATACACTGCTGAGGGGAGCAGCGGGCGAGACAGGAGAGGTCTACTGCGCCGCTTCTGTATAATTTTTGAGCAAGCCTGCCTTTAATGATTGACTGACATTAAGCACACAAACTCATTTAATCCCTCCAAGCGAGCCATGAAGTAGGTGCTGTGAGTGTCTTCTTTTCACCAAAAAAGGACCTGAAACCCAGAAAGGCTAAATAATGAGCTCCGATCTCTTACAGCTGACTCCAGTGCCCAAACTTTTCACCTAACTGTCTTCCATAGAAGCATCTACAAGCATTTGAAAGGCACAGAATATGGATGACAGAGGTCAGACTGCATATACATAGTACACGGGTGCCTTTGCAGAAATCGAGAGCTCAGGGGACTACCAGTGGTAAACTAGAGGCTTAGGGAAAAATTCTGCAAAAGTTATGAGTTGAAGGTGACTTGTCAGTGGCATAAGTGGGGGAGCCTTATGAATAAGATGGAATTCCACCTGGGAATTGAAGGATGGGGAATTTGGATAGGCTGAGAGGATGAAGAAAGGCGTGAATTAAGGAAGATCAATGTAAGTGAGGACATAAAGGCAGGAATGAGTCCAGGACACCCCAGGAAACCATCACATGGAAGATGATTGAAGTTGAGGTGTATGTTGGGAGGTGGGTTTAAGGTAGCAGGTTTTGGAGGACCTCCAAAAACCAGGCAGAGGAGATGAGAAAGCTTCCATGAGAACCCCCCAGTGACCTCCATGTGCCCTGCGGTCCATTCTTTAGCCAGTGATAAGTCAGATGGAGCCTTTCCATGAGCAGAGAGGGTCTTAATGAAGAGGGTTGACAGACCTCCCTCTCCACCAGGCCCTCTGCCTCCCGGAGTGGGTGAGCGGGGCCGGGAGAAAGCTGCTGATCATCTGCGGCTGTACGAGTCTTGGCTTGTGTCTTCTGTTGCAGCCGTCACCTGTCCCCCCAACAGCCATTACGAGAGCTGCGTGAGTGTGTGCCAGCCCCGCTGTGCTGCCATCCGCCTGAAGAGCGACTGCAACCACTACTGTGTGGAGGGCTGTCAGTGTGACCCCGGCTACGTCCTCAATGGCAAGAGCTGCATCCTGCCCCATAGCTGCGGCTGCTATTCCGACGGCAAATACTACGAGGTAGGGGAGCCCTCCTGTGCCTCCTTCCATGCATCAGACTCCTCTCCGAGTCTAAGAGGTTGGCCACCATTGGCCAGTCTGCCCAAGTCACTGTGAGGATTGCAGGGAGATGTGACAGGACAAGGAGGTTAAGAACAGGGTGGCGAAGCTCTTGTTTGCAGAGTATTGGGTCCAGACACACACCGGGGTTTCACTCCTCTCTCCACCCGATGCCTCCCCTTCTTGCTGGCATTCGTGTTTTTCTCCCCCCATGCCCTTCTCTGGCTCCTTCTGATTTCCTCTCCTGTAAATCTTAATCTGGAAGCCTCTGGAAGCCTCTGATGTGGCTACAGTTTGGAACGAGGGTCACTGTGCAGCTGACATTTGTAGCTGTCTTAGCTAAGGCCATTTTTAACTGCAAAATATAGAGCGGAGGCTGAGAGGAGTGACCTTCCCTTTTCTGGCTATCAAAGCCCCATGAGAGGGAGCAAAAGCTGCCATCTCTGCATGTACCATTTGTCACCTTGTACTGTCCCCAGAGAGTTCTGTCTAGACTGCTTAATGCAGTACTCCCACATCCCACCCTCTGCTTCTCTCTCTTATGGGGGATTAAATATGAAGCTGATGAAGATGCCCTTCATCGGTAGCTGTCACTCAGCAAAACATTGTACTTTATAGTCTTTATGTGTCCTAAGACTAAGCTCGTAAAGGTCTTGCCTAGAGGAGACATTTAGCCTGTGGCCCATTCTCTGTTTAAATGACATCAACACCTTCTATCCGTGAGAAGACATTAACAACTGCCAGTATCGACTATCTGCTGTTTGTGCTCTCTATGCTAGAGGTATTGTTTGGGATGATAAAGCATGGTCCCTGCCCTAAGGAACTTAAAAAATCTATGCAATGAAATAAAAAAAAAAATGCACTTTAAAGAACAAGAGAACAATTACCCCCAAAAATCAACAAATGAAAAATAATAGCCTGCAGAACTAATCAATTTTAAATGGAAAAAAATAGCAGCATTAAAAAATCTAATTGAAATGTCTGAATTGGAAATAAACTAGGCAAAATATAAATAATGTGCCCCTTTTGTAAAGATGCATTGACTTGTTCAAGAACAACGAAGTTGCCTTTACTCTGAGAAATAAATAAAAGAAAATAAATGTGGAAGTCACTCTCAATTTCATTTTTGCTGGGAAATTTATTTCAATGTTATATTTAAAAGACAAGGAAAAGTGGAATAAAATAGTAGAACTAATCAGCGACTTCTAGGTTTTGAAGTTAGTTCTTAGAAATATTGATTATTTGAAAGGAAAAGGCAGACATGAGGGGGAAATCATAATAAATTCAGTTTTCTCACAATCTGGGAAAAAACATAACCAGGCTCAAAACTGAAAAAAACACTCGTCTAATCTCTGCTCCCCTTGTCTGGAGACTTACTGAAATGTATCCTCTGCCAGGTGGGTCACGCATTCTCAGCGGGGATCCTGTGTGTGTCTGTGGCATAATAAAACGAGACTTGGGTTTGATCCTAGCTGAAACACCACTGGTAGTGTGACATTGAGTAAACACTGTTATTTCCCTAAGCTTCGACCACTCTCTCTATGAAATGTAACTAATAATACCAGCTCTAGAGGGTCGTTGTATAAATAATCTATGCAGGTGCCTAGCCTCCTACCTGCCACCTAGCAGTTTAATAATTAGTACCTGCCATTGTTGTTGGTGGTGTTGTTTTTCTCTTGGGACACATTTTGGAGAGAAAAAAATCCAGGCATGTTAATGAAATGATGCCTCTAAAAGCCCTTGGAATTCACAGGAAAGGCCCAATATAGCTCTTAGCAGCTATTAGTACTATAAACATTATTATCTACTTTTCATCAGGAAGTCAGTGGGTTTTGACAACAGCTTATATCTAAGAAGCAGCAAATGCACAGAACAAATAATCCACATCTACTTGCCATGATTCAAATAAGCTTGGGGGCTTGTTTATACAACAGATTTCTTTGGAAATAAAGAGAGAACACATCTAGCCATTAGCATGGGGGGTAAGCACCCAGCTGTTGTTGTCAGGTTAATTAAGGTAAAGAAAACAGCACCGGGGGCCTTTTACCAGGAAGCCAGTTTTGTGATCAAGTTCTCCTGTGGGATGAGATATTTACCCTTGATCATATCCACATGCATCAGGTGATTTTTCTCTTTCTGCCCATGTGAGTCTGACTTCTTATCAGAAAGAGGCCAGACCATTCACTCAATTATCCTGCAAATCTGATAAGAGGAGTGAAGTCAATCTGTGAGGCTGCTGGCACTCAGAACATTTTATAGGTCTGGAAGGAGAGAAGACTTGGTTCCAAGAACCTTTCACTTTGAGGATGAAGGACTCAGCTGTGGCATCTTTGAATTCACTGGACTGAAGAAACTTTTCCTGGAAGATCTCATACTCTGTATTTATCCTTGAGTATGAGTCATGCCTGTATTTAATATCCAGGGTTTTGATAAGTCTATAGTTAAAGCAGCAAACAGTGACCAAACAGGGGTCTAGGCCTTCTTGTGCCATTGAAACATCTCTGGGTAACACTGAGTTAAGTACATCAGTGCACTGGCTCTCTACATCCATGTCTCTACAACACTGTCTACTTGCTGAGACCACCCCCCTAATTAGACAATCATGATCCATTTCCAACAGTTCCCTGGAATTCCCTGAAAGTGTGATATCAAGAACACAAATTCCACCAAGTAATGTTGTGGCTGTTCATGTGGGTGGGGAAGAATAGAAAATAAGAGCTGCTACCGCTTGAGGATGTACTTTGTAGAAGGTATTTTATATATCGCTGTGCAATTCCTTACCATCTAAAAAAGGACAAGTGGTCCTTCTCCTGTAATAACAGCAGCTACTAGTATTTATTAAGTGCCTACACTATTCCAGGAAGTGTGCTCCACACATCTGATTTAATATAATCCTCCCAATGGCCCAGCAAGACATTATTATCATTATTTCCAGTTTAGAAATGAGCAATCAGACATTCTGGGAGGTTAGCAGTGCTCCTTACCATGGCACATGGAGGGTGGTAGGGCCAGCATTGAAACCCCAGTGACCTGATCCTAAAGCTTTCCTGTCATAGATGTCTCACTTCGGGGCACAGAAATGGAGGTACTGGGAGCAGAAGTAAATTAGAAGTAGACTAGATAAAAGGGAAATGTTTGGAACGGTGAGTATCGTCAAAGGTTGACATGGTTCCTCCGAAACTGGTCATCACTTTCTTTAGCCTAGTTCAGATTTTGAACGGCTGCTTTTCTCTTTCTTGAGTGAATTTAAATTTCATCTGTGAAGTGGAGCCAGTACTTACTGGAATAATTTTCTAGCCTATATTTTTCCTCTTCACCTAGTTCCCCTAACAGCAGCACATTCAGATGAGCTGTGGCTAGTTCTGCAGTCCAGGCACCAAGATTCCCAAGTCCTTGATCAAAGACAGCAGATTACTTGGCATCTGAGTTACATGGATTTGATGTAATATTTGAATTGAAGCAGCTTCTCTATTGCCCCCAGTTGCATATTCCAGCCCCATGAAAGACAGGCTAACCCAGCCTGGTGAATATTTTTTATGTTTAATATATTTTATTTTATATAATTCTTACATCATTTTTCATTTTTGCACAGTGTATGCATTTTCATTTTGGTTATATTCCCCATACAATTCCACTCCCCTTATTTTGACCCTAATCCCTCCTCTCCTCTGTTCCGCACCCCGGTAGTGTGTCTCTGGTTTATAGTTGCTTGTTGATTTTGATTTTTTCTTCATTATATTTAGTCTTTTTCCTGGTCCCTTATTTAGGTTTTCTAGATTCCTGCTATGAGTGAGACCATCCGGTATTTTTCTTTTTCTTTCTGGCTTATTTCGCTGAGCAGGATCCCTTCCAGCTCCATCCATGTTGCTACATGTTGCATGAGTTTATCTTTTTTGAATGCTGAGTAATATTCCATGGTGTATATGTACCACATCTTCTTGATCCAGTCATCTATTTTTGGGCATTTGGGTTGTTTCTAAAGCTTAGCTATTGAAAACAGTCCAGCCCAGTGAATGTAATTCAAAGGCGCCTCTCTTCCAGCCCAAGCAGCTGTTCTGGAACAGTGACTGCACCCGGCGCTGCCGCTGTTTCCGGCGCAACCTGATCCAGTGCGACCCTCGCCAGTGCAAGTCGGACGAGGAGTGCGCATTGCGCAACGGGGTGCGAGGCTGCTTCAGCACCAAGACGTCCTACTGCCTGGCAGCGGGAGGCGGGGTCTTTCGCACCTTCGATGGCGCCTTCCTGCGCTTCCCGGCCAACTGCGCCTTCGTGCTCTCCACCAACTGCCAGAAACTGCCCGACATCTCCTTCCAGCTCATCATCAACTTCGACAAGTGGTCGTCCCCCAACCTCACCATCATCTCGCCCGTCTACTTCTACATTAACGAAGAGCAGATTCTCATCAATGACCGGAACACTGTCAAGGTGACACATCTCTCCTTGATTCTTTTTTTTTTTTTAAAGATTTATTTATTTATTTATTTATACAAGCACTGGGTACAGTCAGAAGCATGGGAGGGTGAGAGAATTCACCAGAGCCAGAGCGGGGAGCAGAACAGGCAGAAGGACCGAAGTACACTGCTGAGGGGAGCAGCGGGCAGCAGGAGAGGTCTGCTCGCCATGTGGGACCCTCCTCTGGAGGCCGGGGAGCAGCCGGCGATCGAACCGGCGCTGCAGAGGCTGCGGGCAGCTTCGCGGCCCAGCGCTCACCCGTTGCACCACCAGGGGAGGCCCTGTCCTTGATTCTTAAATGTGCTGGGGAACAAGGCAAGACCAGGGAGGGCTGTCTGTTGTGGTTTTCCCAGATAACCAAATTGGAGGATGCATGGTTTTCACTTCATTTGCACCATATATAGATGAGCAGATCTTAATGAAAACGTAGAGATTTCCACAGTGCCCTTCCCTGAGGGTTCCAGTGGCTCTGCAGGAAGGGTGGAATGTTCAGGCCATAAAAGTGGCCTGGGCTCTTGTACAGCACCAGGTGATAAAGTGGTCGCCAAGTCAGCTTTTTCTCTGTATTCATTTCCAAAAAGCCTCTCATTTTGATTTTTACAGCCTCTAAAATTATTCTTGACTGCCCACCTGAGCCAAGACCCACTCTTTGATTGCTGCCATCCTTTCTGGAAACTGAATGAAGGCAACCCTTTTGTCTATTAACACAACTACCTTGATAAAAATCTGGTGGAACACACCCCACTATCAGAGGGCCCCATGATGACATGTAAAGTGAAAGAAAACGGCAGCAGACTATGATGAATTTTTCCCTTTGGCTGGCTGCCTTGTGAATCTTAGACCTGTATGTGAATAAATGTGAATCCCCCCACCCCACCCTCTGCCATAACTACTACAGCTCTCTGAGTTGGATTCTTCTATCCCTTCCATTTAAGAAGGTAATACACTCTGATCTATTGGCAATGACTCTCAGCCTCTTAGCCAAACCTGTCTGCTCACCAGGCTCTCAGAGCAGAGATTACAGCCGGGTGGGCATGGAGAGAGACGGGGCCTGCACCTCCCTATTTTATGGAACTGGGTGTTAGCGTATGTCTCTGCTTTGCACTTTAGTTCAGATAATCGTGCATTGAATATATCTTGAAGAGTCATCACATAGTTTGGTATCCAACACCAGGCAAAAGACTAGCAGTGTTTTGCAGGCTTGAAAGGAAGATTCTGGATTTTAATACTGAGTTTTAACCTCAATGAAAACTGCTGCTGTTTTTGATACTCCAATTCCTTTTGCAAATTGGCCCACATTGAAGCAACTACATTGGTCTAGAATACAGGAAATAAAAAGTGAAAATGACCCCCTGAGAAAGCAAAACTGACATTGTTGCTGAATAAAAAACCCAGGGAATCATATTTTTTAACAGACTTCTGCTTTTTTTTCATTTTCAAGACGCAAAAGTTACTAATAACCTGGGGGAAAAACCCAATCTATTTTGTAAGTACAGGAAAAACATGTTATATTTAGTCCTGAGGGCTAGGAAAAGAAATTCTTATAAAGCAGGAAAATGACAAATGTAGAAAATACTGTGCTTATAGGACCTCTGGGTGTGCAAGGGGCGGGGAGCCCATGAGTTTGAGCATTAGAAACAAGAAAACAATAAACATGGCAGAGATCCCCAGATTCATTTTAACCATATTAGATGCTCCTTAGCGTACAGTTGGGATTTCATTTTTAGTGATTGGTTTATGCGGGGAAAAGTTTTATAAAAAAGCTAGCCATTTGTTGTGGGTTATGCTTTTCTGATACTTTCTTATCTCTCCACTGATATATTTTGCTTTTGGGGGGGCACTGTGGATAGTAAGATGAGTGCCCTTAAACTTTAGGGCACAGGTTAGCAAACTACAGAATTTAGCCAGATCTACTTGCTACCTCTTTTTGTAAAAAAAACTTAATTGGAACATAGCCACGCTCATTTCGTTATTATCTGTGGCTGCTTTCATGCCACAGGGGCAGAGTTGAGCAGTGATACAGATCCCACGACCTGCAAAACCTACAATATTTATTTTGGCCCTTACAGTTTGCCGACCCCTGTAATTGATTTTATTTTCCCTCCACTAGGTCAACGGCACTCAAGTCAATGTTCCATTTATTACCGGGTTGGCAACCAAAATCTACAGCAGCGAGGGGTTTCTGGTCATTGACACCAGCCCCGACATCCAGATTTACTACAATGGTTACAACGTCATAAAAATCAGCATCAGCGAGAGGCTGCAGAACAAAGTGTGTGGCCTCTGTGGCAACTTCAATGGGGACTTAACTGACGATTACGTGACCTTGCGGGGGAAGCCGGTGGTGAGCAGCGTGGTGTTGGCCCAAAGCTGGAAAACCAATGGCATGCAGAAGAGGTGAGCGCTCCCGCCGCTAGACTCTGGCCCCAGTACCCCCTGCCCACCCATGCGAGGTGTTAGTACTAATTGCACTTTTCCAAGCCTTGCCCCTCCTCTCCTCCAGAGAGCCGAGACAGGATCTTTAGGGTTTTTATGATACATCATGATACATCAGAGTCCTCATAATATCTTGAATTGTGCAAGTGGGAACTGGACTTAGATGCATCTTAGATGCATTGTACAGTTCCCGCTATACGAAAGGGCTCTAAATGGTCATGTCATCCTGCTCTTGGCTGAACAGAAGCAGGTCCCCGAGATTAGAACCCTGAAACCACCTGTCCCACCCCCTGCTGGGGTGGGATGAAGGGTTGACTCAGGACAAGGGCTAACCTTTGCTCCCTGTCGGGTCCCATTGTGTGTCTGTGACTCTTTTTTTTTTTTTTTTAAAGATTTATTTATTTATTTATACAAGCACTGGGTACAGTCAGAAGCACAGGGGGGTGAGAGAATTCACCAGAGCCAGAGCGGGGAGCAGAGCAGGCAGAAGGACCAAAGTACACTGCTGAGGGGAGCAGCGGGCGGCAGGAGAGGTCTGCGCGCCATGTGGGACCCTCCTCCAGTGGCCGGGGAGTAGCCAGGGATTGAACCGGCGCTGCAGAGGCTGTGGGCAGCTTTGCAACCCAGCACTCAACTGCTGCGCCACCAGGGAGGCCCCTGTCTGTGACTCTTACCAGAAGGCTTGCTTGGGGTTGTGCAAGTAGATGTGGGTGGGAATCAATGAAAATTTTTTAAAAACAGAAGTCACCATGGTTTTTTTTAAGCCGCTCTGTGGCCAGCTGAGATAGAATGAGCTGAACAAGTTATTCCAAAAGTGTTTGATTTAGGGCCTCTCTGGGCTGCTGAATTATGTTAGTACCTTTCAGGGTCTATAGATGTGCTTCTCTTTCCTGGCATTTCTTTGCTTCTACAATGGTTCCATCCCCTTGTGCTTGAACTTGGTAAACATCAGCCAAGCCCCAGTTGTGAAAATGACTGTCCAAATCCTTTCGCCCCTTCCCCAAATGTAGATGAGTGTTGTGTCATAAATTAGACCCTCCTGTGAACTGTGGGACTCAGAGCTGAAAAGAACTTAGAGTAATATCTAATCCGTCTCTTCTGTTTCTCAATGAAATGGAGGGTAGAGCAGAAGAATGTATGGGAGGGGCCCTGTAAGTGGCAAAGCCAGTACTATGTTCTAGAGTTCATAATTTGATGCTTTCTCCAAAATATATTTACTGGGTCCACAATTTTTTTTAAAGATTTATTTATTTATTTATTTATGCATACAACAGCTGGGGTACAGGCCAGAGGTGCAGGGGGTGAAAGGATTCACCAGAGACAGAGTGGGGAACAGAACAGGCAGATTGACTGAAACACACTGCTGAGGGGAGCAGCAGGCGAGACAGGAGAGGTCTGCTGCGCCATGTGGGTTGCTCCCTGGCCGGCCGGGGATCGAACTCATGCTGCAGAGGCTGCGGGTTGCTTCATAGTGCGGTGCTTAACCCCCTGCATCACCAGGGAGGCCCCTCCACAATTTTTTAAAATAGACAACTTTGGACATTTTAGGCATTATGGGGCTGCTGAAGATGAGCCAGATTCAGCTCTATTTGAATTTCTGATTCTGATGTGAGCTTCCTTTCCTTCTCTCCCTGTAGCCAAACTCTCTCCCTCCCTCCCTTCTTTCCTTTATAAACTATTTCAGCTGAACACAGATTTTCCTGTGAGGCTTCTGCTTTTGCTATCTGATAGCTAAATCGAAACTGATTTAGAAATTTTCTGGCCACCCTTTCCAATCTTTAATTCTCCAACCATCATTATTGTTATCATTGATTAACAATAGCCATAACTGGGGCCTCCCTGGTGGCGCAAGGAGTTAAGCACAGCACCGTGAAGCTATCCGCATCTATGGCAGCACAAGTTCAATCCCCGGCCAGGGGGCTACCCACATGGCACAGCAGACCTCTCCTGTCTTGCCCTCTGCTCCCCTCAGCAGTGTATTTCAGTCACTCTGCCTGTTCTGTTCCCCACTCTGTCTCTGGTGAACCCTATCAAAGGTTAATGATTATTATATCAATAACTGCCTCCCATGAAACACTTTGGCTATCATTTCATGATTTTGTTTTGCCCTCACTTTTCCCAGTGATACTGACAATAGAAATTACTGTTTGGCTTTCTGAGATGAATAGATTGAGGCCACTAGTCTGCGAGGTCACACAGCCAGTGGGTGTAGGAACCGGCTCCGGCTCTCGCTTTTGGGAGAGAAACAGAGGCCATAGTCGTGGTCTTCCCGCCCACTGGCCGTCTTGGCTGGCTGCCTTTGCTTCTCTCAGTCTGACCAGACTTCTTGCCCCCAGCTGCAACGAGCTGCAGTTCTCACAGTACGCAGCTACATGCGACAATGTGCACATCCAGAAGATGCAGGGCGATGGCTACTGCCTGAAGCTCACGGACATGAAGGGCTTCTTCCAGCCCTGCTACGGGCTCCTCGACCCCCTCCCCTTCTACGAGTCCTGCTACCTGGACGGCTGCTACAACCACAGGAAGTTCCAGCTCTGCGGCTCCCTGTCTGCCTACGGGGAGTCCTGCCGCTCCTTCGGGATCCTCAGCACTGAGTGGATCGAGAAGGAGAATTGCTGTAAGATGATGATTTTACTTCTGCACGTTCTTTTCTGAGTTGGAAGAACCGCTCTGCTGGTGGCAGCTCTGTGTGTAGGGCTGGCTGGCTGGTCTCCAGCTTCGCCCACAGATCTGCCTCCTGCTGGGAGACTTGGGAGTTCTGAGCTGCAGCTGAGGCGTGAGGAGGGCCATTTTTGGTGGCATTCGGTGGACTGTGGTTCTGGTCCAGTCATGAATTTTGGAACACCAGCCTGGGAAGATGAGGTTCTCTGGGCTGGAGCATAGTGACTGATGAGAGAGAGACAGAGCCCGGGGCTCCTGACTGAATTCAGTTCCCAAACACAGCTCAGCATTGGCTCCTCTGCTTTCGTTGAGAAGCCAGATCAGAAAGGAGGGCCTGTGGTGAGTTGAGTTGGGCTCTCGCTGTCTCCATCTGCTTGCCTTGAAGGGAAGCTGCGGTTGGACCTAGAGATTATGCATACAGTAAATTAGTTGATAAAATATAAAGATCGATAGAGACCTGGGTTTTATTCTGGAGTGAGAAAGTTATTTTGATGTGTGTGTTCATGGACATATTTATTCATTTTCTTACTATGTGAATCAAGCAGGTAGAACAAGTACAACGCTAACCATATATATTTGTCACAGACATTTGTATGTGGCCATAGACTTGGGGTCACTCAGCCTCATGAATGCAGAGTGTGGAATGCTGTGGTCAGCAGAATGTGTGCCAGTAGCTTGACACACACCACCAAGCCAGCCTCATACCGGCCCATTCCAAGACGAGGCAGGCGCATTCGGAAACTTGCAGACTAAAGCTGTCTGAGTATGGGAGGCATTTAATTTAGACTCTAAAAACAATATAGTTAATTAAAATATGTTTCCAGTGATTTCAGAAACTTTTTAACAAACAAATTACTAGTCTCTGTGGGAAATTAACAGAAATGTTTTATTTGATGACTTTAATATTTACCCTGTTGGGCTAAGAAGCAATACTTTAAATAACTTTAAAATTAACTGGTTTGAACTTTAAAAATTGCCTGGGATTTTTTAAAAAATCATTTGTTTTTTACCTCAAGGCATCCCTCTAAGAGTATGTCTTGTTTGCCGACTGGCAGATGGACCAGACTATTTGTAAATGAGTGTTTTGCTTCCTGTGGGCTCACTGCTGCATTTTCTTTCTGTTACTTTTTTTGGGTTATTTTCATGTTGTATTAATCAACCATCACACTCGCTGAGCTGCTGCTCAGCTCTGTGTTAACTACTGAACACGTAAGGCAGGTGAGAGAGGCTTTCTAAAAGGATTCTCTTTTTTTTTTTTGCAAAAGAACTGGTGTATGGGCCAGAGATGCAGGTGTGAGAGGATTCATCAGAGACAGAGTTGGGAACAGAACAGACAGATCTACTGAAATACACTGCTAAAGGGAGCAGCAGGCAAGACAGGAGAGGTCTGCTATGCCATGTGGGTTAGCTCCCTGATCGGGGATCGAACTCAGGCTGTAAGGGTGATGATAGTCCTGAGACTTGACCTGTAGGCCACCAGGAAGGCCCTAAAAGGACTCCTTTTGAAGATAAATGTTAAATGATGCTGATGGCTTCTCTTCAGCCGTCCTTCCAGGAATTCAGACAGGGTGATCTAAACCACCTCTATTCTCACCAATTGCAATTCAGTACTTAGCAAAGGTTTGTGGTCCTGGATCTAAAGTTGTGGGACAACTCAGAAGTTTATGTTTCATTTTTAAACTCTTGACGCTAACTCGGCGCATTTTGGGATCGAATAGTTGTTCTTTTAGCCTTGGCCATGACATACCACGAGGAATAGGGTTATTACTTCTGGATAGAGAGATTGATTCTTCAAATAAATGAGTCTCTAAGAGAAAATGCTCTCAATTAGTGGATCTCACACACAGATGCTTATACTCTTGCAGGGCTCATCTGCTGCAGAAATAGTGTTCATATGATGTGATGATTATTCTTCCCGCGCATTTATATTTTCCTTATAGTTTTACCCTTTTTGGCAAAACAACGCCATTAATCTAAGTCAGTGCTGGTGAGTGTGTGTAGGTATTGGGCTTATCTATTTTTAGACAATTAAGTGGAAGTTTATAGGAAGAAGGACCATGAATGAGAACACAAAGGAGTCCTGGTCAGAAGGACCTCTCTGAGATCTTATTGGCCTCCAAATTTTCATTCTTGACAAATGTTTGTTGAGCACCAACTCTGAGGTGGTTGGGTGTTGGGATAGTAGAAATAAATGGTTTGACCTAGTCTTCACATAAACATAAACACACAAATGCATGTAGTTGTACAGTATAGTAAGTGCAGTAATTGTGGTACTTTGTGGCTGTTAAGCATGTCCATGTGTCCATTTTCACCACCTGCCTTCACCTGTGTGTCACCTTGGGCAAGTTCCATCTATGAAATGGGAGCTGCAGTACTTCCCTTGCAGAGTATTTGTGAGGGCCCAGGGGGAAATGCAGCCTAAGCATGAAACTGGGCTCATCGCAAGGACCCAATACCAGCTCTTGTCATTCTCTTCTGGAAGGTTGCCCTGGCTGCCATCTGACCATCGCTAATTCCATCACAGCTTATAGCAGCAGGTCTGGTGTGGCATCACGAGCTACTATGCATTGGTGTGAAAATCAAGTTGTGCGTGTTTGTTTGTTTTCCTTTTTAGCAGGAGTGGTTGAAGATCCCTGTGTGGGAGCTGACTGTCCCAACCGAACCTGTGAGCTGGACAACGGAGGCGAGCTGTGTGGCTGCATCGAGCCACCGCCCTATGGAAACAGTGAGTAACAAGGGCCCCCTCCCCACCCCAAGAGAGAGGCCTGGCATCCTCGGGAAGGCTCCAGGATGGGAACGCGTGTGTGTCCCATGCTATAGGTTGGAAACCCAAATAGCGAAGCTTTCATCAACATTTAAGCAGAACAAAGAAGCAATCTGAACCTTTAAAGTACGCTAATCATTTTCTCTTAGCTACATCCTTTTCTTCAATAAATTATAAGACCTAAATATGTACATGAATGAAATCAGCCAGTTACATCTGTGGCTATGCCATGTTCAATATCAGAGAGGTCCAAACTGATCTTTTAGATGCTTAGGGAGTGTAGGATGGTTTAGTGAAAAAAGTAAGAGTCAGCACTAGAATAACGGCTTCTTTAAGACTCCTTTCCAGCCAGCTTTATCTGGCCCACAGCCTTTGGGTCCTGAAGACACAATTGAAATATTTGAAGCCAATGGCAAACACGCGGGACTGCAGGACCTGTCCCCGAGTGCTGCCCCCTGGAGGTCGAAGTGGGGAAAGGAAGCCTCCAGCTCTGTACTCTGGTCTGAACCACGCAGCTCAGAAAGCACGTGCTAAATTGAACATCTCCAGAGGATGAAAGTCTAATTGCACTAAAAGGCTCCATAGGAGAGGACACATGTGCTGTTCAAGGGCTTCACCTAAGCAGATAAAAATGTTTCTTTCTGCTTCTGTAGTGCTCATTAGCCTGTGTTTATGTACTCAACGGAAATGTCAATTGGTGCATGGCTGTGTCAAAAGGCTAGAGCGCCTAAGCTCTTCGGGGACTCTCTTGGGGTTCTGCTGAGCTGCAGTGCACCAGGGGACCTAACCAGTGCTGCTCCCAGTTGGGGGCATGTTCTTTCACCAAGCCACAGTGAGCCAGAGTCGGTGTATAGCCTCCGGGAAGGTAGCTACCTCCAAAGTGGGGTGAAGCAAGGCCGGGGTTTATGAAGAGGACATAAGAAATGCTTTATTAGCATTTCATCGTGATTTTTTTTTTTAAGCCTCTACCAATGCCAAAGTTATTGCTTTGAGTGAATTCATACACTCATTTGGAGTCATCAAAGCTTAATTAGACATGCCGCAGCCTTGGCAGGAAGATCATTAGTAGCTTCTAAAGGAGAGTGGTAATGGGAGGCTTTGCCCCCCACCCCTGCAGCAAGACCAGCTCCCACTGACTTGCCTTTTGTAATAACTGTTCCCCACAGACTCACATGACATTATTGATGCAGAGGTGACCTGCAAGGCAGCCCAGATGGAGGTGTCCATATCCAAGTGCAAACTCTTCCAGCTCGGCTTCGAGCGGGAAGGTGTGCGGGTCAATGACCGGCAGTGCTTGGGCATTGAAGGGGAAGACTTCATCTCCTTTCAGATCAACAACACCAAAGGGAACTGCGGAAACATCGTGCAGGTGAGAAACCAGGGTGGAAACGAATGCCTGGCAGAGGGCCAATTCCGCACTGGGTGTTTGCCCATCGGATATCCTTAAAGGCAACTTCCAGGTGGCCTGCTTAGCATATGCTCCTTGGAAAACTGCAGAAGGCACGTGGGACACGAAAGAAAGACAGCCAGGAGCCTGCTCACTGGGTGCTAAGTGGTTGATTGAACCACAAGTGGTTGATTTGCCCAGTAATGACTTGCTGCTTTTCTTGGTTTGTGCTGTCGCTGTCATCTTTTGCCCTGTATATTGACAGTTTTTTTTGTTACCGTTTTTGTGCTTCTATTGTCCTTGCAGATAAATACAGGCTGGATTCAGCAATTTCAGGGCTTTACCCAAAGGTGTCCAAGACACCGTTTAATAGCTGACTGTACAAATACAACAAGGTCTCAACACTTATTGTCAGATTAGCCAACATGTAGGCTAGCAAAGCATCTCACTCCTCTTCTTTGTGCCCTGCCTGTCATCTGTCTGCCTTGTATTGATAACTGTTCATTAACACTTGTATCAGGGGGTGAAGGGAGTAAGAAGGTGAAACTTGTATTTGTTCATTTTGGTCTCTGTGGGCATGTCTGGTCAAATATTGGTGGAGGAGAGATTTTGAAGTAAGAATTGCAAGAGGAGAGTTATATTACCCTGTCATGCCAATACTTCACACCATTCCCAGCTTGGGTTCCTGCAAATAACTGGGGAATGCTATAGATAGAATT
This sequence comes from Talpa occidentalis, assembly GCF_014898055.3. Taxonomy (NCBI): domain Eukaryota; kingdom Metazoa; phylum Chordata; class Mammalia; order Eulipotyphla; family Talpidae; genus Talpa; species Talpa occidentalis. The sequence goes on from NW_023601212.1 coordinate 20,530,706, forward strand.
CAGCGGTACGTGAAAACACCCTCTGTGGGCATTCAAGGTCATCAGATTGACGTGTGTTGATGACATCTATTGCAATACTTTCCTCCCCTAGTAAATGCTGAGGTTAGAGCCATACTGATTTATACTGGTCTCTGGGTTATGTATGGAATGAAGCCATTTCTCCACTTTCAGGGCTGTGGATTTGAAATGCAAGCCACATCCTCCCAGATTTAATGATTTCTGACCTCCCCTTTGCTCTGCAGTCCAATGGCACTCATATCATGTACAAAAACACAATCTGGATAGAAAGCGCCAACAATACTGGCAACATCATCACCAGGGACCGGACGATCAATGTGGAATTTTCCTGTGCATATGAGCTAGATATCAAGATCTCCTTAGACTCTGTCGTGAAGCCTATGCTAAGGTAAAAATCTCATGGGCTGCTTGCATGGCTTTGTCTTTTCCTTGACAGCTAAGGTTAGCATAATCAAAATGGCTAGCTGTTGTTTTTGAAGCACAAGGCGGGTGTGGGGAGAAATTCATATTTTCTGAACCTAAATGCCTTGGATCCGCACTGTTCAATAGCACTTTCTGCAGTGATGGAAATGTTCTACATCTGCACTAACCAATAAGTAGCTCTATGTGGCCACTGAGCACTTGAAATGTGACTGGGGGGCAGGACTGAGGAGTTGAATTTTTAATCTAATTTAAATTGCCACGTGCAGTTAGTGGGTCTCATGTTAGACAGTGCAGCCATAGACTTTACTGCTATGTGCTTTGCCTTCCCCCTGCATTTTCAGCTGCAGAAATGGTAGGTAACTGAGTAAGTTGTAAGTATTTCGGATCCCAGACTCATGATTGTTTTCCTTTTAGTGTCATTAACCTGACAGTTCCAACCCAAGAGGGCAGCTTCACCACCAAGATGGCTCTCTACAAAAACGCCTCCTATAAGCATCCCTACCGCCAGGGAGAAGTGGTGTTGACAACCCGAGATGTGCTGTATGTCGGAGTCTTTGTAGTGGGAGCTGACTCCACACATTTGATCCTTACACTGAACAAATGCTATGCCACCCCTTCCCGAGACAGCAATGACAAGCTGCGATACTTCATCATTGAAGGAGGGTGGGTAGCCTTTTTTTATTATTTTTATATTCCCCATACAATTGCAACCCCGATTTTGACCCCAATCCCTCCTTCCCCCCCCCACTCCCCACCAGCAAGAGTGTCTCTGGTTCATAGTTGTTTCTTGATTTTGATTTTTTCCTTTCTTATAGTTATTCTTTTTCCTGGTCCATATTTAGGTTTTCTAGATTCCTGTTATGAGTGAGACCATCCGGTATTTTTCTTTTTCTTTCTGGCTTATTTCACTGAGCATGATCCCTTCCAGCTCCATCCATTTTGCTGCAAATCGCATGTGTTTATCTTTTTTGAATGCTGAGTAATATTCCATGGTATATATGTACCACATCTTCTTGATCCAGTCATCTATTTTTGGGCATTTGGGTTGTTTCCAAAGCTTAGCTATTGTAAATAGTGTTGCTATAAACATAGGGGTGCAGGTGCTCTTTGGAATTGATGTTTCTGTGTCCTTTGGGTAAATACCTTGGAGTGGAATTGCTGGATCATATGGAAGCTCTATCTTTAGTAGGTTGAGGAATGTCCACACAGCTTTCCATAGTGGTTGGATCAGTTTGCACTGGGTGGGTAGCCTTTCTTAGAGGCCAGTCTCTGAACCTTCCATGTAATGTTTGTCTGCATCAGTTTTTTAAAGGAGGGAAGGGGAACTGATACTTGTTGACTACCTGCAGGACTAGCATTTGCAACCCTGAGCTAGCTAATTCTCACAAGGACCACCGAAGTAGATATTACACTCATATATAGAGGAGAAGCATGAGACTTAGGGAGATCACATAGCCACTTAGCACAGATCCCCAGATCCAGGGGACATTCGCCACAAAATGCTTTATTCTCTGTGTGATCAAAGAGGGGATTCTGTCCTGCCTACTTGGAATTTTAATTTGAGAGAAATGTAGATCATCTGCCAATGAAAGAATGTAATGAGAATAACTAAAGCTTGGTGAATAGGACATCTATCAAAATTAAAGAGGAATTCAAATAACAGCCTGTAAACTCAAGGAGTTTCTTCTTACTTGCTGCTATATACCCAGCACCTAGTATTTTCATGAAACATGATGGTTGTGCATCAAAATATATTGAGTGAGTGAGAAAAGAAGACTTTAGACCAAACAACAATCATGATAATTATCTTTATTTTAAAAAAATGCTTACTGGTTATGTTAAGCAACAATAATTCTTTTTAAAGTAGCTTTATTCCACACATAATTTATCTACCATAAAAATACACTTGCTTTAAGTGTAAAACAATGATTTTTAGCAAATTCAGTAAAAACAGGAGTGCAGCCATCACCACAAACTAATTTTGGAATATTTCCATCAACCCAATACAACATTAATCAAAATTATTTCCATTATAAGTGGTAGAGAGCAAATAAACTAGCTTGTGTAAAAAAGAAGACAGTTAATGGTTACAAAGCCAAATCACAGAAGAGGATTCTGGAAGCCAGATGCTGATGAGAATCCCTGTACTCATTGTACCCCTTGCCTCTCTGTCTCTATCTCTGTGTCTCTCTCCTTGACACTGTTAGGTGCTGGCAATCCTGGACTTGCATTCTTACCGCAGTCTCTGGGGAGTGCGTGTGCCTTCTGTCCCCAGTCCAGGGGACCCCAGAAAAGGAGCCCCCTTGGCTCACTCCCCTCCTCTTGATATGGAGGAGATGCAACATTAAATTGCCTGGTGGCAGGAAGGACAGTTTTCCTCCTCCCTCTAGGTCCCTAGCAAGGTCTGAAAACTAAGCACACTAAGATAGACAGGAGACAAGACTACATGTTTATTTAATGTAAGTTTTAGGTAACACTGGAAACTTTGTAAGAAAACGGAGACCCAAAGAAAGGTTAAATCTGAATAATTTTATGTCAGGCTTGATGAGGAATGGACAGCTGGGGAGAAGATGATATAAGTGCAGTAAGTTGTGGGGTATCTCGCAAGCCCTTTGTCCTTTTTCAGGGCCCATTTGACTCTGAAGATAAGGGCGCCCCTTACTTCTGGGCAGAGGGAGAGACCTGTTTCAGAGGAGAAGAGTGAGGGAAGGTCAGAAAAATTAAATATTAAAATATTCAACAAATATAGAATTGAATTATTCAGTATGCCAAGGTGCCAGATGTAGGGGTAGTGTGTCCTGAACCCTTCTTTAGCCTGGGGCAGCACCCACGCCTATGGTGCCCAGGGAATGCCCTTCCTCCCCCCAAAAAAGGGGTGTGCTTCTGGGCAAATAATAAATAACCACTATTTTGCAGATGAAACAGCCTCAAACAGGTTAGGCACAGAGCTCAAGCACACCCACCCACCCAGCAGGGGACAGAGGAAGGTTACTTTCAGGTACCAACACACGAGTCACCCTAACTAGCCAAGCATGGCTAGTGGCCTGGGTGTTGGGATGCACTGTGGGATTTCCAGCAATGACCTTGATAAGGCACTTGCCTTTCTGAATCGGTTCTCCACTTCCTCAGAAGGACTTGGCTACTGCTTGGTGTCTTGGAGGTATAGATTTTGGGCATGTTTCCCGGTTTTCCTGTTCTTGTGCCTTCCCTATCCCTCAAAGCCCCTTCTTAAAGTAGGAGTGCTAAGACCCCAGCCATTATACAAATATGAACCCAGGTTTTAGGGTGTGTGCCTCCTTTGAAGACCACTGTAGCATTTAACATTTTTAAGCAGTATTTAATAGACTGTTAAATAGTGGGGGAGAGTGAGCATGTTCAGCTTCCCCAGGGTCCGAATAAAGGCCTTCAAGCTAAACAATTATTGGGGGTGATTTCATCATGTGGGAGAATTTTGATTCATGAGTTCTCTTGACCTCTCTTGGGGGGATGTGGTTATGACTTTTTTTGCAGTGAACTTATGGGGAAATGGATGCTCCATGCTTAATGAAAGAACAGCACAATGGGTCACTTCAGAATTTGGCAGATCCATTCATTCTTCCAGGGTTCTGTGAAGGGTGTGTTGACCCCAGCATCTATAATGACTCAGGAGTCTGGGGACACACATGTCACTTCTCTCTTCTGTCCATGTTCTTGGACAGAGAGTGGACACAGAACCCTAGAGCTTGACTTCCTGGCTCATGCCAACAGCATCCAGACAGCCTGTCCCTCCTTCCTCAGAACCCCTCCTTCTGCTCCATGTTTTTGTGATACTGAAACCCCATCTCTCTGTGCTTATGAGGGGAGGTCTGTGTGAAAATTCTGCTAACATTCTAGAATCCTCGCCCCAGTTTAGATCATTCACATGAATAACAGTGACCAGGAACAGTATGGCAAGTGAGTTTCTGCTTCAGAGCATCTAAGAGACGAAGGCCTTGAAGACTAATTACCAAACTTAATAGGTGTGGGAATGCTGAAGGATAACTTCAGTTTTAATTTTCCTTATCACTAAGCTATTTAATCCTGTGGACTAGGGATAGGAAACAAAAGAAAAAAAGCCATCCATTATATCTTTATCATTTTAAAAAGCTTTTTGGCTCCTGTAGGCCAACCTTGGCCGTGGCAGCACAACTCATTCATTCATTATCCAACAAAGATTTTTAAATATGTACTACTTGCCCCAAAGTGTGTTGGAGTGAGGATTACAAATTGGGTCCCGAATACTCTGAGTGCTCAGTAGGGTGCCGCTGGCAAATCCACTGTTGCTGCCTGGCCTGGGCAGGACTGGGGAATATTTATAAAGGCAGAGAACAGGGGTTATGCCTAGAATGAAGAGTAGGGAGACTTCCATGTGGGGGAGACGTGATATGAAAAGACCCTGGGGCCTGAGAGACTGTGATCCATTTGGGGAACTGTTAGAAGAGGCAGCAAGTTACCTGTGCCTGCGTGGGGGCCATGGCGTCACCTTTGCTGTCTTTGCCTCCTGGCCTGACACCAGGAGTGGTGGGGAGGTTGTGAGAACACCTGTCACCTGCATCAAAACAGCTCTGCAGCTCTTCCTGACCGCTTCCTTCTCCTCCAGCTCCCACCCATTTTAATATGTGGGAAGATTTCCCAGGAGGTTTGAATCAGGGGCCCTCCCCCAAATTGATAATTAACTGAAGAAAGTACAGAAGCGGTAAGGACTAATCTTGTGTTTGTCAAATTGATATCAGTAAAACACAGCATTCTGTGGGGGCGGAATGAGCAACTGCAGCGTGGGGAGATGGAGTGTGGTCCCTACGGTCATTCAGTTTTTAGTTGCAGCCTGGATACTAGTTCAAGGTGCTATTTGATGCTTTCAGAACAAACTATGAAAATCAAAGGGAGTGGGAATAAATGAGAAACTCATGGAGTCTGCAGGTCACTTTCAAATGCAAAGGCTTCTCTCCTGTTTATGATGGTTTTATATAAAATATGAAAGTGGGAAGCAAAGATTCCATTTTTTTTTTCCTGAATAGGTGTCAGAACATGAAAGATAACACCATTGGCATTGAGGAGAATGGTGTCTCCCTAACCTGCCGCTTTCATGTCACCGTCTTCAAGTTCATTGGGGATTACGATGAAGTTCACCTTCATTGCGCGGTGTCGCTCTGCGATTCAGAAAAGTACTCATGTAAAATAGTAAGTGAGCAAAGCAAATGTTTGGCCTCATTTCTCATGGCCCCTGTTTTCTGACTTGGGGGCACAAATGCCTGGGTCAGTGTGGCCCCTTAGACTACAGCACTTAGAAGCGGCTGAACTGGAATCATCCTCAGATGCTTGGGAGCAGCAGTCATCTTTGGTGGGACAATAAGAGGACATGGGGGAATGGTGTCCACTCCCTTCTCTCTGGAATGTCCATCTGGCATGGGGGTCACCCTGGAGCAGGGCTTCTCCAAGCTCGCCACTTTTAATGGTTTGGGCCAAATCACTGTGTTGGGGCCACTTGCCTGTGCATTGTAGGCTGGTTGACGGCATCCCTGGCCACCTCTCTCTACTCACTCAATGCGAATAGCATCCCCTGACCTAGTTGTAACATCCAAAATTTCTCCTGATATTGCCAAATATCCCCCCATGGGGACACCATGAGTCCTGCTCAAGGATCACTGCACCAGATTCAGGTCACTTGCATCTGAAGTGACCGATGGGACCAAGCTCCAAACACTACAGTTACAAACTCCTGGGCTCAGGATACACTTTATCTATGGCTTCCTCAGGTGGGGATTACCCTGTAGCTCATTCAGATATTCACCAGGGCTCGAGGCTGTGCAGAAGCTCATGACGTGAGGTGACAACCCAGCCATGTCCTCCACACCAGCCTGACATCTCCACCCCATATGGCGTGTCCCTAAAATTTTATTGCACTGATACCTGGTCCCTAACGCTTCACATTCCAGCTTTATCCTTCCCCCATGATTATAGATGTGACCTGTGGCTTACGGTCAGAGCTGCTTATAGAGAGTGCCTGACTCATCATTGCCCGAGGCAATATGACACACCTCAACTCTAGAAAGGGAGCTTCTTTGAGTCTAATTGTAGTAAGGGGAATGTATTTAATTTTTTTAACAAAAAGCCCAGAGTCCCAGTGGGCTCGATGATCAAGACCGCATTGGTTCTAATTAATCTGAACAGTGATAGGGCTCGAGGCCGGAGCCACTGCCTCTTTCGGAGGTGGAAACACGGTGAATAATAAGTCATCAGCTTAATTGTGTGAAATTTTCCCCCTGGTGTTCTGTCTTTCAGAATTGCCCTCAGAATTCAAGGATTGCCACAGATTATACCAAAGAACCTAAAGAACAGATCATTTCAGTGGGACCTATTAGGAGAAAAAGTACGTATGTTCCCTAAATCACACTATAAATTATTAAGACGACGGGAGGCTTGGGCTCATGCTGGGGTGTGTTTCCCCGATGATGTTAATCTGGAGAATGAGGAGGCTGTTGAGAACACTGCCTGATTCTGTAAGGTTTTTTTTTTAAGATTTATTTATTTATGCATACAAGAGCTGGGGTACAGGCCAGAGGTGTGGGGGGGTGGTGAGAGGATTCATCAGAGATGGAGTGGGGAACAGAACAGAAGATTGACCAAAGTACACTGCTGAGGGGAGAAGCGGGCGAGTCAGGAGAGGTCTGCTGTGCCATGTGGGTTGCTCCCTGGCTGGCCAGGGGATCGAACTTGTGCTGCAGTGGCTGCAGACAGCTTCATAGATTGCATCTTAACCCCTTGCACCACCAGGGAGGCCCTGTAAGGAAGTCTTTTGATTGACTAATGCAAAGTTGGTATTTTCTTCCTCCTCTCCTCTCTTTAAAGCTGAGCCCTTGGGTAGCATTTGAAAAGTTAACTGTTTGCAGTTGACTTGACCAACTGCTCTTTTTCAGGGCTGGACTGGTGTGAAGACAATGGAGGGTGTGAGCAGATTTGCACGAGCCGGGTGGACGGGCCCCTCTGCAGCTGTGTAACGGGGACCCTGCAGGGAGACGGCAAGAGCTGCAGAGGTAGAAACCCCCCCACCTTTAGGGAAGGCAGCTGGGGTGGGGGAACCCATGAAGTTCTTTGCCCTGAGAAGGAGAAACTCATGTGAATCCCATGTGGGCAGCAACTTAGCTATGAAAATTCCAGAAGTTAAGAAGATGGGGAAAACGCCCAAGGACTTCTAGCGCCATTTTGGTTTTTTGAAACCTTTGAGTTGCTGCTCTTTTATCTAAATACAAAGATGATTTAAAAAAATCAATTATCCAACCATTTAAAGACCAAATATTGGCCTTAAATCTGGCCACCAAGTCTGCATTAGCTGTTGCTCCCAACAGATAAGCTTTCCTTAGCAGGTGGTTCCCCTGTTCCCTCTGCAGGCAAGACTCTACATGTGAGGTTAATGCTGCTTCTTTGCTGCCTAAGCTGGGGCCATTTGGATAAAGTGGGTTCTTTTTTTTTTAAAGATTTATTTATTTATTTATACAAGCATTGGGTACAGTCAGAAGCGTGGGAGGGTGAGAGAATTCACCAGAGCCAGAGCGGGGAACAGAACAGGCAGAAGGACCGAAGTACACTGCTGAGGGGAGCAGCGGGTGGCAGGAGAGGTCTGCGTGCCATGTGGGACCCTCCTCCGGTGGCCGGGGAGCAGCCGGGGATCGAACCGGCGCTGCAGAGGCTGCGGGCAACTTCGCAACCCAGCACTCAACCACTGCGCCACCAGGGAGGCCCTAAAGTGGGTTCTTGACAATGATGTTTCCTGAACTCAGTTAAGATGTCTGATCTCTATCAAACAGGTATTTTTTCCATAGGACTTACGTGCTCCTCTCTGTCCACAGCCTCCAACTCTTCCATTGAACTTCAAGTCGGGACACTACTGCTCATCATGGCCCAGATTTCATTATGGCATTTTGTCTATAAATCAGGCACGACCTCATAATTAACTCAAGGTTGCTATACAAAGTACTGTAATTTACTCTCTTCTACTCCCTGTAGCATTAAAGTTGTGTGCCCTTAAGTCAAAACCTACTGGAAAGCGTCCAGCATCCATCTCCCAGTGATACCACCCGCCTCAGTCAGAGACCCAGAAATGAGTGAAATTCCAAGCTCCTCTTTCGAAGGATGCAACAGGGCTTCTAAAAGCCACTTGTGGAAAGTATATATCTTGCCTAAAAATTCCCAACAGCTGTCCCTAGAAAATTTTGATTCATGTGAAAAAGCCATAAAGGGAAAAATCCTGGTTAGAGAAATCTGATTAGAGAAATCTGTCAAACCATTGCTGGCTCTGGCTCCAAGTTTTCACAGGGAGAGCCAATGGAAAGCTATTGAGAAACAGCGACTCCCCCTAAGGAATCTTTCCAGTGTTGGGAAGTGTCTGGTCTGTGACGTGCCTGTGTCGCTCCCTTCTGTTACGATGTGTTCCTTGCCCCACCCTCCGTGTCCTTCAGCCTTGCCACGGCGGCCTGGCCACTGGGTACCTATGTGCAGCCCTGGGAAATCCTACTGCCCTGTCCTGTCCCCTCCAACCTAACCCCTTCTCTTTTACAAATCAACCAAATAATTTTTAATGTGTTTTATGCTTCAATAAACTTTGTGTTCAAGTATTGTCATTTCTTGGTGGCTGGCATCATTCTTACTGATGGTAAGCCTCGCACGCTAAACAGCAAGCTACGATTTAAACAAAGCAGTGGCAGCCGTAGCAACAGCACCAGGTCGGCCCAGCTGGTCAGAGTTAATGCGTTTTGTTCTGCGACTGTTGGTGTGAATCTGCAGAGCATTAGCTGGGCATTAAGGTGCTGTGCGCAGGAGAAGCAGGCGGCATCCTCTTTTGTGAGTACATAAACACACATTTTCTGTAATTAACTACAAAATGAAGCTAGATTTCCAGAGTGCCTCTTTTTTTAAGGGTAAAAAAAGTAAGACCCACTTCAAGTGTATTTTGAAGTTGTTTTGGATTTAAGCTGATGGCATTTTTCTGGGAACTCTGAAAGCCTTGACCGTGGGTGTGGGTGAGATGACTGCCACCTGACGTGGCAAGTGCCACTTCCCACTGTCCCTGGGCTGCAGAAGTGGGGTGTAGACTGAGTCAGCGCTCAGCTGCTTTGTTCTCCAGCTTCCCTGGAGGGTCAGTAGATTCTAGCTGGTTGGGGCAGTCCCACATGATAAGAGAGGACAATGGTGTTGATGGAGAAAAACATGCATCTGCCTCACCTTGCGCATCATGGGAGCTTTTGGGGAAATGCTGAGCATTGAGATGGATTAAGGAGTCAAATCATCTCATCTTGGCGAGATACAATCCATCTTCCTCACCACGATGGAAACTGATGTTATATGCATGTTATTTTTTTTTTTTTTTGCTTTAATCCCCCACGCAAGACTCCTCCATTTTGGATCAGAAGCTTTGGCACCAATGCCCCATTCTCACGGACACTATTTACAGTTTAGGTTTTCACAATCAAGCAGATTCTGAATGGGACACAAAAATGTCTCGTCTGTTTTTCTACTTATTCTTTTTAGATGAATTGTAAATGAAAACTGCAAGGGAGAAGTGTCTTAATATTTCATCATTTCTCTATTGATTTTTCCATCAAAGTCATAAGACATTTCTCAAGTAAAGGCTACAGTTTGTTGTGCTTTTTAAATTTTTTTTAGCTTTTTAATTATATCTTTTTATTCTTGGCCTTTGGTTTTCTCACTGGGTTGACAACCTTGTCTGTCATCAGGATAAGCCAGGTTATGGTGCCGTAACATACATCCCCAGAATCTGGTGGCTTATACAACAAAGGTTTCTTTTCATCCATGTCAGGCAGCTCTGTCCTTCACTCAGCCTGGGTGAGTGTTGTATTATTGTTTTTTTCTAACAGAATTTATTGAATGATTTACTTTTTCCATAGAGAACTGTAGGATACATTTTAGCATATAACAGGGTTCAATCCCTGTGGTGGCATTTGAATTCTTATTTTCTTCCTTTGGTTTACCTTTCTGTTCCTATGTTAGACCACCCTTTTAATCTGAGGTATACTTGATGTAGAATGTTATCTTTTTCTCAGAGAATAACATATTTCTTCTCCATACCTATGAGCGCAGGTTTTTTTTTTTTTTTAGACTCCACCTATAAATGAGATCATATGGTATTTGTCTTTCTCTGTCTTACTTATTTCACATAATACCCTCAAGGTCCATCTGTGTTGTCACAAATGGCAGGATTTCCTTTTATATGACTGAATAACATTCCATTGTGTATGTATGCACCACGCTTTCTTTATCCATCCACCCACCTATAAATACTTAATGTTGCTTCCCTACTTTGGCTATCGTCAATAATGACACAATAAACATGGGGGTGCAGGTATCTTTCCAAGTTAGTGTTTTCATTTCCTTTGGATAAATACCCAGAAATGGAATTGCTGGATTATATGGTAGTTCTAGTTCTAATTTTTTTTTTAGAGGAACCTCCACATAGTTTTCTATAATGGCTACACCAGTTTACATTCCCACCAACAGTAGACCAGCGCTCCCTTTCTCCATATACCTGTCACACTTGTTATTTCTTGAGACTTCAATATCTTTTAATGTTGCCAACTCAACACTACCCTTTGGGATTCACCTCAGCAAGGGTAGAGAGTGTGAAGAATGGCTTGCCAGAAGGGACACCTTTTACTTCTGTTCCCATTTCATTGGCCAAAGCAAATCACAAGGCTGTAACTAGTTTTCGGGGGAAGATAAATGTGAGAACTTCCCATTAGCCCAAGAGGGAAAAGAACCAGAAATCTGTGATGATGACTGACTGCCACGCTGTCTTTGAGTCCGTCATTCTCACCTGTATTACAGAGAAAGCTTCTACAGGTTGACAGCAATATGGTCCCTTGGCTGACTATCTGGAAGGCAGAGCTAGAAGATGATCCTGACCCTTCTACTAATCTGCTTGAAACAAATCATTTGCTATCATCATATCTTAATTTTCCTCTATAAAGTGAGAACACTTGGCTTCTTAAATATCCTTATTTTAGAAAGTAACACTATTGTGGCCATGTCGATGGACCTTGACGGGATTATGCTAAGTGAAGTAAGTCAGAAGGAGAAAGACAAATGCTTGATGATTTCATCCAGCATTTGTGGAATAGAAAGGGGGGAAAGCAATCAAACAAACAAAATAAAAACAAACCCTTGGGCTCTGACAAGAGAGTTGTGGTTAACAGAGGAAAAGAAAGGAAGTTAGAGGAGAGCTGGGGGGTGGGGACTGGTGATTGGTTGGTGTTGGATGGGGACTGGACACTTGGTGGGGGCATGGTGAAATATGTACAGTTGTCAAGGTGAGAAACTGTACCCCTGAAGCCTATATAGTGTTGGAAACTAATGTTGCCTCAATCAGAAGGAATACAAACTGCACAGGAATTGCTTTTGTAAATGTCCTAGAACTCTTACTTTAAAACTCAATCAGAAATCAGTCAGATTTGAAAATTAAATCAGAAGGATAAAAAAAGAAAAGATACATATAAACGTAAGTCTATGTGAAGACAGCTCTAGAACATTGCCTTTTCCTGCCACTCAAAAAATTTTTGCTCAGGGAACAAGGGGAAAAGCCATGCTTAGCAGAGGTTAAAATGGAAGTTAATTGGGAATATTATTAACTTGGTGTTTGTCTGACGTAAAAAAAAAAAAACACCATCTTGGGGTCTGGCATTTCTGACAATTGGGAATCTGGTAATTAGTCTCTTAAATAGTAGTAAGCATGTGCTCTAGTCAAAATCCTAATGGCAAAACTTGAGTGCACTAATTGTTTCACATTGTCTAATATTCTAGCTATTTTTAAATCCATTTGACATTTAGTGAGAGCTCGAAATCTACTAATTTTTTTCAATCAAAGGAATTAAGTAATCATCAAAAGATGATAATCATGAAGGTTTAGGGTAATAAAGAATTATTTCTTTACTAATTCTGAATTAATTAAACATCTACCCCATTCTGAACCTTCCATTCTCCCTCCCAGAACTCGGGATTTCTACAACCTCAATTGCACTACAATTTAGGAGACCACGAAGGCATTTTCCAGCGCCCTGATATGCTGGGATCTGCAGCACAACCTGTGAAAAAGAGAATCAAACAGCGCCCTCTAGTGTCCTCTTTTTATTTTTGCGTGAAACCCAAATGTACATTTGAACCACACCAATCAAAATATGATTTCTCCCGATCCTTGAAACCGTAGATGGAGAACATTACCAGAATATAGCTTTAGAGAACACATCAAATGCCAAGGACAGTTTCTGGAGAACAGTATGAGATTTATTTTTATGCACACAGTAAGCATAATTCCAGGAAAATACCAGCTCTTGGCATCCCATGCAAATTTTGCCCTTAATATCTATTTCTCTAACACGTTGACAAAAATAGCTGTCGAGAAAAATTAAGTGTCTCTTTTAAAAGTTGAGAAATAAACAATCTGATCAAGAAAAACCCATGAAATATTTAGCGATCTTCCTTTCCCCCAGCAGAATACGAAATACTTTCATATGCATCTAAGGCACAATAGCAATAACTCTGGTCTGACTAATGCCAGGCTCTGTTTGTGATGGTTTAATTATGTTTGCTGAAATACGGCTCTCATATAAGACAACATCTCCACGGCAGAGGGACAGATCTCTCTGTCTATAGCTGGAAATAAAACACAAAAGACTCATCGTTCCATGAAGAACCCAGCAATCAAATTCTATTTGCTAAGGAAACAAATGCAGGAAGAACATTCACACCACATTTTGTTGTGTGTGTCTGTTTGCATGTCGCCTCTGGGCTAGCTACTGCTTTATTCATTAGCGTAAAATATTGATTGTGAAATAGTTTTGAAACTAAGATAGTCTCTCTTTAGATGAAATGACACCTTATGCTCACGTGGCATATCATATACCAAATGCTTTCCCACCTTATTGAATATTGTTCTGCCCCTGTTCATGTTGGATTTTGACAGAGAAATGAGAGGAAAGTGTTAAATTGAAGTTATATCCCATACAGCAGAAAGTACTAACTACAGAAAAGCACAAAGCCATTTGTATATGCATACATCATGGTTTATTCAGTAAATTTCAACTTCCAATGAGACATATTAGGATGATACAATATTTTTTAAGTCTTTCAAGTCCTTTAAGGACAAAGAATCCTTGACAGTGAACTCTTGGTTGTTGCCTCCAACCCTAGGACTTCTGTGTGGTCTACTTTAGGGTACAATAATCCACGGATATTACCTTGCTTTAGTTGGTGAAAAAATATTTTATTAAAGGAGACAACATATTTAATTACTTTAGTTTGTGAAAAATCTTTGCATTGGATATCCAGAATACACTGATTTTTTTTTTTAACTTAAAGACTCTATTCACTTAGAAATATGCCATACAGTTAATACTTATATGTTAACCAAAGGCAGAAAATGCATGGTGTCTAGTATTCTTCTCTTTCCCTGCCAGGAACATGCTTAATGCAACCGGCCGTTCTGGTCCTTAAATGCAGTTCACAGATCTATGGTGGACCATTCAAATCAAGGAGGTACAAGTGTATGTTCAATCACGCTTTCCAATAGTCTCAGTCTTGATGACTGCAAAATGCTGTTAAGAAATATCTACATCCAGGCAAAGGAGGGAGTCTGTTCTCCTGAAGAGTCCTGATCAGAAAGCAATTTGGCAAAGTAATTTGACAAGGGAAAAATGATTGAACATATAATGTGAAAGTGTCTCGGTGTCACAGCAGAATATTCAAGCACAAAAGGGAAGAGGAGCTGAGGACAGCACAGAATACAATTTTTTTTGTCCTAAAAAAAACAGTGCCTGTATCCTAAAGGCTTACGATGAACCTCCAAGAGAGGAGTAGAAGAATTCTATTAATTCAAAATTAACGAAGTCTAGAGATGCTTGGCCACTGTCGATTTTATCCACAGCTTCTATGGGTTGCCATTTTATAATTGTACTTTTAATCTGGCCCTTTCATAAATGATTACTGTCACTTGTTACATTAAAATAAAATCCAGGAACTAAGTTAGCAGAGAGAGAGAAATCTTACCCCTTTTATCTTAAACATTCCTCTGGGCCACAGTGAACCATTTACCTAACAATTACAATCAGTTTAAGTGTCCTCTATGTACGCAATTTTCCTTGAGAGCCCAGGTTGCCTGATGATAGGGAGACACATCTACAGTGCACAGCTCTTTTTATTTTAAGGATGGCAATTTCTGGTGGTCACAACACACAGGTATTTGCTGTATTTCCAGGCATTATACTCTAGAAACACAAATTCAACAAAAGTCAAATTCCCTGATAAACCCCCAAAGACATACCCATGACTCATAAAAACTGAGAGCTTTCACAGCTACACTGGTATGAACTACTTCCATTGCCTCTGCCTTAGAGTTTTCCACACTTATGTTGGGAGGGTGAAACTATAGAACTTAAAATCAGATGGTGATTTGCAAATTTTCATAATAAAATGTTATAAGATGCATGCATGTATTACTAAATCTTCTACCAAAAAGTTCCATTCTGTAGAGACACAACAAAATTCATCTTTGAGTGTAGTCTTAGAAGTGGGTTTTTATTTATTTATAGAAAATGCTTTTTTCCTTATGACTTCATTCATTTTTGTACACTTGATTTCTTCTCCTCAGATATAGTCCTCATAATTCTCCCACCACCAGAGCCCCCACGAGCCATCACCATAGTCCCTTGTGCTCTTCCCTCCTCTGTTTTGACTCCTCTCCTTTTCTCTTCCCCACTGTATGCCTCAAGTCAATGGTTTGCCTGCAAGTTTTGGTTTTTTCCTGACCTTTGTTCAGTTTCCCTATATTCCATCTATAAGTGAAGCCATCCAATATTTCTCTTTTTCCTTCTGACTTAAAAAATGGGCTTTTTAAATGTCACCCTCAAAACAAGAACTTGAGTCACTAGATCACTGGCAAAATTTGCTCCAACAAACAGCAGAAAATGCAAGTATTTTCAACAATTGCTGCATTAATTATTCCAATCCTATTCTGGGTAATGGATGAGGCTTGGAAAATGAGAGTGGCATAATCTTTTAGTTTTATGAAGGTGGAACAAGAAACATTTCATCCCAATCTGTAACAAAGTGCCACTGAGCATGGCAAAGACAACACAGAGAGGTTGGAACTAGCCCTTCTCATGGACACTTAAGGGAGCCAGGTCGCCACTGAAAATATCTTTCTCTTCCAAAAATATCAAGAAAGGAATGTTCACTTTCACTAAAATTCCTAAGCAGATTTTATTAAAGGTAGGGGGAGATTATTTTAATTCTCTTTCTGGGATATTTGAAAATATTAATACAAAGGAGAACAATGTCTCCCCCAGATTTAATACAGCGAGTTAAAAATCCAATTGAACCCAGAGCCAGTCAGTGAAATGTAAAGACAGGATTACCCTGAGGAAGAAAGTTAGAATTTAATCAAATATTCTGTTGACAAAAACCAATGTAAAGGAAAGAACAAAGTGTCTTTAGAGAATTATCTTGGAAGTAAAAGCATGATTTCATAAATAAAAAATGCTAACCTGATTACCTTGAACAATAAGTAAATTATTGTGAAAAACAATCCATAAGATACATAAGAAAACACTGATAAACATCCCTAGGATATTGAGAAATTATTTCCTTGACCATTTCTTTTGCCCAAATGCCAGTAATTAAGGGTAGCAAAGTTTCCACTAATTCTACAGTAGTATGAGTGTGTTTAAGTATGTGTGTGTGTATATGTGTGTGTAGAAATTTAAGACCTCAGGATGAATTCTAAGGAAAGAAGCTTCCCATGATGAATCTTAAAATCTAGTAGCATTTAGTTGAAAGCTTCTTTCTCTAAAACATGTATATATCTAGCAAGAGTTCTATTTAGTTTCTCCTTGACTTAGCTGACACTAGGAATCTATTGTTCAAAATTCATTCATCTCCTGCTTTTACATTTTCAGATTCTCAAAAATTTCCATGACTTCCGCTGCCAGCTTGTCTAGTTTTGTCATGATAACATTCAAAACCTGAGAGACAGAAAAGAAATTCTGAGGGTTTTCTCAGGAAAGAAATGCAGTCTGCTACAACTGATTGCAAAGAAAAATGGGGCCCAAGACTTTCATTAAACCACATGAAATAGAACACTTGGCAAATACAGGTGAGCAAGGTCTTCTGAGGCCAGGAAAGGAAAAGAAAAAAGAAAAAATCCCCATCCCTAAATATCAGTGTTTGTTTTTCTTGTTGTTCTAGGCAGAATCAATGAACTGAATCAAACTTCTCTTGAGCAGTAATTTAAAAAAGAACACGTATGTTGCTCTATTCTTCTTGTACTTTACTGGGAAATGTAAACTCATCAGTCAAACACAAATTCCAAGAACAGTGCTGACTTCAAACTGGGATGCTAGCTGTCCTTTGCAATAAAGTATAAACTCAATGGAAATTCAGAAACTGGTTCATCCGGACTTAAATTCTGCCTGTAGCTTTCTAAGATTCCCCTGCAAAGACAACTCCACTGTCAAGTTCCTCTCTGTATTATTAACTTTTGATGATTTGGCATGTCAATCTGGCTCATCTGGACCATCTCAGAATTTAAAAATCGTTAAAAAAAAAAAAAAAAAGACTGGATTAGAGTTATTCAGTTAACTAAAGAAGACTCTTTTTTAGAGAACCATATTTATTTTTCATCTACCATATACTAACCCTGTGGTGAGGCCTGTTATCTATTATTTCCTCTATCCCCCCATGATGATCCTGTGAAATAGTTATTTCCCTATTTTATAGATGAAAAACAGTGACCCAAAGAGGTTGAATAATTTGCCCAAGATGATTTCATTTGATTTCACAAATATGTGATAAAGTTAAAAGAATCATGGCCAGGATCTTGTCTGGGAACATTATTAAACAAAATGCCAAAGGTGGTCAACTTTGTTATCTAACAGCACTGTTTATGTGGAGGAAAGAGGTTGATCAAGTACTCTGTTGTAACTGGAGGTTTATCCTATGGACTGTCAACATTGAAAAGAATTTTATATTTGGGAATTTTTTTAGCATTTTAGATTTAGAAATTTATCTTACCCTCAAATTCCACTGAACATGAATTTATTATAAATTTTAAAGATTTATTCTTTTATTCGTGCACACAAGAACTGGGGTGCAGGCCAGAGGTGTAGAGGGGTGTGAGAGGATTCACCAGAGACAGAGTGGGGAACAGAACAGAGAGATTGACTGAAATATACTGCTGAGGGGAGCAGCAGGTGAGATAGGAGAGGCCTACTTCGCCATGTGGGTAGCTCCCTGAACGGCTGGGAATCGAACTTGTGCTGCAGAGGCCCTGAATATGAATTTAGATGACTCATAGCATAATAGTCCAGAATGTAGATTCTGGAGCCAGATCTGGGTTTGGATTCTAGTTTCACCACTTCTAGCCAGATGTGTTTCATTCATTCATCAGATAGTTCTTGATTGCCTTGTGTATTATCTCTACTGTGCTAAATGAAAACAGATATAGTCCCTGTCCTCATAGAATTTATGGTTTACAGGGACAGTAAAGTAAACAAACTGATAAAGATGGAGGAAAGCCCTGAGAAGAAAACAAATAGGATGTTATGGTGAAAATGGGGAGGGAGCTTCTTAGATCCAGCAATCAAGTAGGCCTTAACAGAAGGTATTGGTTCAGCTGAGGTTTGCAGGAACTGGAGGAACCAAGTAAGGACGAAGGTGTGAGTACCAGGTGAGACCTGGCAAAGGCTGGAGCAAGGGGAAGACCCTGAGGCTTAAGAATGGTATGCTCACACAGATGAGGAGGGGCCAGTGTGCATGGAATATTCTAAGTTTGCAAGGCCTGGGGCTGGAAAAGTAGGTAGGCAGCAACTGTGACAGCCACTAAAAGGCATCTGAATTTTATTTCAAAGGCAATAGTAAGCCATTAGAAGATTGTGCGCAGAAGTGGTACCATCCAATTTACTTTTATGAAACACTTTAATTTTTTTACAGTAGTTTTAGATTCACAGCAAAATTGAGCAGAAAGTACAAAAATTTCCCACATACTCCCTGTCCACACACATGTAAACCCACCCTTATTTTCAACATCCCCCAACAGAGGGACACATTTGCTAAGTCAGTGAACCTACTTTGGCATCTCATCACCCAGAGGCCATGGTTTTCATTAGGCTTTGCTCTCGCTGCACATTCTATGGGTTTGGATCATGTATTGTTATATGGCACAAAGGAAACGTGGACACCAGCGCTAACATGAAGCAGGTTTAATACACTGGTGCTGACTCAGCAGATTCTATCCCAAGGCTAAGCCCTGTCTGTAGGAACTCAGGGGCTTATATACACCTTCAGTTTCTATAAGGTTCCGGGTGGGTTTGCATTGGCAGCTATACATGGTCAGATAGGAAGTGGGTACATAACAAGAGGTTAGCTTTATAGTTGCATATCAAGGAGTGAGTAAAGGATCAGTAGACATGGGACTCCCCAGGTCCATCCTGCCTCATGGTGGTATATAGTTTAAGATTCTTATCAGGGACTAAGTTGCATACCAGGAAGTGAGCAAAAGGTTGTTACTGTCCCAGGCTGCTTATCCCAGGTCACCATGCTTCAGTATGATGACATATATCCACCAATCTAGAACCATCCAGAATAGTTTCATTGAGTGAAAAGTCCTCTGAGCTCTGCCTATTTATCCCTCTCCACTTATATTTTAAAAAGAATTCATAATATTATAAGGAGAATGGATTTTGAGAGAGAAAGAAGAAGCAGAAAGATTAAGGGACTGCTGTATTAATGAAAGGTTGGAGTTTCAGCAAAAGTCCAGGGACAGAGGATGTGGGGAGACATGAATGACTTTGAGGTATACTGGGGAGAAGAACTTATGGGACTAATTCTTATGCTGGATTCAGAATCAGGGGAAAGATAGGAATCAAAAATGCTTCTGATTTGTGCAGCTGAATGGATAGATGGTGTCACATACAGAGATGGAAAAACTTAGTAAGAAATAGTTTCAGGGAGAAAAATCAAGCATTCAGTTTTGTACATGTTGAGTGTGAGATATCTAGGCGCGATCCAAGTAGAGGTGTCAAGTGGGCAGAAAGATACATGACAGGAGCTCCTCAGACTAGTCTGGTTGGTGATAAGCCGTACATGGAAATCATATACATTTAAATGGCATTTTAAACTCAAGACAGAATTTAAAGAGAGAATAGAAGGGGCCGCCCTCTCAAGGGGCTGAAAATCTACAGGATCAAAATTTAGAGGTTAGGAAAGTGAGCGAGAAATCACCAAAGGAAACTTAGAAAATGCCAGAAAAAGCCAAGGAAAACTCAGGAAGAAAGAGTGACTGATACCAAAGGAGTATTTTAAACAAGGTAAAGTGGCCAAACTCTTGAGCTTAAGATCTTGGGCAAGTTATTTAATCCTCTGAGGCCCTATAAAATCTATACCACAGAGACAATACTACTTATTGACTACAATTGTTCAGAGTATTGAGTGAATGGCAGAGCTAAGTCACTGACCATGGGGTTACAGAATATATAGGATGTACACAGCAGACTGTTCTCTGATCTTCATTAATTCAACAGCATCCGTTATTGCTGTGTTGTAGACGTGCAGAAGTCAGTAGAAAATTCTGTAAGAATGCCAATTAAACTGATTTTTTTTTTACTATTTCTCTTTCCTTACTGACATTCTAAGTCATTAAAAAGGTATAAGAATAAATTTCTCCTTGTAATGAAATGCTACTTTTCAGTGTCAGTGAGAGTATGTCATTCATTACTTCAAAACCTGTTCTACTGTCCACCATGCCCTAATACTATTTGACTGTCCCATAAAGTGTATGAGTGGTTTTTTTTCCAATTAATTTTAAGTGCAACTTGTGAAAGGCCCAAATCAGCAAAGTTATTAAATCTTAAAAATACTAGACCACTTACTGTAAAAGCGATCAGAGAGATATCTCTTAGGGGAATAGTCTCCAAATAGCTTGCTGGTGTCCCTGAATGCTGAAGTGCTGTTTAAAAAGGAAAATTATCAAGCATGTAGGCTTTCCAAAATGGCATGAGAAATCCAAAGCTATTAAAAATAGTGAAGCATTAATGAAAGGAAAATGAGTAGCTTTCATTTATTAAAAATTATGTAAACACACTCATTTCCAATCCATTATTATTGCACTTGGATATTTTTGCTAAACATTATCAGTAGGTAGAAATATAAAATGAAAATTTGCTCTTAGCTAGCATTTAAAAATAGAAACTTCTTTTCAAAATAGCCATCCTCACAAAGTTCTGTCAAGCCTAGTTGGACTGATAAAAATTACTTTAGCTTATAAAAATTCAAGCAATGAAAATTGAAGGATTAAAATACATCTTCTAAGTTCAGACAAAGACTCCAAGATAAATCCAAGTAGAAATGCTCCTCTATCGTTCAACAAACTGAACATTTGGAAATTTCCCCTAGTTAATGATGAGGGTGCATCTCAAATCTTCTACGAGGTGAAGGAGATCACTTTATAAGAAAAAATAACAGGGCCTCCCTGGTGGTGCAAGGGGTTAAGATGCAGCACTATGAAGCTACTGGCAGCCACTGCAGCACAAGTACGATCCCTGGCCAGGGAGGTGACCCAAATGCCGCAATAGACCTCTCCTGTCTCACCCGCTGCTCCCCTCAGCAGTGTATTTCAGTCAATCTGCCTGTTCTGTTTCCCACCCTGTCTCTGGTGAATCCTCTCACCCCTCTGTACCTTCCGCCTGTGCCCCAGTTCTTGTATGCATAAATAAATAAATCTTTAAAAAAAGAAAAAAAGAACTGAAAATTCTCTATAAAAGTGCTTACTAATATGTTAGTATTTACCCAATGAATATAGAGTTAGTGGATAAGTATCAGTGAAAGAGAAAAAGAAATATCCATTAAGATTGCAATATAGGGCCTCCCTGATGGCACAAGGGGTTAAGCACCGTACTATGAAGCAATCCGCAGCCTCTGCAGCACCAGTTTGATGCCCGGCTGGCCAGGGAGAAACCCACATGGTGAGGCAGACCTTTCCTGTCTCGCCCACTGCTCCCCTCAGCAGTGTATTTCAGTCAATCTGCCTGTTCTGTTCCCCACTCTGTCTCTGGTGGCTCTTCTCATCCCCCGCATCTCTGGCCTGTACCCCAGCTCTTGTATGCATAAATAAATAAATACTTTAAAAAAAAAGACTGCAATACAAATTGGATACATGGACCCTAATTCTGGCTATTGCACCAGGGCATGTGTGAACTTGAGCTGACCAACACAGTTGGTCCCTTCTGTCTACTCTCATCCATGTTCCTGCTCACTCACACTCTAAGGCAATAATAGAAATACCGAAATAACAACAACAACAAAAAAAGCATTAGTTGGAAGTAGGGGAGGAAAAACAGTAAGGATATAAAACAATACGAAAATTAGACTTTTTGGCAGGTCATAGAATTCTACTTAAATGCTAACAAAGGATTATTAATTTGGTTCTAAGCTCTCTAGCAAACAATGCAAAAGTCACTCAACTGAATGTCTAGAGCACAGAAACAAATTTCTTAGGATAACTGGTAAGTAAGTAGGAAAAAAATTGGTGTAATCATTTAGTAAGTCCAACCAATGATTCACTTCTTCTTTTGGAATCTACATATCCGGAGGAGGTACCTTTGTCATCTCTGACAGCCATTTACACCAAGTATCAAAATAGATTGAACTAAGAACCCGATCGTCAAGCCGCTGTATTATAAAGAGTAGCATAATTATTCTCTATACTAAGAACAAAAAGAACTCACTCCTAAGTGCTCTCAGAAGGAGAATGAATACATAATACCATATTATAACAATGAGAAACCAGCATTTATTGAGTACTCGCTCTCTACTAGTCTCTAAGATCTGCCCTCTACATACATTATATCGTGGTTTACATCTTCATTCTAGGTGCTGCCATGCTTTAAAAGGGTCGATTTTTTCTTACCCAGACCGTCAATGCAAATCGATGGCATCATGCCAAAGTCCAATTCAGTAAAAGCCGCTCTGCGCAGTCTGGCGACACAACCCTCTCAAGACACCAGCTGGCTCTTTACTACATTTATAGCAAAACGATGGCAGGTGAATTGCTTGCAACAGAATAGCCTGGAATGTTAGGAATGTTCGTTGTGTTCACCTTAGGTCTCAGTAGTAGGTCACTGATGTATTATGTACACTAGGCAGCATATATAATTTTTTTAAAGAATGAAGTGTTAAGTATTTAAGTTTTGATATTTCAGTAGGAGCAAAGTGATAGAATAAGCAGCATTATTTTTGAAAATCTTAGATACTTATGCAGGAATTATATAGTTATCAAGCAAATACTAGCACTCCATAACCTGCAATTTATTTACCATTCTATTACAGGAATTTGAATTCTTATTTTTTTTAATTTATGAACTGCTGCCTTTAATTTTTTTTTTAAGATTTATTTATTTATTTATACAAGCACTGGGTACAGTCAGAAACGTGGGAGGGTGAGAGAATTCACCAGAACCAGAGCAGGGAGCAGAACAGGCAGAAGGACCGAAGTACACTGCTGAGGGGAGCAGTGGGCGCGGCAGGAGAGGTCTGTTGCGCCAAGTGGGACCCTAGCTGGCAGCTGGGGATCAAACAGGCGCTGCAGAGGCTGTGGGCAGCTTTGCAGCCCAGCGCTCAACCACTGTGTCACCAGAGGAGGTCCTGCTGCCTTTAATTTATAAAGTGCTGCCTTGCAAGTTTTTATACCTTGAGATATATTTCCAGAATGGATTTGCTAGGTTGTAAGGAATGTTCGATTTGACCAAGAAATGCCTACAGTTTTCCAAAATGATTATATTCACTTTCTTCCTTGACAATACATGAGTGCTGACATTCTTTAGACTCCTTGCCACATTGGTTTTGTAAAGTTTGTTTGTTTAGACCAATCTGTTGAATGTGAAATAGCATCTCTAGTCTTTAAATTTTCCTGATTACTCCTTAGGTGAAGTCTCTCTGCATGGATATGAGTCATTTTTGTTTCTTCTCATATACCATCTGTCTTTTGCTCATTTTTCTAATAAATTGTCATTCTTATTGATTCATAGAATTCTCTTATTTTCTGGATTTTAATCTTTATGATTATGCTGAAAATTATGAACTGTTTTGTAACTTGTAAGGAACACAGATTCTTAATTTTAGTAGTTGACTTATCAGTGGTGAGTAATATCAGTGTTTTATTTTTTTTTTTCTGTATATATATTTTTTTTTATAGAGGCTTTCTTTCTTTCTTTCCTTCTTTCTTTCTTTCTGCACTGGGTATAGTCAGAAGCGCCGGAGGGTGAGCGAATTCACCAGAGCCAGAGCGGAGAGCAGAGCAGGCAGAAGGACCGAAGTACACTGCTGAGGGGAGCAGCGGGCGGCAGGAGAGGTCTGCACGCCAGGTGGGACCCTCCTCCCGTGGCCGGGGAGCAGCCGGGGATTGAACCGGCGCCGCAGAGGCCGCGGGCAGCTTCGCAACCCAGCGCTCAACCGCTGCGCCACCGGGGAGGCCCCAGTGTTTACTTTTAAAAGAATCTTTCTTACCTCAAGTTCATAAATCTATTCATCTTAAATTTGTAAAACTTGAAGGTTTATATAATATTTAAGTGTTTAATCTACTAGGATTCATTTGTTTTTAAAGATTTATTTATTTATGCATTCAAGAGCTGGGATACAGACAAGAGGTGTTGGGGGGTGAGAGGATTCACCAGAGACAGAGTGGGGAACAGAACAGGCAGACTGATGAAATACACTGCTGAGGGGAGCAGCGGGCAAGACAGGAGAGGTTTGCTGCGCCATGTGGGTAGCTCCCTGGATGGGGATCGAACTCATGCTACAGAGGCTGCAGGCAACTTCATAGGTTGTGTTTTAACTGCTTGTGCCACCAGGGAGGCCCCTCTAGGATTGATTTTTTTTTTTTACAATATTCTTTTTTTTCCCTATCTATCTATCTATCTATCTATCTATCTATCTATCTATCTATCTATCTATCTATTTATACAAGCACTGGATACAGTCAGAAGCGAAGGAGGGTGAGATGATTCACCAGAGCCAGAGCGGGGAACAGAACAGGCAGAACAATGAAGTACACTGCTGAGGGGAGCAGCGGGTGGCAGGAGAGGTCTGCGCGCCAAGAGGGACCGTCACCGGGCGGCTGCTGCAGAGGCTGTGGCAGTTTCGCAACTCAGCGCTCAGCTGCTGCACCACCGGGGAGGCCCTAGGATTGATTTTTTATATGTATTTCACACTCTGAGATTTACTGGTTTTTAATTCAGAATTTCATAAACTTCATTAGCTAGCATTATAAACATTTAATTTGAATCCTAAACTGTCTCTAACAAAATAAAATCTGGCCTAACTAAATGTGGTTTGTCTAGTGTCTGGAGTTTGTCTCTTTTCTCTCCTGTGTATCTTCCTGTGTATACACATGCAGATAGTTCCAGAACAATAACCTAGGCAAAATTGTCTAAGTCCCTTAGAATATGGGCCTGACTTCACAGTATCTTTAATAACACAACAGAAGCCAGAAATAGTCAAGTTTTGCCACTGCATTTGTTTTTCTTTTCTTTTCTTTTTTTTAAAAGATATATTTATTTATTTATACAAGCACTAGGTACAGTCAGAAGTGCGGGAGGGTAAGAGAATTCACCAGAGCCAGAGCGGGGAGCAGAGCAGGCAGAAGGACCAAAGTACACTGCTGAGGGGAGCAGCGGGCGGCAGGAGAGGTCTGCGCGCCATGTGGGACCCTCCTCCGGTGGCCGGGGAGCAGCCGGGGATCGAACCAGCACTGCAGAGGCTGCGGGCAGCTTCGCAACCCAGCGCTCAACCGCTGCGCCACCGGGAAGGCCCTGCATTTGTTTTTCTTCATCTTTCTTTTGTTTAATGTTGAAATACATTCCCTCAATACCCAGTTTGTTGGAGTTTTTTGTTTGTTCCCCCCCACCAC
The DNA here is from genome assembly GCF_014898055.3 of Talpa occidentalis. Taxonomy (NCBI): domain Eukaryota; kingdom Metazoa; phylum Chordata; class Mammalia; order Eulipotyphla; family Talpidae; genus Talpa; species Talpa occidentalis. The sequence continues at coordinate 20,556,126 of NW_023601212.1, forward strand.
CATTGCCCTTCAAACCCTTTGACCCTTTCTCCTTCCACTCTTCCTCCTATGCTTAGAAGCCAAGCTTTTTTTCCCCAAAGATTTATTTATTTTTATACAAGAACCGGGGTACAGGCCAGATGCACAGGAGGGTGAGAGGATTCATCAGAGACAGAGTGGGGAGCAGAACAGGCAGACTGATGAAATACACTGCTGAGGGGAGCGGCGGTCAAGACAGGAGAGGTCTGCTGTGCCATGTGGGATCCTTGCCGGCCGGCCGGGATAGAACAGGCGCTGCAGAGGCTACGGCCAACTTCACAGCAAGGTGCTCAACCACCTGCGCCACCAGGGGAGACCCAGAAGCCAAGCTTTTGTAACAGGGTGGTCCCCAGGAAAGGGGGAGGTTCCAGGTTTCCTGTCCCACCCAAAGGAGGGTGAAATTGAACAGGGAAAGAATTGCAGAGGAGCCTGAGGAAGGAAGGAAACAGGATGGAGAGCCAGAAGGAGACCTGGAGGAGGCACATGGACCCGAGACAGGGCAGGCAGAGGGGCAGCCCAGACCCCGCAAACCTGCCTGCTCTAAATAGATTCTGCCATCCGCTGCATCAATACAAAGCATCTAAGACTTTAATGGGAAGTAAATTTAATACAATTAGGAAACAATACAGGAAAGGCAAAGAATATAGTTTCTAAATCAAGCACCCAAAGTGACCCGTCCCCTCATGGGTAAAAGTCCATCCAAATGGGATTGGCCCAGAGCAAGGCCCCAAAGCCTGCCACAAGTCTAAAGCACCTTCCAGTGGGGACCCACAGAAAAGGCTCAGAAACAACCAGACAAGTCAGGAGGGAAAAGAACAAAATCAAAATCAAGACAAAAACTCCATTGTCACCTCCCCACGGGTCTCACCCACATCTGTGTCACCCAGTCCACGACCAAAAGGCAAGTGTAGTTTCTTCAAGTATCTATCTGCTCCATGTGCCTCCTCCAGATCTGGTTTTCCATTCTGTTTCCTTCCTTCCTCAGTCTCCTCTGCAGCCTCTTCTCTCCTGGCTCAGCAACACCCTCCCTTGGGTGGGGCAGGAAACCTGGAACCTCCCCCTTTCCTGGGGACCACCCTGTTTTGTCATTCATGTCCACTGGTTTTTACAAGAATTTTGCTTTGCAGAATCATCTGTGTAAACGCCCAGTATTTGTCTTTGTCATTCTGATTTACTTGATAACGCTTACTTCCTCAAACATCTTCCATTTTGCTATAAATGGCAACATTTTGTTTTCCTTCTGGCTGAGTGGTATTCCATTGTGTGGTGGGGACCTGCCCGGCATCCCCTCCCCAGGTCAAATCCTCAGCAAAAGTCTCATGGAGTCCATGCCAGCCTGCACCCTGAGGCTGAGGTCAGACCATAGCTGCAGCAGATGTAAGGACTTTAGTTGGGCCACAAGTTGGGAATTGTTCTTTGCTTTTCCAGCCCAGAGCCTCACCCTGAGGCATGTGCTATTGAGATCCAGGTGCTTCGAACAATGGTTAGGGAAAACATTCAGTTTTGGCCCTGGGTGAGGATAAGGCAGCTGTTAGCACTGTCACAACCTCAGACAACAAACAGTAGCTTCAGGAGACACAGGTGATCAGATCTGGCTCTCCCCACCGGTTTAGACTCCAACTCATCTAGATTGGGAGCCTTGGGCTCAAGCCTCTTGCTCAAAGCCAGGAGTCATCACCCTGCACCCTTGCTCCTCTAGTTCTCTAGTAGCTCCCTTCCGGGCTGTGGGCTCACTGCTGCACCCCCTTCTCTGCCCAGGGCTCCATTTTCAAAGGCCCTGATGTGGTCTGTGGTCTGTGCCCTTGAGTTAATAGCAAACTACCCCGGAGCTCTGTTCAGCAGCTGCCACGCCTCTTGGGAGTTACACTGCCTCGCATGGCTCTAAAAACAGTTGAATTATAATCCATCCTGCCATTTTCCACCGTCCTGCTGCTCCTGAGATACGTAATAGTCGTCCGTTTATCATTCGGGGATTGTTGGCTTTGTTTTGTTAATCATTTGGTTGTGAATCTGTGGAGGCCAACCCGGCACCTTCACTCTGCCGCCATCTGCTGGCATCTGGGCCTGATTTCTGGGCAAGCTTGGGAGAGTGTTTTCTTTTCATTGGTAACAGTCAAGCACCATGATAGAATAATTCTTTCTCCATTGTTTTGCAATGCCTGCTTTATGCATGTGGATTATTTCTGAGAGCTCTCTTTTATCTGTTGGTCTATTTATTCCTATCCTAAAAGTACATCTTAATGACTGTAGCTTTGTAATAAATCGTGATAACTAAGACATGCTTCTAGTTTGTCCTTTTTATCAAAAGTGTCTTAACAATTCCTAGACATTTACTCTTCAATATAAATTTCAGCATATTTAGTGTACTCTCCCATATAGATTCATACAAACAAAATTTATAAATATTCTAAAACAAAATAACACACAAGAAAATTATTGGGGTTTGTACTGGCTCCAAAGATTCACTTCAGAACCATTATACCCCAATATCTTACAACACTGAGATTTCCTACCCAGAAACTAATATTCTCTATTTATTTAGATTTTAAATAACTTTCCATATGTTTGGAAATCTTTTCTTCCTGAAGTTTTTGTACATCTTTAAAGGTTTTTGTACATATTTAAAGTACATCTTTTGTACTACTTTTGGTGTTTGCTTCTCAATACATTTAATAACTACTGCTGATGCGTTGAAATACAATTGCCTATAATACATTGAGTTTCTATCTAGAAATCTCTATAAGCTCTAAATAATTCTAATACTTTAAAAATCGTACAGTTTTCTACAAACACAATCATACAATCTGAAAATAACATTTTTTTTTTCATTCCAATTCTTATACCTTTTACGTATTTGTTCTTACTGGCTTGGACAGAATATAAGGGACACTCTTTAATAAGAGAGATGGCTAGTGCATTTGCTTTTTCCTGATCACAAATGAAAAATTCCTGCACTAAGGATGGTTTCTGCTTTCAAACTTCTTGTTAATGACCTTAATCAGTGTATATTTTTAATTTGCTAATAATTTTCATTGTGACTGTGTAACAGGGTGGTCCCCAGGAAAGGGGGAGGTTCCCTGCCCCACCCAAGAGAGGGTGGAGCTGAGCAGGGAGAGGAGAAGCTGCAAAAGAGACTGAGGAAGGAAGCAGGATGGAGCCAGGAGACCTGGAAGAGGCGTATGGAGCCTAGAGACACGTGAAGAAACTGCGCTTGTCTTTTGGTCATAGACTGGGTGACACAGATGTGGGTGAGACCCATGGGGAGGTGACAATGGCAGCTTTTATCTTGATGTTGATTTTGCTCTTTTCCTTCCGGGCTTGTCCGGTTGTTTCTGACCCTTTTCTGTGGATCCCCACTGGAAGATGCTTTAGACTTGTGGCAGGCCTTGGGGCCTTGCTCTGGGCCAATCCCATTTGGATGGACTTTTACCCACGAGGGGATGGGTAACTTTGGGTGCTTGATTTAGAAACTAGATTCTTTGCCTTACCTGTATTGTTTCCTAGTTTTATTAAAGTTCCTTTTCATTAAAGTCTCCTATGTTTTGTGTTGATGCGGCGGATGGCAGAACCCATTTAGAATAGGCAGGTTTGCGGGGTTTTGGGCTGCCCCTCTCCCTGTCCTATAACAACTGGATACTGAATTTTCTCAAATGCTTTTTCAGCATCTATAGAGTTGATCATGATTTTTCTCCATTCTTAATGTGTTGAATCACTTAATTGATTTCCTAATACTATGCCAACCTGCCTTACTGGGATAAGTACAATTTGCTAGTGACAGATGAACTCTTGTTACTGACTTCTAGCATTGTTGGATTGCTAATAGTTCACTTGCATTGGCCTATAGACTTTCTTATGCTATTCTTGTTGGAATTCTACCCTCAGAAGTTCCAGAAGTTTTCCAGTTTTTAAAAATCCTCTTGCAATTGACTTTGGAAGATTGGAACTACTTTTTCTTTTGATGTTTTGTAGAGACCATGTAGTGCTAAAGTTTTCTTTGCAGAACATTTTTTAACTGATGACTCAATACCCTTCATGGTTATATGACTATTCTGATTCTCTGTTTTCTTTACATCAGTTTTATCAGTTATATTTTTCTAGGAATATTTCCATTTTATTTAAATTTTAAATATATAATTCTCAAAGAGTATATACATCACCATCTCTGGGAAGGGTGAGAGACTCTCACATATGCCATAGGAGGTCCTGGTATGAAAAGACTGGAAAGCTATTCATCTACATGGAAGAATAGCCTGACAGCATCTCTCTCATATCCTTGTTGTGTGAAAGTACTTTTTTTTTTTTAATTTTAACATTTATCATTTTTTAGACAATATTTGCTTCCCTCCACCCCCTCAGATTGAGTCCCCATAGAATCTCCTTCCCCAATGCACCCGTGCACCATCACCTCGGTCCCCTGTGCTCCTCCCTCCCTCCCTCTGATCCCTCTCCCTCCTCCTCTCCTGCAGGATGTCTCTAGTTTATAATTGTCTGTTTTTGCTTTGTTGTGTTTTGTACTGTTATTATATATATATATATTTTTTTACACTGATGTCTTATTTAGTTCCCCTGTATTCCTGTTATAAATGAAACCATTGGATATTTTTCTTTTTCCTTCTGGCTTATTTCACTGATCATAAATCCTTCTAGCTCCATCCACGTTGCTGCGAATGGCATGAGTTTATCTTTTTTGATTGCTGAATAATATTCCATTGTGTGTATATACCACATCTTCTTGATCCAGTCATCTATTTTTGGGCATTTGGGTGGTTTCAAGGTTTTACCTATTGTAAATAGTGCTGCAATAAACATAGGTGTACAGATGCTCTTTTGAATCACTGTTTTTGTGTCCTTTGGATAGATCCCTAGGAGTGGAATTGCCAGATCATATGGTTGCTCCGTTTTTAGTAGACTTAGGAACTTCCAGACAGCTTTCCACAATGGTTGGACCAGTTTGCACTCCCACCAGCAATGTAGGATAGTTCCTTTTTCACTGTATCCTTGCCAACATTTGTTGTTGCTTGTTTGAAAGTACTTTCTCTACCACGTTGAGTGACAGAAACTTGGAGGTCAGCTCAACTCTGTTCCCAAGCTGAAATGGAATCACCCCTTTTACACACAGTTCTGCTGAGAGTGAGTCCTATAATACATATCCTCAGCCATTATCACTCCCCTCTCCAACACAGCTCCCAACTCTTCTATCCTCCTTTTTTTCCCATTTAAATTAGAAATTGACAAAGGGTGTCAGGAACACAAGGACACACCAAAGCACTGGTCAAGAAAAGGCTTTTATTTTTCACTATTTCTTTCTTCTAAATGGATACCATATAAAATAATTTCAGTGTTTGCGAGGCATGCAAAAGGCCTCACATATGAAAAATACCATATAGAGATAAGTATATTTAAGTTATGCAAGTTCTCCCTTTTCTAATTCAGTGCTCACCATCGAAAATGATGCTTGAAGGATTAATTCTATAAAACACAGTCTCATGCATTTGAAACACTCCAAAAGAAACATGCCAATAAGTTTTTTACCAGGAAATATTGTAACTTACATGATGCACCAGTCATTCTAATTACACTTTTAAAGAAACATATGAAAACCATTTACAGGAACTTCTCCTGTTACTGTTCTTGCTGCTCAAGCATAGAAAACAATAATCTCCCTTCCACATCTGCTTGTACAAAGGGCCACGCTTCCATGACTTGCCAGAAACTTGTCTTAGTTCTTGAAATAGCCAATTAAAAAGAAAGAACTAAATTTAAGACACAAAGACAGGGTTATTTTAATATAGAAAAGTTAACCACAAGTAAATAAAACCCAAACCTACTAAATATTCCTGGGTTGTCTTCTTGGTGAGACTGTGCTTTTTTTATTTTCAAAGTAGATGTCATCTTCTGAAGGAAGTCTTTTCTCAGCCCGCCCAGAGATGGTGTCAGAGCCCACACAGGTGTTCTTAGCTTCTCATTCTCTATTCTGTTAGAATACTTATCACATTAAAAATAATTGCCTGTTTACTTATCTGTCTCCCACTAAAATATAGTGGGATAAATAAACTACACATACCATGTAGTTTATTTTACTCTCAGTATTTAGCCTGGTGTTTGCTTGACCCAAAGTAGGAATTCAATAAATGCCTGCTAAAGTAAATTAAACCTCAAAATTTCACAAGACTGTAGATAAATATATATATGTATATGTACACACACACACACACACACACACACACACACATACATCATTTAATCTAAATTAAATCCTTAGCCAATCATTCCACGTAGTGTTATCTCCTATAACAATAGTTTTTTCAAAGTGGTCCAAGGCGAGCATCCTCAGCATTACCTGAGACTTGTTAGCAATACACAGATCCCATCCCAGACCTACTAAATCGGGAGCTCTGGTGGTAGGACACAGTGGTCTATGACTTAACAAGTCCTCTGGTGATACTAATGTGTTTTAAAGTTTGAAAACCACTGCACCAGATTTTACTGTCCAAAGAGGTGTATTGCATTCACAAGGCAGATCACCTCCTAATCATACACATTGATGACATCTCAAATTATTGTCCTGCATAATCAGAAATTGATTTTGCTCAAGTCAGAAAAAAAGCTATGTTGGATATTTGACTCAATTTTGCATGCAAAGAGTTTGTCAAGAGAGTAAGAGAATGTTGACAGTGAAACAGCATGAGCAAATAAACTAGAGGTTTTCTAATTCTCTTCCCTGGATCCCTAGATTTCCTTTTAACCTCTACATGCTGCTGTGGATGTGCTAGGTGGTCACCTCCCACCTCCGGGCAGGCAGAGCATCCTCTGTTTCCTATACTGAGGTTCTCCATATGATTTTATGTGAATGAAGGAGTGAAAAAATTTCTAATGATTTAATCTCTGAAATTCAAAAGGTTTCTAAATTACTGATACCATCTAAATTACCATTTTGAACAGCTGGGAAAACTTACTCTACTATTGGTAGATGTATTAGGCAACACTAACACTTTTCAAATCAATCAAGTGTAAGTGTGAGTCATAGTGATCTGTTCCAAACAAGAATATCCACTATGAAAAGCAGAATTGGTTCTTTTTTAAAAAATTATTTTTGTTTAACTTTTTTTACATCGTTGTTCATTTTCAAACAATATTTGCTTCCCCCCAACCCCTCAGGTGTAGTCCCCATAGTTTCCTTCCGCAGGGCACCCATGCACCATCACCTCAGTCCCCTGTGCTCCTCCCTCCCTCCCTCTCATCCCTCTCCTGCCTCCTCACTGCAGGATGTCTCTGGTTTATAATTGTCTGTTTTAGCTTTGTTGTGTTTTGTACTGTTATTATTTTTTTACACTGATGTCTTATTTGGTTCCCCTATATTCCTGCTATAAATGAAACCATCCAATAATTTTCTTTTTCCTTCTGGCTTATTTCACTGAGCATAATTCCTTCTAGCTCCATCCACATTGCTGCGCATGGCATCAGCTTATCTTTTTTGATTGCTTAATAATATTCCATTGTGTATATATGCCACATCTTCTTGATCCAGTCATCTATTTTTGGGCGTCTGGGTTGTTTCCAGGTTTTACCTATTGCAAATAGTGCTGCAATAAACATAAGGGTACAGGTGCTCTTTTGAATCAATGTTTTTGTGCCCTTTGGGTAAATCCCTAGGAGTGGAATTGCCAGGTCATATGGTAGCTCCATTTTTAGTAGAATTGGTTCTTTATAGGTGAGATGTTAGGTGCAAACACAACCTTCTGTGACATAGGCTCTACTATTACCACTTAACAGAGGACGAAACTGACATACAGAGATAAAAATAACTCCAAAGAAGATCATATAGCTGGTAGATAGCAATGTCAGATTCTAACCTACAGTCTGGCTCCACACCTTCACACCATAAGCATTGTGTTAACCTGGTTTTAGTTAAAGTGCAGAAATTCTCCAAAGGATATAGATAGATAGATAGATAGATAGATAGATAGATAGATAGATAGATAGATAGACAGATGGATAGCTAGATAGATAGACAAACAGATATATGAAAAACATGTGGGACCTCCCTGGTAGCGCAAGCAGTTGGGTGCCACACTGTGAAGCTGTCTACAGTCTCTGCAGCATGGGTTTGATCCCAGCCAGCCAGCAAGAATCTCACATGGCGCGACAGACCTCTCCTGTCTTGCCCGCTGCTCCCCTCAGCAGTGTATTTCGTCAGCCTGCCTGTTCTGTTCCCCACTCTGTCTCTGGTGAATCCTCTCACTCCTCTGCTCTTATATAAATAAATAAAAATTTAAAAAAGAATACTGGAAAATGTCCTGCCCCACAACCAAAGTTCATCTCTGTTGCAGGTCACAAAGAGCCACCACTACAGATGGGCAGTCAACTGTTCTGATGATTACAAATGATCACAGTGAATAACTTCCAAATTTGGGAGCTGTTTGTCAGAATATGAATGTGCCCTTGATAGTGTTTCTCACATATGAGAATCATTTATCAAATGTTCCATGGCAGCAAAAGGGCTGAGAACTCACCACTGCTTTATTGCAGCTGGGTGCTGATTTTAATTATCCTCTGCCCAGAGGATGACATGACCCAGGATGCCTTTCTAAGGTTCTAAAATGCATGAAAGTTTGAATTTTACAAAGACACAACCATGTATGAAAGATTTCGCTACAGGAGTTGTAAAGCCTTTTATTGGGAAAGAACAAAAAAAGGCAGAATTACAAAGTAAGAGATGAGTTTCAAGTTTTTAGAAGCATTGGATATTTTGGAGCAAAATATTCCTCAGTCATCTTTCATGTAATTATTCAAGTCACCTTAATTCCTACTAACATTCCCAGTTTTTTATTAATGAATCTTCAAAAACACGGATATTTAGTTCTACTTCATTTAACACATAAACAAACCTTTCTCCAAGTTGATCCACACACCTCATCACACATCATTCTCTTTTCTTCAACATCTCATTGTTCAATAAAATACTTAACAAGATAAGATATACATTGACATTCTTTATACAGTGTAAATAGACCTTTTTCTCAGTATTTAAAACACATTCAATATTATATTTTCAGTTAAAAAAATCTAATATAAAGAAGATTATAAGGTGATATTCAAAATGACAGAACAAGGACCACCAAAAATTCTTTACCAAAGCAACTCTACCCAAAATTCTGTACTCTTCTAGAACACTGGCAAATATTGTTACAGTCAACTTTTTAGAACTCTGGAAATTAATCAAAGGCTTGAAACAATCAGGGAAGTAAACAAAACAAGAAAAAACAAAACAAAACAGCTGAGTCTTGGTCAGAACCATAGGCTTAGATTGTAACTTGCTGTGATCCTGTCTTCCCCCTTCGCTCTTTGGTAGTCATGAAAACCAACAGCTCAAAATCACAGTTAAAACCAGCAGCCTGGCAACCGGTAGAGGTAGCAGAAAGAGGCTTGTGTTCCTTCAGTGCTCAGGAGGATAGCCAAAAAGCTGGGGTGTAAAAGAAAAAGGTGTAAAATTAGATTTCTTTAAAAACAAAAAAAAGCTCTTTGTGAGCTTTTGTCTCTTTTGTGACCTATAACAGAGATGAACTTGTGTTGTGGGCAGGACAGTTTCAAGTATTCTTTTATTTATTTTATTTTATTTTGTTTTGTTTTATTTTATTTTATTTATTGATACATACAAGAACTGGGATGTAGGCCAGAGGTGTGTGTGGAGGAGGGGGTGGTACAGAAGGGGAGGGTGAGAGGATTCACCAGAGACAGAGTGGGGAGCAGAACAGGCGGATCCACTGAAATACACTGCTGAGGGGAGTAACGGGCAAGACAGGAGAGGCTGGGGATTGAACTCATGCAGCAGTGGCTGGTGATATCTTGATAGTGTTAAGACTTTAACCCTGTGCCACTAGGGAGGCCCTGAAAAATTAGATTTCTATATGGGGCTTTGAAATGGCCTGACTTACTCAGGGGACTCTAGAAGGCCATGCAGATGGAGGAAGCTGAGTGTGAGCCCAGGGCTGTGAAAGCCCAACATTCTCACATCTAAATGACCCTCAGGCTCTGCTCAAGCTGGAAGTTGTGGAATGCCTGGTTGGAAGTCTATGGCATGCCCCAACACGCGCACACAGCCTTTTTGCCAAAACCAGAAGACTTATGGTTCCAGACATCTAAGGAAATCACTGTCTTATTGCTGACTTACCACAAAGCCCACCAAACAGAGATTTCAGTGGCCACAAATAAAAAATTATAGGCTTTGTAGAATTAGACCAAAAAAAAAACCCAAAAAACAATAAACAGCAATACCAGCAAAACCTGATGAGTGAGTGAGGTTGCTTTCTCGCAACCATTTTGAAGTGAAGAAAATGTTCTAATAGTGATTGCAGTGGTGGGTACACAACTCTCTGAATATACTGAAACCATCAAATTGTATGCTTTCAATAGGTGAATTGTATGGTATGTGAATTATATCTCAAAGCTGTATTTTATAAAGCAATAACAAATGAAACTGGGGTCTAGGGGACTCTTATTTTCTCTTAACTTTTCTTATAAATACTAAAATTTCAAAAATAAGTATGTTTTAAAAGACTGTATAAAGAATAAAGCTACTTATACAAATATTAGAAAATACAGTAAGAAAAAACAAAAGGAAGATGACATTCCTATCCCACTTTCAAAAACAGTTCTGTTAATATTTTGATGTATTTCCAATTTTTTTCCTCTGAACTTTTAAATAAGAATATCATAATTATCTTAGTTCTGCTCTTTTTTTTACTGAATAATTCTTCATGCATGTGAACATACATCTATAATATCATTTTTAATGGCTGTGGAATATTTTATTATCATTATCATAATTTATTTAAGCAATTCCCTCATTATTAAGTGTAAGTTGTTTTTAATTTTTCATTACTTTCAACAATATTTTTAGTCAATATTCTTGTATTTATATTATGGTACTCACTTATAATTACTTACAAAGGATTAATTCCTAGAAAGAGAGGTGCTGGGATAATGAGTATGCCTGTTTCCTTCAGAAATATTTCCTATAGAAAGACTTCCAGTTCCAGATTGTTTATTTTTCACATCAAAATTTCCAAATTGAAAGAACTATTCCCTCAGGACATACAAATCACAACACCTATGTCTGATTCAAACTAATGTAGTAGCTGGAATACTTCTTGCCAAATCATGCTTTTAAAATTTTTCATACTTCCTCAGTTTTTGATAGCATGGTATAAATGAATAAGAGACTATTTTGAAATGATCTGATCATTTAGGACAAATGTTCTACTTACATAAATACAAATTGGAATTATTTTTCTACCTCATACTAGAGTCCTGAGCCAGCTTTCACATCTTTATATCTAAATTTGCTCACAAACTGGTGAGCCAAATGGATAAAGCAAAGGCAGTGAGCCAGGCAAATTTGCATCTGGATTCTCTGTAGGACTCTGGGAAAGTGTTGCCTTGCAGTTTCAGAGGCAAATTTATTTGTGTAGTACAGATGGTTGCCTCAAGAACCATTTGTAACACAAATTGCTATTATGGTTTGTCATTCTTGTTAATTTATAACCAGATCAGTTTTGCCCCAGTTACAAATGGATTAAAAATCTGTCCATTTTGGTTTTTTAAAAATATATACATATAAATTAAACTATAATAATGAATGCTATATACATATACATAGCTAATTTAAAATACATCCACTTTGACTCAGGAGGCAAAACAAGGATGTATGAATGATTGTAACCCCAGTGCCTGCCTCTCTCTCTTATGAGGGAGCACTTTCCTCTAGCCTATTTGGGGAGTGATATTATGTTGATTCCTGAGTCAGTCCTTGTAACAGCTGCCATTGCATCCTCTCTTCTGTTTTCTGCTTTGTTCATATTTGATTATTATCCAGACTAACCTTGCTTAGTAGGAAGCTATTCTAGGCAATAGGTTCTCTTTGAGCTGTTCTCAAGTGGAGTTTGGTGCAGAAGATCATGATCATGCAAGGCATCTGAGAAGGAGTTTTCTCTTGAGTGAAGACTTGGAGGCTGGAAGGCAACAAGCTAGAGGAATGAAAATGCGTTCTGGGGAAGGCACAGCGTGATGTTCGTATTCGGTCAAAAGGGTGAATTTGTTGCTGCGAGGCGCTGAGTTGATTGCCTGCACAGAGTACTTGTAGACATCTGAGTTGTTTGGCTTAGCAAGAGTTAGGGGAGTCTGGAGAAAGGACAAGCTCATGGAGGGGCTGGATTATGGAATGAGATGATTTTATAAGAGTTGTCACTCTCTGCAGAATGTAGTGTGGTTGATATCTATTTCCCTTTACTGCATATTTTGATTATTTTATTTTTTCTGCTCCATTTGAACCCATTGCAGTCTTTCTGGCATGAGTGACCTGGCCATTTAGCTCTGATTCTTCTAGCTAATGATTGTTCTGAAGAGTATTATCAAATGCCTTCTATATTTGTATCTTCTGGCTTCAGTTTCTAATAATTGTGTCAATTTCTAAAGTATAACTTAGTAAGAGTGAGAATTTAGATAATTTTTCTTTTATCTAGCAGAGGATTCCATGAAAGACCTTATTATGTGCTACTAGCCTCCTCGTGAATTGGCTACCTGTGGGTGAGACTCTGCCCCTGGTGGGAGAAAGAGCCGTTGGGGTAAAGGTGAGTGTAGAAACCACATAGCACAGCACATGGCTGTTAAAGGAGCTGAGTAGTGTGTTTCCTCTTTGGCTAGGAGGTAGGCATGGTAGGCCCTTGTTGGGCATGATCAGAGTCCAGCCCCACCACTTTCTATCTGTCCCACCTTGAGTAAGCCACTTAATCTCACAGAGCACGAGACCTGAAATGAAAATGAAAACCACAACTTGCAGAGAGATTATGAGATGTAGAGGTAATCTATATTAAGTATTTGCTTTATAGCAAGTGTTTAATAAATGGTGATACATAACAAATTTTTTTAATTTTTAAGAAGCACATGTTTGACTCAGCTGATAGATATTGCTTTTTATAACTGTTGAATGTTGTTGAATATTTTAAGTTTGTTCCAATTTTCGATATTAGAATTAAGGCTGCAGTACACATCTCCATGAATATAGCTTTATCCTTTGAATTATTTCAAGATAAATCCTGACAAAATGCTTCACTAGATGAAAGGGCATTGATATAATCTCCATAGATTTTAATGCATATTGTCAAGTGTGGATGCAAGGTGAATTAAGGAATAATTCTTAAAAATGTTGACTTTACCAGTTATCTTAAAGACACAGCAAAATTGAATACTACGTTCACACTATTTTCTTTGTTTCTTAGCTAATAGATGTGAGTGGTATTTTATACTCTTTGGATTTGTGTTATGCTTAACAATATTAGATTAAAATACTTATTCGTTGGTTTTCCTTTTGTGTGACTGGACTATTCATATACTTTTATGATGAGGTTTACAGAGTATATATTTTACGTATATACATATATATATACATACCTCATTGATAATATTCATCTCATTATATATTACATTTCTATGTGCAGTTTCATATATTTCAATGAATTCTTTTTTTAAAAAAAATTTATTAAAAAAAAATAAAAAAAAATTAAAAAAGATTTATTTATTCATGCATACAAGAGCTGGGGTATAAGCTAGAGGTGTGTGTGTGTGTGTGTGAGAGGATCCACCAGAGACAGTGGGTAACAGAACAGGCAGATAGACCAAAGTACACTGCTGGCGGGAGCAGCAGGCGAGTCAGGAGAGGTCTGCTGCACCATGTGGGTTGCTCCCTGGCTGGCCAGGGATTGAACACATGCTGCAGAGGCTGCGACAGCTTCATAGGTAGTGTCTTAACCCCTTGTGCCACCAGGGAGGCCCCATATTTCAATGTATAAAGGGAATAATCCCTTTTCTTAGTTCTTTTTCTTTACTCCTGTTGTGTGTTTTTTTTTTTTTTTAGATTTTTACGATTACCAAAGTGATTGCTTATTTAAAATGCCTGCTGTCAAATTATATTTTTTCTCCTTTACAACGTAATTATTTATCATGAGACCACAATTTCACTTGAACCCTCTAATTTGGGATTTTATGATTGAATAAGTGCGGTTCTCATGAATTTCAGCAAAATAGACAGGATTTTTTATGCTTCAAGATGTATTGTCGTAAGCTAATAGGATTTTTCTTCCTGTATAGGTACTATTTCTATAAAAATTAAGATAAAATAAAAAATATGACATTGCAGTTCAAACTAAAATTTGTTCTTTAACTGGTCCAGAAACTATTTTCATGATCTACAGGAAGTCAGCAATTAAACCATGATTCTGAATCACTTGGCTATCAATTTACCTCCCATAAAGTAAAAATCTTCCTTTTGTAAATAAAAAAAGATGGTTGCTTAGAAAAACTAGTAAAATGAGATAAAGTAAAATTTCTGACATGACTGATAAAGAAAAAGGAAAAAAATTAAAAAATTATTGATATAAAGAGGCTATAACAAGTGAAGCAAGGAGTTTAAAAATCAAAGAATATCATGAACAACTTTCTGCTGTTAAATTTAAATAAATCATTCAAATGGAAATTTCCTGAAAATACACATTACTCAAACTGACTCAAGGAAAAATAGTAAAATTTAATGTATCTAGAATAATGAAAGACATTGAATTAGAAGTTTACCCAATAGATAAACTATAACTATAGATTATAATTATAATTTACACAATCTATATCTAAAAAGTTAGCCAATTTATATGAATGACAGGGTTAACTTTGAGATTAAGCATCAGGATATGACATATTTTTTAAACCTGATTTAATTAAAATTTGGAAAAAGCTGCAAGAGATTTCTAATTGTATTATAATGGTAATTCACATTTTTGGGATACTTTTATTAATTTATTTTTTAATTTTTTTATGTGGGGTTCTTTTATTAGGATAGCCACATTTTTTTTTTGTTTGTTTTTCTTTCTAGCATTCAAACACTAACCAGTTAAATTTTAAACATTAACCTTTAGGGAAGCATTGTATAAGATTATTATGTTCAATCCTACAAATGGAGAAAATTCTAAATTATAACAAGTTTGTATCTTTCTTATAAATGTTTATTGTGTGTAAACCACCCAGTCTAAGGTACCTATCCTGAACAGACTAAAATATTCTACTATGAGAATGTAAAAGCCAATCCCGTATGTATGAATATGTATGCTCTGAAATATATTTATACTTTTATTGTTAAAATATTTAAGAAATTCAACAGAGGGTATTCAAGTAATGTGTAATTTATTTATTGAGGGTTTTTCTTACTGTTCTGGCTTCCTAACCAGGGCCCATCAAAGTTGCTTAGGTCAGTCCTTCAGAGTTGATTGTGTATACAATGGGGAAGCAGAGGGAATGTCGAGGAATCAGCCATTTACCCACTACAAAATATCTGCTAAAAAACATTCTTGTTTTTACTGAAGTGATAAGTGATGGTACATTCATTTTGGAATTCACTGGAATAATGAAATCATGGTGTTACTTCCAGTCAGTGTCTTAAATAATTCTCTGCAAAGGTTATGTGCCAGACTGAAATTGCTTTTAGATTTCAGGCAATTTATAAAGCGTCAAGATTCAAATGTAAATATAAAGTGTAAGCTGATTTTTTTTTTTCAACCTAGCCAGGGAAAAAAATGTCAGTTGTCAGATCCATCATTTTAAATTAAAATTTGCAGCTAAATGTTAATGGCAATGAATAAGTCCAAAGACATGTAGGAGGGATTCTTTCAATCCCAGTTAGAAGCATCCTTCTAACAGCTAAGGTTTTCCTACAAAGCAACTACAGTGCATAAACATTAAGACATAATATCCAGGGCCTCCCGGTGGCGCAGCGGTTGAGCTCTGGGTTGCAAAGCTGCCCGCAGCCTCTGCAGCGCTGTTTGATCCCTGGCTGCCTGGCGAGGGTCCCACATGGCATGCAGACCTCTCCTGCCGTGCCCGCTGCTCCCCTCAGCAGTGTACTTCGACCGTCTGCCTGTTCTGTGTTCTGTTCCCTGCTCTGGCTCTGGTGAATCCTCTCACCCACCCCCCACCCCCACCCTTGTGCTTCTGACTGTATCCAGTGCTTGAATAAATAAATAAATCTTAAAAAACAAAAACAAAAACCTTCAAGCATTCTAAAAAAAAAAAAAAAAGACATACTATCCATTTGAAAGCATCAGTGTTCATTACCTATAGGAAGCTTATTTGTCACATGATATCATCTACCTGTGTAGAATCTACATGTGCATCATTCTGAAAATCTGTGAGGAGGTAATATATGTACACTGCAATATAACACAAGCAGTAGCAGTAAATATTTTTTAAAAAGTCTCATTTTTGTTCTGTTTCCTCTGAGCTCCCCTCCCTTAAACCCTGTAGTTTTCTTATGTGTCTGTCCCTCAATATTCTATGTATGTGAAAACATATACATCATTTTACATATGGAAACATATGCTACATAAGCTCTGTGCTCTGCTCATTTGAATTTAACAATACATTCATACACAGTGACCTAAACCTTGAAGAGCTGCGTGAGTACATCTCATGACCTTGAATGCAGAGGTGAGGGCAGCATTTGAGCTCAGAGGAAGAGTGGTGTAGGAAGAAGTTAGCCAATACTGGGGCATGGAAGATGTTCTAGAGAACAGGAGGGAGGGAAACTCCATAGCACCTGCAGTTGGGGTTAAAGCACCAACAAGGGCCTCCCTGGTGGCACAAGGGGTTAAGCACCTCACTATGAAGCAATCCGAGGCCTCTACTGCACGAGTTCGATCCCCAGCCCGCAAGGGAGCAAGCCACATGGAGAAGCCGACCTCTCCTGTCTCGCCCACTGCTCCCATCAGCAGTGTATTTTGGTTAGTTTGCCTGTTCCCCACTCTGTCTCTGGTGGAACCTCTCTCTCTTTCTCTCTCTCTCTCTCTCTCTCTCTCTCTCTCTCTCTCTCTCTCTCACACACACACACACACACACACACACACACACACCGCATCTCTAGCCTGTGCGCCAGCTCTTGTATGCACAAATAAATAAATCTTTAAAAAACAAAAAAGCACCAACAAGGGGGTAAGAGTGATATGCAAGCTGGGGTCTCACAAATTGCCTAAGGTTCATTTTTCATTTTTAATAAGTTAACATAGTTAACAAGACAAACTAAAGAATTTTACCAGGCTTCTGAAAACAAAGAGCTCTTCATGTGATTAATAGTTTCTTTTCTACTTGTGATGTGACTCGCCAATGGACTATTTTTGAGACCAAGCCATATATTCTACTTACTGTGCAGGCATGCGTTTTTGCTGTAGCTCTGTAGCTGAGATTCTCTAGTTCACCACTAGATGGACCTATTTGCTATTTTGTCTTCCAAGAAAGAACAGTTTTTTAGAGTCAGCGGTCTTCCCAATAAGGACCAAGACTGCTGCTCTTAACACAACATTCATTTGAATTTTTGAAAAATAAACAATTTGTTCATATAAAATAATGAATATAAGGGACTCACATATTTAAATAATTTTAATAAAAACAAACACCTGTAAATTAAATCTCCATTAAATGCCTGCATGTTAAACCTCCTGGCTTAAGAGTGTAAGAAATAAAACACAACCCAATCAAATTAAAGGTACTGGTTCCCTGGTCTTACCCCTCTCTTTCTGTCCACATGCAGACCACCATTCTGAATTACCAGCTACTTAAAAAAAAATTATTTTACAACATATGATGTATCCCTAAGCAATAGAATGGTTAATTTTTCTGGATCTTGACACTTGATAGAATAACTCATGTTCTATGTATTTTGAATGCTTTTTTTACTCACCATTCTATTGATGAGACTCATCCATGTTGACATGTACAGCTCTGCTGCATTTTTAACTGCTCTATGGTATTGTGTTTAAAATTCTAAACACTATGTCTATTCACTAAACACTATGACTATTCACTAAACACTATGACTATTCACTAAACACTATGACTTTCAGAATTTTTTTAAATTATTTTTTATTTTAATATTTATCATTTTTTACATTTTTTTAGACAATATTTGCTCCCCCCACCCACTCAGATTGAGTCCCCATAGAATTTCCTTCCCCAAGGCACCCGGGGCACCAGGGCACCATCACCTCAGTCCCCTGTGTGCCTCCCTCTCTCCCTCCCTCTGATCCCTCTCCCTCCACCTCCCCTGCAGGATGTCTCTGGTTTATAATCATCTGTTTTTGCCTTGTTGTGTTTTGTACTGTTATTATATATATATATTGTACACTGCTGTCTTATTTGGTTCCACTATATTCCTGTTATAAGTGAAACCATCTGATATTTTTCTTTTTCTTTCTGGCTTATTTCACTGAGCATAATTCCTTCTAGCTCCATCCACATTGCTGTGAATGGCATGAGTTTATCTTTTTTGATTGCTGAATAATATTCCATTGTGTATATATACCACATCTTCTTGATCCAGTCATCTATTTTTGGGCATTTGGGTTGTTTCCAGGTTTTACCTATTGTAAATAGTGCTGCAATAAACATAGGTGTACAGGTGCTCTTTTGAATCACTGTTTTTGCGTATAAATTTCAGAATTTTATTTTCATTCATGCAGTCAAAACTCAGATGAACATTCTTTATATATAATCTCTGTCTAATAATTCCAATATCAATCTTAGGAGTCTGACCCTTGTTCATTTATTTTTTCTGCTGACTTTTTTTCATTGGATCTGTTTTCTTAGGTATTTTAATCATTTTTTTAAAAATTGTGAATCTATGTTCCTTTGGTGGAAATTCTCTAAAACTTATGTTTTGTTTTTTCTTTAGGTTTAGTTATAAGGAGCTCTCCATTTCTTTTACCTGGAGATTATTTCACCCACTGCTCTGTTTAGCTAAGAATTCAGTCTGTGGCTTCAGAAATGGTGCGTCAATTGCCTTTCTTTGGGGCAGGGAAATCCATGATTTGCTGTCTTCTCCAGTTAGGAATATGTTGAAAAGTCTGGAAGCAATGCTGTAGCCATTTGCATCTTGCACATGTGCCACATCAAGAGTCAGGTCCTCTCTCTATCTCTTCATGAGCAGACTGATATATCCCATGTGAGGCTAATTGTTTGGTCAAGCTCCAAATCCATCTGGAAGATGTCAATCTGGGTGGATCTTTCTCATTTCACAGAACTTGTACTTGGCTTCTGCAGGCTAATTTGATGGACAGCAAAGTGGCCCAGGGGTCACAGATCAGATGAAAATTCTCAGTGGTTTTGTCAATGTTAATGACATCCATAAACTTGACAGTGTAGCTTATATCAGTGTGGAGCTGGCCATCCGTCTCAGAACTGCTGTGTGTAGATCTCCTTTACTTCCCCTCCTGTCAGAGAGCACTGGAATCTGTACCTTAGGAAAATGCTAAGAAGGAGCAGCTTTGAGGGCTCAGTGAATGCACAAAGGGCAAAAACATCAGTACGTCCCTCATCCCATGCTTTGAAGCATCTGTGTACTTCAGGACCCTCAGTTATGACTGTTCTAGGCACAGCAAGAAGTGACATCATGGTTTTAAATGAATTATATAGGCTAAATTTGCTTTGGTTCTGCCAGCATATGGGGGCAATACAAATCTATGGCTCTTTGAAAATGAAATCATGGCTTGGTGATATCAGACCATGTAAGGGAGAATAAATTGTGTACCCAAGCCAGATAGAGTATAGACAGTGGTTCAAAATTCTCCAAGGAGGGCCTCTCCAGTGGTGCAATGGTTGAGCGCTGGGTTGCGAAGCTGCCCGCAGCCTCTGCAGCGCCGGTTCGATTCCCGGCTGCTCCCCGGCCACCAGAGGAGGGTCCCACATGGCACGCAGACCTCTCCTGCCGCCCGCTGCTCCCCCCAGCAGTGTGCTTCGGTCCTTCTGCCTGCTCTGCTCCCCGCTCTGGCTCTGGTGAATTCTCTCACCCTCCCGCGCTTCTGACTGTACCCAGTGCATGTATAAACAAAACAAACGAACAAACAAATAAATAAATAAATAAAACATGCCTCTATTTAAAAAAAAAAAAAAAAATTCTCCAAGGAGATTCTTTTCTTTCTTTTTTCCCCCTTCCTCATCCTAGAGACGAAATCAAACAGAAAATTTTCCATTTGTGTGGTTAATTTCTGCATTAATGCTTTCCAGAGTTTTGACTTATGCTAGAAATTTAGATTCTATGTAAATCCAAGATTCTTTAGAATCCACCCTTCTTTGGATTCAGACTTTGTCTCCTCCCATTACAAGCCATTAAAATCCAAATTTCAGGCCTTCCACTTTTAATTTCACATCACTAGAGATTGTTGCTGCTATTCTAACAGTAGTAAACAATCAGATAAGCTACAAAAACATTGCTTTTTAAATCCACCATGACCTGAGAACAGAAATAAACTCATTAAAACTACCATCTAGAAAGCAGAGTCCTTCCTCCAAGAGTAGATTCCTATATCACTGTTTTCATCCTAGTAGAGCAGTGGAAAAGGGAAGACATCCTAGTAGGTGGTAAGGAGAAACCAGTAATATTTAATGAATTTTTAATGATGCATGTTAATTAGTACAATGAATTAGAACCCCAAGTAGACTCTACCTGCCAACCTACAATGATAATTATCAGACATGTATGTGCCTTCACCAAGGGAACATGGATAGTACACTGAAGGCTGGGAGAAGAGCAGAAGAGTTTAAAGACATCTACTGCAAGGTGTCCAGAAATTCCCCAAGTTAAAACAATGGTTGGATGAAGGGTAAGAGCAGGACAGAATGTGGAGAGAAACTTCTTAGAGGCATTTTGAGTTTTCACTGAGTACGAGGCTGCAATGCCAGGATGACAGTGCATAGAGAGATTTCCCTAGGTACATAAAGATGGAGCTGGAACTTAAGAGAAAAGAGAAAATCCAGAAAATTCATAAAACTAGAATCCAAACTGTGAAGCCAGGATAAATTGCTCATAAAATTACTCAGAAAGTCGTTGTCTAGGCTGTGAATTAACAAATTTCTGATCGCGTACTGAAATTTGGTGCTTCTCTCAAGCTGAGGATTCTCAGCATTCTGACAGAAGAAGGGGTCAGTAACTTTCTGGGAAAAACCATACTTCAATCTCTTCTGTTCTTTATATACAATGTCCAATGTGCTTCTGCAGAACTAGGAATTCTCAGCATTTTGACACAAGAAGGGATGAGCAGTGCCTGGGGGAAATATTACTTCAGTCTCTGCTGTTCTTTTAGACACTATATCCACTGTATAATTAAAACTATCAGACACACAACGATGCAAGGAAATGGAAGCCATGATCACAAGAGGAAGGAGGCAGACCAAGAGATGGATCACATGTTTGAGTTATGAACCACAGACTTTAAAATAACCATGAAAACATGTTAAAGGATCTAGAGGAAAATCTGGGCAACATTCATAAACATATAGGGAGTAGCAGCAGAGACTGAAATGATGAAAAAAATGGACCAAATGAAAGTGCTAGGGAAAAAAATGATAGCATCAGTGAAGAACTCATTTAGTGGGATCAGGAGCATCCTGGGCTCAGTGGCAGCAAAAGAGCTATAAACTTAAAGAGTAGAAATTTATTCATTGGAACACAAAAATAAAAACGATAGAAAATTCAATAAAATACCTGAGATTTACAGGACACAAATATGTAACCACAGCAAGAGAGAAAAAGAAGACATAATGGAGCAAAAGAAAAAGTTGAAGAGATGACAGCTGAGAATTTCCCAAATTGTTGAAAGACATCAATTCTTAAACTCCAAGCAAAATAAGCACACACACCCATACGCATGTATACATACGCACACAGTCCACAGCACACTTAGGCAAAGGCATTCAGAAATAGTTTACTTAGTAGATACTTGTAAATAAAAGATTATTTGGTGAACACAGTACTTAGATAAACTTTTCTCTAAAAAGTTTTTGCCCACCCATCCTGGCCTCAAGGGATTAGAAAAGGAAATAAATAAACTCAAACATTGGTATTGAATACAAGGATAAAATCACTGACAAGGATTTAGAACACTAGTGTCCTCCAAGATACTAGTGTCACCTTGGTATTATGAAAGACCTCAAAATGAGAATTTACATTGGCGTAATCTTCGATTAGCAGAATCCCCAGAAGCCTGGCAGAAGCAAATCAAACTTCTCCATGGAGGAGTACCGTTATCACATTCTAGAACATGCTATGCTTTTTCATTTTGCTATCCCTTGCATAAGCGATTCTCTTCATCACTGGACAGCTGTGGATTCCTATTTCCCCTTGAATATCTTTTATTGTTTGAAGCTGCTTTGACTTCCCTAGATAAAGTCAGTATCCTCTCTGTACTTCTATTTTGGTGCGTATTTTGCATTTATAACCCAAATTTGCTCAGGCCACACCAAGTTCATGGGTATGAATGACAACATGTCCACATTAATAGTTCCTGTGTGACCTATTAATTGCTCTTTTATCTGTAGGTCTCGATGGAAGTTCATCCTTGTTGCTTCCTTAGTTGTTTCTGGAAATGTATGGGTGTTCCTCATATGCGCTGAAGGTACCTGAAACAGATCACCACAAGATTCTCAGAACTAGTCTTCTCAAGACACCCTTCTCAGGTGTCAATAGCTAAGAGCTAAGATTGTCAAGAGCTAAGAGCAATGAAAGACCTTGGAGGTTCAGGAGAAACTTTTGCTTTTGCCTGAGTCCTTAATACTTCTCTAATTTAAGAAGATTGCAACTCCCTAAACTTTTGCCTTTTCTTAATTGAAGAAGTGATCACAGCTCCCCTTCCTATGACCCAGAAAAGTGTTTGGGGGTATCATTCAATTGAAAGGTTTATCTCCAAACATATCATCTCTGGAAATATTATCTTTACTCTGAGAGTAAAGACACAGTCATCTCCTCCTTGTCTTGTGTAAGAATGAAGTCACCCCGTTTCACCCCACTCCCTCTCTTGGGAGCCTTGGGTCTCTTCAACTCAGGATTTATATCCCTTTCTCTCTCACCAGTGATGGGATCTGCATTATCATTGTAGCATCCCCTATTCATGTTATTAAATGATTTTCCCTTTGCTAACCTATCTGATGCTGTTTTGATTACTTGTCCAGCCTGAGAAGAACCCACAGGAGAGCAGGATATTCCCCAGCACCCCGACAGTGTACATGAACCAACCTGTGATTTGCTGTTGCTATGAATTCCACCTTAGGGAGTCACATCAGCAACTTTCTATAAGCACATTGTCCTAGTCCAGAGCCCTAATTCCAGGGCTCCAAAGTTAAAAAAAAAAAAAAAAAAAAAAAAACAAAAAAAACACATAAAGATACCCATACCAAGCATGATTATTTTTTATTTTAATACAGGCAAATGGTAGAATTGTAATGAATGGTTGCCTGGGCTGAGCTGGATTAAGAGGTGAGCACTATTTTTTTATTTTTCTTTAAAAGCTATTACATATTGGGCCTCCCTGGTGGTGCAGCGGTTGAGTGCAGCGCTGCGAAGCTGTCCACAGCCTCTGCAGTGCCGGTTCAATTCCCCACCGGCCAGGGAGCTACCCATATGGCCCAGCAGACCTCTCCTGCCTCGCCTGCTGCTCCCCTCAGCAGTGTCTTCGCTCCGTCTGCCTGTTCTGTTCTCTACTCTGGCTCTGGTGAATTCTCTCACCCTCCCGTGGTTCTGACCTGTACCCCAGTTCTTGTATAAAATAAATAAATCTTTTTAAAAAAGCTATTACATATTATCTGTACTTTTTAACAATACACAGCTGCATCTTTGATAAAAATAGACTAAATTTTTCAGAAATGACATCACATGTCTTTCATCCTCTCTGCACTGCAATCAGACTGTGTTCCCTGAAAAAAAGAGGCAACTGCCTTTATTCTTACTAGCTCAACTTGTCACATTGTCCAAAAGCAGCATTGCTTCTTTCCTCTGTAATTCATATCGGTCCTTATGAAAACTTCTTCCATTTCTACCTGAAACCCCCTAAGATGGGTTCTTGGTCCCATCAAGGGCAATGACATAGATGCAAATTCATGAAAATTTGTGTTTTTCCATGTGCTGTCAAAGATGGTAAAGAAAAGTGCTTAAAGTATGAGTTCTGATTTCTGCTTTTGGACAAGGGAAGTTTAGATCTACCCTCTTACTACCCTCCTATCTACCAAAAGACCCACGTGAAAAGAAGCCAGTTTCTCCTACAGAAAAAGAGAAAGGACTGGATATCTGCCTGTGGCCGTGTGAAAGAATTTAGAAACAGATCTTCCAAGGCTGCTGACAACCAATGGAGTGAGCTTGGAAGTGATCCTCCACCAAGAGTCTTGCGATGACTGCACCTATGGCCAAGGCTCTCCCTGTTTCATTCAGAGACTTCTGAGCCAAAGGGTGAGCTCAGTTGCATCCAGCTTCCTCACCCACAGAAAATGTGAGGTAAATGTCTATTATTTTAAGCTGTTATATTTGGAGTAATTTGTTGCAAAGCAAGACATAACTATTACAGTAAAAGAAACTCTGATTACTGTTAGGATAAAGACTACATATCTTAGTTTCCCTGTTAGTTAGAAATGACCATGTGACTGAATTACAATCAATAGAATATGAGAGGTAATGTGTAGAATTTTCAGAGCAAGGCTTTTAAAAAGTGGCAACATACATTCCATATCCTCTTTCCTATTTCTCTAGCTAGGACACAGAAAATAATGATAATGACGGGCCTACAAAATGGAAAAATCTGGATCTCTGAATTACAATATGGAAGATGATTGCCCACTAACCAGGATCATTCATTTGAACTGTTATGTGAGTGAGAACTTTCTATTGTGCTTGAGTTATTATAACTTGGGGGGCTATGTGTTATCACAGACAATTATGTTAATAAATAATTTTATGTGAAAGAAAAACTTTTTCTGGAGTAAACTACTGTTATTTGGGGTCACTGTCACATGAAATGTATTACCTCTCTCTCTCTCTCAAGAATTTTATTTTTACCTTAATATGTATACCCCAGTCAAAAAAGGTCTTTGAGAATGATTCTTCTGATTGTAGCTCTAGATAGCCTTCCTGTATAATCTATACCCCTAGCTGAATTTTCAGTTTCAATTTGTTTAAACGTTTGTTTAAAGTTTAAAGTGAAGGCAAGTTAAAGACTTTTGCAAAGCAAACTGAATGGAAAATCCTACTAGATATGGCACTTAAAAAAATGTGTCTTATCTATTATAACCAGCTTGCCTATAGCTAATTTAATGGCTATTTTTATTAGCACTCATCTTTATACAGTCTTTCCAAAGCATTCTAGGGTTTCATAAAAGCAATTATTTTTCTTTGTAGGCTCAAATCTTATCAATTTGTATAATTTAATTAAACGACATAATTATGAAGGGTACAACGAAAAGAAATAGATTAGAGCAAACACAATTGACTCTCGGTCAGCATTCCACTCACTAGGGAAAGAGATATGCAGGGGTGAGCCAGAATGAAGACAACTAGATGTGAGTCTTCAGTATTTTATAGGGATGGGTAGTATATTTCAGGAAGGGAACTGAGCATATCAATTAAGTGGACAGTGGTTGGGAAGAGTTTCTACTGGAGGCACTTGTGTACTTTTATGTGGAGAGAGAGACCATAGCTTTCATCTAATTTCAGAGGACCCTCTGGTCCCAAAAGTGTTAAGTACCATGCCTGAAACTGTAAATTATAACAAACCAGGGGACCAGGTTGAGGCATAAATAGCTTCTTTTCCTAGGATCTGCTTTTGGACACTTGTACACCTACCTTTTTCTTGAATATTCCTTCTCCCCGAAAAATAAATTCATACACATAGAAGTTTGTGAGCCAGTTCATCAAAAACAGTGAGATTCTAAATCTCCATTTAAAATCTTTCTAGCTAGGAGACCCCCTCAGTCCCTTCAGGTCAAATGTTCCCTCCTCAGAGAAGCTAACTTTGACCCTACTTACTGTCTAAACGAGTAGCCACTATCAACCTTGATTCCTTTAGCCTTTTTTTTTTTTTTGCTCTCTTCATATCACTGACACTGTATTATCTTTTGTTCTCTTTCCCCTCACTATTATATAAGCTTCATAAAGGCAGAGACTTCATTTCTTGTGATCATCAATATATCTCATGAGTACAGAACAGTGCCTAGCATTTTCAGCCATTCCATAACTATTCATACCTTGTTTATATTCCATCTGGACAAGGAGGTGGATATTGGGACTAATTTTTGAATTCTTTGACACTGGACAGCAGGTATAGAATCAGGCAAGTTATGAACAAATAAATTACCTTGACAATTGTTCTTGGAGAGCAGAGCATACAGAATAGCTGTGACCTAGGATGCTCTATTGACATATTAAAAAAAGACTATTCTCTTGGGGGTTAATCACTACTTTAAGTTGCTAGGAGCAAGCTGCAAAATTTTAAACTCTACTGTCCCCCAAAAAGTCATTATGCTTATTCAGCGATAAAATTCTAACTATTCAAGGTATTATATTTGAAATTTGCTCATAAAATACCAGATTTACTCACTCAGTTTCTCCATTTCCTTCTCCTAACCACTAATTTGGTCTTATACTCTTATGTTTATATTTCTAACTGGTCCTCCCATACTCTCTTGCTCTGCCCCCTGTATAGTGATTTTTGTAAAAACATGGAAGTACATTATAACAGCATCTAAGTTTCAGGTATGCCATCAGTAAAAATCAACATGTGTTAACAGGGCATTAAGTTCACCACGAAGCATCAAATCACATCCTTCCCCATACAACCACCCGCCTTTCCACGTGAGATACATTGCATAACAGAATCTGACTGAGTCTCTTGCACTAGTGAGAAACGCCTCTCGCATTCACTATAAGATAAATTCACGCCATTCGCAGCAAAGTGGATAGAACTAGAAGGAATTATGCTGAAATAAGTGGAGAATTATGCTGAATTAAGTGAAATAAGCCAGAAGGAAAAAGAAAAATATCGGATGGTTTCTCTGATGGCAGGAATATAGGGGAACCCAATAAGACATCAGTGTAAAATATATATATATATATATAATAACAGTACAAAACACAACAAAGCAAAGACAG
Source organism: Talpa occidentalis (assembly GCF_014898055.3). Classification (NCBI taxonomy): domain Eukaryota; kingdom Metazoa; phylum Chordata; class Mammalia; order Eulipotyphla; family Talpidae; genus Talpa; species Talpa occidentalis. Next base: position 20,583,139 of record NW_023601212.1, read on the forward strand.
ACAATTATAAACCAGAGACATCCTGCAGGGGAGGAGGTGGAGAGGGATGAGAGGGAGGGAGGTAGGAGCACCGGGGACTGTGGTGATGGTGCACGGGTGCCTTGGGGAAGGAAATTCTATGGGGACTCAACCTGAGGGGGTGGGGGGGAAGCAAATATTGTTTAAAAAAAATAGAAAAAAATTAAAAAGAGGTTAAAAAAATGAATAATGATGTACAAAAATTCAAAAATTCAAAAAATAAAAGGAAATCCCAGCAGATCTTTCCCTCGAGGAAGAGCCGCTGGAGGAAACTTCTATACATGTCATAGAAGACTCTGAGTCACAAGCAACAGTGGCAGCAAAAGGCAAACAAAACCAGAACTTGAAACTGCATTCTCCCCGGCCTAACCACCTGCACCTTATTCGCGCCCTCGCAGCGGCAGAAAAAAAGCAGGGGGCGTGGCCGAGCGCGGCGCCCACGTGACCGCCGAGAGGTGCGGGGCGCCTAGTCGCGCGATCCGCCGTCATATCAGCTTATGCCGCAGGACGCTGATTGGCTGGCGGCGCCGGCCTCTCTGCGCGTCACGCCTGGCTCCGCCCCCGGGCCGCGCCTGGTTGTCTACGCGGGCTGCTCACCGGCCCGGGCTACCTGGGACCCGGCGGAGGCTGGATCGGGGCTGAAGCTCTCTAGGTAGGGGTGACTGGACGGCGGAGGAGGGAGGCGGAATTTGTCGGACGGGAGGGAAAGGCGAGGAGGAGGCGGATGGAGGTGAATTAGCCAGGTGGGGCCCAGGTGGGGCCCAGGTGGGGAAGTTCAGGCGCCAGGTCCTCTCTTTTTCAGCACGCCGCAGGCGATTCTTGATGCCACCTCGCTGCCAGGCCCTGGGGGCCCTGTCGGTGAAACTGACCCGAGGACTCCTGTGCCCACTAGCAGGAGAGACTGGCAGGTAGCCAGGCATCCACGAACAGGGATGTGATGGGGCAGGTTGAGGGCTCAGGGGACGCACCTTGGCCCGGGCTGGCGGGAGGGGGGTTGCGGCCGGGAGTTACCTGGTTTTAGGGGCCTCGGCAGGAGGAGGGATCTCCAAGAGGCCTGGGAGTGAAACCGACACAGGGATGGGCGTGAAGAAAGTGAAATGTTTCATGTTGGCTAGTGCGTGTCTTTCTTATCCCAGGGAAATCTGTGCACTGAACACTTGTGCTTTACGACGGATTTTCTTCCATTTGGGGAGGGATTTTTTTTTTTAAGGGGCGAAGGAATGAAAGGCCAAAGAACTCATTTTGGTCATTGACCTGACCAAGGTGGTGGGAACCTGAGTTTCTGCAGTCTAACTAGGGTGGAGGGACAACAGCCCGCCTTTTGAGAAAGCTAGAAGGAAGAGGAAATAATCTGTAGCATCATAAAGGGAGAAGACATGTCTTTGGCATCCTATATAATCGCAGAATAAGAGGTGATGCAGAAGAAAATGTTACTTACGTAGTTTCCAAACTGGAAAGATTGTGGTTGCTATGCAGTTTAGGCTGAACTTAGTAGGTTACCTCTGTTTCTCATTTCTAAAAAAAGTTTCTAATGATAAGCACCCAAAAAATAATTATATGACCCGCAATCATTTACAGAGTGCTTTTCTTTCCATTATGTAATTAAATATTTAACATGAGATATTTGGAAATTTGTATGTGTGTGTATATAACATCTTGAGAGATAATGTAGTAACTAAGAGAACAGGATCTGAAATAGTATTCCCAGCTGTAACTTGCTGTGACTTGTAACTTGACCTCCGTTTTCCTGCCTATAAAATGGTATAAAATGGAGGTTATAGAAGTACCATCCTCAGCGTTGAGAATTAAGCAAGATAATACATGAAAAGTCCTTCAAATAATACCTTATTAGCAATAAATGTTAGCTATTATTGCCTATACTTTTAAAATAAAATAGTAATCTGATTGAGTTCTTATTAATGTGTTTTAAGAAAAGGGTTTCTTTTTGCAAAGATAAAGTATTTAAGTGTCTGTTTCAGTCAGGGGTAATAGGTCCTCTGAAACCCTAGTGTTTTAAAAATTAATGTGCAAAATTACATGAATTTGTAGAGCCAATGAGAATTTTAAAAAGTAAAGTGCTAAGAGGTGAAATAGCGGGGAAGACGCAACAGAACTTGTTTATAATCCATGAACTTGCCCCCCAATTATAGGTGTTTGAATCAAGACAAGTTATTGAATTTTCTGTGCCCAGCTTCTTCATTCTATAAAATAAAAGTAATACTGCATCTAACTCTTGGGGTTGCATAAAAGGGTAAAATGTGTTGCTATTTACAGTTCCTAGTAAATATTAATATTAGCTATTTTCAGTTATTTTTCAAAGAAAAATCAAATGGCACCTTTGTTCTGCTTTAGGTTAAAGTAATTTCAACTCAACTCTGGCTCTCAAAACAATAATAATATCTCCTATTTACTGAGTACTTACTGTGTGTTAGGTGGTACCAAAGATTACGTACTTAATCTCTAACCCTTACAAAAATTCTATAACCTCAATATGTTATTTCAATCCACAAATAGAATACTAACTTCAAAATTGAATTGCAGTTTTGAGATCATAGTGTAATGTAGTGTCTGATACTTAATTGTTGTTTGAATCAATAATGTATGATAAAGGATCTATAAATATCTGGCTTTTGGCATTAATTAAAATTTCTTTGCCTAACAAAGTGAGAAGAAAATGCTTTCAACTCATACCACAAACATGGGCTAGATGCCTTATAAATCAAGAACTTCTAGGATTCGTTTTTAACAGACTAAATAAAAATCTAGTAGGAAAATAGGCAAACGGAAAAAACAGGTAATTCATAGAAAAAGGCAAATCATTTTAAAATATATGACATGATGCTCAACCTCACTCATAATAAGATAAATGTAAATTAACTATATACTGAGATGTCATTTCTTTGTTGACAGATTGATGAAAATCCAAAAGTTAATGATTTTCAAGGTTGTAGGAAATTAGACACTATCCCACCTTGTCATGGGCATGCAAAAACATTCCTCTGGGAAGCAACTTAGTAATAGTTACCAGTGTTACCATTGCAGTTATTCTTCGAATTAGCTTTTCTGCTTATGCTTATGGAAGTTCATTGTAGCATCATTTGTAAAGGCAAAAGATGATAATCTAGCCTCGTGTCTATGTGTTTAAATAAACAAGTGACATCATTTATACAAAGAAACATAGGTCCAGACCCCTTAACCATCATTTAAATCTGGAAGGCCCTGCTAATCAACAGTTTTTTCTTTTTTAAAGTTTGGCATGTGGACTCATTTGATGACAAAGCCTGACTCCAGCTGACTCAGTCACCCAGTGTGTCTCGTTGCACGTACACTGCTACTGGATACTCCTGTCTCTGCCATTGGCTGGTACTGTCTTACTACTTTCAGCTAACTTGTATGTGAACATATTAAAAATAGTTAAAGATAGCTCTGTGAATAACAGAAGGAAAACCTCTGTCCTCAGTCATAGTACACAACATGGAGTTATGGTAGGCAGGTGTGTGTGTTGTGACAGTATGGGGACTGCAGCCATGTATGACTTAAAGAATAGAAAGATCATTGACACTGACACTTGCAGTGAGGACCCAGAACTAATGATAGACAGGACATCATTGCACAAGACAAGAAAAGAAGATCCTAACCATGCTTTGATTAAGTGGGTTTGACCAAAAGGAAGTTAACAAATGCCATGATTGCTTTGTTGATCAGGAAACAAGCTAGATATCATGGACTGCTTCATGTTCATGAATGTTAGTAGTAAGAAGGAAGGATTCGGATTCAGAAGTTTAGGGAGCTGGTTAAAAAAAATCTCAACATAAGACGGAAGTTATTTTGCTGATCTTGAAACAGTTAAACATTACCCTGATGGATTTGCTGAGAGTGTCTGATGAAAACCTAAGTGTTGAATAAATTTGCACTAGATGGTGATGAAATAGTCCTTTATTGTAGGTCACAAGAGAAGCACCATATTTTAAGACTAGGTAAAAACTGTTGTGGTGGGTGCCAGTGCTCCAGACACAGAAACATTAAGTCAGCAGTGATTAGAAAACAGCCAGCATCTGCAGTGTTTGAATGAGGCTCCAAGGCATCTTCTGCAAAAATCTTCGGACTGTTTTCAGTAACACCTGTGCTGGTGGTACAAGCTCTAAGCAGGCTGGGCTGGAGAACAGTGGAAGATTTAAAATTATACCTAGGCGACTCTTGTGCATTCTCTCCTTCAACTTTGTGTTAAAAGTAGTGCTTTTAACGTTTACTTGTCTCCTGCACCAGTCAGTGTTATATTTTGGGAAAACAAGTAAGTTTTTACTGCCTATAATACTTCGCAGAGGTCTAGAAATCAAAACTTCCTGCAAGAGGTCAGCCACGAAGACCCTGTTTTCAAAATCATAAATGCTTGAAAGGTTACATTAATAAATGCTTGGCATTTTTAACTGACAATGAGGTTTGAAAATGAACTGGCAGGTGTACGTTTTGAAGGATTTTATGTCACCAATGAGAAGGTGATCCCTTCATTAATTATACCATATATATTTTTTAAAGATTCATTTATTTATACAAGCACTGGGTACAGTCAGAAGCGCCGGAGGGTGAGAGAATTCACCAGAGCCAGAGCGGAGAACAGAACAGGCAGACTGACTAAATACACTGCTGAGGGGAGCTGCGGGTGGCAGGAGAGGTCTGCGCGCCATGTGGGTCCCTTGCTGGCGGCCGGGGATCGAACCGGTGCTGCAGAGGCTGCAGGCAGCTTTGCAGCCCAGCGCTCAACAACTGCGCCATCAGGGGAGGCCCTATACAATATATTTTAACAGTGAAAACTGTAGATAAGTCAGGAGAAGGTGACAACGAAGAAATGATGCTTCTGTTACTTATTCCTTCAGAGACAGGAAATTGCTGGAAGGCTTTTAACCACACTCACATATAGCAATAGTCATGGCTGCATTCGTGATGGTGGCCACAGTGGTCATGTTGTGAATACAATTGAAAAAATTGCTAAAGACATGTTTAAGCAATTAAACAGCAGTTGCTTAGGTAAAAGCATACATTGAGAAGACAGATGGACCAACAGAAATCTTTTCAAATAGCTCTCTTGAGTAGTGTTGCTTCATCCTTGAAAATCCTGATCCTAGCCCAAGATCATAGTCCATTTCCAACCTCATGCATGTCTCCTTCTTTCTAAGGTCTTCAAGCAACCAGATGTAATAACTATTGCATATGTATGAACAGCTATATCACAGGGTTTTAACTTTGCTGGTATTTAAAGGTTTGTTGAATATTTTCCTATAAAATCGGGACAAATAAATATTTGTGGTCTGTATCAATTCTACCATTTTTCTAAATAAATTATTACTATCCAAATGAACTGTAATACTATTTACAGTCTGTTTTTGTCTCACTTCATGTGCACAGTCATGTTTCTAAACAAATACTAATGTGTTTAATAGCAGGGGCATGTTATGACCTTTGGAAAAATTTAGAAGTTCTGAACTTCAAAATACATCTGATGCCAAATGTTTTAAGAAAAATTGGCAGACCTGTATCATTAAAAAAGTAGGGACTGACTGTTGGAATTCCAGAGTAAGAAATTGAGAATGTGCTTCTCTATAAAAGCAACAAAACACTGGCAAAAGTTGTCAAAGTCAGCTTTTATAAAACTCTAGAAATTAGCTAAGAGCTTACAACCACCCTAAGAATGTTTATTTTAGAAAAGTGATTGAATGTCGGTAAAAACAACTTATGTTTTTATTAAAGAGTATGACTAAGTTGTTTTTGTGGCATTTTAAGTTGCTCAGGGTGAATGTCAAGAACCTTCACAGGTGTTAGCCTCACCTCACAGCTGCAGGAGGTAGTGTTACCTATTGATGCTCACAAGAGCTTGATCGAAAAGGAAACAATGAGGAATATCCATAGGAAGCTTTGAAAAAACTCTGATATTTTCTTGGGAATTTAGAATGTGCCCCACTAGTAGAGAATACAGGTGTGCTACAATTAGTCTGGGACAGCCACTTAAACAGCAGCAGGGATGGGAGTGAGGTGCAGGGAGGCCCACGGAAATCTTATTTCTAGAGTTACCACATTATATTCCATTTTCCACACACACGCAAAAAAAAAAAAAAAATGAAAGAGAAAAGTATGGTATGGCCTGTACACATGCAAAGCAGTCAGTGACACGCCCCGAGAAAGCCCCAACATTGAACATAATGGATAAAGACTTTGAGTCAGTTCCAAGAAATGTTTTCAAACAACTATAGGATGACCAAAAGGAAATATGAAAATAGTTTCCCACCAAATGGCATATCAAGGAAGTGCTAGAAATCATTTTTAAAACAACCAAATAGAAGTTCAGAAGTCAAAAGGGTAATTCTGAATTTAAAAATTAAATGTTCAGCTTAACATAAGATTTGAGCCAAGAGACATTAAAGAATTTGAAGACAGATCAAATGAGATTATCCAGTCTGAGGAACAGAAAGAAAAAGAAAAAATAATGAGCAGAGCTCTAGTGCCTTGGGCTAAACCAACAAGAATAACCAGCTTGAGCATAATGGAGTTCCAGGAGAAAAGAGAGAGAAATAAGCAAAAAGTTAATTTGGAGAAATAGTAGCCCCAAACTTTACAAATGTGATGAAAAATACTATCTACACATCCAAATTGCTCAGCACTTCGGACTTTGGGATTTTTGTTTGTGATGATGAAAATGCTCTGTAATTGGATGGTGGCCATGATTGCCCAACTCTAAGACTGTACTAACAACTCCATAGTCATAGTCTTTAATAAAAACAGAGAATTTTGTTGTGATTTATATCTCAATAAAACTCATTAACTCCCTCCCCCCGCCCCCCCTCCAGGTAAATTTTGTTTATATAGAGAGATGGAAAGCTCTCCAAGAGAAAAATAGAAAGGTCTGTCACAGTGTATACTGCATGCCACAGTTTTGTAAAGGAGGAATCTAAAATATTGTTATTTGGTCTTAAACGAAGAAAGCCTTGTAAGAAGTTATAGGAAAATAATATATTTAATTGTCCAGAAGTCTGGAAATGAGATGATAATTGTGGTGTGCTTACTAAATCTCTGGGAATTTAGTGGGGAAATCTAGTGGGGGCTATAGGCCACAAATAAGTAAGTAAATTAGAATGAAAAGATTTTATTTTCCTACAGGCTATTTTATTCATAATTGATGTTTAGTTCATAATTGATGTTTATGTACATGGCCACATATGGAGCATATGAAGACTATTTGAATACTGAAATTTTTCATCTATATATTTTTCTTTGACTAGAGGATTAGAACACAGTAGTTTTATTTATTTATTTATTTATTTATTTTTTTGCTCCCTCTGGTGGGCCTGCAAGGCAAAGACGGCTCAGAGCGGAGGTGGGGGCTGCATGTCTGTAAGAGGCTGGGAGACCAGGGATCCAACAGAAGCAACGCTAATTTTACTTTTAAGTGAACATTATACAATCATTTCATTTAAAACTAATTTGCAGCATAAGTACCTACAGGATGTAATGCTTGTGTCTTTTTCCAAGAATATCAACTGTGGGGCCTCCCTGGTGGCTCAAGAGGTTAAGCACCGCACTATGAAGCAACCCACAGCCTCTGCAGCACGAGTTCGATCCCTGGCCGGCCAGGGAGCAGCCCACATGGTGCAGCAGACCTCTCCTGTCTCGCCCGCTGAGAACACAGTAGTTTTAGATTTGTTTGCAATCATTCTTCTATTTTAGTTATTTGTATTTGTCAGTTATCCCAAGGACCAAAATAAAAGATTTGAGGGCTAGAAGTTAATTTAAAAATACTATTTGGTTTAGCCAGCTGTTGTTTCCAAGAATTCAGTGAAGGATAAAGGAGTAGCTCATAAATGATAGTTCCAGTGCTCAACATCCCAAAACTTGGTGTACTGTTGCTAAGTTCTAAGGCAGAATCATGAGTAGAGCATAGATTTAAGAACTACTCAGTTGACTAAAGTTTTTCTAAAGTTGAATCATCTGCAGTAGGAGTTGGCAGACTTGTCCTTCGAGGGACCATATAGTATATGCCTCAGCCTTTGTGGGCCATACTGTTTCTGTTGTAATGATTTAGCCCCATCTTAGTAGTAGAGAAGTTGTCATAGACATATAGACATAAACATCTGGACATAGCTGTGTTCCAATAAAGCTTTTTACAGAAGCAGGCCTGGGTTTGACCTACTGGCTACCAGTCCCTGATCTAGAATATTGCTTGGGGCGGGGAGGAATAAATCTATATTCTAGTTCTTTACACCAAGAATACATCTCCCTTTGTCCTTTTCTTCTGTCACAAGACCCAAATAGTCCCTGACTTCTGTGGTGGCAGCATAGATACCTTATAGGTAATTCTTTTAAAGTCTCAGCTCTGAAGCAAAATATCGCTGCAATGAATCCTTTTAGGAGGTACTGCTTAAATTTACAACCAAAGGAATAAGCCAGGACAGAGTAGAAAAGATCACTGAAAGAGAATTAGATCTGGAACTTAATGCTACTTACCAGTGATCTTAGAGAAAAAACTTCTGGGCTTCAGTTTCTTTAACTGAGCTTTAATGTTTCACGTGTAATAAAAGAGATTGCGCTAGAGATGATGTTTAAGATCCTTTACGATTCCAAAGATAACATTTCAGGGATTCTAGTAGCAGGCTTGTACTCCATAGACCTATTAACCCTTTGCACTCCGAACCATTCTGGACATTGGCTACCAGGTACTCGACGCTACTTTGCGGCGGAAACGTGCATTTACAGACCCTCGTATTATTTAGTATAATTTTGGAACCAAGTAATGTATTATAATGATATTGGACTTATATGAATTGGGTGACATCGAGGAATGTATATTTGCAAAAAAACAATATTTTATTGTTTATAATTTTGTACAGTATGATAAGTTTTGTAACACTCCCCAATATGCATTGCAGGCTGATTAGTGCATGTTTGACATGTCTGTATAGAGGTCTATCTGGAGCTCATCTTCGCTACTACTTGTGTCATGAGACTCATTCGTGGTTGGACGCTTTGCCATTGTTCGAATAAAAAATATGAATAAATGCATGGGTTGAAAATTTCTAATTGTTATTACTAACTGACAAGATGATATTTACCAAAATAGCTTTCACCAAACAATTTATTCACTAAGAAAAGAATCACTTTTCCGATTTTCTCCCCGTTAGATCTATGTGCACTGCTCGAAGCTTCAAACCAAAATGAGCTCAGCTTTGAAAATCTTTTCCTCCAGATGTAGACTTGTTTATTTGTAATTGTATATCTCACTATACAGTGCGTGCTATGTTCGAAAAGCGACCTTTCTTCTACAAACTTCCCTTATCACTCTTTTCAAGTGGCGTCGCGAAGTGCTCGGACCGTCGTGAGCATGCATCTCACGTTCTTGTCCGACACAAAACCCGCTGACATTTCTTGTATATATCTTAGTAATTTTACGATATTTTGATTTAATTTCTTGTGCCATTTCAAGATAAAACTTCAGGGAAACATGCATGTCTAAAAAAGTTGCGTTGAAATAACTCAGTTCCCCGTAATCACTAATAAATTGCAGTGTCCCCTGAGAGGGGACATCCGAGTGATATGCTAGAATTCCGATTTCCCTTGAGAGGGGACAGCGGAGTGCAAAGGGTTAAATCAAAAACTTTGTAGGTAGTTTTCTGAAAAATTTGTGCTTTGGAAATGTCATTGTGGGTAAATAATTGTTGCATATGTTTGTTCTTCAGGGGCTAAGATGGATCTTGTACTCAATGCTGCAGATTATTATTTTTTTACACCATACATATATCCAACTGCATGGCCAGAAGATAACATCTTCCGACAATTTAGTACTCTCTTGATTATAACAAATCTTGGGGCTTATATCCTTTATTTCTTCTTTGCAACACTGAACTATTATTTTGTCTTTGATCATTCACTAATGAAACACCCACAATTTTTAAAGGTAAGTGATTTTTCTTACCCATCTTTTGCAGTGTGATATGTTTGTGAGATTTTTAGATTAAATTGACTATAACCATTACCTACAGTTTTTGAATCCAGCTGCAAATGGGTAGATACTTTTAATAGGGCAAGCCCTCTCTTCCCATGCCTAAATTTAAAGAAATATATAAATTAACTTTAAGCCTGTTATCTTACTACATACCAGATAGAGAAGAATTTCTTTACTAATGATAAATGCACACGCATGTGATTGTTTTAGTGGTTGATATTAACAAACTGAAATGTTTTAGTCTGTGTGTATTTTTCTTTGACTAGAGGATTAGAACACAGTAGTTTTAGATTTGTTTGCAGTCATTCTTCTGTTTGAGTTATTTGTATTTGTCAGTTATTCCAAGGACCAAAATAAAAGGTTTGAGGGCTAGAAGTTAATTTAAAAATACTGATTAGTATGGAAATAGAACTTTAGAATACTGTTTCGTGGGAAGAAGAAAAAATTTCAGAATTTAAAAGAATTACTGCATTTGCTCAGTACAAAAGTAGTGTTTTTCTTACATACCCATTTTTACATAAAACAGTTTTAACATAAACGGGTTGGAGGTAAACACCATCATATAAGAGTTTCAAAGTCAAATCGAAAATAATTGCACACAAGCTTTGTTTAACATAAGATTGGGTGATTATAAGTATTGGAAATTGCATTTTCAGAATCAAGTGTCCCGAGAGATTATGCTTACTATCATGTCTTTACCATGGATAAGCATCCCCACTGTTTCACTATTCCTGCTGGAGGTGAGAGGGTACAGCAAATTATATGACAACACAGGAGAGTTTCCATATGGTAAGTAAATACATAAATGCCAGGTACAGACAAGTTTCTCTAAAGAACAAAATCTGTTTCTCTTTTCTTGTGGAAAATTGTAATTTTTTCAGTTTCGGTTTTATGCATTCATGTTATGCCATGTATGTGCACTTCATTAGTTTCAACTATTAATTTTTTTTTAAAGATTTTATTTATACATACAAGAATGAGAGTACAGGCCAGAGGTGGGGGGGGTGAGAGAATGCACCAGAGACAGAGCGGGGAACAGAACAGGCAGATCGATTGAAATATACTGCTGAGGGGAGCAACGGGCGAGTCAGGAGAGGTCTGCTGCTCCATGTGGGTAACTCCCTGGCTGGGGATTGAACTTGTGCTGCAGAGGCTGTGGATAGCTTCGTACGTTGCATCTTAACCCCTTGCACCATCAGGGAGGCCCATCTATTAATTTTAAAGTCTCTGTTAGATGTGGTCATACCTGGAGGAAGGCAGGAGTGATCACAGCTAGGTTCTTGCATTTGTCTCCTTTAATCTTTATTGAATTCAAGCTTCTTTTTAAAAAATTCAAGTAATCTTGTCAATTATATAAAATCAAAATACATAGATTTAAAAAAAAATCAGTTATCTGGCTACCTAGAAACTAAATCTTTTGACACATATTTTTCCATTGTTGACACTTGTGTATTTCATTATTTACATTATAAAAATGAATGTTACTATACAGGCTGATTTGGACTTTGATTTTTTTCCCTCTTAATAATGTTCACATTTTCATGTTTAAATATGAATAGGTAGAGCACATTAGTTTTAATATCTCATTGTATAGCTATCTTTAACTTATTTAAACTCTAATTTTTATACCTTTAGATGGGTCCCCTTTTTTCTATTATAATAGTTTTGCAATGACTTTTTTAAAGATTTATTTATTTATGCATATAAGAACTGGGGTACAGGCCAGAGGTGTGGGGGTATGAGGATTCACCAGAGACAGAGGGAAACAGAACAGGCAGATTGACTGAAATACACTGCTGAGGGGAGCAGCGGGCGAGAGACAGGAGAGGTCTGCTGCGCCATATGGGTCACCTCCCTGGCCAGGGGTCAAACATGTGCTGCAGTGCTGCAGATAGCTTCATAGTACTGTGTCTGAACCCCTTGCGCCACCAGGGAGGCCCCTGCAGTGACTAAATTTTTATGAAATTCTGAGAATATTTCCTCAAGCGGCATTCTACTATCTAGTGTTAGAAAGTAAGATTAATAGTTAACACTTATTGATTGTTAATATGTACCAGCTGTAATTCTAAGCTTTTCACTTGTAGCAATTCATTTTATTCTAGTTCAATTTTAAGAGGTAGGTACTATCCCCTTTTATGACTGAGTAATTTAAGTGTACAAAGAGTTTTAGTAACATGCCAGGTCATTCAACAAGTAAGTGGAGAATCTGGGACTAGCACCCAGGTTTACTAGCACCAATCCCCCTGCTCTCTAGGAAAGAAAGTAGCTATTTAAAGGAGAGAACAAAAATTAAACACTAGGGGGATGAGTTGGCTAGCCTTGAAAAAAGGGAATAGAATTATGAGTCAAAGGGTGAGAGGGCATTTATTAGTAAAGGTGCAGAGGTAAGACTTTCAAGATATTGGGAGGCTAATATAATGTTAAATGTCAAAAATATCTCAATGAAAGAACAAAGGAAAAAAAGATGTTGGAAGAACATTGAGTCATCCAGCCTGGTTACCAGGAATAGATGAGGTTAGAAAGTGTTGGCTGTGGAGTAAATGCTAGGCTTAAGATACTTAGTGGCAAAAAAGTTTCTAAGTAGGAAGATAGTGTGTAAAGGTAGTGTGTAAGTCTTTGCTTTTGAGAAGATTAATATGAAGGAGAATAATTAAATAGCATTATTCTCATATTTGAGCAGTAAAGATACCTTAGGAATATCCTTTATTTGTCTCAAACATCTTGATAGGGTTTTTTTTTTTTTTTTGCTTTTTTATATTCATGTTTACAGCTGAAAAAATTAGCAGCACTTTTTCTGTCTGTCTATCTATATCACCAATGTATTTTATTGTTCTCAGTCTTATATCTAAGCCTTTAACCTATTTTTAGTTCATTTTGTATATGGAATAAGAGTGATCCAGCTTTATTTTTTACATGTGCCCATCCAGTTTCCCCAGCACCATTAGTTAAAAGAGACTCTCCTTACTCCATTTTGTAGTTGTGGCTCCTTTGTATTGATATATGCATGATTTATTTCTGGGCTTTTGCTTCTACTTCATTGATCTTCGTGTCTGTTTTTATTCCAGTGCCATATTATTTTAATGACTGTGGCTTTATAATACAGTTTAAAATCAGGCAACATAAAACTTTCATTTTGGGCCGCCTGGGTTGTGCAGCGGGATGAACACAGTGCTGTGAAGCTGTCCGCAGCCTCTGCACCACTAGTACATGGCAGTGTTTTTGGTCCATCTGCCTGTTCTGCTCCATACTCTGCCTCTGGTGAATCCTTTCACCCTCCCACGCCTCTGGCCTGTACCCCAGTTCTTGTATAAATAAATAATCTTTAAATAAAATAAAACCTTCATTTTTCTTCTTTTTTTATTTTCTCAGAGTTGCTTTTGGGTCTTTTATAGTTACATATAAATTTTAGTATTTTTTGTTCTATTTCCTTGAAGAATATTGTTGAGATTTTAATGAGGATTATATTAAATATCACTTTTGGTAATTTAATCACTTTAACTATATTAATTCTTCCCATATATAAACATGGAATACCTTTCTACCTCTTGTTCTAACTGAGAAATGCTTTAGGTGGGACATTTTAACTTTATGAGAGGAAAATGATGAAATGAGAAAATTACAGAAAGTTAGGGGAAATTAATATATAGTTTATTGAATTAGCCAAAACAGATAGTTTATAGTGTTTGAATCTTAGATCATACTTTGCATTTAAATAGATGTGTAAAATATAAACTGATCTGAAGCTGAATCTTGGTTCTGCTGTACCCTATTGTCTCTTCTAGGCTGGATTCAACTCGTTATTAGTGTGTTTTCCTTCCTCTTTTTCACTGATATGCTGATCTACTGGATTCACAGAGGCCTTCATCATAGACTTGTGTATAAGGTAGAGTCTGTTATAGCTGAAAGAAAAAATATTATACATCTCAGTTGCATATGATTTTAAATTCTGTTCTCTATTTCCAATAACTTCTGTCAGCTTAGTAAATAACTAAATGGCCTTAGTCATGACAGGTTCCAAGTACATTTTGTTTATAATCATTTTTTATGGGTCAGTGAGGGCTGTGTTAATATGTAATTATTTGGAGGCAAAGTAGGAAGACACCGCCAAAATGATTTTGCTAATATCAAAGGAATGCTATAGTTAGGTTGTTTCCACAATATGAG